>NC_047084.1:354377803-355074053 GCF_902459505.1 Geotrypetes seraphini
CTCTCTTGTCCTCTACAACTGTTCCTGGCTGTTTATATACTGACTGCGGACCTGGGCTACTGACACAGTGATAGGTATGAGGGGGAGAGGTTTAAGTCTCTGAAATTCTGAGGCTTCCTACAACGTCCTGCTGGGTAGAGGGAAATAACCCACTAATCCCAGAATAAAATGTGGCTTTACAAGAAAGAAGATTAGCAAAAGTAAGAACCTAATCTTTTGATCCTCATAACTGATGTTTGGAATGCCTGGGGCCTGACTGTCATCCCTCTTATTGTCCAAAGCAGGGTTTCAGGGCTGTAAGAAACAACAAAAATTACTTTTTGGTGCTCTTAAATCCAGATTACGTTGAAGAGTGCCAATGTTATGCTCAGCCCCGCCTTTCCCTGATGCAGCCATAAGGCGGAACGCTGGCCATCATCAGTTACATGGGGTATGAGTGTATCTAGCCTCACATGCTAAAAGATAAGTGACTTTTTTAAAGATTATTTATCTACGTAAAAAATACATTGACTTGTCTATGCACAATTGTTTTTTGAATTACTAGCAGAAGTTTTATGCCTATGAAGTGATTTGCCTTCTCAAGTTGGTGAAGAGTTTCTCCCTAACAGGATTCTGAGGCTTTTTCTCTATGTAAAAATGATTAACTTAGCCTTTTCCTTGTATTTATATATATATATATATATATATTTTTTTTTTTTTACAGTTGGTGTTTTGGGGTTTTGAATAAGTAATTGTTCTAGCTGGGGCCATTTTGATTTGTGATAACACCCCACTATTTACCCTTTAAAATAAATAATCTTAACAAAAATCACTTATCTTTTAGCATGTGTGGCTGGATATAGCACCCCACTATTTACCATTAAGCATATTGACCATTTAACCCTACTCTCTGGTTTCTATCTTTTTAATCAGTTCTTAATCTATAATAGGACATTAGAAAGTCATGGGATAGGAGGTAATTTCCTCAGAAATCTTTCAAGATACTTTGTTAAATGCCTTTTGAAAATCCAGGTACCCAATATCAAGCAGCTCATCTTTATCCACCCCTTTGAGGAAATGTAGTAGCGAGTCAAGATTTTTCTAGACCAGACTCATTAATCCATGTTTATGTATAAGCTCTGCAATTTTGTTTTTTATAATAGTCTATTCTTACTGCAGCTCCTTGTGAGCCTGGGCAACTTACTTCCTCCACTGCCCTAAGTATAGAAACAAGATTATGCCAAAAGCAGAGGTACCAAAATAACTGCTGTCCTCAAACTGCCCCAATAGGAGGACTATTCAGGTTTGACAATGGAAGAGTTCAAGTACCTTCAATGACCTGTGACCCTGTTTCTGATAACCACCAGATAGTTTTACACTCCTACTGGTCAATGGCAACCTTTGAGGAGCAGCTTATGAATAAGTTTGAAAAATGGTTGACTTGCTTCTTTGCTTGACACAATATGTTTTTTGTTGGTTTTTTTTTACATCTATGTCAAGGTAGAGAGATGCTCAGTTAATCCTCAAGCTCTAGACACCACCGCTGTGCCTTTGAAGGATCTCAGCATGGAGAACTCTCACACCAGCATTGATCTCCAGCCCTTTGAGAGAGGTGTTACAATGCTCAAAGCTAAGGTCTGCCTCTGATATCAGATATACAGACTTCTAGGAAGTATTTTTCTGGGTCATAGGTTTATATTTTATTGGAATTTGATATACTTCCCTATTAGAAAAATTTTTTAATAAGGTACTCAAAATATTTTCTCTAGCCCAGTGGGTTCACAATCTTAACTATGGTACCTGGGTCAATGTAGAGATAAGTGAGTTGCCCAGGATCACAAGGAGTAGCACTGGGATTGAACCTGTAACCTTAGGGTGCTGAGGCAGCAGCTGTAATCACTGGCTACATAGAAACATGGTGGCAGGTAAAGGCCAAATGGCCCATCTGCAGCATCCATTATCTTCTCTCCCTAAGAGATCCCATGTGCCTGTCCTATGCTTTCTGCTGCTGACTGTTTTCTGCAGACCTTCAGTAATGGCTCTTATTTAGATAGTGGTGCTGAATCTCCAGCTATTTTTTGGCTGCCAGTGTTAAAAAAGAAATGCAGATTATAGCAGTTGAACATGGACCTGAACATTTTTAAGGGAGTGTGAAGAAGTTGAATTATTTTCATACTCCAAGGTACACTTGGTCATCAGAATGTGGGGATCATGACTTCCCCTCAAAGTTGGTGAGTGCATCATCTGGAGCAGGCAAGGTCCTACCTTCATTTGCAGCCCAAAGATGGTGATGGCGGCAGCTAATCACATATGCTGCTACTGTTGGCCTGCCTTCAGAGGCAGGCTTGCGGTAGAGATGCCAGTGTCAGCATGTAATTGAATGCCACTAGTGATGTCCTTTGGGCCACAAATGAAGGTAGATCATGGGGTGGGGTACAAAAGAGCTAGGGCAGAGAGAGCATGCAAGGAAATAGGGAGAGGGCGAGAAGGAGGGAGAAATGTCAAAGTTGAAGGAAGGAGCAAGAGGAGGATGTAGGAGGCAGAAAGTGTTGGACTCATGGAGAGGGAGAGGACTCATGGAGAGGGAGAGATGTTGGATTGGGAGGGCAGAAAGGAGGGAAGGAGAAATGCCACACTCGGAGAGAGGGCAGAGAGTGAAAAGTTGGACTCGTGGAAGGAGAGGGAGAAATGTAGGTTGGGGAAGAGAATGAGAACTGGAAGAGAGGAAGCATGCAGGAGGCAGAGAGAAATGGACTGATGAAGGGAAAGGCGGGAAAAGTGTTGGCTTGGGGGTGGTGAGCCAGAAAGGAGGGAGAAATTACATTGAGGTAAGGAGAAATGACTCAAGAAAGGGACAGCTGTCAGATTCCAAAGAAGGGTGATGGAAGGCGGGAGAGAGAAATTTAAGACCACAAGGAGAGAGATAGCAGACCAGGGAATGGAAGGAGGGAAGAGAGATATGGCAGAAGGTCAAGGTGGAATATCCTGGGATCACCACAAAAGCACTGATAACCCTGCTTCTATTTCCAACTTCCTATCTTTATGCAGCAGAGTTTTCTGCAGTGACAGTAACCAAAACAAGATTACGGCGTAGATTGGACATAAGGAACACACTTGGGGTGTCACAGTCTCCCATCACTCCCAGATGGGACCATCTAGTTGCAGGGAAACAAGCTCAGGCTCCCGTTGATTCTGCATTATGGAATTGTATTAATATATTGTATATATTACAATGTATTAAAGTGCATAATATAAAATATAATAGTCACATTTACATTATATGTGATAATTAAATTATATATTATATACTTTTTTGATTATGTGCTTGAATTCCTCCATCCCCCCAGTCTCTGAAAAAATTGTCTTGCATAAAACCGGTCTGTGGTGCAAAAAAGGTTGGGGGACTGCTGTTCTACAGGATTGGTCAGAACCTCAACATAAAAACAGGTCTTCTATTCCCTAACAATGGTGCTATCTTTTTTTATAATGCGCCATACCAAAAATATTCAAATTGTGATTATCACCTCATGAACAGCACAAGGTCCTTCCATTACCAGACATTTTGTTTAAGCATACACACTTTAAATGTGTGTTGACGATAGAATGTGAAGACCACTATTTCTGAGCATTTTGTATTTTGTGTGTTGCCTTAGAGCCTGCTTTCAAACAGGCTAGACACTTTGCAACTTCCTGCCCTACATCCATCTTTACCACTGATTTTTTTTCCAGTTCTGCCTTTTCAAAACTTTAGTTTATTTCTTCCCATCTCTTCTATCCATGCTCATTTCCCCTCCCTTATCTTCAATGTGCATGTCTCTTCTCTCAAATACTGTACGTGTACATGGAACTTTCCCTTCCATGTATACCATTTTCCCCTCCCATGTGTAGCATGTCCTCCTTTATTTTCTTTCAAATATTGCATTTCCTCATCCCATCCACATGTAGCATGTTACCTTCTCCCTTCCATGTACAGTATTTTCCCCTACCATCCATGAATAATGCTATTTTGTGGAAATTGAGGACCATCAAGAAGTATTTTGTGCTAGAGTCCTTTCGGTTATTGGTTCAGTCTACAGTATTGTCCACTCTGGATTACTGTAACATTGTTTATTTGGGGCTTCCCAAAAAGATTTTATTAAGACTACAATTAGTTTAGAATAGAGCAGTTTGTTTTATTTTTGGTCTCAAGAAGTAGGATCATGTTAGTCCTTTTTATGCTAGATTACAGTGGCTGCCTTTGGAGGCCAGAGTGCTTTTTAAATTTGGGTGTATCTGTTATAAGGCTCTTTTTGGTTTACTACCTTCTGATTTGGTAATTTTATTTGAAATTGTTCACTTCATTAAAATTTACCAGAAATTCAGGTATGTTCCTCTTCCCTATCCCAAGGGCCTGCTCTTACAAGACTTTTTTGGACAGGACATTGGAATATCAGGCGGAGAAGATGATTCCGTTGATTGTTCAAGCCAATTCTTATCCTACATTTAGAAAATTATTGAAAACTTATCTATTTGATAAACAAGATTGCTGAGACTTCAAGATGTGTTCTTTTTAGGTTCTGCATTTTAAATGTATTTTAAATTATGTTTTATATTTTAAATGTATTTTTATCTGATGATGTATTTAATGATGTAGTAGATATGAGTTGTTTTTCCAAAATTGTATTACTAACTGAAATGTTTAGTCTTACTGTTGTGAACCGCCCAGAACTGCTGGTGGGGCAGTATATAAGAAAATAAATTATTATTATTATTATGTCCCACTCTCCCTCTCTTTATCCTACCTTTCCTGTATAGCATTTATAGCCCTCTCCCTCCCCTTCCATTCACCCGCTGCATATATCACCTCTCCTTTCCTGTCTCTGAGCAGCTTCTCCTCACCTCCAATCCCTCCTGCAAGTCCAGTATAATTGCCTTCCAATTTCCCTCTGTTTCCCCCCTCCCTCCAGCATGGGTCCTAGAAAACAAGTGTTCACCAGCACTACTGACAGCAGTTACTTCACACACCCTCCAGATGGTTTGAGGTTTACCCTCTGCTGAGGTCATGCCCCTGTGACAATGGTAAGTTGTGGCAGAGGGAAGGACCCCGGGGCTAGCTGGAGAGAGCCTGATAGGAGCGCTGTCAGCAGGACCAGTGAAACTAAGGGCTAGATTCACTAAATCTTCAGATTGTGTCCCGACTATCATTCCCGGACCTGATTCACTAACCTCCTGGCCAATCAACCTCTGACCTGATCTGTGCATGCAAATGAGGGGAAACAGCCTGCAACGTAGGAAGGATGCGATTCACTAAACAGAAGAAGGAAAACCAATTGGGCTGGCCGATCCAAAGTGAAGCGACTGCTGAGGACCAGTCGCTTCACTTCCTTACTGACTCTCTTGCCCTTTAAAAGCATGGGCTGTGGTTTTTGCAGAATATATAAAAAGGGAATTTTCTTTTTTATATATTCTGCAAAAACCACATTGCCAGCCTGTAGTTTTAACTCGTGTGCCGATGCCTGCTGCCATTGCCATCTATGACAGGAGGGATGCCGACTCCCTGATCCCCTCCCCACCCCCATACCTTTAACGGAGCAGGAGGGGTGCTCAATCCTTCCTGCTCCAAGCCTCCCACAATAATTCTGAGGCCTTAGGCCCTGCCACGGTGCATCATGTGATCCATGGGGAGGGGCCTAAGGCCCTGATTGGCTCAAGTGCCTCTGGCTCCTGAGCCAATCAGGGACTTCCTTAGGTACTCACTAAGGCAGTCTCTGATTGAGCACCCTTCCTGCTCCGTTAAAGGTACGGGTAGGGGGAATGGGGTGCTTGTTGGGAAAGGGTGGGTTTAAAATAAAAAAATTTTTTAAGTGGACTGATATTTTGCATGTAAAACACACAAAATATCTGCCCGATTAAAAATTTTTTTTTTTAAGCCGGCAGGAGCCCTGACAGGAGGCTGCTTCTCCTATCACTACTGTCAGGGCTCTCTCAATCGGTTTTGAGTCGGAGTTTGCATGCAAATTATTTGCATGCAAACAAGATAGTGAATCTAGCCCTAAGTTTGTAGGGACCGGGATGTAGTGTGGAAGGGCAGTAGTAAGGGGAGGAGTGGGTGGGGGGAGGGTTTGCTCCGGGCACTATCTATCTTGCTAAGAGCACAGAAGCCCCCTCATTCTCTCCGCCCCCCCCCCCCACCCGCTCCTCTCTTTGCTACACGCATGCCTGCCCTTTGCCTTCCCCCATACCTTTTTTACTTCTGCTGCATGAAGTTGCTGCCCGCATTGGCACTCTGTCACTTCTGGGACCCGTGCCTGGGAAGGGAAGAGGGTGGGGGAGGGGTGCCACTCACCCTTATGTCACTAGATGGCAATTATGCTGGCACCACAGGAGGAAACAGAGGGAGGTAGAGGGGAGACTGAGGCAATACTGAACTGGTGGGGTAGTGTGCTGATATTGGACTGGGGTGACAAAGTAATTTTTGGAGGGACACGTGCCCCCCTGTAGTGATACCTAAGCACAGCATGCTGTCAGCTTTGTAACAGTACCATCTAGATAGGTGAAGCAGAGGCAATGCTCTGTTTCACTCATTGCCTTAGCCCGAGTTCCATCAGTTTCTCTCATACCCCTTCCCACAGTCTGACTCTCTCTCCTGTTTTCTCATAAGACCTCCAGCCTTCACACAGTCTCTCTTCTTATAACCATCCCCAACCTTTCTCTCTCATACCCCATATTCTTTACTCATTGTTTCTCAAACCCTCCTCCCAATCTTCACTCATTCTCTCATGCTGCTCTCCAGCCTTACCTAGTCTTTATTGTACTATCTGTATGCAATTGTCCTCTCCATTCCACCTCACAATTGCGTACAGACGCAGGAAAGCGTGTGCGTAAGGTTACAGCAGCGAGATAGGCAAAGCTCCAGAACAATGGTAACATACCAAGGGCCTCAAAATAGTATCTGCCATGCAGACCGTGGGCTATAAGGTTGAGCCCACTGGTGTAGGGTGTCCTAATTTATTCCTGTTAAAAGATATTCACAAAACTGTGTATTCTGTTTAATGGAAACAAGGAAATTGTTTGTTGTTTACCTGCAATTACATCACTTTCTTTTTCAGAGATAAGTAACAAAAAAAAAGATGTGACATCGATATGTTAACATTTCTTAAGAAAGAACTGAATAGTTCATGGGGTGTCCTAATTTTTTTCACATGACTGTATACTATTGCAGTGGTCCTCAAACCTGCCCTAGGGGACCACTAGCCAGCTGGATTTTTAGAATATCCCTAATCAATATGGATGAGTTGGATTTAGGTACCTGTATATTCATTAGGGGATACCCTGAAAATGCAAAGGGCTTGTGGCCCCTCAAAACAGCTTTGAGAACCATTGCATTATTGAATATTTAAGCTTGTAGCTCTAGAATAGGGGTTCTCAACCCAGTCCTTGGAACACAGCCAGTCAGAGTTTCAGGATATCCACACAATAAGCAAGTGATAAATTTGCTACCTCCATTGTATGCAAACATATTTCATATACATGCATTGTGGATATCTTCTAAACCTGACTAGCTAGGTATCATGTGAAAGAACTCCTGCTCTAGAAGAATGATAAGCAAGCAAAGAGAAGAACACAAAGCCTTAAAGTCCAAACAATCCAATAAAAGGCAAGGGAGGTGTCTATTCAACCTATGGGAAAATCTTTATACATGAAAATAGTACTTGTGCCTAACTATAGTCTCAACTAGGATCCGAGTTTTGGCGTGGTGAAAATGCCTTCATCAGGGGACACTGATAAAAACATTAAAAATACAAATTTAAGACATGAAAAATCATGACAGAATAAAACATGAATGCAAAATGTAAAACAAATGCATACTAAAAATCCATACATTGAAAGACATGCAAATATGCTTAAAAGAATACATTAAAAAAAGACTTCATGGATATAAATACATTTAAAAAATCATCAACAATATGAACCTGTGGAAGCCACAATATACATAGATAAAAAATAAAGACCATCATAATTAAAAGACATACCAAATGCCCATATGAAAATACATACCATCATGAACATATCTATATGGAAACTACAAAATGCATTAATTGAAAAACCAATATACATTGATCAAAAAAATGTACATCAAATGAATAAATAAAGCTGCAGAAGTGCAAAGTAAAAGAAACAAAAAGAAAGCAACTGAATAAAAAAAAGATGAAACTATATTGCGCTGATTGAAAATCTAAAGTATCTTAATTAAGAGAATATACAATATATATAAAGGTTCAGAGAAAAATCCAAGGGAAAGCAACTGAATCCATGAAATCATAGACCAAGAAATCCAAATAATGAGAACTCTTCCGGAGAGATGGATTACACCTGAGCAAGGCGGGTACTAGACTACTAGCAAACAATGTCAAGAGAGGAATAGAGCAAGCTTTAAACTAAGAAGTAGGGAAAAGCTGACAGTCGACCAGGTGTTGATGATTCGGAAGACAGTGTCCCGAAAGGATACTGAGAGGGGAGAGCGCTGGGAAGACACCAAAACACCAAAGGAACAACAAAAAATACCAAACAGGTGATGAATAGCCAACAGAGACAGATGAAACATGAGGGGGACAGGAGGAGACCACTACAAAGGGAAGGCAAATGGGAGCAGGAGGAAGATGATAAATGCAAAAAGGAAGAAAAAACACAATAAAGATACATACCACGCACCACTAGGGGAAGACAAGAGAGACAATAAACAAGAGTCAGCAGAAGGGGACAAAAAGAAAAATGAATCACATGGGAAAATAACAAGAGGCAAAAAATATGGAGACTTACATTGTATGTACACTAATGCAAGGAGCCTGAAGAGCAAAATGGGGGAACTAGAAATCATGGCCAAAGATGAAAACTTAGACATCATAGCAATCACGGAGAAATGGTGGAGCGAAGAAAACAAATGGGACACAGTACTGCCAGGGTACAAGCTATACCGGAGAGACAGGACACATCAGAGAGGAGGTGGATTAGCACTGTACGCAAGGGATACCATTCCATCAACTGAAATGGACGAAGCAACGACAAATGACCAACTGGAATCAATATGGATCAAAATACCAGGAAGAAAGGGAACAGAAGTGAAGATGGGCCAGTACTACCGCCCACCTGGGCAAACGGAAGCAAAGAATGAAGAACTGAGAGCCGAGTTGAGGCGAGAATGTAAAAACGCAAACACCATAGTTATGGGAGATTTCAACTATCCCGGGATAGATTGGAGCCATGGAGTTTCAAAATGCTCGAAGGAATCGGAATTCCTGGAGGTTGTACGGGACTGCTTCTTGGAACAACTTGTCAAGGATCCAACGAGAGGGACAGCTACTCTGGATTTAATCCTAAACGGTCTGGGAGAACCTGCCCACGGAGTGGAAGTAATGGGACCATTAGGAAACAGTGATCACAACATGATCCAATTCAAAATAGGCCAAAGGGGAGGAGAACCATTGCAACAACGTTCAACTTCAGGAAAGGGAACTATGATGCCATGAGACAAATGGTGAAGAGAGAACTCAGGAACAGCTCCAGAAAGGCACAGATGGTGGAGCAAGCCTGGACCCTATTCAAGGACACAGTAAACGAAGCGCAAAACCGGTATATACCCAGGTTTAGAAAGGGGTTCAGAAAGAATCAAGCAAAAGACCCACCATGGTTAACCAAGGAAGCTAAGAAGGTGATATGAGACAAGAAAAAATCCTTCAGGAAATAGAAAAAGGATAAATCCAAAGAAAATTAGAAAGAGCACAGGATGCATCAAAAAGAATGTCACCGCGTGGTCAGATCAGCAAAAAGAGAGTATGAAGAGAGACTTGCCAAGGAGGCACGGAATTTCAAATCATTCTTTTGATATGTGAAGGGGAAACAACCGGCAAGGGAAGAGGTGGGACCCCTGGATGAGGGAGACAGGAAGGGAGTGGTAAAGGAGGAAAAGGAGGTGGCGGATAGATTAAACACATTCTTCTCGTTGGTATTCACAAAAGAGGACACATCCAACATGCCGGAGCCGGAAAGATTCTTCAAGGGGGACCAAGAGGAAAAATTATTGTGCATGGAGGTAAGCCTCGAAGACGTACTCAAACAGATAGATAGACTAAAATCGGACAAATCTCCGGGCCCAGACGGAATCCACCCGAGAATACTAAAAGAGCTTAGAGACGAAATAGCAGAGTTACTACAACAGATTTGCAACCTATCCCTGAAAACAGGGGTAATCCCGGAAGACTGGAGGATAGCGAATGTTACGCCCATCTTCAAGAAAGGATCCAGAGGCAATCCAGGGAATTATAGGCTGGTCAGCTTAACCTCAGTTCCGGGGAAAATGGTCTAATCGCTAATCAAGGACAGCATCAATGAGCATATAGAAAAAAATAAACTGATGAGAACTAGCCAGCATGGTTTCTGTAATGGTAGATCATGCCAAACGAACCTACTGCTCTTCTTTGAGGGGATAAGCAAACAACTAGACAAAGGCGAACTCATAGACGTAGTGTACCTGGATTTCCAGAAAGCCTTCGACAAGGTGCCCCACGAGCGCCTACTAAGGAAACTGTGGAACCACGGAGCGGAAGGGGACATACACAGATGGATCAGGAACTGGCTGGCAAACAGGAAGCAGAGAGTAGGAGTGAAACGTCAGTATTCTGACTGGAAAGGGGACATGAGTGGCGTCCCGCAGAGGTCGGTGCTGGGACCGCTGCTGTTCAATATATTTATTAATGACCTGGAAGCAGAGACGAAGTGCGAAATTATAAAATTGCGGACGACACAAAACTCTCCGGTAAGGTTAGAACTGTTGAGGAATATAGAGAACTTCAAAGAGACCTGGACAAACTGAGTGAGTGGGCAAATAAATGGCAGATGAGCTTCAATGTGGAGAAATGTAAAGTCATGCATATGGGAAAAGGAAACCTGATGTACAATTACACGATGGGGGGGATATTATTGGGGGAAGGCAACCTAGAAAGGGATTATTATAGATAGAATGAAACCAGCGGCACAATGTGCCACGACCTCAAAAAAGGCGAACAGAATGTTGGGCATTATCAAAAAGGGTATCACTACCAGAAGCAAGGAAGTTATCCTCCCGCTGTATAGGGCGATGGTGAGACCACATCTGGAGTACTGCGTTCAATACTGGTCGTCGTATCTTAAGAAAGATATGGCGGTACTTGAGAGGGTCCAGAGAAGAGCAACAAAAATGATAAAGGGCATGGAGAACCTTTCGTATGCTGAGAGATTAGAGAAGCTGGGCTCTTCTCCCTAGAAAAGCGGAGACTTAGAGGGGATATGATAGAAACTTACACGATCATGAAGGGTATAGAGAAAGTAGAGGGACAGATTCTTCAGACTGGCCGGGGAAACGAAAACTAGAGGGCACTCGGAAAAGTTGAAGGAAGACAGCTTCAGAACAAATGCCAGGAAGTTTTTTACTCAGAGAGTGGTGGACACCTGGAATGCGCTTCCAGAGAAAGTGGTAGAACAAAGTGCGATTGTGGGTTTCAAAATGGGACTGGACAAGTTCCTGAAGGAAAAGGGGATTGAGGGGTACAAATAGAGGGGTACTATGCAATACGGAATGCTTTAGAGTAATAGATGACTTAAAGATCATTTGACCTGGGGAGCCGCTGCGGGACCCGACTGCTGGGTATGATGGACCTGTGGTCTGACTCAGTAGAGGCGATGCTTATGTTCTTACTAGTCTTTAAGCCCGTTACATTAACGGGCACTAGAGCAGATGTCTGTCTGTCTGTCTGGGTTTTTTTCTTTGTCTCTCTCTCCTTGGACGCTGTCTGTCTGTCATTCATTCTGTCTGTGTCTCTCCCTGGCCCCCCTGCCTACCTGTATTTCTCTGTTGCGCCATGCCTGCCTGTCTCTCCTTGGCCCCCTTCTGTCTCCTCCCCTCCCAGAGCAAAGCATGATTGTTTTCTGCCCCCCAGCACACCTCTTTCCCTTTCCCCCTGTTGTGCCATTCCTGCGTGCTCCGTGGCCTTCTATTCCCCCCCCCCCCCGATTGATGTCTACCCCAGCACACCCCTCCCCCCACAGCAGCCCCCTTTCCCTCTCCCCCTGGTCCCCTGTTGTGCCATGCCTGCATGCTCCATGGCCCCCCTCTGTTCCCCCCTGATGATTGCTGTCTGCCCCCCCAAAGCAGCCCCCTTTCCCTCTCCCCCTGGTCCCGTTGTGCAATGCCTGCCTGTCACGTGCCTGTTTTGCCATGCCTGCATGCTCCGTGGCTCCCCTCTGTTGATTGCTGTCTACCCCCTCCCCCCAAAGCAGCCCCCTCTCCCTCTGGTCTCCTGTTGTGCAATGCCTGCCTGTCCCGTGGCCCCCCCTATTTCCCCCTGATTGCTGTCTGCCCTCCTCCCCCCAAAGCAGCCCCCTTTCCCTCTCCCCCTGGTCCCCTGTTGTGCAATGCCTGCCTGCCCTATGGACCCCTTCTCTAATGCTTCCCTTCCATTTCCATCCCCCTCCCATTCTTACCCTCCCTCCATTCCTCGAACTGGAGCTGAGGCTGCATCGTTCACCTCTCGGCCCAGATTGTCGAGCAGGTTCTCCTGCTTCATGGCGGTGGGCAGGGCTGTAGAAAGATGTGCGTGTGTGGCGGCAGCAGCAACCCCAACTCCTTCTTCAAGCCCATGTCGGGAAGATGGAGAGTGGCCTGCGAAGTTCGCTACAGTGGCTGGCGAACCTCAGCAGGCCGTTTTGAAGAGAAGCAGCAGCGGGAGGGAGGAGTCGCCAGCATCTTCTGCACAGTCATGCGCCTCCAGCTAGCGCAGGCGCCATGAGGCTGACACAGAAGCACACCTCACGCCACCAGGAATCACGATTTTTGAAAAGCGCATGGGCGCTTAGCTTTTTATTCTAATCTAATCTAATCCTTAAGTTTATATACCGCATCATCTCCATGAGTATGGAGCTCAACACGGTTTACAAGAACTTAAAATAGTAGGTAGAGAATAGTTAAAATAGTAGGTAGAGAGGAAGATAAAAAAGGATTACATGAATTTATATGAAGAAGGGGGGGGAAAGGGGGTGAAGGATAGAGTTACAATTTGCTGAAAAGCCAGGTTTTCAGTTGTTTGCGGAATAACTGAAGGGAGCTCAGGTTCCGCAACGGGGAGGTGAGGTCGTTCCAAAGACCTGTGATTTTGAAGAGAAGGGATTTTCCCAGTTTGCCTGCATAGTGGATGCCACGTAGGGAGGGGAAGGCTAGTTTATACCTTTGGGCAGTTCTGGAGGAGTCGGGACTGGAGGAGTTGAAAGACAGTGGGATAAGAGGAGGGAGGATGCCATGAATGATGTTAAAAGCCAGGCAGGAACATTTGAAATGGATTCTGGGAATTATTGGGAGCCAGTGAAGTTTGGCAAGGAGTGGGGAGGCATGGTCAGATTTGCGTTTTGAGAAGATCAGTTTGGCTGCAGTATTCTGGATTAGCTGGAGTCTTAGAAGACTTTTTTTTGATAGATTTAAGTAGATGGCATTGCAGTAATCTAGTTTGGAGAGGATGATGGATTGGACAAGGATGGCAAAGTGTTGTTGGCTGAAGTAGGATCTAGCTTTCCTCAGCATGTGGAGGCTGAAAAAGCATGATTTTGCCAAGGAGTTGAGGTGGTCATTGAGGGAGAGGGAGGAATCGATAATGATACCAAGGACCTTGCATGAGAATTCGAGCTGGAGTGTATCGCCTGTGGGTAGTGCGAAAAGGGTGGGCAGGTGTTCGAATTTTGGGCCGAGCCAAAGTAGTTTTGTTTTTGATTCGTTTAGTTTCATCTGAGGGACCAGGCACGGAGTCTCATTATGCAAGCTGTAATGTTTTCGTGGAGGTTTGTGAGGTTCTGGTCAGTCTCAAGGAGGACAAGGATGTCATCTGCGTAAGTGTAGATTGTTTCCAGGGGGGATAGTTGAAAGAGTTTCAGGGAAGACATGTAGATGTTAAAGAGAATAGGGGAAATATTATTATGGATATTGCGTTGCAAGCATGTAAAGGAAATATATATAAAAGTTATGCAGAAACACACTTGTGCCAAAAAGGGACCAAAGTGAATTGAAAAACCGTAACACCATAAGCTGAATAAACCTTAATGTTATCAGTGTGAAAATAAGGAACAGCCTTGTATATAAGGTTCACTGACCGCAGAGAGGAGCCATCGCACTGTGGACAGATCAAAACAGAGGTCTGTAAAACTTACCCCCTTTTTTATGAAACTGATAGCAGTTTCTAGCGCGGGGAGCCTCGCTGAATGGCCCGCGCTGCTCCCGTCGCTCATAGGAACTCAATGAGTAACGGGAGCACCGCAGCTCCCCACGCTAGAAACAGCTATCGTAGTTTCATAAAAGGAGGCTATAGCAGTTCTGTAAAAGAGGGGGTTACAGTGAGATCAAAAACAAAGTAAGGCTGGTTAATGTGTTCCAGACATGGTCAATTAGGCATCAAAAAGTAAAGCATTAGAGAAAAGAAACATCAAAAAGCAGAGCACTGAAAGTTAAAAGATTTACTCTTACTGTGATCAATGCTGTAAAAACGAAAGTAAAACTGCACTGCCTCAAGTAGTTTAAAAAGGGGCAGAAGGAACATAAGAATTGCTACTGCTGGGTCAGACCAGTAGTCCATTGTGCCCAGCAGTCCGCTCACGCAGCAGCCCTTAGGTCAAAGACCAGTGCCCTGAGAGTAGCCTTACCTGCGTACGTTCTGGTTTAGCAGGAACTTGTCTAACTTTGTCTTGAATCCCTGGAGGGTGTTTTCCCCTATAACAGCCTCCGGAAGAGCATTCCAGTTTTCCACCACTCTCTGGGTGAAGAAGAATTTCCTTACGTTTGTACGAAATCTATCCCCTTTTAGCTTTAGAGTGCCCTCTCGTTCTACCTTGGAGAGGGTGAACAACCTGTCTCTATCTACTAAGTCTATTCCCTTCATTTCTTGAATGATTCGGTCCTGTCCCCTCTCAGTCTCTTTTCAAGGGAGTAGAGGCCCAGTTTCTCTAATCTCTCACTGTACGGAAACTCCTCCAGCCACTTAACCATTTTAGTCGCTCTTCTCTGGACCCTTTCGAGCAATACTGTGTCCTTCATGTACGGCGACCAGTGCTAGATGCAGTATTCCAGGTGGGGGCGTACCAAGGCCCGGTACAGCGGCATGATAACCTTCTCTGATCTGCTCATGATCCCTTTCCTAATCATTCCTAGCATTCTGTTCGCCTTTTTCGCCGCCGCACATTGTGCAGATAGCTTCATCAACTTGTTGACCAGAACTCCCATGATGCTTCAACGTAGTGTTAAAAAAAGTAATATAGAAATGCAAAAAAAGAAGTGGGTATATATGAAATACAAAAAAACTTTTTAAAAACCCTGATGTCCATGCATTTCTGAAGGAGAGATCTAGCTGTCTGTAACAGATCTAAAATGTGCAGATAAGCCAAATAGGTTGACAGTTCACTAAATGTCTTATAAGGGACAAAATGGACCAATTATAAAAACCCTTGAGTAAGTGAAATTGAAATGAGGCATAAAGTGAACGATACTGATATAGGGAAGAGGAATATTTAAAAAAATGGACATAGTAACCTGTCCTTAGTAAAACATCTAAATGAATATTAATTGGGATAATATTGAAAATATGTAAAAGGACTGATAGTTAAAAAATGTGTAAATTAAACAACGTAAATGACCTTACCAGGGGAGCCATGTATGAGACGTCAAAAAAACAGAAGAAATGGCATTAATGATTGACAGAAGTGATGAACAATGATATACAAAATAAAACATAGCATAAACATTTGGTAAGAACAAGATCAAAATTAGGATTGGTGTTGATCAGATGGTCCAATTTATCCTTGGCTGTATCCTCTAGATCAGTGTGTCTCAAATTTTCTTGAGCTGGGGCACAATAAAGATAGTGGCCACAGCTTGAGGCACCCAGAAATTGCCATAATGACATCACACATATGCGTGACATCATCACATCAACGTCCTTGCATGTGCAAAGGCCTTCTAGATGAGCCCTGAGATGCCAGTAGAGGGTGCCAGCAGAGAAGAGGGCCAGAAAGGAGAGGCACTGGCGCCAGCTGATTCAAGCTAAGTATCCCCTAAGTCTAACAAATATCAACCGAATACCTCAACCACAGATCTCCCTAGGCCCACCCAAACTCTGCCCCAGATCCCATCCCCTTTATTAATTGTAATACAATTTTTTTCCATTCATTTTTCATATACATACAATATACACAGCAGATATAAATTTTCAAAACTGACACATTTCAATCACTATATTGAAAATAAAATAATTTTACCTACCGGCAATCCTCTGCAGGCTGCTGTAATTAGCTTTAAAGGTGAGACCGGAAAGCCAGGGGGGATGCTGGCGGACGCTAGAGAGAAGGGGGAAACAGGCAGGCCTTTGGTAAAACAGGCACTGTACCACATAGGGAAATCAGCTGGCAGACGCCTCTCATTCCTCAGTGTGGCGCAGCACACAGTTTGAGATACACACTGCTCTAGATGTTCACTCTCCTTGGTAGTTTCAGTTAACAAGATCATCAAATCCATAGAACATTTGTTAAGGATAGCACACCATTGGTCTAGGAAAGAATGATCATCTAAAAACATGCTAGGGGCTTTCTGTATCCTAGAAGAGTGATACTCACTCCCAGTCCTCGAGCATCATGTTTCAGAATGATATATTGAATTTATACGAGAGAGTTGCATAATACTGCCTTTATCATATGCATGTTCATTCAGGATATCCTGAAAACTTGACCAGTTTACACTTTGCAGCCCTTGAGGAAAAGCAAATATTACAGTTCTATGACAAGAAATTTTGATTTAAGATGTGAAAGCTTGCCCACAGCACTGTAAGGAGATTCACCTTTTCATCTTCCATCAACTTAGGAATATCTGTTATTTTTGGTCCAGTCTGTAATCTTGATTATTGCAATGGGCTATACTGTCTCCTTTCAACTCAATCACTTGTAGGTTGCAGGTTCTGCAAAATATAGCAGCAAAAATGGTGTTTGAGCAGCAAAAACTTTGATCATGCTACCCTTGCTTGGTCAGAGTGCATTGGCTGCCTATACACACCAGAATTCTTTTTAGGCTGGCTTGTTTGCTTTATAAAATATTTGAAAGCTCAGAAAATTTAATAAAATTACTATTTTCCTTTACACTTTAAAGAGACTGCCATCTTCTTTATTTTCCATCCTTTGCTGGAATTAAATATAAAAAGGTCTTTGCAGCTATCTTTTCTCTATTAAGCTGTTCAATTCTGGTGTTCTTTGCCAGTTAAATTCAGAACTTTGCCTACATACCTATCTTTTCATAAAACACTGAAGACGACTTATTTGTTTCAGAAATTATTTGAAGTTGTTTTTGCTGGAAATTATAATCTGCTCTGAACCTATTTTCTGGGAGTTGACAAGAGTATAAATACCACATCATATCACATATACAACAGAAGTAATGACAGGATTATAAATCAGTGTTCCGGACTACTTGCTGAAAAATCACAATTTTTTTAAAAAAAATGTAGGTCGAGTGAAAATTACCTGGTTTCTTTTACTTTAAAATTTACTAATGGTTTATTTATGGGCAAGGAAGCTGTCCTCAGCAAAGTATGTATCAGAGCATATGAAAGATTACTAACACAATAAATGAACATTTACAGCTTGCCATGAAAAGACATGAGTTTGGGATAAGATTCTGTTTCAAAAAAATCTCTTTAATTTTTATCATGGTACAACATATAGAACAAACTCTAAAAAAACCACACAAGAAACTAATGATCACTGAAGGTTATGATAAAAATGTTTGTTTTGAGGTAAACTATGTACTGGCTGACCTTGGGCCAGTTTTTCACAACTCATGAATTGTAATGAATAGTCACCTCCCAGCAGCAGAGGACTTTGATGAATTGGAACTGCACTATTGCTACTGCCCACATAGTTAAGAAGAATATCTAGTCTACTCTCAGCAAGTATAGATTGGCAAGGCTCCAGCACCTTGCAATCATTTCCCACAAATGTTATGTGAATTTTTGATCCTCCTCCATATTGTTTTTTCTGAATAGTACACTCTATGATCTCTGCTGATACGTCACAACACCCGTTGGTTTTCTTCTCTTTTTTCTTACATCACAATTCCCGTTGGTATTCTTCTTTCTTTAATGAAGGAGGTATTTTATCACACTCATTACACATCCAAGTCATATCACCAGCTTTATTTATATCCCAGTTCTCTGGCAGAGGGCGGGACTAATGTAGCTGGAAATTATTAAAGAGACACAAGCAAAACCATAGAAAAGCTGGTTGGTTATTTTTCATTGGTGAATGGTCATGGTTACCTTATGTTCTTATGACATCTCTTTACTCGTCAGGTTATAGCTGAGTATATAGTTCAAATCCCCGACAATAGCCTTCATGATCAATGCACATTAACACAAGCTGAAATATACAACCATTGATCCCTTCCTCAAGCAGCTTAACAGTGTAATTAAGCTTCAAGGGACCAAATAACTCATTAAGGATGACACTACTTGGTATTTCATATCCCCTTACATGCTTCTGATCATCTCTTACAGCAAAGGCAGCAAGGAGAGGTCACTGAAAGACATGATAAGACTGTACTGCAATTTCTCATCATCTGTTAGTGGGGCGTTCCCAGGTCTCACAACCATCGCTACATGCACTCCTGCTTCCTCTGCAGCCTTTGCCTCTGTGGAAACAGATAGAATAACTTAGGAAAGAAACGATGGCATTAGTGTTCTGTGACATCTGGACAAAACTGGTGGGTTTGCCTTACAGCATCAACCATAATTAATCCGATTTAAAACTTTGGTCAGGTAGGTTCTGCTTAATAATCCTTTTCTAGTAAATGTAAATTCTGTCCTTTGATATAACCTTAATACTCTGTTTCCCCCCAAAATAAGACATCTTGAAAATAAGCCCTAGCATAATTTTTAAAGATACTCCCAATATAAGACCTACCCCCAAAATAAGCCCTAGTTAAGATCAACCCCGAATGTTCCCGATACTTCCCGACCTCGTCCCTGTCCGATTCAGCAACCCCCACCCCGGTGAGACCTGACATACCTCCGCTCCAAAGCCTCCTAAATCAGCAGCGGTGGCAGCGTCTGAACGGGCTGCTTCACGGCCTTCCCCACTGGGGCCTTCCCTCTGCCACGTCACCGATATCATCAAGGGCGGTCGTGGGGGGGGCTTCATCGAGGGCAGGAGGGCCTGGGATCCCTCCTGCCCGTATTTTAGTGGGGGGTGGGGGTTAGAGGATGTTGCGGACCAGGAAGGCTTGGGCTCCCTCCTGGCCAGATCATGTGGGGTGGAGGGGGAGGAGATCGCCGGGCCAGGAGGGCTTGGGCTCTCTCCTGGCCCCAACGTACTCGGCCCGGGGGTTGGGATCGCGAGGCAAGAGGGCTTGGGTTCCCTCTTGCCCCAAACATAGTCGGGGTGCCACTGGGGCAAGAGGGCTTGGGTTCCCTCTTGCCCCGAACGTAGTCAGGGTGCCGCGGGCCAGGAGGGCTTGAACTCCCCCCTGCCCTGATCCTTGTGGGAGAGAAGGGTGGATCGCGGCAGGGGAGATGAGCCATCTCTCCTGCCGCGATCATTGCTGTAGGGGGATAGGCAGGCCGCTGAGCTGATCGCAGCAGCCACGATCAGCTCAGCGGCCTCTTTTCGGCACTTATACCTGTTTTGACTTGGTCTAAGTCAAAACGTATAAGTGCCAATTAGGCAACCTGTCGAATGTTTTGGTTATATCTGTTGTACGCCTAGGTCTAGGTTGGCCCACCTCCCGCCTGCCCTTTCCCCTCCTCTAAAAACGCCTCTTTTCTCTCTGTGCTTTTAGAGGCAGGGGAAAGGCCTAAGCTGGTTTTAGATACGTCTAAAACCAGCTTTGATTATGGGTACTTGGACGATCAAGCTTTTTGATCGTCCAAGTACCCATTTAGGCCACTTTTTAGAGGTTTGTTGTTTTTTTTTTTAATGAGCCCCAATGTATTTGGGTGCATTGACCTCTTGCTGAAAAGTTTGTAAGGCTATTTTATAAAGACACAGAGACGCTCAAGTCACCTTTATAAAATCAGCCTCAATATGGGCACCCATTTGGAGTTCCAACCTAAGCAACCTGTTATAAAAACTATCCTTTGTAAAGTCACCCTGAATATTTTTTTTTGATTAATTGTAAAAATCGGAAACATGGTCATTTTTTTTAGTAACACCACAGACAGAAACTTGTCAGGTTATTAGGGGGTGAAGCAGCTCAAGTAATCATGTTTGGAAAACATTTTTGCATGGGTTCTCTAGAATCACCACCACCAACTAGGCCTTTAAACTTTGGTAACGAGCTTGTTTATAATGATAAATTTTCTTCAACAAACAAAATTTTAAAAAATTTAATTATTTTTTGTCAACATATGTACCTTGACTCCTGAATTCTTATGTTCATAAGATTTGACATACCACTTTTTATGGTACAACTAAAGTGGTTTACACATTGTGAGGTGCTTTTGTCCCATGCGTTGAGGTTACTTTTAGCATGGCTGAAAAATGGCCACATTTCCTATTTCCTGCATTAATGATCACGTGCTAGGTATAAGCCCTTACCAACACCTATTTACTAGACAGAAAGGAGTCCCACGTTAATCAATTTGCAGATGCATCGCCATGCAATCTTGGGCACACCTTTCTGCCTCCAGACATGGCCCCAGTGCTAAAAAATATTTTGTGTATTTTAGCATGTGGTTAGCACACACCAAACACAAAGCGACCGCAGTTTAGCAAGAGGGCCCCTATATATGTGTACTTTCTCCCTAGTGGACTAACAATCTAGAGGAGCTTACCATGGGACACACTGAGGTAATTTTGTACTCTACGTGTACACAGCACACCATGTAGTAATTATTTTTCAAAGGGGGCATGGGTGTTTCTACACTAATCAGCTCCAAAATAGGTGATGGAAAAAGAGCCTTTAATGCTAGAAATTGGCCATTTTCCAGCTGTGGGAAGAAACACACAGGAAAGATCCTCTATAAGGATTCCTAAGTTTTGTATCTGGGATAATGGAGGACTAAGTATATTGTCCAGGGTCATAGGAGCCACAGTGGGAACTGAACCTGGTTTTCTGTTTCTCAGCCCACTGCACTAACATTTAGGCTACTCCTCTGCTCCTATTAAAAAAAAAAAAATTGAAAAGTGCCAATTTTAGGCAAGTCAACATAAGTAATCTAAAATACTGGATAATGATGCCGACTCCATCTTCTTCATCTGCAGAAGCATCTTCTCCTGTCTGCGCTCAGAAAGGAAAATCCTCTCCTAGCTAGTATCAAACAGGACCCCCAGATAGTCCAGTCTCAACAAGGGAACCAGTCTGCTTTTCTTGAAGTTGATCACCCAGTACAAGGATTGCAATAAATGAACCACATGGAATGTTGTGGCCTGAGCTTCTTGAAAGGGAGGATACCTAAATCAACCAGTCATTCAGATAAGGATAAACTACATCTCCCCCCTCAGTCTGGCATATGCCCCTCCCTTTGGACCCCTCCCTCCGTGTACTTCTAATAGCTACATCAGGGGGACCCCCAAAGGCCAGCATGCTCCCCCTTATCTCCACCATTATCCGGCATTTCCCAGTCTCATTTTAAAAACTAATTACGGCCTGCAGAAGATTGCCAGTGCACTTTGCCTCTGCTGCAGTCCGCCCCAGACCACAACAGGATGTTAGGTCAGAGGAGGGGCGGGACTGCGGCAGAGGGAAAGTGCACCAGCGATCCTCCAAGGGCTGTAATTAGTTTTTAAAGTGAGACGGGGAAGCGAATCGGGCAGCACTATCTCACAGATCCGGAAGATTTCCTTCCCTACCGCTGGCAAAAACCTTGCAAAAATGAGCCATCAAACACTGGCTTGCTCGACAATGCTCATGGCCTTCTCTCTGCCAGGTTTCTCCTTATGACTCAACTTCCTTTCTTTGTAAATAAAGGAAGTTGCATCATAAGGAGGAGCTTGGCAGAGGGAAGGCCACGAGCATCGTTAAGCAAGCCTGTGTAGAGATCGGCTCGCTCTGCAAGGTGTGTGCCAGCGACAGGGAGGGAGGGAAGCCGTTTGGGTCGCCAGATCCATGAGCGAGAGGTGTGGGCTGGAGCTGCCAGACCCACAAGGGGAGGTTCTGGAGCTGCCAGACCCGTGATGGTGGGACATCGGGGAGCTGTGATGGGTAGGGTTCCCTGCGAGAACAAAGCTTTTTACCGCTCCACAGAGTGGTGAAAAGGTTTGTCCAAATGCCAGTGGTGAACAGATATAAATTTTACCCATTCCTGCGGTTTTACTGTGGTCACCT
Organism: Geotrypetes seraphini; assembly: GCF_902459505.1. Taxonomy (NCBI): domain Eukaryota; kingdom Metazoa; phylum Chordata; class Amphibia; order Gymnophiona; family Dermophiidae; genus Geotrypetes; species Geotrypetes seraphini. Next base: position 354,400,134 of record NC_047084.1, read on the forward strand.
GCGGTTAGCCGTCGGGAAGGGTCACCATGTCATTCTCTACTTTGCGCCCCTTTTAGGAATCTGGCTGTCTGGATGAGAAGACAGGGGAGCTTTGCATTCTCGCACTGGAGTATGCAAGTGCATATTGCTTGGACACGGGGGCAAAAAATGGCATTAAGAAGTGACAGTAAGCCCCTAATTAGGGTTACCATATGGCTCCAGAAAAAGGAGGATGAATTGAGACATCAATGGAAGTAAAACCCTGATGCCTCAATCTGACCTCCTTACTTCCATTGTTTTCAATGGAAGAAAAACCTGGATGTCTCAAATCCGTTCTCCTTTTTCTGGAGCCATGTGGTAACCCTACCCCTAATTAAGCCATTAGAGGAAGAGGTAAAGATCCACATATTTTTACCTTGAATCCTATAATTTCTTGGGTTACTTCATGATAGAGACTTACAAGATCATGAAGGGCATAGAGAGAGTAGAGGGACAGATTCTTCAAACTTTCGAAAAATAAAAGAACAAGAGGGCATTTGGAAAAATTGAAAGGGGACAGATTCAAACGAATGCTAGGAAGTTCTTCTTTACCCAATGTGTGGTGGACACTGGAATGCGCTTCCAGAGGGCGTAATAGGGCAGAGTACAGTACTAGGGTTCAAGAAAGGATTGGACAATTTCCTGCTTGGAAAGGGGATAGAGGGGTATAGATAGAGGATTACTGCATAGGTCCTGGACCTGTTGGGCCGCCGCGTGAGCGGACTGCTGGGCACGATGGACCTCAGGTCTGATCCAGCAGAGGCATTGCTTATGTTCTTATGATAAAAACATAAGAATAGCCTTACTGGGTCAGACCAATGGTCCATCAAGCCCAGTAACCTGTTCTCATGGTGGCCAATCCAGGTCACTAGTACCTAATCAAAACCCAAGGAATAGCAATATTCCATGCTACCAATCCAGGGCAAGAAGTGGCTTCCCCCCCTGTCTTTGTCAATAACAGACCAGGAAGTTGTCCAAACCTTTCTTAAAACCAGCTACATTATCTGCTCTTACCACAACCTCTGGCAATGCGTTCCAGAGCTTAACTATCATCTGAGTTAAATATTTTTTACTCCTATTGGTTTTAAAAGTATTTCCCTGAAACTTCATCAAGTGTCCCCTAGTCTTTGTAATTTTTAATGGAGTGAAAAATTGATCCACTTGTACCCGTTCTACTGCACTCAGGATTTTGTAGACTTCAATCATATCGCCCGTCAGCCATCTCTTTTCCAAGCTGAAAAGCCCTAACCATTTTAGTCTTTCCTCATATGAGAGGAGTTCCATCCCCTTTAACATCTTGGTCACTCTTCTTTGAACCTTTTGTAGCGCCACTATATCTTTCTTGAGATAAGGAGACCAGAATTGAATGCAATACTCCAGATGAGGTCGCACCATGGAGCGATACAAGGGCATTAAAACATTCTTAGGGCCTTTTCTATGAAACTGCGCTAGCAGTTTCTAGCGCGGGGAGCTGTACTGAATGGCCCACGCTGCTCCCGACGCTCATAGAGTTCCTATGAGTGTCGGGAGCAGTGCGGGCCATTCAGCGCGGCTTTCTGCGCTAGAAACTGCTAGTGCAGTTTCATAGAAGAGGGGGTTAGTTTTGTTAACCATCCCTTTTTAAATAATTCCTAGCATCCTGTTTGCTTTTTTGGCTGCTGCCGTACATTGGGTGGAAAGTTCAATTTTGTGGGCAGGGAGGCAGCATCAAGTAGACTAAAGATCTTAGAAGACTAGGAAAGATTAGAGGATGAAATTGCCAAATTTTTATAATCATTACATAACTGCATTGTCCAGGCTTCTTGGCCAAGGAGATTTCCAGCAGCTCACCAGAAGTGGCTACAACAGCATTTGAAGTTGGAAAGGAGGGTAATCAGGGATGGTTACCAATGTGTAGGAGAGAAGGTAGGAATTGAATTAAAGATGGCCAGGGAATGGTGGTATCCTTAGCGGAGGAAGGTGTAATGCCCACTGTTCTACTCAGGAGATGGAGAGAATTAGTAACAGTATAGCCTGACAGAGTTTAGGAACTAATGCAACAATCCTCATTGAGAGGTTTTGGCAATTATTTCAGAGAGGGGTATTCTCTACCTGATTAGATTTCAAAAGAGAGAAATCTAATTTGAAGAATTTCTCATTATAAGCCTACTTACAGTTGAGGGAAATTTGTTTAGCAAGAGGAAATAGGGAATGTTTTGGAACTCTCTCCCCCCCCCCCCCCCCGTGTTGAAGGAGGAAATATTTATGAAAGAGTTGAAGGGGTGAATGGATAGGATCTATAGAGTGGTTAAAGAAGAACTGAGTAGGGGGTGATGGGAGAGAAAGATGTGTGGGAGAAGAACATTTGAGAATGTAATGTAATGTAATTTATTTCTTATATACCGCTACATCCGTTAGGTTCTAAGACATGTCAAAAGAGATTTAGAAGAGTTCTCTCAGCGCTAATATAGGAGGACAGCCGTACAGGATCATGGTTCAGAGCTATCACATGTGATGGTAGGGGCAATGCAAAAGGGGGAAATGATTGATGTTGAGAGGATGTGGACAAAGGAGACCCTCATATTTTGCATACTTGTCCTATTATTGATTTTTGGAAGCAGGCAGTGGCCATCGCTATCAACTGATAAATTTGGCATTATCTATAGTGTCGCGGGTCCGGCTGTACTCATTGGTTTCGGAGCAGTGGGGTAACAGGCCTGCAGTTCAATTAGCCAAAAATTTGTTGCTGGCTGCTCAAAGAATGATTCTGGCAAGTGGAGATAACTTTAATCACCATCATCGGATGAATGGTGGCGGGAAGTATACAGTGCAATAAAAATGGAATTATTGGTTGTCCATGTGCATTGGGGGTTGAAGTATGGGGACCTGTATTTCTGATGAGACACACAAGGAAGTAAGGATAAAAGATATAGCAGACCTGATGGACAAATGCTTGAGGAGTAGGAGTTCTGGGTATGCCATGTGATATGGGATATCATGTGGAAAGATGGAGGAGGGGTGAGAGGGAGTTCAGGGAGTAATGTTCTTTTTATTGCATTTTATTTGCTGATTACGTGAATGTGTAACGTGGGTTCTCTGTAGAGCAATGCAGTCACATTTGTTAGTGAAGTCCTAGACTGAGCATGTGTGTCGGTGCTTTCCCCTAGCTACAGTAAGCTTTTGACTTACTGGGCATGTGCAGGGAATCCCACCTCCCCTAGCCCCTCCCTTGTCAGTTTTGTTTCTGGATGAAGATGGAGCAGCATTGGTAATATGTCTGAAGTGGGGACAGTGGGAGGTTTAAGTGTGGCTGCATTCCCCTGCTGTTTACGGAAAACCCACATTATATGTAAGCAACTTCGCTTTCTCCAAAGACAAGCAGGAGAGATGCAGGGACACTTGTGGGTGAGCCCCAAGCTATAAATGGCATGCGGGTGGTTGGTAGTTGATCAAGGAACAAACAAATTGCAAAGAATGGACTGTCCAAAATGAATGTCTTGTGCTGTGTTAAGATCTAAACAGTAATGCTTAATAAAGTTGTGAACTGATGACCACGTAGCAGCTTTGCAAATGTCTTGAATTGGGACAGATCAAAATCTCGCCACTGAAGAAGCTGTTGCATGTAACCTGTGGGCTCCGATTCTTCCCGGAAGCAGCTGGCGTACTTTGGTGTAACAGAATTCAATGCAACAGGAAATCCATATAGAAATTGTACATTTAGAAGCTGGTTGACCCAGATTGGTTGGGTTGTAGGTAATGAACAACTGATTAGTCTTGCATAAAGCTGCAATGTCTCCGAGGTAAAACAGAAGCACTCTTCTGTAGTCTAAGGTATGAAGACGCTGCTTTGCTTGTGAAGCATGTGGAGGAGAGAAGAAGGAAGTAGAATGATGCTCTGATTAAGGTGGAAATCCGAAACGACTTTTGGCAGAAACTGAGTGTATGGACAATTGAATTCAATTAGGAAAGAACTGGGTATAAGAGTAGTAAGTAACAAATGCTTGGAGTTCACTGACAACGTGCAGACGTGATGGCTGTTAGAAAAACCATCATCCAGGTGAGGAAAGTAAGTAATGTGGAGCCCAGTGGTTCGAAAGGGTCATTCATGAGTTAATATAGGACAGCATTGAGATCTCATGGAAGTGGCGGTTCACACAGAGAAGGTCAGAGATTGGAGAGACATCTGAGAAAGCATGAAATTATGGAATGCTGAGAGATGGGAATGGACTTCCCATCCACCGGTACATGAAAGGCGGATATTGCTAACAAATGAATACACAAAGAATTTGTCTTCTGACCTGAATCTGATGTGGAAGAGGTAAGTCAATATATAAGCAACTGAACATTTGAGAGGGTCCTGATGTTGGGAAGATGCCTATCGAGAAACATACTACTAGTAACCAATCGTCTAGGTAAGGATACACAAAGTGGTGCTTCTTGTGCAAGTATGCTGTTACTGCTGCAAGGCACTTTGTAAAGATTCTCGGTGCTGGAGACCGAAGGGTAGTACTTTGTACTGGAAGTGATGGTTGAGAAACTCAAAATAAAGAAATTGCCATTGTTTGGGATTAACGGAGATGCCAAGTGTAAGCATCCTTGAGATCTAGAGTGGCCAGCCAATCATTGGGTCTCAAGAGGGAAAGTATGGATGGAAGTGAGATAAGAACATAAGAATTGCCACACTGGGATATACCAAAAGTCCATCAAGCCCAGCATCCTGTTCCCTTCTGAAGTTAGCATTGAGTAAATGGAGATCTAGAATTGGACAAAAAACTTGAGTCTTTTGGGGGATCAAGAAGAAAATGGAATAAAATAGTTTGTGGTGTGGGCACTTCCTCCATTGTATTGTTTTGAATCAGGAGGGTCAATTCTAGTAGCAGAATGTGACAATATGATGGTGGAAGTATGTGGGAATTTTTAGCTTTTAAAAGGACAATGAGATGATAACCATGGGATATGATATCCAGGATCCATTTTTCTGTTGTAATGTCTTGCCATGCCTGAAGAAAATGACTCAATGGTAACAGTGGACAACAAATTTTTCCTAAAGTTTTGCTTCCTTAAAGCAAACTGGTGATTAAGATAGACCCCGTCAAAATAAACACAAATATAATTTCCCACCGATTGTATCACGTAGGAATTTTGAGAAACATGATGGTATCTTTAATTGTCCAACATGTTTTAATGCACAAAGTTTCTGATACGCTGTGATAGTTCATCATGGCTAAAAGTGTTTTCCTGCTTATTTTCATTTTTACTCAGTGTCCAGTGCATCTCGTTGCAATGTCCAACAATAGTCAGCCAGCATAAATGGATTCCAGTTGCCCTGATATCTTTTTTCCATAGGGCAATGTCCTGGTGAAACCTTTTGCCATGTTCATCGCTGACAGCCCCAAGATTTGTGGGGAAGAAGTCCAAGTGTGAATGTAGAAAGTGCATCTTCGGTGATGCACTCATCCTGATCAGACGTGTTTGAGTACCTCTCCCGAACTCTGGGCTGATTTTTAGCCATATCCCGCTATATATCTGCATTTCCAGCCTGTTTTCTTTGGCTACCGGTTGGGGCAGGGTCTTGGCTGCTCGTCTGTATCAATTCTGGCAGGGGCGCTTCGTTATGCCGGCCAGAGTCCAGAGGTCTACTAAAGTTGTAAGAGGCCCTGCTACACCAGCTAAGATGGCGGATAATACTTCATCTGACCGCATGCAGCTCACCCCTACCATCATGCTGCAGGCGGATGCAATCGAGGAGCTGAAAAAACACCTTACAACCTTCTTGGACGACAAGCTAACGCGCCTGCAATCCACGGTTGACGGTTTAAAAGATTCGGTGGAGCGGCAGACCACTCGCCTGCAACACGTGGAGGACAGGGTCTCGGAGCAGGATGATCGCACGGTGGCTCTGGAGGCGGGAGTCCGTGCCCTGGAGGAGAAGTGCCGCAAACTGGAGGATCGGGCTGAAGATATTGAGAACAGGAGCCGTAGAAATAACATACGGCTTATCGGACTTCCAGAATCGATAGCAGGTGCGAGTTTGCATGACCTGGTCTCCACGTGGCTGCCTAGGGAGCTGGAGATGGATAATGGAGATTCGCCCCTCCTGGTTGAGCGAGTGCATCGGATCGGAGCCTACAGGGAGGGAGAACGGAAGCCGAGGCCGGTCATTGCCCGTATTCTTAATTTCGCTGACAAGACTAAGCTTATGCTTCAATATAAAGCGAAAGGTACAGTCTCGTATGAAGGCCAGCGGCTTCTCCTGTTCCAGGATTACTCCCCTCGGGTCTCTGAGCAGCGCCGTGCTATGGCTCCGTATTGCACGCAGCTCCACACGAAACAGCTGCGTTTTGCCTTGCAATACCCGGCAAAACTGAGGGTCCACCATGCCAACAAATCGCACTATTTTAACACCCCGGCGGAGATTAGAGCCTTTCTAGAGAGCTTGCCAGACTGAGTATCCAGCACTTGCCTGTACTTTACCTTTCCAGTCTGCACGGCATCGGAGACTCGATCCAGCTCTGTGCCTTGTGAGGATGATACCCTGCTGCAACATTGCTGATCTGGACTTTTTGTGATGCTCACCTTTTTGATTTGGCTTTTTTCCTCTCTTTCCCTCTCTGCTATATTGTTTGGGGACCTTTGGGATCCGGGGAGGACCTGTTGTCTCTAGTTGGGAGTGTGAGCTGGTGAATCTTGGGCTCTAGACCGAGTGGAAATGGTCTCGGGGTCCTGTCCTTTATTTTTCCTATTACTTTTACTATCCTGCTCATGTGATTCTTCTTGCTAGGAGGGGGCTCGAGGCTATGTGCCCCTTTTGTGAGCCTGCTTCTGCTCGTTGCTGCCGTCATGGCTTCGGTTCTCAGCCGGGCAGTGCGTGGGGCGCGTGCTGTTGAGTCCCCTTCGCTTTTCGCTTTTCTGATTTCCTCCTTATCTGGGTTTTTGCTTGCTGTATCTAGCGTCTTCTCACTTTTCTATCCTGACCCTTGGGGTGGGTAGGAGGGGGGTTCTGGGTCTGGGGTGGATTGTCTGGGTAGGCTGGGGTAGCCGTTCGCTGGCTCCAGTGGGTCTCTGGGAGATGGTACTGTGAACTACCTGTGTTTTGTTCCAATCTTACTGTGTATTTCTTTCATGCTTTCACTGGGTTGCCCCCTGATGGGATGCTGTTTTTGGGACTGCTGGGCTTTTCATCGGGGCATGAGGGGATTTCTTTTCACGTATGTCTGGGAGGTAGGGGCTTTCGGGTTTGTTGGGAGTACTGCATTGGTGGGTAGGAGTTTGTGGGCAGGGGTCTGGTAGCTCTATAGAGTGGGTATAGACTGGGGTGTTATGGGGTGGGGTATGGAGTCCAGGTTTGGTTAGCGGGATATCCTTTTCTGCCAGATATCGGCTGAGGGTAAGGGAGGGGGGAGGGGTGGTTGTGTGCAGAAAGTTTTCCGTGGGATTGGGGTATTGGAGAGTCAGGGGAGGACTTTCCGGGAGTAGGGCGTGCGGTGGGTAGGGGGGGTAGGATGTGTGTTGTATGGCTGTGGATGCTTGTCGGGGGGGGTGTGAATGGGGGGGGTGGGGTGGTGATTAAGGGTCGTGATGACTGGGGGGCCGGAGGGGCTGCGGGACGTCTGTTTTTCTCTGGAGCCGGGCTTGGCTGGGAGGTCCGGTTTCTGACATGCTTTTCTTTCGGTGCACATAGATTGCTATGGTGGCTTTTTCTGCTCAGTAGTTATGGTTAACTTAACTGTAGTTACTCTGAATGTAGATGGTATACACTCTCCAGTTAAACGCAAAAAAATCCTCACTTGGCTTCGGCAACACCACGTTGACGTAGCTTTCCTGCAGGAAACACACCTGACGGGTACTGAACATGAGAAACTACGGAGAGAATGGGTGGGGGATGTGAGTTACTCCGCTTACAATGGTAGGCAGAGAGGGGTGGCCGTTTTACTGCACAAACACTTACCATTCCAAACTCATAAGATTATTTCAGATAGAGATGGCCGATATGTCATTGTGGCGGGAGAGGTCTGGGGTTCTCAACTCCTCTTCTGCAACCTATATGCCCCAAATGTTTATAGTCATAGTTTTTTTTCTGGGCTGCTGGGAATTCTAGCTCAATATCCCACTTATCAATTGATTGTGGGGGGGGATTTTAATATTACTGCTGATTCGACCTTGGATTGCTCTCCTGCCAAGCCGCGGCCTAGACACTATGCTCGCATGGGGGTGAATTTTTTATGTGCTCAGCTGGAGGTAGTGGACGCTTGGAGAACTCTTCATCCATTTGATAGGGAATATACCTTTTACTCTAACCCTCATTCTGCGTATTCCCGTTTGGATTACATGCTGGTGTCCACCACTTTTTTCGCCTGCGTGGATAGGGTTACTGTTGAAGATGTCCCCTTCTCTGACCATTCGGCGGTGGTGCTTACTCTAGGGATCACGGGCCAGAAGGGGGATAGAACTTGGCGGTTCCCGGCGGCTTTGTACTCGGACCGAGATTTTGGACTCTATTTGCGGACCCATTGGCTGGAGTATATTGCGCATAATGATACCCCTGACGTGGACCCCGAGGTGTTCTGGGACGCTTCTAAAGCGGTGCTGCGGGGCCATATTATTCAATATGTGGCCACTAAAAGGAAACAGCAGGGAGAGAAACTTCTTGCTCTCACGGACCGCTTGGCGGTGTTACGTGCCCGTCACCGGACGTCCTTGACGGCGTCGGATGGACAACAGATCAAATTGTTACGCCGTCAGATCAATGAGATATTGGACTATCGGGCTCGTCAGAATCTTTATTATCAGAGGTTTCGGCTTTATCGGTGGGGAGGTAAGGCGGGTAAACTGCTTGCGAACCTGGTTCGGCCTTATCGGAAGAAACAACTCATCAGGCAGGTGAAGAATGCTAGGGGGGATAGCGTTACGCAGGAAGCCCAAATCCAGGAACAGTTTGTGGCTTTTTATAGCGCTCTTTATGCGCGAAGGGATTTTACGGAGGCGGACCGCGATGCCTTTTTCCGGGATATTTGTCTCCCACGGATCTCCGTTACTCAGGCTGAACACCTGAGTGCCCCTATCTCTCTAGAGGAAGTTCGTTTAGGGATCCGAAAGTTGAAGCTTACTAAGTCTCCGGGGCCGGATGGTTTCGGTCCGGAATATTACAAACTCTTGCCTGATCTTCTGGCGCAGCCCTTGGGGAATTTCTTTAACTTTTTAGCTGCGTCTACCTCTGGTCTCCGGAGTAACCTAGCCCACATCACCCTGCTCCCTAAACCCGGAAAGGATCTTACCCAGGTAGGATCATACCGTCCGATTTCGTTGCTGAATCAAGATGTTAAATTGTTGGCTTCCATCCTGGCAGCACGACTGAATATGGTCTTGCCCCAGCTTGTCGCGGATGATCAGGTTGGATTTGTACCCCAACGGTATGCTTCTATGAATCTCCTTAAGGCTTTGACGGCGATCCACGAACATCGCGATGGAGGGGGCACTTCTGCTATCGTTGGGTTAGACATGGAGAAAGCCTTTGACAGTATTTCGTGGCAGTATCTCTTTTGGGTGCTTCGGGAGTATGGCATGGACGGGAACTTCCTTATGTGGATTCAGGGCTTGTATACCTTGCCGCAGGCCAGACTTATCATTAATGGAGGCCTTTCGTCTCCCTTCTCACTATGTAGGGGCACGCGTCAGGGATGCCCCCTTTCCCCTCTTCTGTTTGTCTTGGCACTGGAGCCGCTCGCCATTAAGATCCGTAATACTCCGTTGTTGCGGGGAATCCAGATAGGGAGCATGGAGTGCCGTATCACGTTGTTTGCGGATGACATTTTATTATTTTTGGATCAGGCGCCCCTTCATTTGCCGGTGGCGTTGCGTTTGGTAGCGGAGTTTGGTGTACTGTCGGGTCTCCAAGTAAATTGTGCTAAGTCCGAGCTTCTTCCTCTATCTGGCCTGGGTCCTGAACCTTGGCATGCTAATTTGCAAATACCGCCGGTGCGGAAGCCGATGAGATATCTAGGTATTTATCTTCATACTGATCCTCGGGTTATGTACAGAAGTAACGTGCTAGCTGCTATTGATAAAGTTCAAAACTTGTGCTCTGCCTGGCGAGATCTCCCATTGACCCTGTTGGGGAGGGCGGCTTTGATTAAAATGATCCTCCTACCCAAATTGCTGTACCCTTTACAAACAGTGCCTTTTTGGGTGCTGCAGCGAGATGTGGGGCGGCTACGGTCCATTTTTACCTCGTTTCTATGGCGCCAGAAGGCCGCGAGGATAGCTTATGTGAAATTGACTCTTGCTAAAGGGGAGGGGGGCTTGAGCCTCCCGGACATCCGTGCGTATAATGTGGCGGCTCTCTTGCGTTTTGTACATGAGGGGGTGACTGGAGTGGCTCGTTTTTCTCCGTCTGGTTGGCTGACTGGGTGGTGCGCACCCTACACTTTTATCAATCTTCTCCATGTGTCTTCGAGTAAGGCGGGGGGCGGAGTGTTGCCTTCTAAGTTGCGGTTCTTGCGACCCTTCCGTTTGGCCTGGCAGTGGTGGCGTAGATTACAGGACAGGTCTCCGATTGCCTCCCCTTTTTTGCAGCTTCAGGGTAATCCTGGCTTCCCACCGGGTCTCGGCCATTCGCCATTCGTCTCCTGGGCATCTAGAGGGGTCTCTAACCTATCTTTTCTGATTGCGGCCGATACGGGTACTTGTGTCTCGTTTGCTTCTATTCGGGAACGATGGGGCATCCCTAACCAGCAATTTTTTGCTTATTTACAGGCCCGGCACTATTGCCAGACTTTGCATCAACAGTTTGGAGCGGATTGGCTGTGTGGCTCTTTGGATGCTTACCTACTTAATATCTCGGCTTCTCAGAGCTCCCTGTCGGTATGGTACAGGGCGATTCGATCTGTAGCCTCCCAGGACCATTTAGCTGCTCTCAGAGACCGGTGGAACCGCGATCTTGCCGCTCAATATACCCATGATACGTTTCTCGATCTTTTTTACACTTTGCATGCTTTTGTGAAGTCTGCGGCTTGGCAGGAAACTCAATTTAAAATCCTCCACAGGGCTTACATTACTCGAGAGAGAGGGGCGGGCATGGGATTATGGGAAGACCCGATGTGCACTAGGTGCTCAGGAGCTCCGGGGACGCTCCTCCATTCCTTTTTGGAATGCCCTGGCTTATCTATCTGGAATTTTTCTTTTGCACAGTTGCAGTTGGTCTTGCAACGATCAATTGAGTGGGATTACAAGACATTGCTCCTAGGGGACCAGTCCCTGTTGGAGGAGCAGGGTTTCACGATGCCACAAAGGCGCTTCATCTACATGACAGTACTAACGGTTAAACGAACGATCTTGCAATTTTGGGTGCAGGTGGGACCTGTCCCCTTGGATAGCTGGCTGACTCAGATGATTGAGCTGGCGCGGTTCGAACTTTATTATTTTAAATGTTCTTTTAATCCTGAGCTTCGGGCTTACCTGGCTCTTTGGAGGGTGTTCCTGCAGCTGCCTCTGGTTCTCCGGCGTGGGGAGGGTGGGGAGGGGGGGATGGTGTGACTGGATGGGGGGTATGGAGAGTATGGACGGGGTTTGCATGTTTGACTGCCTGATCTGCGATGGTTGGTTTGAGTGTTTATTCTTTTGGGGGACCTTATAGGGGGTGGGTTGGGTCTGTTTTCTACTAACATACAAAAAGTCTTGAGGCTTCAATAAGAGGTGGGCTGTTCTTATTTGGAATGACCTGTGCTTGGTGGTTTCTCTTGTTCTTCTGTTGAGGATTGTTCTGCCTCTGTATGACCAGCATGTATCTGCTATTTTGTGTTGCACTGGTGTTTTGTATTATTGGATTTATGCCTGTTTCTTTTGTGGTCTCTTGAATAAAAATGATGTTCAAAAAAAAAAAAGAAAGTGCATCTTCAGTGATATGTAGCACTTCATGGTTTTGTATGCTCTAAGAAGTTTGTCAACCAGTTGAATATAGTTTGGTGCTATATAACTGCCAAGAAAATTATCAACGACATCCTTGAATGCTTTCCAGGTGATTTTCTCTGGCCCTACTAACCTAATCTCTCATCATTGATGACATGTCTGATCTGTGGACCGACAAAAATACCTTCCTTAATCTTGGCGTCAGTTATTAATTATTAATTGCATTAGCCTGAAAGATAAAAGAAAATGTAAAAATGTACTTTTTTGTTAAAATGGTATGTGATATGTAATTTTAAATGTGATTTTCGTGATCAGCAGCCAAAAATCTGTAAGATACAACTGAAAGTGTCGAAGAAGCAAAAACTGTTGTCCAGTGTATTGGCTGTCCAGTGGGATTGGTTTTGAGAGGAGGGAGCCAATTGGCTGAGGGTTGTTTCTAGTCTCTGTGATCAACTATCTGAGGCTGGCGAGGTACTTGCTGGTGGTGAAGGAGTGAAGGTTCTGGAGGCTTTCATTTTATATGTCTAAACCAAAAAGAAAATAAATAAAAGTTCCTGAACCTAGTACAAGTCAATAAAATATTTTACAAAAAATTGGTTCTCATTTGGAAGACGACAGGATCTGACACAGTCCATGTTTTGAAAAAAACACTCCTTCCTCAGGGGTCCAAGATGTTCAGTGATTCTCTAGTCGAGAACCATATGGAGTACAACAGTTTTGTATAAAATTTGTGAGTAACAAGAAACGTACTGCTCCTATCTGGCTGCCACTCATTTTATCTCTGCTACATAACACTTCATTGGGCTCTGTCGCTATTACCTGGTTTACAGAGGCTGGGGAGCAGCGATTCACCTCCCCCAGCTATACCAAAACCATGCTTTGGAGGGAGGGAGCCATCGATGCAGTTGGTGGGAGCGGCAAAGACATGTCGGGAGGTTGATGGAGTCGCTTTGAGTTTGTTGCCATTGGCTGTGAATCTTCGCGGTTGTAAAGCCCGCACTGTTTGAGATATATATAGGAAGGAACAACGCTGATTTGAAGCGAAAGTTGGTTGAACTAGCTCTGTCTCTTCTGTTTTTGTTTTGTTTTTTAACAAGTTCTACTGAGTAGTTAGTTAATTTGAAAAATAACTTTAGTATGTCTCGCCTTTCTTTGTGTGTGAATAAGAGAGAGCAAGCTGCGACCTAACAAGAGAGAATAAGAAAAAAAACCTGACAAGGCAGGGGAGGGGTTAGGGGAGGCAGGAGTCCATGCACTTGCCCACTAAGCCAAAAGCTTATTGTAGCTAGGGGAGAGCACTGACATTGGCTCAGTCTAGGACTTTACCAACAAGTGTGCCTGCATCTCCCCTGCTTGTCTTTGGAGAATGCATGCTAACAGTAAGAAAAACTGTATAATCATCTCATAAGTATGTCTTGGCGATTATGTCTACATGTATATTGTGTACCCCTATCTATATTCATTTTTTTAACTATGTACACCGCTTAGATATTTGATAAGCAGTATATCAAATTTTAAATAAACTTGAAACGTAGTTTTTTAAAAAAAAAAGTTTATTTTACAGTTAAAGTCTCTTACCTTTAGTGACATCTGTTAGAAACAAAATGTTCTCTGGGGAACAGCCAATGTTTTCTGCAATTCTCCTGTAACTCTCACTCTCCACTTTGTGTCCAATTGTGGTATCAAAGTAGCCATCAAAGAGCTGAAATGCAAGAATTTGACACCCTCTTATAGGAACTCAGAAACAGGTCCATCTTTCATTGATAGGAAGTGAGATTACAGTAAATTGCTGAACATAATTTTCTGCACCTCTCTCAAATTTTCATACATAAGGAACTCGGTTCTAATTTTAAGAATTAATAGGATCTCCACTCTCCTTCCCAGACACTTTGCATGTTCTCCCCTGTATCTCTCCACATAAAAGATTTCTACACTCCAGGCAAATAAGCCAGTTATTGATTCTATGTGTATGTTTTAAAATATAATTAAATTAAATAAAAATAAATCCATCCTAAGAATTATCTGGGAGAGAAAAATTTTCTTTTTATAATAAAGCCAAAATTAGCTGAGGATATTAGCATGCATCTTTAAAAAAATGATGCTGTTAATCTTTATGCTTGCAATGAATTATTTTAAGTTTTGGGTTTTTTAAAGTTTTATGTTATTGCGATTTAATTATAAGTTGTTTTTTGATTCCTTACCTATGTGGTGCTTTTTAGCGAACAGGTGCATTACAAGTCTAATCAGTGATATAAAATCTGAATCTTCAAAAGGGGAAATTTAGCCAAGATTAAAACAATAGTATCTTTTTATTTATTTAATATATTTATATACCATTTATATCCTAAGTGGTTTCACATTCAGGTACTTTATCATATTTCCCTATCTGTCCTGGTGGGCTCAAACTCTATCTAGTGTACAGAAAGGGTGATAGATGCATTGTAAAGTCTCCCAGTAGAGGTGGGTGGAGACAAAGACTGTCTGAATTCAAGACATCCCGTCTTCTTTGGGATGAGAAAATACTGGGAATAAAACCCCTGGTTTCTCTGCCCAGGAGGAACCTACTCGATGGCATTGAGAAGGAGAAGGGATTCTATCTCCCGAAGAAGCTTGTATGTGCTGGGATAGAGGAACTGTGGCTATGCTCTTGAGAAGCGTGTCAAAAAGACTGAGCAGGCTTTTGGGGAGCTGCTGATTGAGATTTTTGAGGATGCTGTTGTTTTTGGTTCTGCTGCGGTCTAGGGGGAGCAGCTAGTTTGGAATAAAATGCCTCTGACAGGAAGAAAAAGGCTTGAAGGTCTTAGAAGTTGAGGGCTTAGGCTTGGATTTAACCAAAGAATTCCAATGTTTCTCATGGGTCAGTGAGCTTTTGGGTACAATTTTCAATCAAGTCACCAAATAGCTCATCACTCAAGCATTGAATGTTAGCCAATCTATCATGTTAGCCAATCTATCCTGAAGATTGATGTCAGAGACTCTAAGCCATGCAAGATGTCTCATTGCCACTGACACAACCAAGTCTCTGGAAGATAATTCAAAGACATGTACCTTCTAGCCAGGGCAAGGATGCGAGAGATGTGATAAAAATCCTGTAACTGTTGTGAAGGAATATACCTATTAAAAGATGACAATTTCTTAACCAGATTCTTGACATATCAGGAAATATAGAAATTGTAGTTTAGGACAGTGTTAGCCAACATGGAGTTTTGGTACAAGCGACAGCAACTTGTCCATAGTGCGCCCTTCATGCTTGGGGGCACTAAGGCATAGACTCTGGATGGAGTAGATTTTTTCAAAGTCGACTACCACCAGGGACTAATGCTGGAGTTGTGGTTTGTCAAAACCAGGAGACAAAGTGATTTTGTATAAAGAGTCCAATTTTCTGAGACCACAGTAATTGTGAGGGGGGTCTCCCAGTTCTTATGAAGAGTCACTTTAAGAATACCATGTAATGGTAATCAAAGAAGTTCTTTAGGAGGCTCATCATAGTCTAAGGTCTCCAAATATTCAGCACTGTAGGCTGAATCAGCTTCTAATTTGACTGGGAGCTCTTTGCCTAATTGCTGAATAAATTTTGTGAAAGAAAGTCTTCCAGTAGGAGACTTAGCTTTTTGTGGAGATTTCTAAGGAGACTTTACAAAAGAAGTATTGTAAGCCTCTGTAGTGGACACAGGGACATCATCCGCCGAGTCAGACTAAGTCAGAGTCTTTTGGTGAAGGAGTGAATCGGGATCGATGGTGACGTCAAGCCCGATGTCGATCCAATGAAGATGACAATGTATGATGTGACTTCTTTTTACGCTTTGAAGAGCGGGAAGGAGAGTTACGTTCCCGCTTCAAAGCAGCTGAGGATGACCGATGCTGACTAGACTTGGATTGTCGAAATGATGAAGAAGAATGCTGATGCCTCGAAGAACTGGAGCAACACCGTGATGGAGAACGAGCTCTGCAGTGAGATGAGCTGTGTTTGGACATGGAGCGTTGATGTTGCACCAGAGATCCAGTATCGGTACCACAGGACCTGGTGGCCTTATGCTAAGGCTGGGCCGGTATCGATGGAGTCAGTGTTGGAGTAAGGAGCTTGAACATGTTGAGCTTTTCATGGTATGAGAGTACCGGTACCTTTGGGTGTTTTGCCAGTACCATCAGTGATGTGTCTGGCCTCGGAGAGGGTGACCTCGAAGAGGATGCACACCTCGATGGAAGAGAGGCCAGGCGCAAGAGTGGTCGTCGCTTGGTCAGCATCAGGGGACTCGATGCAAGGTTGACTTGTGAGACCTGTTGGGAAGCTGGCAGTTTTTTTAGCTGGCTTACCCACTAGAGCAATGCCACCCAACGCCAACATCGAAGTAGATGCTTTTGATGTGGAAGGCTGTGATTTTTTTTTGGGGGGGGGGTTAATTATTTATTTATATAGTTTTATATTTTCATCAAGCATAATAATCTTGACAAAGGATCAGAATATGCAAAGATAGGAAATAAAAATTTGCATAAGCATATGCATAAATGTATAAGAAATACAAAACAATTATTTAGTCCACAAATAATGGATTCAAGACATGGAAATAAAAAATAATAATACATTCCACTTTAATAAGAAAATTATCCTAAATAGAGTAACAGCCCTGGTTATCCACGCTACAGCCGATGGTCAGGTCATAAATCAATGGATTAAACCGACCCTTCCTTTGGTCCTAAAAAATCTATTAATTGTTTAGGCTCAAAAAAAAAGAAAATTTTTATTTTGATAGGAAATAAAACATTTTGCTGGAAACTTTAACAAAAAAGTAGTTCCGAGGAAAATCCTAACATTTGAGCCCTAAAATTTATCATTTAAATGGCGGAAATATAAACGTAAAACATATTCCCTATTACTTTCCAGAGCTAGAGTCAGCAAAAGAGTAGTTCTATCTGTAACCACCTCAATAGAACTCTCCAAAAATAAAGACAAATCTACATTGTCCTTAGATGTTTCCTTAGGGGTCGACTCCCCTTGAGGTCTCTTTATATCCAGGTAATAAGCCCTAACAATTGGAGGTAAATTTTCCACAGGAATAGCTAGGACTTCACGAAAATATTTTCTCACCATCTCCACTGGGGATATGATTGGACATTTGGGAAAATTCAAGAGTCTTAAATTATTTTTTCTAAGTGAATTTTCAAAATTCTCCAATTTGCGTGAAATAAATGATTTTTCCTTTACCAATTCCAACTGGACAGTCTTTACTTCATTCATATTTTCTTCCTGTTTCTCCAATTTTTCAGTTAATTTAGATAGGTGTAAACCTTGCTGTTCCACTTTGGAGTAGATAGTTCCATAGTCATTTTTAATTGTTGAAAGACTCAATTTTAGGTTGGCGTCCATTATAGATATGGCCTGCCACAGCGCCTCCATATCAATCTTTGCAGGTCTTTTCAATTCCCCAAAACCAATGTTGTTCCCACTAGAAGTTCCTCTCACCTCTACTTCACTTGTGGTGGGGGTTAATTGGACTTCCAAGCCAGCACCTTCCTCCTGAGTTTCCAGTGTTGGCATCCCTCCTCTGCTGCAATCCAGACTCCTCTCACCAGGCTGCTGGGCTCCTGCAGCTCCCTGCACCACCAAACTTCTGGGCTGGGGAGGAGTTGACCTTTGCTCCGGACTCAGAATCGTCCAGAGTACTCCAGCGCTAGGTCTCCCGACAAATCCGGGCTCGCCTCCAAAGTAGCGTGTGTCTCCACACCTGAGCGGGCAAAGGCAGCCAAAATCGTCTGCTGACTTATCATCTGCGGGACAACAGATGCCGGAGAGTTAGGGCAAACTGTCCCCTTCCTTTTCCCCATTGCGGGTCAGTCTTTGCTGTGGTAAATAAATGAAAAAAAGTCAGCGACTCTCTGCCTCCCGATCAAGCGTCCGTCCTCGACCGCCATCTTGAATCTCAGCCTCCCGTGATGTTTTCTTGGTGTCCATGTCGGTGTCAAAAAAATTTTCTTGTTGGAGCTTTTGACTCTTAATAGTACTTTTTGCAGGATTCAACACGGTGTTCAAGGCCAAGGCATTGTAAGCACCAACTATATGGGTCAGTGATGGAAATCTGCTGTCGACACTTGCAACAATTTTTAAAACTGGTTAACAGCTGGACAAACAGCCTCAGCCAAATTGAAATCAATGCCTGAGGAAAACGAAGAGGCCGTGAGAACAGTGAGGGAAAAAAGTCTTCTTTTTTTAGGGGGGGGGGTTTAGAGAACTAAAGCAGAAAAGAAAGTAAATAAAAACAAATACAAAAAAAAGACATGTGAGCGGGAAGGCAAAGGCAAAAATTTGAACAACCTTCAAAAAACATGACTTCTTAGCTCCGCAGAAAACTAAGAACCAAGGAGCTACGAGCGGCATCGGGCGGGAAGGTAGGCGCGCATGTGCGGTGCGTGCAGTTTGCAAACTTTCTCAAGTTCTTAAAGTGGCAATGCACTTTTAAAGCTGCCCGTACCAGGGCTCCATGGATGACGTCACCCCCATGTGAGAATATGCTGCCTGCTTGTCCTGGGATAAAATAAAGATATAATATGGTAACTCTGCCCACAGTAACAAAAAACAGAAACAGAAAAAAATTACACTTAATACTAATACTCCTCCCTATCCTTCAAAAAACGAAGCCCAATCTATCCAGCAAAAACACCTCCCAACCGTGCACCAACATAGTGCCAATCTACTGCACAGTAAGGCAAGGAAATGACCCTCGACTAACAAGCTTAATATTATTACCCACCAGCCCTGAAAACAACAATCCTGCGTCCATCACAGTCACTTAACACACATAAATGATATTACGATATTACTCCCAAACACACACCACACTCATACAAACAAACATTCCAGATAGATAGATTCAAACTACCAATTCTAAATTGTCACAACCAGACTTATATAAACAGTCATGACCCTAAATCCAATCCTCAAGAAGTGACCACAGAGTCTAAATAAGATTGCAGCTCATCAGGATCTTCAAAAGTCTTTGTGGTGCTGAAAAGAGTTATCCTCATCCTTGCTGGAAAAAGCAGACCATATTGTAGCCCCATGTTTTTCAAAAGTTCCTGCATCAACACTTATGTTCTTCCTTCTCTGTGCTGTAGCTTTGGCCAGACTTTGAAAAATGAAAAGCTTATTTCCTTCAAAAAGAACAGATGACTTTAATCTTGTCAATTGTAACACCTCTAACACACGGACATATCTTAATATCTCACCACAAATGGTCACGGATACTGGGAAGTTGCCACCCTTGTAGCTGGAACCCTTTGAGCTGATTCTATTTCAAATGGGCCCCGTTCAGTCACCAATCCCAGTAATTGGGGTAATAAATTTTCCAAAAACTTGACAGAATCAGGACCTTCTGCCCCTTCACCAATGCCCAAAATCTGAAGGCTGTTTCCTCCTAGCCTGATTAGACTGAAGCAGAGCAGATGAAAAGACATCTTCTCAACTCAACCGCAGCATGAAAAACCGAGGAGCCGAGGCACTGCCCAGCAACACAAGGAAGCAGAGTTGAAAAATGTAGATGATGCCTCCTCGTGGGTGAAGGGAAGTAACCCACTTGTCAAGACTCGCGTCACTTTTGCGCTGGAATCTCCTTTATCATGCCACTCTCCCCTCCACTCTTACACCCAGATTTCACCATATATTTAATTGCCATCAGGCTGGCATGAGCCTTCCCTTGCGGCAACTCAAGATTCAAGGCACAACTGAAAGCTTATTACTTCTTGCAGGCCTTTTATTCAGAATCTGACAGAGCAGATTAAAAAAAATGAATAAATTAATAATAATAAACCAAGATAAAGAGGGACTCCTTTTACTCCCTAGCCTGATGTTTTATCCTTTTCCCTTACCTCAGATTTTATTGTAATTAACCTCTCGTTCTCTCCTCATGTTCTTATTTGATGTTGGTTGTTTTTGTCCTTGTATCGATATGTTTGTTTCTTAACCCTCCTTTTATATGAGTTTGTAAACCACTTAGATTTTAACCCTGGTGTTATATTTGCAGTAGTCAACTCTGCTTAAGTGCAAGGCCTGCGATGTGCGCTTAAACAGTGTGCGCACTTAATCGGAGTACCACTTTTTAGGCATGTGAAATCACAGTACACTGTAGTCAAATGCAATAAAACTTTTATTCAGCAAAAAAACACATATAAAACAATTCTACAAGGTTCCATTTTAGAATCATCACTGTTCTGTCTAATGCAATACACTGTAAACCTTTTTTTAAACCAGCATTCTACTGAAATAATCAGTCATTGTTTTCTGTATGTAGATTGCACGATACAGGTTGTGTATCTGCCTACTGATGCTATAAAACTGTCCATAGTTGCGACATCCATTTATCTCCAGATAACAACGCAGCATGTGTAGGGACTTAAGTGCGTCAGAGAAGGAAACAATCTCTGCAGGTGTTTCATTAATTGTGATGACTGCAGCAGTATCCCCGTCATCATCAGATTTTTGGTTGTCTGCAGTGTCCTTTATGACTGTACAGATATCGGAATTAGTGCTGTCAGATGATGTGGGCACATCGTTGTCAACGGCGACATACAGCTTAAACTCTTGTGGCGCGAGTCCAACTGTCAGCTTCAGTTGTCTCATCAGATACGTGAATGAAGCTCGCTCATCAATAGCAATTTGAAATAGTTGATGATGAGACTCGACTCCATGCCTCCCGTACCATGTGAAGAGTCGAGCACTTTCATTTTTCTAGCGAGCTCAGCAGCTCTCGAGCTGGATTCCATGCTTGCATCAATCACTGCCTTCACATATCTTAGGACGAGCGACCTGTAATGACGTTTGAAATTGGCGATTATCCCCTGGTCTATCGGTTGGATCAAAGAGATCGTGTTTGGTGGTAGAAACACGAGTTTGATTTTGGTTAGTCGTACGTCATTGTTCTGTGCTGCACAGTTATCACACAGCATTACAATGGTGTCTCCTATGCCTTCTCATCAGATTGCCAAGCTTCTGCAACCATTCAATCCACAGTGTCGCCGTCATCCATGCATATTAGTTGCTTTCATATTCAACAGGCAGGTGTTTAATGTTTTTGAAGCACTGAGGATTTCAATTCTTCCCAATCACCAGTGGCTTGAGCTTTTCACTACCATCCATATTGCAACTGAGCAGCAATGTCAATCGTTCCTTTGGCACTTTGAAGCCAACGGTTTTGCTGCGTTTGAAAGCCAATGTTCCATCAGGGATGGCACGCCAGTACAGGCCCGTCTCATCGGCATTGAAAATGTCACATGGTTCATATCCATGATTGATGGCAACACTTCCATGACCCATCTTTCTGCACCAAACTCATCCGTGTCTTGTTTTTCGCCATGCTGTTTCTTAAATTTTATGCCATTACGAACCTTCCACCTCTCCAGCCATCCGTTTGTTGCTTTTAAGTCTTCTACACCCAGTTCTTCAGATAGCTGTGCTGCTTTCTCCATCATCAGAGGCCCACTGATTGGTAGTTGACGACTTCTAGCTTCAGCAAACCATTGCAGCAAAGCCGGTTCAACGTCTCCAGCCTTCCCATTCTTTTCCGTTTCCTGGTAGAATTACTGTTTTGCCAGTCTTTCAAAATGGCTTGCTTTTTTTTGTGAATCCGAGAAATCTGGCTAGGATGAACTCTGTAATGTTTTGCAATAGAGACCTGACTCTCCCGTTAGTCGACACGTTCAGCCAAAGACAATGATTTTTGTCCAGCATGGTGGACACGTTCAGCCAGAGACAATGACTTTTGACCAGCCAAAGACAAAGGTTTTTTTCTAAGAGATGCCATGGTGCAGTTTCGAAAGTTTAAACACCTGGCCAGGCCTAGACTGCTGATCCGAAACATGTGGCTCATCAACGTGAGAACGTGATTGCTTTTAACTGGAGTGAACGTAACGTGAACGCATAGAGGTGGGACGTATAACATCAGTGCGCATAAGCGGATTGTGTGCTTATCAGATTGCGATTTCCGGAGTTTACGTCCATTGACTTTAATGTAAAAAAAACAGGACCATGGTGGTAGGCTGCGGATAACTGAAGCATGCGCTTAACCAATGTGCACTTAGGTGGAGTCGACTGTATATTAAATAAATTGAACCTGAACATGTCACTCAAGGTGAAATAACTCTTCTGGGGCTGCACACTGCAACTGGTTGCGTTTCCAACCCCTCTTGCTTCCACCAAGCTATTATCTTTCATCCTTAATCATGCAGAGAGGAAGTAAAAAGTTAAAACAGCACGCTACTTACATCCAATAAGTTTCCCTGGACAGAGTGTCCAAATAACAGTTTCTGAGCCTCCACACTGCCTGAAGAGTAGATATACACCTTTTTCCCTGCTTTCCTCCACTCTCTGATTGCTGGCACCACATCCCTGTACACACTGCAGTCAGTAGGAGAAGAGAACATTAATCAAAGTCAGATTAATACTACTTAAGGACCATAGCAGCTGGCTGAGCATAGCAGTGTAGTAACAGAAGGAGCTGTGTAAAGTTGACATTTATCCTAAATGAGTTACAGCTATTATTGCTGCAAATAGGACTTGGACTTACACAAAGGGTCTTGTAGATTTGTTTTTTGAAAGCATTGTATATTGGGTACATCAATGAAGCACAATCTTTCTTTAATGCAATTTTGAATTGTACTTTTCCCACCAAAGCACAGAAATAAATAAATATTATGCCTGACTTTTGAAAACTTTTTTTCTGCATGTAAGAACATAAGAATTGCCGCTTGCATAACTGTACATGACGTAGCTTTAGGGAATATGAATGTTTAGGGGAAGAATTTAGGTGCAGCACAGGTGGAGTTGCAATTTACACATGTATTTTATATGCTACTCCCAAGAATGAGGACGACTCTCATATTTACTCTATCTAGTATTTTAAGACACAAAGGGCTATTTTCAATACATGACATCTTGCAAAAAATGTCCAAAAAAATCCAGTGCCACACAAGAATTTTCAAACCAGAAAAATGTTTTACCTTTTTGGTTCAAAATTGCTCTGTTTTAGATATTTTTGTGCTCATTGCATCTTTCTTTCAGGGCCATTTTCAAACAAAAAATGTTCCAAGGGAAATATACACAAAAACCAGGCACTGGGATGTCTGGGGACCAATACTCTTTCTAGACTGGCCACACAGACATCGCAGCGGGTCAGCCTAGAAGGCACTACAGTGAACTTCACATAAAAGGTCCCAGATACACATCACATCATAACCCCCTTATATTATATGTTGAGCCCTCCTCCAGGAATAGCAAAAATGTATTGTACCCAATTTACACCACTATAATAGCCCTCATGCCTGCAGGTGTCACCTATACAGGGTTCAGTGAGTATTTTGGTAAAAGTATGAATGCCCCCAAGTGTATCAGTCAGAGTAGGGATATGGGCTTGGGTTCCATCCTCTACAGTCTACTATGCTGACCACTAGACTGCTCCAGGGACCTGCTTGTTGCTTTGCTATTATATCTGCAGCTGTCATAGAGCTTGGTATGTACTGTCACTTTCATCTCTTAGGGGGTGGGAGGGAGTCATGCCTTTATCCCTCCAGTGATCAGCTGGCCAGTTTTGTGCACTTTTTTGGCACTCTGTCATTTTGAAACAGGTCTAGACAAAAACATCCTATTTTTTTTTGCCATGGACATTTTTATAATTATTGCAGAAACATCCAAATCATAAGCTCGCCAACCAGAGCTTCCTGGTTCCTCCCCCTCCTGCAACTCCCCAACCTTTCTTAAGGACAGTGCCTTGAGGGAGTGACAGCCCGCTGCCGAAACCAGACACTTGTACCCAACACAAAGATCAAGCTTGGTTACTTACTCTCCCTTCACATGTCCAGTGCTATACGCTTCCCTCCACATGTGACCCTGCAGTTGTTTCAGTGCTGTGGTCTTTCTGTCTTGTGACATCTGCCAGTGGACATTGTTCACCACTGCCTGGACTACAGAGTCCACATCTTCTGCCCCCTTCTCAGAGTCTGGTGGTATTGGCACAAATCCATCAAGTTCTGCATCCTCCTCTGCCTTTGTATCATGAAAAAAAAAAAGCACATGGGGACAGACTTAAAAATTTCAATCTATATACTGTGGAAAATCTGGAGAGGAGAGATATGAGAGAAACATTTAAATACCTCCATGGCAATGCACAGGAGGCAAGTCTCGTTCAACTGAAAGGGAATAAACTCGGGAATAATCTTAAGAAATATTTCTTTACAGAAAGGAAAGTGGATGCATGGAAGGGCTTCTCAGCAGAGGTGGTGAAGGGGACTGTATCTGAATTCAAGAAAGCATGAGACAAGCACTGAGGGAGAAGGAATTATACAGTCTAGTAGGTGGTATGAATGGGAAAACTGGATAGGGTCTTTATTTGCTGTGTTTAGAAATAAGGCAAAGTAGTAAGCATACTTTCTGCACCTTAGAGAAGGAAGGACTAATTGTCTCATCTTGTCTACAGGTCTTCTTAGCATTCTCCTCAGAACTACCATTAGAACGTGCCCCAAGGTGAAAATACAATACTAACAATGGCCGACTCCTTCTTTCATTTTGACGGCACCAGGAAGAGCTGCTCATTAACAACTACATTTAATTGATTTCCTTTCTTTCAGGCTTATTCATTTACTTTCAAAAAGGTCACTGGGGTTCTTATTGGGGGTGGGGGGGGAGTTATGTATTATTCATGAGCAAAACTCAAGGGACAAGGAATGCACAGTATCAACAGAAGACGACTATCTCCATATGCTATGCCGTGCCACCCCAGATCACAAACTCCTACACACAGGCTGTACAGCTCAGGTTTACCAAGTCCAGAAAACATTTTTACTGATAAGCTTGAAAGAGGATTTTTTTGTTTCTTTTTGCTTTCTACTGACAAGCCAACTTTTTCATTGCTTGTTAGGAAGAAAGCATGTGTCTCTCAAGTTAACCAAGCATGATAGGGAAGGAAAGGGAAAAGAGATAGGATGAGATATACCACTTTTCTGTGGTTACAATCAAAGTGGTCTTTGTAAACAAGTACTTATTTTGTACCTAGAGCAATGGAGGATTAAGTGACTTATTCAGAGTCATAAGGAGCTGTAGCGAGAATTGAACCGAGTTCCCCTAGGTCTCAAACTATTGCACTAACCATTAAGCTACTCCTTCATTCCACCAGGGATCAGCTGACTGGCACCATTTCTCTCTCCCTCTCAGCAATCTTTACCCTCATTTACACTAAACCATAGCTTTGACTCCCCCCACCTTAGTTAGAGGGGCCCAGAAAAGAGACATGGGCAGAATTTCTGGTAAAGAAAGCATGCCCAGTATGCAGGGAGAGAGAGCCTTGATATGTATTAACATCACTGACATCCTCCCTGCCCATTCCCCACATTAAACATAACATTTTGCATTAGCAAGATTTAATATACAGTAGTTAAAAGGTTTTCTTTTCAAAAACATATTTGTTAAGAACTTAATATACAATAAAACCCTCAGTAAACATTTAATGCATCATAGTAAACAGGGCCCTTAAGATATCTGCAGCACCTTAGCTAAAATAAAGGTAGGCAAAACGATGGGGCCGGATGGTGTACATGCAAGAATGCTGAAGGAACTTAGGGAAGTTATGGTTGCTCCACTGACCTCTTCACTGAGTCTCTAGAGTCGGGAGTGGTACCAGAGGACTAGAGAAGGCAGCATATTTGTGAAATACTGGCCACCGTCGGTGTACTGATCAGCGGAAGATAAGTGGAAAAGTTTTTCTTCTATCTTTTTTGTTTTCGCTAGCAAAGCACAGCATAAAGCTTTTATTTTCATTGAAGGTTTTTTTTGCCAGTGAGGTGACCGCTCAACCACCTTTAGCAAACCACTTCGGTGGAGGTGGGAGGGCCCTTGTCTGAGGCTTTTTCCTTCAGTTTGAATCAGCTATTAGCTTATGCTGTTCTTATATTATACCATTGGACATTTCAGCATTAATTGAAAGTGTTATTATATATATTGTTGAGTAATTTTTGGTTGAAGGGCAGATGTGGTCCATCTCCACAAAAGTGGAAGTAAGGAAGAAGTAGGGAATTACAGGCCAGTAAGTCTGACTTCTGTGGTAAGCAAATTAATGGAAACGCTTTTAAAACAGAGAATGGTCAAGTTTCTAGAATCCGGTGGATTACAGGACCGGAGGCAACATGGATTCACTAGAGGTAGGTCTGTCAGATAAATCTAATAAATTTCTTTGACTGGGTAACCAGAGAATTGGATAGAGGAAGTGCGCTAGATGTGGTGCATTTAGATTTTAGCAAAGCCCTTGAGTGTTCCACACAGACATCTAATAAATAAACTGATTGCCCTCAGGATGGGTCTCAAAGTGACGGGCTGGGTCAAGAACTGGTTGCCTGGAAGGCAACAGAGGGTAGTGATCAATGGATATCGCTCTGAGGAAAGGGATGTTACCAGTGGTGTGCCTCAAGGTTCTGTTCTTGGGCCTGTTCTTTTTAACATTTTTATAAAAAATATTGCTGAAGGGTTGTCTCTTCCCTTGTTGTGCCATGCCTGCGTGCTCCGTGGCCCCCTTCTCTCCCCCCCTCCCGATGATTGCTGTCTGCCCCCAGCACATCCCTCCTCCCAAAGCAGCCCCCTTTCCCTGCCCCCTATTCTACCATGCCGGCATGCTCTGTGGCCCCTCTTCCCCAAAAGCAGCCCCCTTTCCCTCTCCCCCTGGTCCCCTATTGTGCAATGCCTGCCTACTCTATGGCCCCCTTCCGTTTCCATCCCTCTCCCATTCTTACCCTCCCTCCATGCCTCCAACTGGAGCTGGTCCTCTAAGCCCAGATCGTCGTGCAGCAGGCCCGGCGTCCTGCCCTGGTACCCGGTGCCTCACCATCTTTCAGCCTTTGTCCCACCCCTCCCCTGAAGCCAGCCTGCCTGCGTCCCTCCTGCGCCCAAGCCTCTTTCAGCCTTTGTCCCACCCCTCCCCTGAAGCCAGCCTGCCTTCATCCCTCCTGCGCCCAAGCCTCTTTCAGCCTTTGTCCCACCCCTCCCTGAAGCCAGCCTGCCTGCGTCCCTCCTGCGCCCAAGCCTCTTTCAGCCTTTGTCCCACCCCTACCCTGAAGCCAGCCTGCCTGCGTCCCTCCTACGCCCAAGCCTGGCTTACCTGCTGATGATACTTCCTCCCCCAAGTCCGCTGCCAATCGCCACCCGCTGGCCGTTGCGAGCACCGAATCCCCCTGTGGAGACAAAACTTTTTTGTCCTTCTTGCCTTGGGAGGACGGTTGAGCCGGGAGGGAGGAGTCGCTGGCACAAGCGCCTCCAGCTAGCGCAGGCGCCGTGAGGACTGACACAGAAGCACACCTCACGGCGCCAGGAATCACGAAGTTTGCACAGCGCATGCGCGCTCTAGGGTTTTATTATTATAGATTATTGACATCCATTAAACTGTGTTAAAAACTTCTACTAACATAATACAAAATCCAATGAGTTAGAATACTGTAAACACTCATAAGATAGTTCATTTTATCATTCCCATTAGTGAAATTTATAATATTAGGAAGTTACATAATTCTTTACCTCACATAGAACAGAAAGTTCAAAATGAAATTAATGAATACTTTCAATTAAATAAGTATTCTCAATCTATAATGTACTAATTTCTGAATGTAAAATCCAGTAATATAAACTCATTATCGAAAAATTTGCCATCAAGAAATTTATCATCAATAAATTAAAGATGTTTAAGATAATTTGATTCATTTTTTAAATCATCTGATTCATGTTTAATGATAACATGTATCTAATTGTTCTAATTAATTTATTATTTACCCCGCAAATCACCTTGAAGAACAGATTCCAGCTACTACAGGAAGTATCTGACAACGAGGTACAGGGAGTTGTTCAGCAGAAGGCCCCAGTTCCGGAGACAACAGGTCGGCCCACTCCTAAGAAGCGCAGAGTGGTGGTGATCGGGGATTCGCTACTGAGGGGCACCGAGGGACCAATCTGCAGATCAGACTTACAATCAAGAGAGGTTTGCTGTTTGCCGGGGGCCAGGATTCGGGATGTAACCGCTTGCCTGGACAGACTCATCAAGCCCCAGGACCACTTCCCTATGCTTCTCATCCACGTTGGAACAAATGACACTGCCAGGAACACCCAGGAGAGCGTACAAGAAGACTTTAGAGCCCTGGGTGAGAAGCTGAGGAGGATGGAAGCGCAGATGGTCTTCTCCTTGATCCTCCCAGTGAGGGGCAAAGGTAGAGCCAGGGATGAGCGCATCCAGAGGGCTAACAACTGGCTGCGAGGATGGTGCAAGGAGATGAACTTCGGGTTTCTGCACCATGGAGAGGCGCTACAAGGACTTCAAGGATCAGACGGGCTACACCTGACCAGAAGAGGGAAGAACGTCCTTGGACACCGACTAGCCCGCCTACTTCACAGGGCTTTAAACTAGGTAAGTTGGGGGAGGGTACAGGCTCAATCAACCCACCTGGCGAGCTAGGCTGCCAATACTTTTTTGAGACTGGGGTAAGTGGACACCGAAATTCTGGGTCCGGGACTGGGGCGAGTACACACAGCAAAACCACTGCCCTCCGCACTAACCATCACCCTTTTCTACATCCCTCCAAAAAAATGGACCATGTCCAAAGAGGACTTTGCGGAAACGCTACTAACCAACTCTTTAACTAGTCCTTACAACCTTCTATGCGGGGACATAAACATCCATCTCGAGCAAATTGACCAATCAGAAATCGGATTTCTGGTCACTGCTCACTCAACTAGGCTACGACAAACACCCCCCTATCAAAACCCATCTAAGAGGTCATCAACTAGACCTGGTGACTCTCTCCACCAAGGAACAGATCAACCCCACCTTCTACTGGAAACAAGGTAAATGGTCAGACTCTTTATGGTCTTACCACCGTCTATGCAGCTTCACCATAGGATGCCAACACAAACCCCCCCAAAATAGTAAAACTAGAATCACCAAAACCCACACCACCAGAGGAAAAATCGACCCTACGGAATTTTGGTCCCACTTCGAAATCAACACTAATCCAACTGAAGAAACAGAACAACTCATGAGCACCTGGATCAAAGATAGTACCAATACTCTAAACGAAATAGCCCCCTTCAAAACCCGCAGAATTAGATCCACAAACAAAGAGGGCTGGTTCGATTCAGAACTGCGGCTAGTTAAGAAGGACCTCAGAAAAGCAGAAAGACTATGGCAAAAATCTGGAACCCTAGAACACAGATTGGCCTGGAGACAAAAACTAAAAAATTACAAAAATCTCACTAAAAAAAAAGGAAAAATTTCTACTCCCACAAAATCGGCAACACTAAAACCAACAGTAGTAACCTTTTCAAACTGGTCAATGACCTTTACAACATCGAGACCTTCACAAACTCACACGAAGAATCAATGCTAACTTCAAATTCACTTGCAGATTACTTTAACACCAAAATTCAAAAACTAAGGTCCATTCTACCCACCATACCCAACCCCCTCGAGCAGTTCCCAATTCTCCCAGACTCGGATTTATCTAATCCTGACCCAGGAACGAGAACAGACCTAAGCTGGAAACAATTTAAAACAATCGACTGGCACACCTTTAATACCTATTACAACAAATACTCACACACCTTCTGCAAATTGGACACATGCCCTCCGAACATTATGAAAGCTGCCCAGCTCCACTTCAAAGCAAATATGATGACATGGGTTAACTCCCTTCTATCCACAGGAAACTTCCCGTCTGAGCAAGGTCATATCATGATTACCCCAATTATAAAAAATGTGAAAGAACCACCAGATTCCCCATCCAACTACAGACCGATCGCAAGCATCCCCTATTTACCAAAATAGCAGAAGGGTTGGTAAAGGTGGAACTCGCAGCATATCTAGAAAAATTCAACATCCTAAGTGACAATCAATCAGGTTTCCGTGCAAATCACAGCACCGAAACCATCATAGCCTCCCTTCTTGACCACCTCCACACGCTCTTCAGCCAAGGCTCAAGTGCCCTGATAATACAACTGGACCTGAGTAGTGCCTTTGACCTGGTCGACCACAATATTCTCCTAGAATGCCTGGCACACATCGGCATCTCTGATCAGGTCTTCAACTGGTTCCAGGGGTTCCTAAGAAATAGATCCTACAAGGTTTTCAAAAACAATGTGTTCTCATACAGCTGGGACAACACCTGTGGGGTCCCTCAAGGCTCCCCCCTGTCACCCACCCTGTTCAATATCTACCTGGCCTCCCTAGGTAACCTCCTACACAACCTCAAGCTCAAATTCTTCATATATGCAGCTGATATCACAATAGCCATCCCTCTAACCAATTTCTCACAAGAACTACTTAACCACATCACAAATATTCTTAACCAGATTGAACTATGGATGCTCTCGTTCAGACTGAAACTCAATCCCGACAAAACAAAATTCTTCCTAGCCACCCCCAATGACAAAATCAAAAACACTTCGATTCAATTGAAAGGAATTACTTTCCCTCTTGAACCCACCCTAAAAATTCTGGGAGTCACTCTGGACAAAAAGTTATCCTTAGAAAACCACACTGACCACTTGATCAAGAAAAGCTTCTCCGTACTATGGAAACTACGCACAATAAAAAAATACTTCGACGACACCGCTTTCCGCCTACTGGTTCAATCGTCTATCCTCAGCATTCTTGACTACTGTAACATCATTTACCTAAACGCAACGAAGAAAACCACCAGGAGATTAAAAATAATTCAAAACACCGCCATGCGTCTCATCTTCGGCCTAAAGAAATGGGAACATGTCACCCCCTTCTACCACCAACTACACTGGCTGCCATTCAATTCAAGAGTCCTTTTTAAATTCGCATGCTTCTGCTTCAAATCGGTTAATGGTTCTACACCAAGCTACATCAACCCCCACCTTAACCTCTATCACATAAATAAGAAATCCCGTAGAACACAACTGTTCGCCTTCCCCTCGCCAAAACTCTGTCACTATAAAAGATTCATAGACAAAACCTTCGCCTACCAAGCAGCTAAGCTCAATATATGGCTGGCCCAAATGATACTCGAGGCCCCCTCCTACTTCGACTTCAGAAAATCTCTCAAAACTTACCTATTCACCAAACAAGACCCCTAGCGGCCACACCCGCTCTCATTTCTCCTCCCCCCCAGCTCTCTACCCCCCTTTATAGCTTCTCTCTTCCCTTTCTTCAACAACCTCCATCCTCTGTCAATTTCGGTATTTACTTGTTACTTAATTGTTTATTTATTTGTAAATCTGCTTGAAAACGT
The DNA here is from genome assembly GCF_902459505.1 of Geotrypetes seraphini. Taxonomy (NCBI): domain Eukaryota; kingdom Metazoa; phylum Chordata; class Amphibia; order Gymnophiona; family Dermophiidae; genus Geotrypetes; species Geotrypetes seraphini. Next base: position 354,431,301 of record NC_047084.1, read on the forward strand.
AGATCCTATTCTAATTGATGTAAACCGATGTAAATTGATGTAATTAACTTGTTACTTAATTGTTTATTTGTTTGTAAATCTGCTTGAAAAAGTAGATCCTATTCTAATTGATGTAAACCGCCTAGAACTCACCGGGTATGGCGGTATATAAAAAATAAAATTATTATTATTATTATTTCCGAGTCTGGGGTGGGTACATGTTGTGATTTGGGGTCTAGGGAGGGTACACACCTTGCAAATTGTACCAAAAGAGTCCAAATAGCTCAAGCGGGAATTCCCCCACAGGGTACACACATTTCTGTGTCTGGGGTAGGTGCTCACATTAAAACTAGCACTAAAAGCGAACATGCGACATGGAAAGCCATGTACGTCAACGCCCACAGTTTGGGCAACAAGATCCTAGAATTAGAGAATGAAATGAGGAACGCTGACCTGGATGTGGTGGCGATATCTGAGACCTGGTTCACGGACTCCCACGGGTGGGACATGGTCATACCGGGCTACAATTTACTTCGCCGTGACAGGGAGGGCAAAATGGGAGGAGGTGTAGCACTATATACTAAAGATGACATTAAAGTCACCAGAATCGCAGATGTCAGGTACACAGGGGAATCCCTTTGGGTAAATTTGGCCAGGGGGAAAGACAAATGCCTCTATCTTGGCGTAATATACAGACCCCCAAGACAACAGGAGGACCTGGATATGGAATTGATCGGAGACATAGAGAATATCACCTTGCGTGGGGATACAGTACTGTTAGGTGACTTCAATATGCCTGGTGTGGATTGGAACACACTTTCCTCTGCATCCAGCAACAGCAGGAGGCTATTGAACTCTATGAAGGGAGCAAGACTGAAACAACTGGTACTGGAGCCAACAAGGGAGCAGGCAATACTGGACCTGTTACTTACCAATGGCGAAAGTGTCACAGAGGTCTCAGTGGGCGAAGCGTTGGCCTCCAGTGACCACAACATGGTATGGTTCAATCTCAAAAAGGGGTTCGCCAAATCTAACACATTGACCAAGGTCCTAAGCTTCAAGGACGCCAACTTCAAGGGCATGGGGGAATTCATCCATCAAGCGCTACAAAACCAAGCAGTAACAGATAACGTAGAAGAAATGTGGTCAGCTCTGAAAGATACCATACAAGAGGCGACCAACCGATATATAAAATCAGTAAGTAAATGGCGAAGGAACAATAGGCCACAGTGGTTCTCTGCGGAGATCTCGGGCCTCATAAAAGAGAAGAAAAGAGCGTTCATTTCTTACAAACAATCAAGGAATCAGGACTCGAGAGAAGACTACCTGGCCAAGGCAAGAGCCGTCAAAACAGCAGTTAGAGGCCAAATTCCGAAACGAGGAGACGTTAGCGAAGAACATCAAGAAGGGCGATAAATCCTTCTTCAGGTATATTAGCGACAGAAACAAACACAGGCGGGATAGTACACCTTAAGAAACCAGATGGGAACTATGTAGAAGCGGACTCGGAAAAGGCTAAACTTTTAAACGAATACTTCTGTTCGGTCTTCACCCGCGAGGAGCCGGGATCCGGCCCTCAGCTACAGACAAGGGATAGCTCAGTAGACCCGTTTAGTAGCTTTGAGTTTACGCCAGGCAGTGTCTACTGTGAGCTGTCTAAACTCAAGGTTAACAAAGCGATGGGGCCAGACAACCTACACCCCAGGGTGCTCAGGGAGTTAAGTGGTGTCTTGGCGGAACCACTATCCACGCTCTTCAATCTCTCCCTTAGTACGGGTATAGTCCCGTTGGACTGGAAAATGGCTAACGTCATTCCACTCCACAAAAAAGGTTGCAGAATGGAGGCTGCAAACTATAGACCGGTGAGTCTCACATCAATAGTGAGCAAGCTGATGGAAACTCTAATCAAACGTCAATTGGATACGATCCTGAACGAGGAGAATCTACGGGATCCCCGTCAACATGGATTTACTATGGGGAGGTCCTGCCAATCCAACCTGATCAGCTTCTTTGACAAGGAAGCTGGATGTTGGGGAGCCCCTGGACATTGTATACTTAGACTTCAGCAAAGCTTTCGATAGCGTACCACACCGCAGGCTGTTGAGCAAAATGAGTTCTATAGGATTGGGTGACACTTTGACAAAATGGGTTGAGAACTGGCTTGGAGGTAGGCTTCAGCGGGTGGTGGTGAACGGCACCCCCTCTGAAATGACGGAGGTGATCAGTGGAGTGCCGCAGGGCTCGGTCTTGGGTCCGATCCTGTTCAATATCTTTATAAGAGACTTGGCTGAAGGGCTTCGAGGTAAAATAACGTTATTCGCAGATGACGCCAAACTATGCAATGTAGTAGAAAGCAGTGCAACGGTCAAAAACTCAATGTCCGACGATATGACGCACGACCTACTCCTACTGGAGCGCTGGTCTAGGATCTGGCAACTAGGTTTCAATGCCAAAAAATGCAAAGTCATGCACCTTGGCAGCCAAAATCCATGCAAAAGTTACACCCTTAATGGCGAGTTCCTAGCAAGGACTATAGCAGAACGGGACTTAGGGGTGATCATTAGTGAAGACATGAAGACTGCCAATCAAGTGGAGCAGGCTTAATCTAAGGCTAGACAAATCATAGGGTGTATACGTAGGGGTTTCGTCAATCATAAGCCTGAAGTCATTATGCCATTGTATAGATCCATGGTGAGACCCCATCTGGAATACTGTACAATTCTGGAGGCCTCATTACCGCAAAGATGTGCTGAGACTGGAGTCGGTCCAGCGAATGGCCACCCAGATGGTCTCAGGACTCAAGGACCTCCCGTACGAGGAACGGCTCGATAAGTTGCGGCTATATTCACTCGAGGAATGCAGAGAGAGGGGAGACATGATCGAGACGTTCAAATATCTCACGGGCCGTATCAAGGTGGAAGAAGATATCTTCTTTTTCAAAGGTCCCACGGCTACAAGAGGGCATCCGTGGAAAATCAGGGGAGGGAAGCTGCACGGTGACACCAGAAAGTACTTTTTCACCGAGAGAGTGGTAGATCGCTGGAATAGTCTTCCACTTCAGGTGATTGAGGCCAGCAGCGTGCCTGATTTTAAGACAAAATGGGATCGTCACGTGGGTTCTCTTCACAGAGAAAGGTAGGGGAGGGTCATTAAGGTGGGCAGACTGGATGGGCCGTGGCCCTTATCTGCCGTCTATTTCTATGTTTCTATGTTTCTATTTAAATCATAATAGCAAAAATTAATTAAACACTTACAGGCAAACACCCCATTGTTCTAATTCATATGTTATTTAAAATCAAAGAATATACAATTAAACACATAAATGATAGCAAACACACATTTGTATTAATTAATTCATTATTTAAAAGCAAAGCTTGCTTGCATCGTGATGGCAACATTAATTCGACTCGTACCAACTGAAAAATATTCAAAATGGGCTAAACCAAAAATTCAACTATTTTAAGATTAGTCCATACCCAAAGGTACATTTTTTAACTCAAAATGTTATAGATTCATTGTGAATTCTATTATAAAACTTCAATATTGGCTAGAGTAAATTTACTCGCCAACTATATTCCATTATATTATTTTTAGACCTATTGCGCATGTGCAGTATATACAACGTATGCGCAGGTTTAAACTTTTAAAACCGCTGTAAAACATATTTTCAAATTCAATATAAACTAACTCTTTCACAGTTTAGTAGGTTACCGAATCAAAATTTAAAAATCTTGAGTACTTATATTTTATTAATGGATTCCTCATAGTTGAAATCAACTTTTCCAGCGTCTTACCTTATTGAGGACTAGTGAAGCTACTTGCCCATTGTATTGCGTTCTTTTTAAAGCTACTGCAAATACGCAGTGTTCTAATAAAATATACGAGTCAACACTATAAATTCTAATTCGTAACTTCAATACCAATTGAAATACATCTGCTCTCTAGCCATAAAAGTTTAAACCTGCGCATACGTTGTATATACTGTGCTGTCAATTAGTTTTTATTTCTGAAAATATAATACAGAAGTAAATAAGCTACATTTGATAAAGGAGGCAACGATATGAGCCAAGCCAAACATCTACACTTGGTTTTTGTATTGATGTAAATGGCTTTGTGAGCCCTTTTGCCATCCTACATTTGATCCTGTTCAGTGAGAATTGCTGTATAATGGGACTCCACCCACTGAAATAGCATCTGGGCTTCCAAGCTTAGAGGAGCAATCTGGGTGCCCCCTGGCGATTGACATAGGCTACCGCCGTAGCGTTGTCCAAGAAAACTCGTACTGCTTTGCTCTGCAGCATGTTCCTGAAGACCCAAAATGCCAAGCGGTTGATTGACCACTTCCTCTGAGAAGGGGAACAGGGTCCCTGGACTGCACGCCCTCTGCAATGTGCACCCCAGCAGTATAGGCTGGCATCTATCGTCAGTATCACCCATATGGAGAAGTGAAGACGAACTCTTCTGGCTAGAGCCTGTGGATTCCAACCACCAGGCTAAACTGCAATGTGCTTTCACTGTGCCAAGTAGCTGCTGCTGCTGCAGCGCATCCATCTGCAGACACTATCAGGAGAGATGTGCATTCTAGAGCAAACACAAGTGCCCGCATCATCTCTACATTCGTAAATCTCGACACGGTTAACAAGAGTTAGGGTAGAAAGGAACTCCAGTGAAGGGAAGAGGCAAAATGAAAAGAAAATTTAGAGGACTAGAATAACCAGAGAGGGAGGAGGAGTTACATTTTTGAGAATAATCAGGTTTTCAGATGTTTACGGAAGAGTTGGAGGGAGCTCAGATTCCTAAGAGCGGAGGTAAGGTTGTTCCAGAGCTGAGTGATTCTGAAAGGGAAGGAAGAACCTAGTTTTCCTACAAGTGAAACGCCTTTTAGAGAGGGAAAGGAAAGTTTCAGTTTTTGGGTGGATCTGGCAGAATTGGGGTTAGAGGAGTTCCAAGAAAGAGGAATGAAGGGAGGGAGAATACCGTGTATGATCTTGAAAGTGAGGCAAGCACATTTGAAGTGGACTCTGGAGATAATCGGAAGCCAGTGGAGCTTGGATAAAAGCGTTGAGACGTTGTCGAATTTGCTTTTTGCGAAGATAAGCTTAGCAGCGGTATTCTGAATCCGCTGGAGTCTTTGAAGGTTTTTCTTTGTTAGGCTAAGGTAGATAGAGTTGCAGTAGTCCAGTCTGGAAAGGATGGTGGATTGGACAAGGACGGCAAAGTGTTTTTGATGGAAACAGGATCACACTTTTCTCAGCATGTGAAGGCTGAAGAAACATTTTTTTACTAGGGAGTTGAGGTGGTCATTGAAGGAAAGTGTAGGGTCAATGATGACTCCCAGAACTTTACTAGAATATTCAAGATGCAATGTGGGGCCAGAGGATAGTGGGATGGAGGTGGGCAGTTGGTCCAATTTTGGGCCGAGCCAGAGAAGTTTTGTTTTAGATTCGTTCAGTTTCATCTGCACAGTGTGGGCCCAGGATTGAAGGTTCGATATACATGAGGATATGTTCGCCGAGAGGTTGGTGAGGTTCCGGTTGGTCTCGAGGAGGACAAAGATGTCGTCTGCGTAAGTGTAGAGTGTTTCAAGGGGGGAGAGATGGAGGAGTTTAAGGGAGGACATATAAATGTTGAAGAGGATAGGAGAGAGAGGTGAGCCTTGCGGGACTCCACAGATCGGGTTCCAGGGGGAGGAAGAAGTGCCCTTCATGTTGACTATGTAGGAGTGGGAGTGTAAGAACTTCGAGAACCAGTCAAGGACTGTGGAGTTTATGCCTATCTTGGTGAGTTGGTAAATTAGAATATCATGATGGACGACATCAAAAGCTGCAGAGAGGTCGAATTGAAGAAGGACGGCGAACTTGTTGCGAGAATGGAGATATTGAACTTTTGAGATTAAGGAGGTCAGAAGGGATTCGGTGCTGAAATTGGGACGGAAGCCGTATTGGTAGGGTTGAAGAATGGTGAATTTCTCAAGGTAGGAAGATAGTTGAGTGGATATGATGGACTCTAGCATCTTGGTAAGAAGGGGAATGTTAGCTATTGGACGGTAGCTGGATGGTGTAGAGGGGTCAAGCTCAGGTTTTTTCAGTAGTGGGGTTAAGGAAATATGGCCCATTTCTGGGGAGAAGAGACCCGAATGGAGGACGGAGTTTATGAGAATGGTAAGAGATGAGATGGCCTGAGGGGGAGTGTTCTCGTAGAGGTAGGAGGGGAAAGGATCCAAGGTACAGTTGCAGGATTTCAATTTGAGGCAGAGATTATAGACCAGGGATTCGGAAACAAGTTCGAAGGAAGACCAGGATCTGTCTGCTGGGATAGGATAGGAGTCTGTTGGGATAGGGTTGGGGTCAATTGGAATCAGAGATTTGTAGGAGATTGCAGGTGGGAAGGAGCGCCTCAAGGTGGAGACCTTATCGTTGAAGAACTTTGCTAGAGAATTGGCTGAGGGGGAGGAGGGAAGTATGGAGTCATTTTTGGAGGTTAAGGAACGCCAGATGTTAAATAATGTGCTACTCTGATTGTTGGATTTGGAGATTTTGTCACCGTAGAAGTTTTTCCTTGCTTTTTTTAGAACAGTATTATAGATTTTAATGTTGACCCTCCAGGAGAGTCTGTCTGTAGGGGATTTAGATTTTTTCCATTTTCGTTCCAGAGCACGGCATTTCTGTTTCAGTTCTCTGTGTTATGGGAGGTACCAAGGGGCCTTACGAGAATAAGAAATGGTTTTAGTGGAGAGAGGGGCGAGGGAATGGAAGGTGGACTCGGAGAGGGCGACCCAATTTTGCCAGTTAGATTCTGGTTCTGCAGGTTTAGAGATGGGGGAAAATTTGTCGAGACAATTGATTGAGAACAGATTGCTTGAGATTTTTTTACGAAAGGTAATAGAATTTGAGGTGCAACTGCAAGTAATGCCAGGCTGTTGGAGTAATGCCAGGCTGTTGGAGTAATGCCAGGCTGTTGGAGTTGTCTCGCTCCAAAACTCCTGTATCTGACACAGAAGCTTCTCTCTAAGGCAGGGGTGTCAAACTTAATCACATTAAGGGGCCGAAATCCAAAACATAGGCTAAGTCATGGGCCAGACCCCGCCCAATCTCCGCCCCAGACCCTGCCCCATAATACTAATTATAACACCATTTTTTCCATTCATTTCTCATATATACACACACAATATAATCATATTAACACATAATGGTTAACCACAAAATTAAACTACACAAAACACACTATATGCTTCTCAACATTCATTCCTATGCAAATACGGGACAAAAAACTAAAAGTACTAATATATATATATTTTTTAAACACCCTAAGATTCAAGATTCTGCATGCAGTACAACCCCCAAATAAAAAGAAACAAATGTATTTCTTCCTGAGCAATGCAAAAGATACACAGCAGATTAAAATGCTCAAAATTGACACAATTCAAACACTAACTTAAAAATAAAACCATTTCCTCTACCTTTGTTGTCTCCCTCCCTCCATGCTGTGCCTCTCTCCGGCGGGTGTCTAACCTTCTAGCCGGCTCCAACCTGGCCGTTTTATGTGGCCTGCGGTCCAATGCTCCCCGGTGTCATCTTGTAGCTGGCTCCCTCCTCCTCACAGCTATAGTGTGCAAGGAGCCGCATGCAGCATCTCCTCGTGCATCCTGCACCTGAACCAGAAGCCATCTAACAACGTAATGTCAGAGGGAATGCTTCTGGATGAGGTGTGGGACGTGCGAGAAGCCACTGCATGCGGCTCTACCTACATTATGGCTGTGAGGAGGAGGGAGCCGGTCACAAGGTAAAACTGGGGGAATCGGACTGTGGGCCGAATAAAACGACCAGGCCTTGAGTTTGACACCTGTGCTCTAAGGGCTGCAGGCAGGAACACCTTGTTCTCCCTTGAATCAAACCAAAATCTTAGATACTCCAAGATCTGTGTCAGCTCCAGGTGGCTTTTCTGAAAGTTGGCACCTCAGTGCATCCTCTGCAGTAGCTGAATCCCTCTTTGCACAGCCATTCTGCCTTCGGATTCAGACTGAACTGTTATCAACCAATCGTCCAGAAAGCACAGTTACTTACCGTAACAGGTGTTATCCAGGGACAGCAGGCAGATATTCTTAACGCATGGGTGACGTCACCGACGGAGCCCCGGTACGGACATTTTTCACTAGAAAGTTCTAGTTGGCCACACCGCGCATGCGCGAGTGCCTTCCCGCCCGACGGAGGAGTGCGTGGTCCCCAGTTAAGATAAGCCAGCTAAGAAGCCAACCCGGGGAGGAGGGTGGGTCGTAAGAATATCTGCCTGCTGTCCCTGGATAACACCTGTTACGGTAAGTAACTGTGCTTTATCCCAGGACAAGCAGGCAGCATATTCTTAACGCATGGGTGACCTCCAAGCTAACAGAGAGGGAGGAGGGATGGTTGGCCATTAGGAAAATAAATTGTGTAACACAGATTGGCCGAAGTGCCCATCCCGTCTGGAGAAGGTATCCAGACAGTAGTGAGTAGTGAATGTGTGAACTGAGGACCAAGTGGCCGCCTTGCAGATTTCCTCGATGGGCGTGGAACGGAGGAAAGCCACAGAAGCAGCCATAGCTCTGACCCTGTGGGCCGTGACAGCACCTTCCAGTGAGAGACCGGCCCGAGCATAACAGAACGCAATGCAGGCAGCAAGCCAGTTGGAAAGCGTCCGTTTGGAGACAGGACGACCTAGACGGTTAGGGTCGAAGGACAAAAGTAGCTGAGGAGATGAGCGGTGAGCCCTGGTACGGTCAAGGTAGTAAGCAAGGGCACGCTTACAGTCCAGCGTGTGCAATGCCTGTTCCCCAGGATGAGAATGGGGCTTAGGGAAAAAGACAGGCAACACAATGGACTGGTTGAGATGAAAGTCCGAGACCACCTTGGGAAGGAATTTAGGATGGGTACGCAGAACCACCTTGTCATGGTGAAAAACAGTGAAAGGTGGGTCGGCAACCAGTGCATGCAGCTCACTAAACCTCCTGGCAGAGGTGATGGCAATGAGGAAAAGCACCTTCCATGTAAGAAATTTGAGTGAAGTTGTGGCAAGAGGCTCAAACGGAGGTTTCATGAGTGCTGATAAAACCACATTCAGGTCCTAGACGACTGGAGGAGGCTTCAGAGGTGGTTTGACATTGAAGAGGCCTCTCATGAACCGGGAAACCAGGGGATGAGCCGTAAGAGGTTTTCCGAGGATAGGCTCATGGAACGCAGTGATGGCACTGAGGTGGACTCTGATTGAGGTCGACTTGAGGCCAGCGTCGGAGAGAGAGAGAGCAAATAGTCCAGTACGGTTTCCACCGCCAATGAGGTGGGATCATGATGATGAAGCAGACACCAAGAGGAGAACCGGGTCCACTTCTGATGGTAACATTGGAGGGTGGCCGGTTTCCTGGAGGCATTCAGAATACGACGGACAGGCTGAGATAGATTCTCTGGAGAGGTCAGCCCGAGAGAAACCAAGCTGTCAGGTGGAGCGAGGACAGATTGGGATGCAGTAGAGACTGATGCTGCTGTGTAAGTAGAGTAGGAAACACAGGAAGAGGAATGGGCTCCCTGGAGCTGAGCTGGAGTAGGAGGGAGAACCAGTGTTGGCGAGGCCACCGAGGGGCGATGAGAATCATGGTGGCTTTGTCCCTGCGGAGTTTGAATAACGTCCGCAACATCAGAGGCAGTGGAGGAAAGGCATAGAGGAACCGATCCGTCCAGTCGAGCAGGAATGCATCCAGGCCAGACGATGAGGAGAGAAGAGTCTGGAACAGAACTGGGGCAGCTGATGGTTGTGAGGAGCTGCAAAGAGGTCCACCTGAGGGGTGCCCCACCGGGCAAAGATGGAGTGGAGTGTGGGGGGATCCAGAGTCCACTCGTGAGGTTGAAGGATGCAGCTGAGATTGTCAGCCAGGGAGTTCTGTTCGCCCTGGATATAGACAGCCTTGAGGAAGAGACTGCGAGCCGTGGCCCAGGTCCAGATGCGGATGGCCTCCTGACAGAGGAGGGGAGATCCGGTGCCGCCTTGCTTGTTTATGTAGTACATGGCGACTTGGTTGTCTGTGCACAGGAAAAGAACCTGAGGGTAGAGAAGGTGCTGGAAGGCCTTGAGGGCATAGAACATGGCCCTGAGTTCCAGGAAATTGATGTGATGTTGACGCTCCTGAGGGGTCCAGAGTCCCTGAGTGCGAAGTTCTCCCAGGTGAGCTCCCCATGCATAGGGGGAGGCATCTGTGGTTATGATCATGGAGTGAGGGGGTAGATGAAAGAGTAGACCCCTGGAAAGATTGGATGAGTTCAACCACCATTGAAGAGATTGCTGAAGAGACGATGTCACAGAGATGGGATGAGAAAGAGGATCGGTGGTCTGTGACCATTGGTTGGCTAGAGTCCATTGAGGTGTCCTGAGGTGGAGTCGCGCCAGAGGAAGCACATGGACCGTTGAGGCCATGTGGCCCAGGAGGACCATCATCTGCCGAGCTGGAATGGAGTGATGAAGGAGCACCTGGCGACAGAGGTGGAGCAGGGTCCGTTGGCGGTCGGAGGGGAGAAACGCCCTCATGAGAGTGGTGTCGAGAACGGCTCCAATGAACTGAAGTCGTTGTATGGGAAGCAGATGCGACTTGGGGTAGTTGATCTCGAACCCCAGGAGATGGAGGAAGGAGATGGTGTACTGAGTGGCTTGTAGCACAAGTGGAGACGTAGGTGCTTTTACCAACCAATCGTCCAAGTAGGGGAACACCTGGAGGTTGTGAGACCTGAGAAAGGCCGCCACCACAATAAGGCACTTGGTGAATACCCTGGGCGATGATGCGAGGCCAAAGGGTAGCACCTTGTACTGATAGTGGTGGTGCTGTATCTGAAATCGGAGGTAGCGACGTGAATTCAGATGGATTGGAATGTGAGTGTAGGCCTCTTTGAGGTCCAAGGAACATAGCCAGTCGTGTTGAGAGAGAAGAGGATAAAGCGTGGCCAGGGAGAGCATTCTGAACTTTTCCTTGACCAGACACTTGTTGAGGTCCCGGAGATCGAGGATGGGACGAAGGTCTCCTGTCTTCTTGGGAACTAGGAAGTAGCGGGAGTAGAATCCCTGACCCCTTTGGTCTGTGGGAACCTCTTCGATGGCATTGAGGAGAAGGAGGGATTGGACCTCCCTTAGGAGGAGAAGGGACTGGGAGGAGTGGGACACAGACTCTATAGGAGGGTTGTCTGGTGGAAGAGTCTGGAAGTTGAGAGAGTAGCCATGGCGGATGATGTTGAGGACCCACAGGTCTGATGTGATGACCTCCCAACGGTTGAGGAAGAGTTGGAGACGTCCTCCGATTGGCTGAGGAAGAGGTAATGATGGTGGAAGACTGGCTATGCCCTGGAGAAAGGAGTCAAAAGGGCTGAGATGGTTTTGACGGAGGAAGAGGCTTGGCAGGTTGGTGAGATTGAGAGCGAGCCTAAGTGTGTTGTTGTTGACGAGGTCTGCGAGGCTGCTGTTGGGGCGGGTTGAGAGGCCTGGCCGAGAACCTGCGCTGGTAAGAGGACTGTGGTCTATAAGGACGAGCAGGTGGAGCCTTCTTTTTAGGTTTTACCAGAGTGTCCCATCTGGTCTCATGTGCTGAGAGCTTCTGGGTGGTTGAATCCAGGGACTCCCCAAAAAGTTCGTCCCCAAGACAGGGTGCGTTAGCTAGACGGCCTTGGTGGTTGATGTCAAGATCAGATACCCTCAACCAGGCCAGACGTCGCATGGCAACAGCTATGGCAGACGCTCGGGAGGTCAGCTCAAATGAATCATAAATAGAGCGCACCATGAATTTCCGCAGTTGAAGGAGGCTGGAAATTTGTTGTTGAAAGAGTGGAACTTTGCGTTCAGGGATGTATTTTTGTAGGGTGAAAGAGGATTGCTCAGGCTTGGAAGTGGTATCGGGCACTGAGGGTTCCTCGTCTGTGGATGATGCGTCCTCCTCGGTACCGGGTGGGGATTCTTCCCATAAGTCCGGGTCCCTGATATCAGTGTGCGCACGCCGAGATATCGGGGTAGAAGGCTCGGTGTGGCGGGTCTTAGAAAGAGACTTGCCAGAGCGCATGGAGACGGTACCAGGAGAGGAAGACCGGTGCTGACCCCGGTCCCGGGAAGAGCGGTGCCATTCTGGGTCCCGGGGAGACCGGTGCCCTTCCTGGTCCCGAGGAGGATCGATCTCAGAGCGGGTCTGTACCACAGGATGAGAACGGGGTGGTTCAGCCGAGAGGACTGGCATGGAAGTGTTGAGTGGCACCGAAGGGGTGGACACCGGTGGGATGGTGCGAGGCTCGGGCCGGTCTGGTACCGAAAGAAGTGGTGCCAAGAGGGTCAGTAACAGGTGCTGGAGTTGTTGCTGCAGCTGTTCCTGCAATTTGTCATTGAGTATGGCCGCGATGCGGTCATCCAGGGGTGGCACTGGGACCGCTTTTTTCTTTTTCGGTTCCATAGGTGCTGCTCCACGCCCCGGCGATGAGGAGGCGAATGACGAGGCACTTACCGAGATCGGGGCGGAGCGTTTGCGGGGTCGGCGTGAGGCCGGGAGGACCGGCGTCGCCACTGTGGCAGGCGGGCGCTCAAGGGAGGTGGAAGGCTTCTTAGCCGGCTTACCTGGTGCCAGCGACCCCGAGGAAGGATCGGGCGTCGTCGAAGTGGTCGGTGCCGTCTTTTGCGGTACCGTCGACGTCGCTGCAGGTTCCATAGCAGATTCGGTACCGAAAAGGATGTTCTGCTGGATCTGCCGATTTTTTAAGGTGCATTTCTTAAGAGTGGCACAGCGGGTGCAGGTGTCAGCCCGATGCTCTGGACCCAAACACTGTAGGCACCAATTGTGTGGGTCAGTGAGGGAGATCGGGCGTGCACACCGCTGGCACTTCTTAAAGCCCGGTTGAGGGGGCATGAAGGGAAACACGGCCTCCGCAAAATCAAAACCGGAGGCCTGTATGGTGACAACAGGCCCCGCTGGGGCCGGTTTCAAAAAATAGAGAAAATCGAGAGATTTTTTTTTTGAATCGAATAAAAAAGAGAACCCGAAGTGGGGAAAAGAGAAAAAACGAGAAAAAAGTGCGAGCGGGAAGGCAAAAAGGATGTTTTCAACGGCCGTTGAAACCACATGCGTCTTCTTCGCTCCGCGGAAACGAAGAAACTGGGGACCACGCACTCCTCCGTCGGGCAGGAAGGCACTCGCGCATGCGCGGTGCGGCCAACTAGAACTTTCTAGTGAAAAATGTCCGTACCGGGGCTCCGTCGGTGACGTCACCCATGCGTTAAGAATATGCTGCCTGCTTGTCCTGGGATAAACAGACGTATCTGTATACTCGCTCTGCATAGGTATGCTGCAACTACCATCATCAATCACCTTGGTAAAAGTGCGCAACGCCATGGCTAGTCCAAAGGGTAAGGGCACAAATAGGAAGTGTTTCTATGGCCCATGGAATCGCAAGAACTTCCTTTGCTCTAGAAAAATGGGACTGTGTAGATAGGCCTCTGTCAAATTCAGCAAGGTGAAGCCACTGAAGCAATTACCAACCTAACCATTTTCACCTGAAAACATGGTGTCTTGAGGGCCACACTGACCACCTTGAAGTCTAGAATCAGCCTCTAGTTTTCCGAGCTTCTCTTGAGCACTATGAAGTATATCAAGTATCTGCCACAGCCCAATTCTTCTTCAGGTATGGGCTCTATGGCCTCTAGATACTGTTGCTCGGACTCTGACCGCTTTTTCTGGCTTCTAAGCTAGAGGGTCTAGAAAAAGGTCTGAGAGGGGATGAAAGAACTCAAGCTTGTACCCCTCTTGTATAATATATAGCACCCAGAGATCTGTAGTGATCTCCGCCCACCCTTCCCAATAGGCAGATACCCTCCCCCCGATGCATGGAAGCTCGGTTGACAGCTTAGCATCATAACTGCTTCTTGAGGGCAGCAGTGGAGCAGGATCCTTAAGATTGGGTGCGCAAGGCCCCTCCAAATCATTGGATCAAATTTTGAAATGATCTCTGACCGAAGGCCATCCCGAGAACTGGCGATATTGTCTTGAGGCCCAAAAATTACTGCATCCTGCCCCCTAGAGACTAAAGATCTGCTGTCTGGTAAAGTCCTTAGCTTGCAATCCTACACACTGGCCACAAGATCAACCAGGTCTTTCCCAAAGAGCAACTGGCCTTTAAAGGGTAATTTACTCAAGGTCACCTTGGAGGAGTTGTCCCCCATCCACTGTCTGATCCACAGTATCCTGCGGGCAGAAATGGCGTAAGCAGACATTTTGCTCACGACTCTAAAAAGATCATATAGAACATCAGCAACAACCTACTCCAGACATCAGAAACTAGTGATCCCTCCCAGCCATCGCCTTCCGATCACAGTGCAAGCACAGGTGACTAAAAGATGCTGCTGGAACTGCCTTTAAACCTGAGGCCATGATATCAAATAGCTTCTTAAGAACAAAATCCAGCCTGCACTCCTGGGCATCCTTTAATACCACACCACCTTCACTGGGAAGGGAGGTATGCTCAGTAACCTGTGCCACCAGGGAATATACTTTCAGCCGAACAAAGAACTGGTTGAACTCAGCATCCATCGGATAGAGCTTTGCCATGGCTTTGACCACTTGACAGAGCACTTCCACGACCTCCCCAATGGTCTGTTACAGCTATTTTATTTAATATACTGCAATTTAAAAAATAAAAGTTAAATCATAGCGATTTACAAAAAATAAAAACAATGGGCAATGATTAAAATCAATAAAGACAGACAAGAAAAATAGACATAGACAAATTAACAAAACTGGACACAAATAGGCATTGTTGTAATGTCTTGATGAGAGTGGAAACATGTGGTCTATGCTTTTGTGCTGCTCACAGAAACATGATGGCAGATAAAGACCAAATGGCCCATCCAGTCTGCCCATCCGAAGTAATCATTATCTCTTCCTCTCTCTGAGATCCCATGTGCCTATCCCAGGCCCTGAGAGGGGCCTTTCTTGCCTTGCTAAAGACCTTTGTTGGCTCTGATCTCTCCCCTCCTTTGGGAAGGGAAGCAGGATGTTGTTGGGTGCCTCTGGTGAGTGCTTTTGAGGGGGGGGGGTGAGTGTGGCTTGTGTGTGTCTGAGCTGTTTTGGTGGGGGCAGGGCCGCCATCAGAAATTTCTGGGCCCCTTACTGAGCAATCCTATTGGGCCCCCCACGCACCCCTTCCCCCTCCCCAACCCCCCCTTCTTCCATGGGCCGAATACACACATACTTTTCTCTGTCGCCGCACTCTTTGACCAAAAGATATGTAAACCTGCAACCACGTCAAGGTAGACTCTTTCAGCAGGGCCCTAACCTAACCTAAACTAAACTAAGCTATACCTATCTATTCTAAATTAACATATGTCTAATACTGAACTAATAACAAACTAACAAACATCTGCATAATAAATAACTAATAAATAATAGTGCTAGTAGCTATAATTCACTTTTGAATGTAAAATCTCAGTTAAGGATTTCTTTTGACCTTTATAGGCCAGAAGTAGATCACAATTGCACAATATTTTTTGTAACAAGTATTAAATGTGTTTTTATAAATACTGTAAGCTTAATAAATATATCAGAAAAAACTACATATCTGAGCGCATATCTGAACATACACATCTGTATGATCCCATACTCCTCAGCTTGCCTATAGCTGCATCATGCATGTTAAAAATGTACGATATGTTGATATGTGCACCTTCCTTCCTTCCCATTCATCCTCCTCAGTCTGTCCTTACACATCCACAGCTGCATGTTAATGATGATGTATATGTTATGATGATAAATAAGTGCATATGAGCACATCATTAACATGCAGCTATGGATGAATATAAAAAAGAAACAATATTCTGTACAATTGTCAATTTATAAATCAGCGTCTTCTCCCCACTCTCTCTTCCCCATTTCCCTTCAGCGTCCTCAGCCCACTCTCTCTCCACTTTCCTTCAGCGCACGCACATAAAAACAAGCAAGTAATTTATATCATTTTCATTCTATTCATTCATAGAAATTAAAGTCTAAATAATGCCAGTCACATAACAAAACATGATTTTACAAAAATAATTCCCTGCAAAGTCAAGCCTGCAAGGATTACTAGATGTCTTTCAGCAGCTCCCCTCCCTCCCTCCCTCCCCCTTACCTTTGTGGCCAAGTCAAAATGATCTACCAACAATAAAATTTTAAAAACACAAAGCACGCTGTACGCAGAGAAAATGTTAATTATCATTTATATTCCGCGGGTTTTCAAAGAAGTCAAGGCAGATGACTTTATGCAATGTCACCTCAGTAACAACTATACAAAAAGAGACAAATATTCCCCCTCCCTTTTTACTAAAACGCGAAAGCGGTTTTTAGCGCAGGGAGCTGCGCTGAATGCCCCACGCTCATAGGCTCCCTGCGCTAAAAAACGCTATTGCGGTTTAGTAAAAGGGGGCCATAGTGCAAAATATAGACAGCATATATAAATTCTCAAAGCAGACACATTTTGATCACTAAATTGAAAATAAAATCATTTTTCCTACCTTTGGTAATTTCATCAGTCTCTGGTTGCACTTTATTCTTCTGACTGTGCATCCAATGTTTCTTCCCTTCTTTCAGCCTCCTGTATGCTTCCTCTCCTCCAGACCTCATTCCCTCCCCAAACTTTTTCTTTGTTTCACCCTGTCCCTTCTTTCTTTTTCTCTCTCTCTCTCACCCTGCCCCCTTCTTTCTTTCTCTCTCCACACCCTCTTTCGTTAGAACTGTATGTCTGTCTTTCTCTCTCTCTCCGTGCCCCATTTTTCTTTGTTTCACCCTGCCCCCTTTCTTTCTTTCTGGCTTCCTGTCCCCCCCCCCTTTCTTTCTTTCTCCCTGCCCTCCCCTATGCCACCACCATTGGGAAAATGCTGCCACCGCCACTGGGGAATAGGCTGCCACTGCCGCCATCGGGAACAGGCCAGCGCCGAGTTCGCCCTGTTTCTCTTCCCCGCGGGGCCGACCAACTCTCGCCACCCGACGTCAATTCTAACATCGGAGAGGACGTTCTAGGCCAGCCAGGCAGCGATTGGCTGGCCCAGAACGTCCTCTCCGACGTCAGAATTGATGCGAGTGGCGAGAGTTGGTTGGCCCCACAGGGAAAAGCAGGGAGAACTTGGCGCCGGCCTGTTCCCGATGGCAGCGGTGGCACTCAAGTGGCTAAAGAGCCGCAGTTTGCCGGCCTAGGGAGAACACTGGAGAGTGGCCAGCTGTGCACCCCCTTGGGACGTAAACCCGGGGTGGGGCGGACCGCCCCCCCCCACCCTCTATCGCCACTATCTGTACCTCACTCCCTCCCTATGACCAAAAATTCTCCTTTCTTCTATTCCCCATGTACACAACCATCTCTTTCTCTCCCTTCCTCTTTCCCAAGTCCATGCCTTCTGTGTCCAAAAACCCATTCCCTCCCTTCTTCTCTCCCAAGTTCATGCCTTGTGTCCAAAACGCACTCCCTCCCCCCTTTTGTGTTCCGCGTTTGCCTCCCAGCCCATCTTTGCAACTTTCTCAGCAAAACGGAGCTTGAGCCGAGAGGCTTGTCTCCTGTTTCCTGCCTGCCCTGCCGCGCACAAATAGCCGACCGGAAGTATTCTCTGACATCAGCGCTGACGTCGGAGGACAGGCTTTGCTTAAGCCCTCCCTCCGACGTCAGCGCTGACATCGGGGAACACTTCCGATCGGCTATATGTGAGCGGCCGGGCAGGTAGGAACAGAAGACGAGCCTCGCAGCTCGAGATGTATTTAACTCCACGGATCCCCCGTCCAGCTCTCTACTATGCACCCCCTTGGGGCGTGCACCTGGGGCGGACCGCCCCCCCCTCCTAGGTACGCCACTGGGACCAGCACCGGTCCGCGGACCGGCGGTTGAATGGCCTAGGACCCTGGGGGAGCCCGGGCCCCCTGTCAGCTCCGGGCCCCTGAATGCAGGACTGGTAGTACTGCCCTGATGGCGGCCCTGGGTGGGGGCTATCTTTGGTTTGACCGGGTTCTCTGTTGAAGGGTGGAGGGATAGGCTTAATAGCAATGAATACCATTTTAACTAAATGCTGTTTACAATTAAACATTCCCTGTAGCCAATTTCTTCAAATCAAAGAAGGCTCAGTTGTTCAGGAGAATAAAACACATATTTAACCCCTAAATATTTAACTAGACATTTACAGGGGTAGGCTAATAAAAATGTAGCTCCCAAAGAGACTGTTTCAGGCCTCATTACAAGAAACAATTTCCTACATTCCTGTGTCTGTCAAGCAACATCAGGGTACAAGAAAACTTTTTTCCCATAGAACAATACCTGTGGAAATCAAAAATATGAACGAAAAATTGCATTTACGTCTTGTTCAAAGACCAATGCAGCTAAAATTGTCATTGTCTGTTCAGCCTCTGGGTTTACCCCCGCCTCTTTCTTTGATGGTAAATAGTATATCTTGTTAACAGGTGGCATACATTCAGGGGAGAATTTTAAACATTCAAATAGATATTTTTTAAACATCTCAATTGGAGAAACTCCCAGGGACCTGGGAAAGTTCAAAAGGCTTATATTCAAACGACGATTGAAATTTTCTAATTGTTCAACCTTGCAATTTAATTGATTTTTGTCCTTAATTAATCCAACAGTTAAGTCTTGAAGCTTTTACATCTTTTCATTAACTTTTTTTAAATTGCTGGAGAAATCTTCCTTAGTCCCTTCTAATTTAAGTCCCAAAGAATCAACTGTACTTACTAAAGCTGCTACTTCTCGTGATGACTTGGGTACAGTGGCGTTCAAACTGGAGAAAGCATCCCAAATACTCTCCAGTGTAATCACTGGAGGTTTAACCAGAAGAGTACTGACTTCCTTGTCAGCTCCCAACTCTCCCTGCTCCTTTGTTGCTCTCGCGGCTTCTGCCCCTCGAACTGGGGTTTCCCCTGCACTCTCCATTTGGCAAGGCTCCTCAGACATCGCTGCGTGTGAAGCAGGGTGCGGTGGTGGAGCAACAAAAGGGGGAGACAGAAATGTTTCGCAGACAAGGTCCTCCGCTTCTCCTCAAGCGGGGAAAGCGCCATCATCCCCCCAGGAAACTCTACGGGATTCAAAACTGACACGAACTCACGAATCGATCGCTGCTGCATCGGGGAGGAAGTTTGTGGCATCAAGGGATCAATCTACACTATCCCCTTGCGCTTGGTATGTGGCATTGCTAAAGAGGTAAGAAAAAGGAACGCTATCGGGTCGACTCAGGAGTGCAAGTCATAGGCTGCCGCCATCTTGGATTCCTTCTACTTAGTGTTTATATATGTCCTTTCCCTAGTGTTTTGAGTGGGTATTCATTCCCCCATTGAACGGTATAAAATACAGGTAGTCGTCGACTTACGACCTATACGACCTATCTAAGTTACAACTGTTCGACCGTATGAAGTCTCGCTATGCAGTGTGATAACATACGCAGGGGTGTTGCCCCACGTGAGTTTGTGCCTTGTTGTTTTGGCGATTTCATGTCCTGAAAATGATACAAAGAGGAAATTGTCTCTGTCTACTCCTCAGCCTTCCAAAAAGGAAAGAAAGGCCATAGATCTAGACACCAAAATGATGATAATAAAACAGTATGAAGGAGGAAAGAAAGTGAATGTGATCTCATGCGATATAAAGTTATCACACTCTACTGTGAAGCTGTGAAAGGTCAACAGTGATTACGAAGCAATGTACTGGGCCCATCCATGAAATGGAGAAATTGTTAAACATTTGGATGGAAGATCAGATTCAAAAGCGGACACCCTTAAGCCTCTTTACAGTACAGTCAAAGGCTAGAAGTCTGTTTGGGACTCTAAAGGAACGCGCTGGAGAAGACTACAGTCAAGAATTTGTGGCAAGTACTGGTTGGTTTAAGAGGTTTAAAAATAGATCCATTTGCATAATGTTCAGGTGACTGGAGAAGCAGCGAGTGCGGATGAGGAAGGAGCTAAAAAGTTTTTTGATAGTTTATAAGAAATAATTAAGGTGGAGGGTTACCTGGCAGAGCAAATTTTTAATGTGGATGAAACAGGGTTATATTGGAAGTGGTTGCCAGAACGCACTTACATCCACAAAGAAGCCAAAAGCATGCCAGGATTTAAAGCACACAAGGATAGACTCACTCTACTGCTTGGAGGGAATATCAATGGTTCAAGATTAATTTACCATTCTGAATAACCATGTGCATTGAAGAATATGAACAAGCACACTTTGCCAGTTTATTATAGATCAAGATGTAATGCCTGGATGAACCAGGCTTTATTTGAGGATTGGTACAGTAATTGTTTTATTCCTCAAGTGCGTGAGTACTGTTTGGAGAAAGGAATCCCCTTCAAAATTTTACTGTTGCTTGATAATGCGCCTGGACATCCACATCACTTAGCTGAAGAAGAAACTTAGGAACACTTCCAAAACATGGCTAACGGTAAATCATGCCTGGTCCTTCTTCAGGGACATGGTGAGCGAGGTGCAAAATCTGTATATCCCCAGATTCAGGAAGGGGTGCAAAAAGAATCGAACAAAAGACCCGGCGTGGATAACCAAAACAGTGAAGGAAGCGATAGGCAATAAGAAAAATTCATTCAAGAAATGGAAAAAGGACAAAACTGAGGGGAACTGGAAAGAGCACAAGAAGCATCAAAAAGAATGTCACCGTGAGGTTCGGAAAGCCAAAAGAGAGTATGAAGAGAGGCTAGCCAGGGAAGCAAGAAATTTCAAACCATTCTTCAGATATGTTAAAGGGAAGCAGCCGGCTAGAGAGGAAGTGGGACCGCTGGACGACGGAGACAGGAAGGGAGTGGTGAAGGAGGAGAAGGTAGTGGCAGAAAGGCTTAACATGTTCTTCCTTAGCAAAGCAGCATATGAATCCAGAGACTAGTGGGTATAGCTCACATCGACCAGCAGGTGGAGATAGAGACACTGATTAACAGTTGGCCTTAAAGCTGTTGATTCAGTTTTGCTCTATCTCCCAGCAGGGGTGGAGCTATCTCTCTAGCTCCTGGATTCTCGGGGGCAGTGGTGTTCTTGTCTACTCCTCTGTTGAGACTAGCTCTCTTCAGCAGGATAGGGGTGCCTGGCTAGCTGGTGCCGGCTTTGGGAGTTATACCTGGGCCCTCCCAGGTCCCTTCTCCACCCTCCCCTCTGATGGATTGAGGGGTTTCCGTGAGCCTCTCTGGTGGTGGTTTCTTCATTCCAGTTTGAAAAAAAAAAAAAAAACCCACTTCTTTCTTCCTGCTTTTGCTGGGCTGTGCCGTTTGAGTCGGCGTGTAGTACACTTACCAGCTTTATCCTTGCTGCATGTGGGAAGCTCGGCGGTGTGGTGAGTTGTTTTCACTTTGGTTTTGCGGGGTTGGTGCGCGAATGCCGGTTTGTTGAGGGCGGCGGCGGCTTCTCTGTCTGCATTGAAAAAAAAAAAAAAAGTTTTTCTGCCGGAGCGGGGGATGGCGGCGGCTAGTCAGCGGTGTTTGCGCTGTGGGAAGCGCACAACACCGGCGGGTTTGTGCTCAGGCGGATGTGTAGATGCACCGGCTGAGGATGCTTTTTTACAAGCATGTAACGTCGCCATTTTCCGGGTCCGGGAGGAGCGCGCTTTGTCCCCTGCCCTCGAGGTCGACTCGGTCGGGCTGCAGGGCTCTCCCGCGGCTGAGGGAAGTTCGGCAGCGATCGGGGACTCGGATGCGTTAGCACTAGCACCAGAGGATCCGCTCTCAGGCTCTAACCATGTTGGTTCCATGGCTGTTGGACTGGGCTCGTTCTCTCCGGAGTTCATTATGCTCATGCATAAAGCCTTCATGTTACAAAGTGGTCAGCCGGCTCAGCCGGTTCCGGTGAATTTGCCGGTCCGTCCGGTACCTTCCACCTCGGGTTTTCAGAGGATGGCTGGTGCGACCGGGGGTGAAATTTTTTCTCCGGTTGGAGCTCCAGTAATTAAGAAGCGCAGGCTGGCGTCAGCGGATGAAGGTGATCTTAGTATAGTTCCCCCTTCTTCTCTTCCTGAGTCTTTAGAGGAAGGGGAAGTTTTGGATTGGGAAGCGGAGGATCCTCCAGGTAGGGATGTGGATGATCCTTCCGCTCTCCGCCTTTTTCATAGAGAAGAGCTCTCGTCCTTAATTTCCAAAGCTTTGCAGAGTTTAAACATATCACAGGAAGACGCGAGGGCGTCAGGAAATCCCCTGATGGCGAGGACGCGTAGGCCGACTAAGGCCTTTCCGGTGCATGAGGCCATGCAGGAGCTTATTTCGGCGCAGTGGGATACGCCGGACGCCAGTTTGAGAGTGGCAAAAGCCATGCGGCTCTTGTATCCAGTTGACCCGGCCGAACTGGAAAGGTTTAATTTGCCCAGGGTTGATGCTTTGGTGGCGGCAGTTACCAAAAGGACTACTTTGCCGGTTGATGGGGGTGTTACGCTGAAGTATGCCCAGGATAGGAAGATTGAGTCTTCTCTGAAAATGTCTTTTGAAGTGGCTGCGATTACCTTACAAGCAGCAATTTGTAGCTCTTACGCAGCACGAGCGTGTCTCCAGTGGTCTCAAGTGATGACGGATAATTTGTTAGAGGCCGGGGGTTCTGTCCCTTCGGAACTGGCTGATATGGAGTCAGGTTTGGCTTATTTGGCGGATTCCTTATATGATATCATTCGCGCTTCCGCAAAGCAGATGTCGCTTTCGGTGGTTTCACGCAGGTCTTTATGGCTCCGTCATTGGGCAGCAGATGCAGCGTCTAAGCTGCGGCTGGTGAAACTCCCTTTTAAAGGGGGTTTTTTGTTTGGAGAGGATTTGGATAAATTAGTGAAGGATTTTGGTGATACCAAAACTCAGCGGTTACCGGAAGATAGGCCTAGGCTCCCTTCGAAATCCTCGGCGTCCAGGCCACGATTCAGGGATATTAGGAGATACGGTTCTGGTAAACCTTTCTTCAGATCCGCTTCGGGTTCTGGCTCTTCTTCGGGGCCTAGGTTTCAGCAGAAGCGTTCCTTTCGTACGACGAAGCCTCCTTCAGCTCAACCTGCCCGTGCCCCAGCGAGTCGCACTCCCCAATGACGGGGTCTTGGCCCCCTCCGCCTTTCCCTTAGGAGGTCGGCTTTCGGCCTTTTTGGCGGAGTGGGCCAAGATTACGTCGGATCAATGGGTGTTGGGAATTATTCAAGACGGCTACAAGTTAGAGTTCGCCTCTCCCGTCGCCGATTCCTTCTTGGTATCCCCGTGCTATGGGGCGGCCAAGGGAGACGCGGTCCGCTTAACTCTTCAGGTGCTCCTGGATCTGGGGGCGGTGGTGCCAGTGCCACCGGAAGAGGTGGGCCTCGGTATTTATTCCCTTTACTTCATTGTGCCCAAAAAGGGGGGGTCGTTCAGGCCGGTGCTGGATCTCAAAGGGGTCAACAAGTTTCTCAGTGTTCGTCATTTCCGCATGGAGACGGTTCGCTCTGTCATTGCGGCAGTAAGGCCAGGAGAGTTTCTCACGTCCCTCGATCTCAAAGAGGCGTACCTCCATATTCCGATCTGGCCTCCGCATCAACGGTTTCTGCGGTTTGTGATCCGCGGCCAGCATTTTCAATTTCGGGCAATGCCCTTTGGCCTGGCGACGGCTCCTCGTATCTTTTCAAAAGTAATGGTGGTGGTGGCAGCTTTTCTGAACCAGGAAGGAATTCGAGTACACCCTTACTTAGACGAATGGTTGATCCGTGCTTCTTCCATACAGGAAAGTTTGTCGGTGACTCAAAGAGTAATCTCTCTCCTTCAGTCGTTGGGGTGGATCATAAATTTTCCCAAGAGTTCTCTGTCCCCGTCCCAGTCTTTGGTGCATCTAGGGGTCAGATTCGACACTTGTCTGGGGAAGGTGTTTCTACCACGAGATCGGGGAGAGAAATTGCAGTCTCAGATTTGGTGTCTTCTAGAGGCACCCAGACCTCGAATTTGGGATTATGTACAGGTTCTGGGCTCGATGGTGGCGACTCTAGAGGTGGTTCCCTGGGCTCGGTTCCACATGAGACCTTTACAGAAGTCGCTTCTTTCTCGATGGTCCCCGGCGTCTCTGGACTACAATCGGCGTCTCCAGTGGAGTCCTCAGGCGGCTCGCAGCATGCTCTGGTGGCTACGCGAGTTTCATCTTTTCCGGGGAATGCCGCTAGCGACGCCGGAATGGGTCGTGATCACGACGGATGCCAGTCTGCTAGGCTGGGGGGCTCAGTGCCGGCAAGCTTCAGCACAGGGAGTGTGGTCCTCGGAGGAGGCCCAATGTTCAATCAATTTACTAGAGCTGAGAGCTATCAGGCGAGCGCTTCGGGCTTTTCAGTCCCTCATTCAGGACCGTCCGACCAGGGTCTTTTCGGACAATGTCGCGGCGGTGGCATATATAAATCGTCAGGGGGGTACCCGGAGTCCTCGGTTAGCCGAAGAAGCAATGCTGCTGTTTCGGTGGGCGGAAGTTCATGTTCCGCTTCTGTCGGCAGCTCACATTGCGGGTCACGAAAATGTTCAAGCGGACTTTCTCAGCAGAATCTACTCGATCCAGGCGAATGGGAGCTGTCTCCTCGGGCGTTCGATCTGCTGGTCCGTCGGTGGGGGCTTCCAGCGATAGACCTCATGGCCTCGCCCCACAATGCAAAGCTACCTCGGTTCTTCAGCAGACGCAAAGAGAGGGGCTCGGAGGGGGTGGACGCATTAGCTCTCCCGTGGCCTCCAAATTCTCTTCTGTATGTTTTTCCTCCCTGGCCGATGATAGGTCGAGTGTTGCATCGCATCTCGCTCTTTCAGGGAAGAGTGATCCTGGTGGCTCCGGATTGGCCGCGTCGGCCATGGTACGCGGATCTAATTCAACTCTCAGCAGGCGAGAGGTTAACGTTCCGGGTGACTCCGGACTTACTGACGCAGGGTCCAGTCTCTATAGAAAATCCGGCCCAATTTGGTCTTACGGCCTGGCTATTGAACGGTTGCGGCTGAGAAAGCGGGGCTATTCGGAACAGGTAATTTCCACTCTGCTTCAAGCTAAGAAGCTTTCTACTTCTGCCTCCTATGCTAGAGTCTGGAAAATTTTTGAGTCATGGTGCGGAAAGCAGGGTATTGCGCCCTTTCGGGCATCTCTATCGGCGATTCTGTCGTTTCTACAAGAGGGCGTATCTAAAGGGTTAGCCTATAACTCTCTGAAGGTTCAGGTAGCGGCCATTGCCTGTTACAGGGGCCGGGTGTCTCGCTCGAAGCTCGCATCGCAGCCTGACGTGGTGCGATTTCTCAAGGGGGTTCACCATATCCGGCCGCCGATGAAGCGTACATGTCCGACTTGGAATCTTAAACTTGTCCTTGGGAGATTGCAGGCGGCTCCTTTTGAACCGCTGGCTGCGGCGACTTTGAAAGATGTCACATTGAAAACAGTGTTTTTGGTGGCGTTGGCGTCAGCAAGAAGGGTGTCGGAACTGCAGGCGCTTTCTTGCAGGGAACCTTTTTTGCGTATTTCGGATGCGGGAGTGTCGGTGCGGACAGTGCCGTCCTTCCTTCCTAAGGTGATTTCTTCGTTCCATTTGAACCAGAGTTTATTCCTTCCGTCCTTTCGGAAGGAGGATTGGGGAAGACGGTTCTCGTCTTTGCGTTTACTGGATGTTCGCAGGATAGTTTTACATTATTTGGGGGTGACCAATGACTTTCGTCGCTCGGATCACCTGTTTGTGTTATTCGCGGGTAAAAATAAGGGGATGGCTGCGTCCAAAGCTTCCATTGCTCGTTGGGTCAAAGAGACTATTGCGTCGGCTTATTTGTTGTCAGGGAAACAAGTACCGGAGCAACTTCGGGCTCATTCAACTAGAGCCCTGGCCACGTTTTGGGCGGAGTCCGGTGGTCTCGCTCTAGAAGAAATTTGCCGGGCGGCTACGTGGTCGTCTGGAAATACCTTTTCGAAACATTACCGTTTGGATGTGGCTGCCCGTGCGGAGGCTAGGTTTGGCGCATCGGTGATTGCGGAGGCAGCATTGGCTTCCCACCCAGTTTGAATTTGCTTTGCTACATCCCACTAGTCTCTGGATTCATATGCTGCTTTGCTAAGGAAGGTAAAATTAGGTTCTTACCTGATAATTTTCTTTCCTTTAGAAGCAGCAGATGAATCCAGAGCCCCACCCCAGTGGCTTTTCTGTCGGTGTGTTCGTTCGCATATTTCAGTTGGGGTATTGTTGGTAATTGTATTTTTGCATTTCTAAATTACACATGGATTACTGGAATGAAGTTTTGAAGGTGCTCATTCTCCTGTCTTGGGATGCTTGGGCAATGTGCATAACTGAATCAACAGGAAGAACACCAGGCTTTAAGGCCAACTGTTAATCAGTGTCTCTATCTCCACCTGCTGGTCGATGTGAGCTATACCCACTAGTCTCTGGATTCATCTGCTGCTTCTAAAGGAAAGAAAATTATCAGGTAAGAACCTAATTTTACCTTCTCGTCTGTATTTACAAACGAAAACATGTCCAACATACCGGATCCTGAGCAATTCTTCAACGGAAGTCAAGCAGAAAAATTAACATCCATAGAAGTGAGCCTTGAGGACGTTCGTAGGCAGATAGAAAAACTAAAAACTGACAAATCCCCGGGTCCGGATGGCATACATCCTAGGGTTTTGAAGGAATTAAAGGAGGAGATAGCGGAACTACTGCAGCAAATTTGCAACTTATCCCTGAAAACAGGTGAGATCCCGGAAGATTGGAAGATAGCCAACGTTACGCCCATCTTTAAAAAGGGATCAAGAGGTGACCCGGGAAACTACAGGCCGGTGAGCCTGACTTCGGTTCCAGGGAAAATGGCAGAAGCACTGATAAAAGAAAACATCGATCAACATTTTGAAAAACATGAACTTCTGATAACCAGCCAGCATGGTTTCTGCAAGGGAAGATCGTGCCTAACAAACTTATTGCACTTCTTCGAAGGGATCAACAAACGGATGGACAAAGGAGACCCCATAGACATCATATATCTAGATTTCCAAAAAGCCTTTGACAAGGTGCCCCATGAACATCTACTCCGGAAA
The DNA here is from genome assembly GCF_902459505.1 of Geotrypetes seraphini. Classification (NCBI taxonomy): domain Eukaryota; kingdom Metazoa; phylum Chordata; class Amphibia; order Gymnophiona; family Dermophiidae; genus Geotrypetes; species Geotrypetes seraphini. The sequence continues at coordinate 354,458,288 of NC_047084.1, forward strand.
TTGAAGAACCATGGGGTGGAAGGAGACGTACATAGATGGATCAGAAACTGGTTGGAGGGTAGAAAACAAAGGGTAGGAGTGAAGGGTCACTACTCCGACTGGAGGAGGGTCACGAGTGGTGTCCCGCAGGGCTCGGTGCTCGGGCCGCTGCTATTTAATATCTTCATAAATGATCTAGAAACAGGGACGAAGTGCAAGATAATAAAATTTGCGGACGACACCAAACTATTTAATGGAGCTCAGACTACAGAGGACTGCGAAGAATTGCAAAGGGACTTGAACAAACTAGAAGAATGGGCGGCGAAATGGCAGATGAAGTTCAACATTGAGAAATGTAAAGTATTACATATGGGGAGCAGAAACTCGAGGTACAACTACACAATGGGAGGGATGTTATTGAATAAGAGTACCCAGGAAAGGGACTTGGGGGTAATGGTGGACATGACAATGAAGCCGTCGGCACAGTGTGCAGCGGCCGCTAAGAGAGCGAATAGAATGCTTGGTATAATCAAAAAGGGTATTACAGCCAGAACGAAAGAAGTTATCCTGCCGTTGTATCGGGCGATGGTGCACCCGCATTTGGAGTACTGCGTCCAATATTGGTCGCCGTACCTTAAGAAGGATATGGCGTTAGTCGAGAGGGTTCAGAGGAGAGCGACACGTCTGATAAAAGGTATGGAAAACCTGTCATATTCTGAGAGATTGGAGAAGCTGGGTCTCTTTTCCCTGGAGAAGAGGAGACTTAGAAGAGATATGATAGAGACTTATAAGATCATGAAGGGCATAGAGAGAGTAAAGAGGGACAGATTCTTCAAACTTTCTAATAACAAAAGAACAAGAGGGCATTCGGAAAAGCTGATAGGAGACAGATTCAAAACAAATGCTAGGAAGTTCTTCTTTACCCAACGTGTGGTGGACACCTGGAATGCGCTTCCAGAGGACGTAATAGGGCAGAGTACGGTACTGGGGTTCAAGAAAGGATTGGATAAATTCCTACTGGAAATGGGGATAGAGGGGTATAGATAGAAGATTACTACACAGGTCCTGGACCTGTTGGGCCACCGCGTGAGCGGACTGCTGGGCATGATGGACCTCAGGTCTGACCCAGCAGAGGTATTTCTTATGTTCTGATCTTTATCCCAATGTGAAAGTGTTATTTTTGCCCCTGAACACTACACCACTTATTCAACCGATGGACCAAGGGGCGATTGCTACTTTGAAGGCAAACTATCTCAGAACCATTTTCGCCCAAGCCACAGCTGCTATAGATGCAGACCCTGAACTATCACTACGTGACTATTGGAAACAGTATAACATTCTTAAGTGTATAAAAAATCTTGCTACTGCTTGGGACTCAGTGACGGAAAAGTGTATGAATGGTGTATGGAAGAAGTGTGTTAAGCGCTATGTGAATACCTTTGCTGGATTTAACAGTGAACAAGAATTTGATGAGATTCTTGAAGAAATAGTGCGGATCTTTCATTGGAATGTGAAATGGAAGATGTTGAAGAGTTGCTAGACTGGGAATCAGGGGAACTTAGGAATGAAGAGCTGTTAGAATTAGAAGAAGAAAGAGTGGCGGAAGAAAAAATAAGAGAATTAGAGAAAGACCAAGAAGATGAGGTGCCACAACGAATGTTCACCACAAAGGAATTGTCAGGAGGTTTATCTCTACTGAATAAACTCGTCGCCCATTTTGAAGACATGGACCAAAACATTGAACAATTTGAGAATTAAACGGATGGCACGTGACCCATTTCATTCTTATTGCAAAATTTATGAAGAGAAAAGAAAGCAAACAATTCAGACGAAGCTCACTATGTTTATGAAAAAAGCAACTCCACCCATCACCGGGTCCGCAGCCTCGCTTGATGAAGGAGATATCGACAATCCGCAGCCAAGCACCAGTGGTGTCATGAATTAAATGTACATTACTGTACTGAATTTCTTATTTTTGTCTGTTTTTCCACAATTGTATTGTTGTTTGACTTAGAAAGAAAGAAAATGTTGCTAACAGATTGCTTTAAGATGATTAAAATGATTAACAAATTACCCAGTCTAATATTCTTGCCTTAATTTAACATAGGCCGACTTACGACCTATCAGTCGGAACCAACTGCGGTCGTATGTCGATGACTACCTGTACTACAATTGTTGAACCGTACAAAGACATCTTTAGCTTTTTTGAAGGAAACCAGGTTGTCCTCCGCAGAACATGCTAAACTCTGCACTTGGTGGGTGAGTGACAATTTGGAGGCCCCAGCCCTGGTGGGGGGGAGGTGGAGGGGGGGGATTGGTGATTTTGACCCGTAAGGGTCTTCAATTGCAGACTCAAAGTTATCAGGGATCCTATGGGGCACTACCTCTTAGCCTCTGTGACTCTTAATAAGCCCTTATTTTTATGTAATCTTTATGCTTCTAACAATCCCCCTGGCCGATTTTTCCATACACTGCGTAACCAACTGTTGCAATTTAGGAATATTCCCATGATCATGGGGTGGATTTTAATGAGGTTCCTGACCTGGAACTGGATCGTTCTGCTTCAACTGGGAGGGAGGCTTTTAAGACTTGTATGGGGGCTGTGTTATTGGCGTCGTCTTTGGGCCTTCTGGATATCTGGAGAGTTTTACACCCGTTGGATCGGGATTACTCATCTTTCTCGAGCCCATGGGACGTTATTGCAAATTGATCTTATCCTCCTTTCTAGAGAGCTGCTGCCTGCTGTACAGGAGGTAGTGATAGGCCCCACTGAAATTTCTGATCATGCGTGGATGGGGCTTTGTTGGTGTTGGGACCCTCCCAGGCGGGCGGTGCACATTGGAAATTCCCTTGTCATTTGTATAAGAATAGGTGTGTTCAAGGCTTTTTATTGAAAAAGTGGGGGGGATTTTAAGCATAACAATTGGGAACATAGAAAGGATCCCATCCTTTATTGGGAAACGGCAAAAGCAGTGTTACAGGGGGAAATCATGGCCTTTGAAGCTAAAACACACTATAGAGCAATTATTAGAAACACTAGTTGTTTAGCCCGTTACATTAACGGGTGCTAGCAGCCCTTCTCCCTTATTTTTACCTCCTCCCTGTCCAGCAACACCTCTCCCCCTTTCCCTGCTCCCCCCATATAGCAGTAGCCCTTCTCCTTTTATCTCCCCCTGTCCAGCAGCACCCCTCCCATTCCCTCCTCCCCCTGTCCAGCAGTAGCTCTTCTCCTTTATGTCCTGCTCCCCCTCTGTCCAGCAGTAGCCCCAGGAAAAGAGTGAGGATCACAGGACCAAAGCTTTTACTGACATCCAAGTAGGGGAAATCCACTCTCCCCACCTCCTTGCTCCTGCTGCACTTCCTCCTTGGCTATACACACGCGCGCGCACACACTTACATACAGCTCTCCGGCTCCTCGCGCCCCTCCTCCACATTCCACTTCTTCGGCGGGGGCCAACGTTTTCTTTATTTTGTTTTCTTTTCACGTGTTCCTCCTTCATGGAAAAACAGCACTACCGGCCAACTTAGTCCCTTGCCGCCCCCTTCCCGCGCCGCACAACCACCTTTCTTTCCCTCCCTCCATCAGGTGCAGTGAATCCACCAATGTTAAAAGGAGCCACGTCGAAATCGGAGGCCTGCCACTGCCGTAGCACTTTCCCCTCTGCCTTGGCAGAGAGGAACGTGTTACGGTGGCGGCAGGGCTCCAATTTCAAAGCAGCTCCTTTTAACATAGGCGGAGTTGAACTGACCTGATGGAGGAAGGGAAGGAACGGTGGGGCAAATTTCGGCAACAGCAGGAATTGTTTGGCGGGCCAAGCACCGTGAAACTTTGTTTCTTTAGGCAGCCCCGGGGGGGGGGGGGGGGGGGGGTTGAATCGTCGATGTGCAGGCCGCTGAGACGGGAGTGAGCAGTTCGGCTTCCCCTATCTGGGGAAACCGGGGAAATCGCCGTGCCGAACTCAGCTGCGCGTCGGGAGTGAGTTTTTCGACTTCCCCTATCTGGGGAAACTGCCGTGCCGAACTGAGCTGCGCGTGGGGCCGTAGTAAGCGCGGGGCATGCTGCAGTCTTGGCGGCCACGGACATACGGATCATGGAAGCACGCTGATAAGACTGCGCATGCGCCGCCTACGGTTTTATTATATAGATAGAAAAATGACGGCAGAAAAGGGCTATAGCCCATCAAGTCTGCCCACCCCACTGTCCCACCCCATTAAGTCAGAGTGCTGCTCGACCACGTAGAGATCCCACGTGGATGTAGGAGTGTAGGGTGACTGTTTTGAGGAGGCATTATGCCCTTCAGGCTTCATTGGCGCTTAAGACACAGCTGTTAGAGGCACACCAGGAATTGAACAAGCTCTTGCACCGGGGAGGCAAAGCGGACAAGGGACCATTATAAGTTTCAGTTATTTCGGTTTGCCAACAAGAGTAGTCGTATGTTGGCCTGTTTGGTTCGGTCTCATCGAGGGTTCATGGGTATTACGGTCCTGCGTGACTCTCTTGGTACTCTTCATCATAAGATAGAGGACGTAGGTAATATTTTGCGGACTTTTTTTGCTGCTTTGTATGACTCACCGTGCCCAGACATCTTAGATGGGCGGGTATACTTAGATAGTCTGGATTTGCCTCGTCTATCCACTCGAGATTCAGACATGTTGGAGCATTCTATCTCTGATGAGGAGGTGGAATGGGCAATTCATGCATGCCCTTTGGGCAAAGCGCTGGGGCCGGATGGGTACCGAGGTGAATTTTATAAGCTGCTTGTTGAGGAGATTGCTCATGTATTGGCGGAGATCTTTAATTTAAGTGTGGCTAAAGGCTTCCTCCCTCGGTATTTGAATCTGGCCCAGATTATTATCCTTCCAAAGCCAGGACGGGATCTGACTTTGCTGGAATCTTATAGATCCATATCCTTGCAGAATTTTGAAATGAAACTGATGGCTAAGGTCCTTGCTAACCGTCTGGCCCGGGTATTGCCCTCTTTAGTTTCCAAACAGCAGGTGGGATTTGTGCGCGATCGACAGGTGTCTAAGACTATTCGATGCATTTTGTTGGCCTTGGAGAGGGCTAGTGTGGACAGAACTCCCTCCTTATTTATCAGTTTTGATGCCGAAAAGGCTTTTGGCCGAGTGAGGTGGGAGTTCCCATTTGCTGTGCTTCGTGCATATGGGATGGGCCCATTTTTAAAAAATGCTATCCAAGTGTTGTATAGTGATCTAGTAGTGCAGATCTTGGTGAATCTCTTGACCCCCTTTGTGATTCGTCGGGACATTCATCAGGGCTGCCCTCTCTTGCCGCTATTATTTGCGCTTTCCTTAGACCCTTTGATTAGAGAGCTGCAATCTAATGTGGACATCAGTGGCCTTCAATTGGGAGCTACTCATTTTAAGATCACAGCGTTTGCCAACGACCTCTTGGTCTTTTTGACTAACCTGCGTCAGTCCTTGCCTACTCTTCTGGAAAGCATTTGGGAATATGGGGACTTTTCCGGCTTTGCTCTGAATCTGAAGAAATCGGAGGCACTGGCCTCTTCTGAGCAACTTCGGGGGTCCTGGCAGGGGGAAATTTCCGTTGAAATGAGCTGGGTCTTCTTTTTGTTACTTAGGGATCCAATTATCAATGAATGTTTGGCAGCTTTACCGTTTGAATGTGGATCGTTTGCTTTCCGTTACTGGCTCCATTTTGGCTACATGATGTGAGGTGCCACTTTCGCTGATGGGGAGGGTACACCTCTTTCGGATGGTTTTGTTCCCAAAGTAGCTCTATGTTCTCCAGACGCTTCTCTTATGTCTCTTGCACAAAGAAATACTCTTATCTGTTTTGTTGGGGGGGGGCAAGAAGCCTAAGATGCGTTGGCAGTTACTGTTGGGCTCCTGGGATCGGAGAGGCTTAGGGGTGCCGAATATTGCTTTCTATAATCAGGTTTGTCTTTTACAACATATATGGGATTGGGTTTTGGGTACTACTATGTATACTGACACCTCTTTGGGATGGGATTATTTTTATCCTGTTCACCTCCTTTCTCTTCTTCATGCTCGACTGGCGGAGGTGCATCATCAAAGTAGAGATAGTGTCCTGTTTCGACCACTTTGGGTGGTGTGGCGGTGGATGCTTCCACTGTGGCGTCAGGATCCCCATATTAGTGTTTTGTTGCCTTTGGCGGGTAATCTCTCCTTTCCCCCGGGGTTGGTACCTTCTGGGGGCTTCGAGTATCTCTCCCATGTCTTGCGAGACGATGGAAAGCTCCTGTCCTCTGAGTTGCTGTAGCGCAGCATCTCCCCTCCTGGGCTTGTTTATGCCCATTGTCAATTGTTGCATTACGTAGGGTGCTTGCCCGGGGGTTCTTTATTTTTGGATTTTGGGATCCAATTTTGTTCCTTTTCAGAGGGGGGACGGATCCCGGGTCCAAAGTCTTGGTCTCTTTTTTCCATAGGCAGCTTAGTGCTCTTGGTCCCTCTAGGTATCTTTCTACTATATTGGAGGCCTGGCAGAGGGATTTCAGGAGGGAACTTGAGGGGGATCTTTTGCTCAGAGCTCTTAAACTTATCCCAGTTCTTGTACATAATGCTGAGCTTAGGGAATGCCACTATAGAACCCTATTGAGAGCGTATGTTTCCCAAAGTCAAGCCTACCATATGGGTTGTGTAGACACCCAACTTTGTACTTCTTGCATTACTGAAATGAATTCTTACTTTCATGGCCTTTGGCTTTGTGAGGGTATACAGGGGTTTGTTTGTTTTTTATTGGGGGGGGGCTTTGGCATCTTTCCTGCGGGTTCCTGCTCCTCTCACTGTGCTTCATATGTTGTTTGCTCATTTTTCCATGTTTTCTGCATATACCTCAGCTGAAAAACTGTTTTTGAGTACAGTGTTCTCCCGGTCGGCGGTTCGCGGTCCCAGTCATTCGCGGTATTTTCCGACCACGAACCACCGACAAGGAGAGGTGAATGGAAACCTGTAAAGACGTTCCCAGCCGTTCAAGTTTGTGCGGCGGCTTTTATTTCGTTCAGTCACCTACCGCGCCAGTTTGCATTTCCCAACGAGAGGAGGGGGAGGGGCGGGGCGTCACTTCCGCCCCAGACGTCAGTCTTTTTTTTTTTTTAAGGGCTGCTTTTGTGTCCTTTTCCTGCGCCTCCTTAGCTCTCGGCGGCTAACAGGATCGAACGCTTGATTGATAGTCAACGGAGAAAGGGACTGTGAAAGATAAGGGGGGGGTGGCAACAGGGGGCAACCAATGGGAGGCGGGAGGGCTGGTTTTAGCATCTTGTTGACGGTTTGGCAGTGCTCGTGCCGCGGGTCATGTTGGTATTGGTAGTCCTTTGCGGCGTGCTCCACTCGGAACGCCTTGATGCAAAGGGCACAAAGTGTTCCCCCGATCGTTCGCAATTGGATAAGGCCCTCTCCCGCTGCCCTCTTTAGGCTCCCCCATGAAAAACTGTATTTGCGTTTTTTCGAGATTTGCGGGGGTTCCTGGAACAGAACCCCCGCGAATATCGGGGGGAGTACTGTAAATGTTATATTCTGGGGAAAAAATGTATTTTGAATTGGTTGGATGATGAACCTCCCTCCTTTTGGTATTGGAGAAACAAACTGCATGAACTGATGGGATGGGAGGCCCGGATGGCTTACTCCTCTCACCGAAGAAGTAGAGACTTTGTCAACATTTGGTCTCCTTATTTCAGGGGTCTCAAAGTCCCTCCTTGAGACCACAATCCAGTCGGGTTTTCATGATTTCCCCAATGAATATGCATGAGATCTATGTGCATGCACTGCGTTCAATGCATATTCAGTGGGGAAATCCTGAAAACCCGACTGGATTGTGGCCCTCAAGGAGGGACTTTGAGATCCCTGCCTTATTTGAATATTTTACCTCCAAAGAGTCATAGTCGCATCTTGAACAGACTTCAGTTGTTTCCTAACCCACCTGTCTGACCTTGGTTAATCTTTGTATTGTTGGATTTGGGGGATGGGGGATTTTCTTGTGGCCTTGGAGGACATAAGAGTACAGTCATCTTTGGTAGGTAGCTTTTCTTGAAAATTCTTTGCCTGTAATTTTGCCTTTGTTTGTTTGTGGTTCTTTCTTGTTAATAAAAACAAATTTAAACATAAACCCTTTTTTTGCTGGAAGCACATTTTAGCTAACATCTGCACAACCTTACCTGTTTTCTCAACTGACGGATGTCTTCCTGGCACTCCTCCTCATCCCAGTGAAGCAGCAGATAGTCTTGCACATTTTCCTCAACATATGGAAATAACACATTCTAGTCAGAAACGAGTGAAAAAAAAAGATCAACAACAAAAAATAGTCTGGATACTACAAACCCTGCCACCAAAGAGCGTGCCAATACACTCCTATTCTGGAATCTCCCTTAAAATTAGAAACCATATCACTGGGCTTTTTAATCTTTTTGTGGCCATGACCCATGATAGTGGACAAATAGAACCATGTGACCCCTCAAAAGTGCAGAAAAATTATCTTTGGAAAGTGCAGAAAAATTATCTTTGGAAAACCAGTTTATAAAAAAAGTAGGGATGGACCATGGGCACAAAAACAAAACAAAACACAGCACTAGAGGTAAATATTTTAAGTACAAAAAATAAAAATAATGCAATTCCACCAAAGATTTAGAAAGAGCAAGAGAGGTGCAACACAGATCCATGTTTCAGTGCAAAGTGCATCTATGAAGAACCCACCCAAGTTGACCACAAATATAGGTTGTATGACATTTGGGGTCCCAACCCCGTTTTGGAAGTACAGCCTTATTATTTAATACTGCATATTGGATGGTGATGCATGTAGCTTGGCAGTATTTCTCTAAACTCAAACTTGCAAGATATTTTATACAAATTAGAGATATCTTACACATTCTTAACTTACAGTGACACATTTCTGAATCTGTACCATTGCATACAAGCTAAGGGGGGTCTGCAGAAGCTCTGACCACCCAGCCCTCCCCTGTAAACTTAAATCCTGTCAATTTATAATTGCTAAACAAAGCATCTGACTGTTTTGGTGTGCTTTTGCCCATACAGATGCTCTGCATGTGTTTTTAAGCTCTGCTATTTACCTGCCTCTTTTGGTTACTCGCGGCAGGTCTTTATGACTCTCGCGCTCAGCTGTTTGCCTGCCGGTTTCAGCTGTCAACCACTCACGGCAGTGTCCATTCATCCCTGATGATGGCATCTAAGGATGCCAAAACAGGGATCCTAGTTAGGACTATTTAAGAGAGTTTTAGCGACACTTCACCAAGATGGGCATTATATCATAGACTTTTGTCTATTTTTATGACTTTTTATTATTGACTGAATAAAGTATACCCTTGGTTGATATTTTGACATCTCTTTTGCCTCTCGTTTCTGGTTTTCTATAGTCCTTTTCTTAAAATAGACTGTTTTTGAAACAACAGCTCATAGAGTTGAGAAACAACATGACCCTTCTTGAATGTCATCTCAAATGTGTTTATTGAAGGTTTTTGTGTGGTAATAGAAGATAACATACTTGGCGAAAATGTTTTTGGTTTATGCACAGTTCCAGATACTCAAAAAGAGGTTTATATTATGACAGATAGTACTTAAATGAAGGAAAAATAATCTCAGAAATCCACACCAAATATCATTACAACATCTATAGGCTTATGTGTGGATAGATGAAGGTTTCATTCATTCATTGATCCTTAAAAACCTTTGAAATAACTTGATTATGTACACAAACTAACAATCTTTTTATATTTTTTTGTTCTATTATAAATACTTTTTTAATAATCCCATATAAAAATCCAATTAGTTTTCTAACATGCACCTCTCACAGATATACCATATTTTTCGGACCATAAGGCGCACCCACCTGTATAGGAGGAAAAACCAAGAAAAAAAAATTTCGTTCAGAATTTTTTTCTTCTTGGTTTTTCCTCCTCTACACATAGGTGCATCTGGTGGTCTGGTGTTGGGAAGCCTGCAGTCTGTAAACACATGCAGCCTGAAGAAGCAGCCTGCAGCCCAAAGCCACCCACTGCCAGAAGCCGCACGCAGCCTTTAACCCGAAGAAGCCACCTGTAGCCCGAAAGCCACCCAAGCGCCCTCCCTGTACCTTTTTAAAGTAGTGGTGATCCAGCGCAGTCTCCTGCTAGATGGCTGCGTTTCTCTGTAGAGCGACACACAACAGAGGAGCACAACTTTTGTGCTTCCTGCCTAGTCCCGCACCGCTCTGTGATTGGCTTCAGTCAGTAACTGATTGCACCCAATCACAGAGCAGCGCGGGACCAGGGAGGAAGCAAAAAGGTCGCACTCCTGCGTTGTGCATCGCTCTGCAGAGCGGCAGCCATCCAGTAGGAGACTGCGCTTGACCACCGCTACTTAAAAAAAAAGGGGGGGTGTCACATGGTGTATTCGGTCCATAAGACCCCTTTTTAGGGGTGGAAAAAGTATGTCTTATGGTCCAAAAAATACGGTAATTTTTCTGTACTGCAAGGGGAAATGCACCAGTTGTGAATAATATTATACAAAGCTAACAATCATAGTATCTGAGGAACACAGTTGGGAAGGGCCTTAGGTGTCTGAGCCAATCAGGGCCTTGGGCCCCTCCCCTTGCATCACATTTTGAACCGAGGAGGGAAGGCCCACTATTTTGGATCAGTGGACCTTGAAGCATCCCTCCTGCCTTTTTTTGGTGGTGGTGGGGCCTTCATTGGCAGGAAGGAGTGGGCTTCCCTCCTGCCAATTTCTTTCGTGGGGTGGGTGGGTGGTGTTGGCATGGCAGGAGGAAGTGGCATTCCAACTGCTGTTTTCACTGATGCTGTGGGGAGGGGGGGGAGTCAGTTTGTGGTGCTGGTTCATGGTGAAGGCCATCATTGGCGGGGGAAGGGGGTGCTTTTTTTCTAATAGGGCATATATTGTGCAGGTATAACATGCACAGAAACTGTGCCCATTTAAAAAAAAAAAAGGTTAGACAAGACAAGCGATCACTTTTTTTTAGTACATTGGAAAGCCATGTTAGAGCATCAATCGCTCTACTAGTTTACATGGCATTTTAATATTAATGAGATTATTTGCATGGTAGAACGGGAAATGCGTAATCGTGCAGAAAACCACACTGTGAGCTGTTTTCTGCAAATGCGATCGTTGCTAAAGCTGTTAAAACATGTTTAGCGACGATCGCTGGCTTTAGTGCATCTGGGCCTAAGTCACAAGCTGGCACCTCAATGGCTCAACGATACTGCTAGTGACTGCTACGTTTGGTAGAAGGGAGTTCTGGCCACCCTTAGAGGAGGTCCTCAGCTGGCAGTGCTAGGAATCCCCACCAGCTAATGCAAGGGTCAGCAAGTACTTCAACACTGGAGAAATAGAACCAGAAATACAATGCTATATATAATTCCCAAAGCCAACGTATTTCAGTCAATAAATTCCTTTATTTAGCTTTGTTGTCTGTAGATTTATATTTCCATCAAGTTGGTTCCAGTTTCTCTTTTTTTCTGCTTTCCTGTCTTCTGATAATTCTTCTTCAAGTGATTGCTACCCATTGGTTCCTCCTACCATGGTCCAGCATTTCTCTTTCCTCCTTTCCATTGTCCTGGATCAAATCTCCCTCTTTTTCCCCTTTCCACCTCGGCACAGCATTTTGCCTCTCTCTTCTCTAACCCCATGTACAACATGTCTCTCTCTCTTTCACTGTCCACCATCTCTCTTATTCCCTATCATGGGGAAAGAGGGATCCAGGGTTGTCTCTCTCCCACCCCCTCTAATGCAACATTCAACATTTGTCCCTCTCTCATCCCCTGGACTGTGTGCAGCATCTTTCGCCTCTGCCCACCGGCCCCATGCTCAACATTTCTCCATCTATCACCCCACTCCAACAGCATGCCACATCTCTCCCTCCACCACCATCATATCCAATATTCCTCCCTCTTGCATTCCTTTCCATCTGTCCCACTCCTCTCTCTCCAGCACAACAGCCAATATTTCTCCCTCCCTCTCCTCCAACAATTCTCCCTCCCTCTTTATTTCTTTCTTTTCCTCCTGCTCCACAAAACTCAAGTCCAAACATTCTTCCTTTTTCTTCCCTCCCCCACTGACAGCATCTCTTTCCCTCCCTTCCCAAACCCCCTCAGCCCGTGCAGCATCTCTTTTTCTTCAGGCGTTTCTTCTTACATGCTGCCAGTAGCTGACCCAGAAGCCTTTCCTGTGATGCATTTTGCAACAGGGCTCAGACTTTGTAACTACAGCCCCAGAAAGTATGTGACCTTAGATGCATTGGCAAATAACATATCTATGAAAGGCCCACCAGGTCACATTTCCAACTGTACCTTTTGCTACTCAATGTAGGATAGTGACCTACATTTTGAGAAGCTTTGCCACAAAGTGCTCCATTTTCTTTTTTTAAGAAAAGCATTAAGCTATTATTAAATTTATTTATATATTTTGGATGTCCTGACATTGGTTGTCTTAAAATTCTCACTCAGGCATCAGTGCAAAACGTTTCCGGTTTAGCAGCTGGCAGCAAGTAGGGAGGGACTCTGCAGGTGGTCTGAAGAGAGTGAGTGCGGATGAACCTGGAGGAAGGTAGTACACCCACGGGAGCTCTGAACTAACCACTCTCATCCCTGCAGGATCCCTGAGGACCTGGAGGGGAATCCCCATGGATTCTGTAGGATTCCCATTGCCTCCGTTCTCATGCAGCTCTCTAAACCAGGGCTGCCCAAGTCCAGTCCTTGAGATCTACCGACAGGCCAGGTTTTCTGGATATCTGCAGTGAATATGCACGAGAGAGATTTGCCTGCACTGCCTTCTTGGTATGCAAATCTCTCTCATGCATGTTCATTGTGGATATCCAGAAAACCTGGCCTGCCAGTAGATCTCGAGGACCGGACTTGGGCAGCCCTGCTCTAAACCACAGCTGGTTCTCCATGTCTTCTAGAGTCAGCAAGTCTGCACACCCCCTCTGAACTTCTGGTCCCCTTCCTATCTTTGCAGGTGCAGATAGGATTAAAGCAACAGTTGACACATCTTTAAACAATAGGCAGCCCTAATGCCTAAAACTGCTAACCACTGACTGCAGTTAACCCACAGCATGGTGATTTTAAACATTTTCAAGCAGTTATGTAAAATATATGCACTACACCAGGGCTGCCCAAGTCCAGTCCTCAAGATCTACTGGCAAGCCAGGTTTTCAGGATATCCACAATGAATATGCATGAGAGAGATTTGCATGCACTGCCTTCTTGGTATGCAAATCTCTCTCATGCATATTCATTGTGGATATCCTGAAAACCTGGCCTGCCAGTAGATCTCGAGGACCGGACTTGGGCAGCCCTGCAGAGATCCCATGTGCCTATCCCAGGCTTTCTTGAATTCAGACACAGTCTCTGTCTCCACTACCTCTTCCAGGAGACTGTTCCACTCATCTACCCGGTGCCACCTTTTCTCTATATGGTTTGCTTTGTATTTCTGAATTAAATTGTGTAGAACAGTGGTCCCCAATCCTGTCCTGGAGGACCACCAGGCCAATCGGGTTTTCAGGCTAGCCCTAATGAATATGCATGAGAGAGATTTGCATATAATGGAAGTGAGAGGCATGCAAATCTGCTCCTTGCATATTCATTAGGGCTAGCCTGAAAACCTGATTGGCCTGGTGGTCCTCCAGGACAGGGTTGGGAACCACTGGTGTAGAAAAGGATTTTGATTGCCATGTTAATGCATTTGAACATGAGAAAACAAGGATTAACAAGTTGTAGCATGCTTTTATTTTTCTTTCTTTTTTGCTGGACTAACGATACATTGTGATCTCACCTTAGTTTTACACTTTATTGTACTGACAATTTGAAAAACACTCTTCCCGTAAGGACCCCAGGTGGGGCTAGATAGTTAATAGATGGGGTAACAAAAACGAGGCTGCTTCCCTCCCAATGGACCCCCAGACAGCTGTGCAGTACAGTTCACTGGCCATGACCCCTCCTCCTACGTAGGTTTACTATTAAGACTGCAAATTTGTGCTAACTATCACTACTGTTGCCTTCATAATTTGGATAAGCTAAGGGGAGAATAGACGTCTCTTATTTTGTTGTTTCTCGTCATTGTCTTAGGTGACCTGAACATTTTTGTGTTAAAATTAGATCGCACTATATAAAAGTTTAGGAAGGACTGAATTTTAAAGCCTTAAGTCTCCAAGCAAAGATAGTTTAGAATTGAAGACATCATACTGCGTGAAGCACACGAGAAACCATAAACCTATCGCCCCGTGGCACTACATCAATAGAGACACCCTCCCACTGGTCATTTGCACGTTAGTTGCTGGTTTTTTTTTTTTTTTTTTCACAAAACACGACGCCGGTTTAATCCTGTAGTACCTCTCCTCTCAAACATACATGCCAAGGACAACCCCAGGTCCGAGAAAGGCTGCCCCTCACCTTCACAAAGGTAATAGCCGTGGTGGTGCCCTCGATATCTAACAGGATAGCCGAAACCTCGGGAGGCATCGTGGACATCCTCTTACACAGACACTGCAAATGCCACACCCTCTAGCCCAGAGCTCCCCATCTTCGCGGAAAGAAAGAGGAAGCAATTGCAAATGACCTATTCTGATAGGCTGCCGGTAGAGGCTTTCTGTCGTCACAAAGGGAGGGGGTGGTACAATGGAACGCTGCTGATTCTCGTAATGCATCTTGGGAGTTCCGAGATTCGAGTCGATTCTGCGTTTCTACTGGAAGATCTATGAATTAAAGCTCATGATTATTCTGAGTGTAGCGGTTCTCTTGTAACCCGCGTTTAAATTGTGGACTCGGAAGGGGCGAAAGTAGATAAAAGTCGGCCACGGTATAAAAAGTAGAGCGCCTTCCTCCATTTATCTGCAGGGGGTTAATAGTAACATAATATGTGACATAGGAGCCAACTTTTCAAAATGATTGGGGGGTGCTCAAAAGCCCTGCCCAAGCTCCGCCCCTGACCCCGCCCTCATATAATAGTACTAATTGTAATGACATCTTTTCCATTCATTTTTCATATATACACACAATATAATCTTATTAACAATACATAACGATTAACCATAAAATTAAACTACACTGTATGCTTCTCAACATGCCTTTGTATTAGAACACCTGGCCTTTGTCACAAATGTAGAACAGATAACCTCTATGACTTCCCCCAAAATTGGCAGTCACTGGTTTCCCTCCCACCCGTTTCCCAATGTACTTTAAGGGCTCCTTTTATCAAGCTGCGGTATCGTTTTTAGCACATGCTGCAGATTAGCGCGCGCTAACCCCCGTACTACGTGGAAAAACTAACGCCAGCTCAATGGAGGCGTTAGCGTCTAGCGTGCACGGCATTGTAGCGCACACTAAAACCGCTAGCACAGCTTAGTAAAAGAAGCCCTAAATCTTCGTGGAGTAGGCCTGCCCCGGAACCCTTCATTCTATTAAGGACAGACATGCTCATTGATGCAGTGTGGCAGCTGCCCCAAAGATTTAAAGTATAATGCCGGGAGGAGGTAGAGGGTGGAGTCTGGAGTTGACAGGCCGTGCTGCAGGATTCCATTGGGGCTAGGGCAGAGCTCCTGGGCTCCCCCAAACCAAATGACGTTCTGCTGTCTATGCCCTATGCATATACATACATTAGTGATTTCTATTCCGCCAATACCTTGCGGTTCAAGGCGAATTACATAAAAGTTTTCAGAGATTACATATAAGTTTACAGGAATAGCATAAAAGATGTCATAAGAGTTACATAAGAATTACCAAAGAGTTGTCGAGATCTTAAGGTGGTAAGTGTTGGGTAAATAGAGGCATTTTAGCATTAGTTGGGTAGTTAGAAGCATATTAGAGTATATTAAGGGTGTAGAGTTGGTAGGTATGAATTAGGTAGGAACTGGTCGTATTAGATAGGTTTTATGTATTTTTTGAAGAGTAGGGTTTTAGTATCTTTCTTGAAGGTTTTGTAGTCTGTGGTCGATGACAACAAAATGGTGATTTGTCTGTCCAGATTAGCTGCTTTGGTGGCTATTAGGTTGCCATATAGTTTTTTTCGTTTGACATTTTTGGATGGTGGGTGTGTGAAAAGTGAGTGGGTTCTCCTGTGCCTGGATGAGGAGGATTAAGTTAGTCAGTTATTCCAATAGATTGGGCTTTCTCCGTTAATAGCTTTGAATAGTAGGCAGTAGAATTTGAAGTGTACTCTTGCTTGTATTGGGAGCCAGTGAGAGTCATGGTATGATTCTGTGATGTGGTCATATTTTTTTCAATGAGTAGTTGAGTCTTAGGGCTATATTTTGTATAGTTTGTAATTGTTTTATCATGGTCGCTGTACATGGGAGATATAGTATGTTGCAGTAGTCTATTAGTTCAAGGATAAGGGATTGTACCAAAAGTAGGAACTGTTTCCTGTTGAAGAATTTTCGGATTTGTCTTAGATTTCTCATGGTCATGAATGATGCTTTTATTACTTTGTTGATTTGTGGTTGCATGGTACAGCCTCTGTCAATTAGTGCTCCCAGAAGTTTTAGTGTGGGTTGAATAGGATATGAGATCGAGTTTATTACTAGATTTGTTAAGGTAGGAGTTTTATTGTTTACTAGGAGGATGAAATTTGTTTTGTCAGGGTTAAGTTTTAATTTGTGCTCTGTCATCCATGTTGCTACTGTTTCGAGTGTTCTGTGTATTGTGCTTGTCATGGTGGTTCTGGGTGGTCGAAGGGGAGGAGAATAGTGATGTCATCTGCATAGCTGTATGAGGTTATGCCATGTTTGTCTAGGTAGAAGCTGAGGGAGGCTATGTATATATTGAATAGTGTGGGTGACAGGGGTGATCCCTGGGGAACTCCGCAGGGGTTGAACCAGAGTTCTGATTTTTCTTGCTTTGTTTTAACCCTGTAGGTTCTGGATTGTAGGAAGCCTTTGAACCATGAAAGTACCTTGTCTGAGATTCCAATGGAGTCTAGAGTTTGTATGAGAATGCCGTGATCGAAGGCTGAGGAAAGGTCTAGTTGTATGAGCAGGATTTTCTTGCCTGTACAGATGTATTGTCTGGCAGTGTCCATTAGTGTTCCTAGTAGGGTCTCTGTGCTGTGGTTGGCTCTGAAGCCAGACTGTGTGGGGTGGAGTAAGTTGTGTTTGTCTAGGTATGAGGTTAAGGTTTTGGCTACGAGGCCTTCCATCAGCTTGACGTACAGTGGGATTGACGCTATGGGTCTGTAGTTGGATGGTTGATCTGTTGTTCCTTTGGGGTCTTTTAATATCGGAGTTATGATTTCACTAAGTTCTTGTGGGAAATGACCCTCTAATAGTAAAGATTGTATCCATTATAGAAGCAGGGAACGGAATAATGTACTTGAGGTTTTCAGTAGGTATGGGAGGCAATGGTTGAGGTCACAGGCTGTATTTATTATATAGATTGTTGAAGTCTGACCATTTATATAAACAAAATTTAAAGCCTCAAATCAATACTTAAAAGGAAAAAAAGGGGACAAGGAAAAATTCCCCACACTTACTAATGACTAGTGACTTCAGTGACTCCAAGGGACACCCTTAAGGCATGCCCCTTTGGCCACGCTGCAATCACGGCGTCTCTTTCACTGAAAAGTGAAGGACCTCGATGACGTGGGTCAACTGCCTCCTCAGGTGTCTGATGGTAATTGGCTCCTTGGTATCGCCACCTTCCAGAGTAGAAATGAAAACGCTGAGCCAAACAGCAGCAGGAAATCAATCCCTCTTTCCACAGTTGTAGGTAAACTTCTCCCTGCTCTCAGCATTTTATTATTTTATTCAGTGTTTGTAGTCCTTTTTTCTTCAGGATTCTTGTGCTCAACGCATTTCTTTTGCTTGCATGCATTGAGAACACACAGACTTCTGTCTGTAGCTGACAGGCCAATCCCAGTGGGTACCTGTTAGCTAGCCTGCTTAGTTTTCTGAAGAACCCAGGGCCGTCCCTGAAGTTGTCTCACCTACTCTTAAGCAGGGGTTGAGCGCAGGCTGTGAGGCACCCTTAGGAGGCTCGGCAGTGTCTTGCAGGGTACCAGCTGCGTCTTCTCGCCTCTGTCCATCCCAGTGTGTGTCCATCGGTTTGCAGAGGTGAAAGTGCAGTCAGGCATGGGGGTCTGACTGGCAGTCCGAAGATTAGCTTTACAGAGCCATTCCCAGCATGAGGTAGTGATTCTCTAATCCAGCTACTGTAAGAGAGCTGAGGCAGGCTGCAGCACAGATCCACAAACAGGTCACAGTGAGTAAGGGCTGTTTACAGCCTGTGAGATGGATTGGGGGAGGTCTAGAAAGTGGGGTTTTCAAAGTTTCTGCATGTCCCCCTGTGTTCCCCCACCTGAAAAAAATCCTAAAATCGCCATTTTTTTACTTTGCTAAGTGTGGAAAATATTGAGATCTTGGCGTAACTCAATCATAGGAATCTTCTCTCTGCTGCAGTCACAAAGCATATGTATTCCGCTGACACAGATAGAATTGCATCCCACATCAGTACAACTCTTTATTTCACACTTGCAGGTAAGTCTGTCCATCAGTGTGTCGAGCTTCTCCATAAATCTGGTTTGCTCCTCCAGTTTTGCTCTGCCCTCAGAAACTTTATTGGATTGATCCCCATGGATTTCAATGTTGCTTTAATCCTAACATGGCTGTTTATAAAAGTTCCACTGGATTTTCTTTGTACCACTGAGCAAGTAATCCAGTAATTGACTAATTCATCAGTGCTGTAATTTTGTCTGTCTTGATCACTGATTTCTCCCAAATACAACCCATATCTAATGAGATCCCTGATGGTTGGTAGTTCAGCTACAGGTAGTTTTCTGCCTGATCCTACTAAATGATGTAAATTAGTTCCAACTTGCAGTCTTGGTTTTATTTTGTACATTTTCAAATGTAGATTATAACTATGATGGTGCTATGTTGAAAACTTGTGAATGAGAAAATTAAACTAATGTGTTAATGTAAATATGGGTAAATAAGTAAGAATTGAGGCACAAAAGGCATTAATATGCAACTCAAACACATAAAAACTATTATCAGAACACTTAAATGAATTTCAGGAATTTGTATATTTTCACATATGTAAATAACATTGCACAAAATTTAAAGTTGGTTGTTGGTTTTCCACATGAAATTGTACCATTTTTCACTAGTGCTTTTTTAAATGATGACATCTCCAAAATTGACTCATCCTACTTTGCCACATTCCCCTTCCAACAGGAAGTCAAGGGGGCAGAACACAACACTGGAGTGTGGGCCTGTGAAGGAGAGCCTCGAATCAGCACTAAGGTAGGGTGGTGGTGGTTGTTGTTGTTAGCCCACGGAGGAGTGTCATCAGCAGCACTACCTCTGCTTATGTTCTTTCTCTCTCACTGGACATATACTCAATTTCTCTGTTCTCCTCCCCCAGCCCAGCATCTGAATATGCTAACTTCCACTATGACCTCCCTTCTCCATGGTCCACCATCTCCACTTCTCTCTTCTCAAAGCTTCGTCACTGTTGCGACCTTTGGACTGCAACAGTAAGGACATTGCTAAGAGAAACATCAAGGTTTACAGTGTCTGCACTCCGCAGATTCAGCCAACATCTCACCTCCTGATACACAGTTCATGTTAGTATGGGGGTGAGATGCCAGCGGAGTCTTGTTGAGCGCTTAGGTTGGAAGCCTCCACATGATGGCATAGCAAAAGAAGTGGCACCCGGCATCACCATGCTGTGCACCCCTACTCTTCCCTGCCATGCACCCCTGCCTCCGTGTACCTCTTGAAACGTTCGCCGGCACAAGCAGCATCTTCTACCTGCTGCTCCTGCCAGCTTCGGCTCCATGACATAACATCCTGGTCACGTGACCAGGAAGTGACATCAGAAGGGAGCCGAGGCTGGCATGAGCAACAGGAAGAAGATGTTGCTCTCCTCGGTGAACATTTAAAGAGGTATACGGAGAGGAGGAGAGAATCCCTGCCCCCATTACTACGCCACTACCTCCACAGGGTGCTTTAACATTTCTCTTAGCATTGTTGGTGCTGGTTGCATAGAGCTGCTACAAGGAGGGGAAGACCATACCGAGTCAGGGATTAGAGATACTTGTCCTTCCATGGCGTCAGGGGGACCATCTGGTAACTTTAAGATAAACTAGGGCTTTCTTTCAGGGAGTACTCAGCCATGGCATAGCAGCAGATGGGTCTGGGCCCACCCAAAACTAGCAGTCTTGCTATGGCTGGCAGGGATCCCCAAACCTCACCAGCAATAAAATGGCGAATTTGGGAGTAAGCTAGAAAGTACCCCATGGGCAATGCACAACT
This sequence comes from Geotrypetes seraphini, assembly GCF_902459505.1. NCBI lineage: Eukaryota > Metazoa > Chordata > Amphibia > Gymnophiona > Dermophiidae > Geotrypetes > Geotrypetes seraphini. The sequence continues at coordinate 354,478,521 of NC_047084.1, forward strand.
AAGCTGGAAGGTTTCAAAAGACACCAGGAGCCCCTTCTGAAGAACATCTCGAAATGTAATCAAATCAGAGTGTGCCCACCGCTCAAAAGTCTGACTCTCCCGACTAACAGGGGTTCCTCAAGTATAGCACCAAAAATTGATGGGACTACCCCGTCTCCCCAACGCGTTCACGTATCACACCATAATTTCAAAAGGTGATCCAAGAATGGATTCCCCCGACCCTCCAGGGATACTCCACCAGGGGAAGAAGACCAAAGCCAGTACTTCAAGCGATGAGGATCCACAAAATGTTGCTCCATACATACCACAAGTTTAGAGTCTGTTATCTCCCAATCCAACAAAAGCCTTGAGCGGCCCGGAAATACCAAAACAGATTAGGCACAGCACACCCCCCACACGACCGGGCGGCCCATAATGCTTGCCGAGAAAGATGAGGAGGTCTCCCCTGCCAAATAAATCTAAAAAATAAAGCATGTAACTGTTTCAAAACCAAGGAGGGGACTGAAATCGGTGAAATTTGGAACAGAAAAAGTAAGCGGGGTAAAACATTCATTTTTATAACTGCAATTCTACCCCACCACGACAACTATAAACCATTCCATCTTTGAATGTCACTCCGAATCTGTTGAACAATCCTAGCATAGTTCACCACATACAGTTGGGTTAAATCTACGGGCATGAGGTTCCCCAAGTATCTAATTACCCCCGGAGCCCATCGGAAGGGGAACTGAGCCGACAACCGGTGTATATCCGCCTCGCCCAAGGTTAACACCCAGTAGCTCAGATTTATCCATGTTCACCGTGAACCCCGATTCCCTCCCATACTCCAAGAAAAGGTCAACAAGAATCGGTAGGGAAGCTTCCGGGCCACATACATACAACAAAACATCATCGGTAAACAGGGCTATACGATGTTCCAACTCACCAACCTGTACCCCCCGCAAATCCCCATGCTCCCGAATATGAATAGCCAGAGGATCCATAGAAAGAGCAAATAAAAGGGGAGACAAGGGACAACCCTGCCGGGTTCCCCTAGCTATAGGAAAAAAATTGGTATATACCCCGTTAATCCTAATATTGGCCTTTGGGGCCCTATAAAACGCTTGCACCCAAGCCAAGAAGAAAGAACCTAATCCCATCCTGTGTATCACCTGCCATAAAAACTCCCAATCTACCTGATCGAAAGCCTTCTCAGCATCAATCACTAAAAAGGCAATTTTATCAGATATCCGCTGGGCTGCCCACAATAAATTATCACTAATATTATCACTAACCTACCGACGTTGAATAGATCTAGATTGATCCATATGGACCAATTTGGGCAGTAGCTTGCCCAAGCGAAGAGCCAAAACCTTCGCTAAAATTTTTGCATCAGTATTCAACAGTGAAATTGGACGGTATGCTCCACACCTTATAGGATCTCTTCCCGGCTTGAGCAGGACTGAGATCCCTGCCTCACCCATAGAGGAAGGCAAGGGAGATCCGCCCCGCACCCCATTTGCAACGCGGACCAACAGTGGGGCCAAAACTTCACGAAATTGTTTGTAGAATTGGTTAGTATACCCGTTGAGCCCCGGTGATTTCCCCAATTTCAAGCTGGCAATAACACCCAGAACTTCCCCTAGCGTGATAGGTTCATTAAGGTGGTCCCGGTCAGTCGCCGAGAGCTAGGGAAGCGGCAATGCAGACAAATAACCCGTTATAGCATTGATATCCTGCCCGGTGGATGCCCAATATAAATCAGAATAATAAGAAAGGAAAACTTTCCTGATGGCTTCATCGGTGCGGTGTGTTTTACCCACGGAGTCCCGTATACAGGTAATAGCCACTCTTGCTTGCTTGCTTTGATTTAATAAAGCAGGCCAAGTGAGACCCGGATTTGTTGTTATACTCATAAATCATTTGTCGCAAATGCAACCTCAAAAACTCATAGTCTTCCAACTGCAATAAAGAGAGCTCTGCACAGAACTTCAAAAGTTGGGCATACACCAAAGGGCCTCGGTGTCTCTGATGTAACTCCCCCAATTGCACCAGTTGTTCGTGAAGGGACAAAGAACATTGTGCTCGCAATCTTTTACGGTGAGCCCCCCATTTTATAAAGATTCCTCGGACCACCATCTTCAGCGCATCCCACAAAGTAGCATCGCTGACCGTATCATTATCATTATGTTGGAGATACTGGTCACGGCTATACCCACCTCTCGAACTACATCGGGATCATAAGAACATAAGAAACGCCTTCACCGGATCAGACCACGGTCCATCTAGTCCGGCGATCCGCACACGCAGAGGCCCATTTAGGTGCTCCTTTTTGGAGACCCGGATTTCCCGTATCCCTCAATATGATCTGCAAGAAGGTGTGCATCCAACCTGCGTTTGAAACCCAGCACAGTATTTTCTGCCACCACCTCCTCCGGGAGAGCATTCCAAGCGCCCACCACTCTTTGTGTGAAAAAGAACTTCCTGACATTTGTCCTGAACCTGCTGCCATTCAGTTTTAGGCAATGACCTCTTGTCCACGTCACATCTGAAAATGTCAGTAATGCTGCTTCCTGGTCAATTTGATCAAATCCCTTTAATATTTTAAAAGTCTCTATTAGATCCCCACGCAGTCTTCTCTTTTCAAGGGTGAACAGTCCCAGTTTTCCGAGGCGTTCCATGTAGCTTAAATTCTCCATGCCTTTGACTAGTTTCGTGGCTCGCCTCTGTACCCTCTCCAACAGAATTTTATCCTTCTTAAGGTATGGAGACCAGTGTTGGACACAGTATTCTAAGTGTGGTCTGACCATTGTTCTGTAAAGTGGCATTATAACATCTTCCGACCTACTCGTGATCCCCTTCTTAATCATGCCTAACATCCTATTTGCTTTCTTCGCCGCCGCCGCACATTGAGCCGATGGCTTTAGGGTTCTGTCTATCAGCACCCCCAAATCCCTTTCTTGTTCGCATTTGGCTAATGTCACCCCCGACATCTTGTATTCGTGTTCTTTGTTTTTCTTTCTCAGATGCATCACCTTGCATTTGTCTATGTTAAAATTCATCTGCCACTTTATCGCCTTCAACAAAGACTTATTGAGTCGCCAAAAATGATGACCCCCCCTCCGCCCACAGGCTATCCAAACCGGTGCGTGATCTGAAATCTGGATTGGACCAATCTCTGCTTGCTGTATCCCACCCCACATATTACAATGAGCCCATATCCCATCTATGCGGGCATAGGATTGGTGGGCATGAGAATGAGTGTAAGATCTTTGCGTGGGATGGGACAACCTCCAGCAATCTACTAAGCCCAAAGAAGAGAACAGAGAGAGTAAAGCCCTTTGAGAAGCCCTAGAAGGAGAACATGACCCACCCGAAGAGTGGTCCAGGTGTACATCAGGAGTGACATTAAAATCCCCACCAAGATAAATAGAACCCCTTACAAAATCCACCAAATCTGCTCTAAGAGAGTCATAGTACCCAGCTTGTCCTACATTGGGACCATAAAGGTTGATATTGGTGACGGGACGCCCTTGTAAAGAAGCCAGAAGAGCCATGCATCAACCAGCAGCATCGCAATAGACTTGGTTCACAACAAGACCCAACCCCTTTCTTATAAGTATGGCAAGCCCACCCACCTTTTTACCAGGATGCGGCCCTGGTGAGTCCAGACCTGATCAAAATAGGGCGAACGTAAAACCGCCACATCCCGTGGTCTCAGGTGCGTTTCCTGAAGTAAACAGACGTCCCATTTCATTTTTGCCAATTCCCGATACACAATACTACGCTTACCCGGACTATTAAGCCCATTAACATTCCAAGAACCTACAGTGAAAAGCTTACCAACCGTACCCCCGCCCTAACCCCTCCAGACCCCACCCCTCTCCCCCTTCCCGTCGCTGCGACAAACCCTGATTGCCAGGATTCGCCAGCTTGTAGAAAGTGCAGTCCTCCTCCAAAGGCAATCATCACCCAATAACAAAAACTATGAAACTTGCAGACAAACCCCCACTCACTCATACACAACCTGCCACCCCTCAATTAACCCTCCCTTCACCCACACTCCAGGCACTCCCTCACAGAATCAAACCCCAAGTATACAACCAGAGCCCACCCAAAAGAAGCCCAAGCCCAAGCAACCTTAATACTAAATATTCTTTAGAAGGCATAACGCATTAACAACACAATGAGTGCTCCAGTAGGCCACCTAGGCACCTCCCACTCACTCCCACACAACCTGTAATGTGAGAGATAAGGGGATGAAACCAGGAAAAAAAAGTAACAGGCCTGACAGAAAAGCAACAAAACCATCAAGACAGTAAGCATGAGTCCTCAAGGCACAGGCTTAACAGGTTTCTTGCCATAGCACAAAGCCGTATTCCAAGTCCCGCTCTGTGTAGAAGTAGATGCCTGAGCTCCTTCCATCGCACTCGCGCATCCCAGAGTTCTCACCTCCGCCACTGTGCTCACACGTTTAGAAGTGCCATTGATGGTCAGCCACAGTCCAAAAGAAAAGAGCCAGCAATATATATGGCCCCCAGTGCGCATAACTTGAGTAACATCTTTAAATTCTCTGCGCTTCTGTAGTGTAGACCAAGCCAGATCCTGGAAAACTCCCACAGTAAGATCTTTCCACTGGAGAGTTGCCTGGCGGCGTCCCGCCAACAAAATGCGTTCCTTCAAGGGGAACTCCCCAAAGCAAGTTATTATATCTCAGGTGCCCTGGCCAAGCACCGGCCCCAAGCTGCGATGGGCCTGCACTAGCACAATAGAATCAGACAATTCAGCGCCATCAGCTCGCAGCAGGTGTTCGCAAAAATCACACACTACTGCCTTGCAGTCCCGACAGGCCTCAATTTCAGGGATTTCCTTGAAGCGCAGGTTACAGCGCCAAGATCGATTCTCTAGGTCTTCAACCTGATTCTGGAGATCTTGCAACTCAGTGGAGAGGCGAGCCGTGTTATCTTTATTAGCGGACACAGGGGTAGAGAGTGTCGCCATGTGATCCTCTGAGGCCGACACTCTTGCTCCTAACTCACTGACCTCTGATCGGAGCTCCGCTACCGCAGCCTAAACATCGACTCGTACCCCAATGATCTCTGCCTTCAGTTCCTGAAACCATGCTGTCATGGATTTCTTGGGCGCCTCGCAATCATCCCCCATCTGGTCAGTAATGCCCTCATCTTTGGACTCCGAGTGGGTTGACGGCCCCACCGCCATCTTTTATTTCTCCACCATACCTCCAATCCCCTCAGAGCTCGATTTGTCCGCAGCCTCGCCAAAATATTTAAATTTATCAAGTCGCTTGCAAGTCGCCATGGTAAGGGGAGCACAACTGTCCCAAAATACCGGCAGAAAACGCGCTGGAAGCTCAAAGTACTATAATGCTCAAAAGCCCTGACGGAGTTTCTGCTCTAAGCAGCCATTCGGCAAGATGATGTCACTTCCTCCTCGACACCCAGATCTTTTTCTTGGGTGCTAATCCCTAAGGTGGACATTAGCATCTGGTAACTACAGTATGATTTGGGTTATTCTTCCCAATGTGTATCACTTTGCATTTGGACACCCAATCTTCCAAGTTCCTAAGGTCTGCCTGCAATTTTTCACAATCTGCATGCGCTTTTAACAACTTTGAACAGTTTAGTGTCATCTGCAAATTTAATCACCTCACTTGTTCCAATTTCCAGATAATTTATAAATAAGTTAGATAGTAACAGTCCCAGTACAGATCCCTACGGCACTCCAGTATTTATCCCCCCCCCCACTGAGAAAAATGGCCATTTAACCCTACCCTTGGTTTTCTGTCCGATAACTAATTCCTAATCCACAACTGAACATTGCCCCCACCCCATGATTTTTTTCATTTTCTCAGGAGCCTATCATGAGGAAATTTGTCAAAAGTTTCCTGAAAATCTAGATACACTACATCAACCGACTCACCTTTATCTACATATTTATTCATGCCTTCAAAAAGTGTATCTTGGAATTTAATTTAAAAATCAATATATAATAAATTTAAAATAAAAGTGCACTGAGAGAATCTTTAGCAGTTTCCGTTAATTGAAAATCAAGCTATGACCTTGGATTTAATATATCCCTGGTCTTGTAAAATGCGTTCTATAATGTTTAATAGAAGCTACAGAACCTTGGCCCAGTGCTAAGGAGGCTGGAGCATAGGAGCCAGTTTTTCGAAATGATTGAGGGTGCTAGGCTTAACAAAATGGAATACTCACTGGTTAGAGTAATAGTTTGCGCGATATTGGGGATGCACCCCCAGAGCTGGCTCCTATGGGCTGGCGTCTGAAAGGCTTTAAATGGACGTTCTGCTGCTGGTCTGGACACGATAGTGGAGTAAGAGGAGAGGCGTTCTGATGATACAATTATAGAAAGTCTTGAAAGGCAAATGCTGTGTTTGATGCGGGAAAACATTTAGTTAAACTCACAGAGTTTTTATGAATCAGTTTCTCTAATTAAGCTACTTTGGGTGGGGAGGAAGAATTAAATCTGAACCCTCCACCTAGGAATCGCGCCTTAATCTAAGTCACATGGCGTCTGGGCTCCGCCCCTAGTCTTGTGCACTTTTACGTCAGCTCTCATGCCCCACCCCTTTAGAAGTACTACCGTCTCTACCATGCGTATTCTCTGCTAGCCAGAGACAATATTTCCGTCCCACCACTAGCCTTCCAGTAGGGGGCGCACCGGTGGCTCCTGATGTGACGTAGCTTTTATTGGTTGGTGGGTCCACCGTCTATAAAAGATACGGCGAGGGGGAGGGGTGGTTGTTTCTTTCTCATCGCCATCTTGTGTGCTGCTTGATTTCGGGGGTTCGCTACCTCGTTCCCCGTGCGCGGACGTATTCAGCGGATGGCAAGTACAACCGGTAACAGCAGCATGGAGGAGTTTGCCGAAGGCTCGAAAATTAACGCTAGCAAAAACCTGCAGGACAATGGGTAAGTGCAACCGCTCATATGCAGGCGCCGATCGCTCGTAGCTCTTTTACGTTCGTGGTGACGTGTTTAAAAAAAAAAAAAACCTGCAGGAAAAAAACCCTCTGTAAGGGTCTGTGTCGAGCAATGTAGGGATCGGATAGCGTGTATGTATTTGTTAAAAATGTAAAAAAAAAAAAACCCCAAAACAAAACCACCCAAAACAACCCACTAAAGAAATAAGTTTTTATTATGTTTACTTTTTTAACACTGTCTACTCCTGCATGAAAAAAAAATATAAATGTGATATAGCTGCGCATTCTGCTGGGAATCGGCAGGCGTGAGGATTTTTTGGAGGTGGGGGAGGAGGCGCTTATGTTGGGGGGTAAGCTCGGTTTCTCCTGCCACATGCTGCAGCGCGCGCTTATCCCTCGCTTCCTTTTATTGTGCGTTACTGACTTAATCTCCTTGGCTGTCTATCGGGGAGCGATGATGTAACGGACGGCCAATGAGAATGTTCTGCTGTGAGAATTTCGCGAGAGGGTACGCCTCTTCTCGCGGGCGCGGGGAAGAAGAAAGGGGCGGAGACCGGATGTGCTGGTGGTGGAGGGAGGGATAGTCGAGTAGGACTTTCATGCTTACACAGATCAGCCCGGGCTGCGAGCTTTACCGGCTTATGGCGCGATATTTTTCAGTGACAGATATTTATATTTAGGACAAGGGTCTTTGTGGGCTCCAATCTAGGCGGATTTGGGAGGAGGTAAATCGAGGATCCCAGTCTGCGAGGCCTTAAAAACAAAACTCTACTTTGTTTCGGTGGCTCCGGAGCGGGGTCTGCATGATCTTCCGTTTTAACTTTTGCTCTCTCCACTAATCCCGCTCAAACGATCAGACACGGATCTAGGCGGGCAAGAACTTAAACTAGGGCTTGACTCGGGGATAGATCCGTGGGGTCCGTAGGTCCTCGTTTTGGCAGTAGCGCTCTGAGCGACACTGCTTCCTCCTTCTTAGGGATATCTGTCCTTCCCTGTCCCGGCTCAGGTCCGCTCTCCACGGTGAGATGTTTCCTCTTTTGTAGTTTACACCTCCGGCCGGGAGACTTCTTTTCCTTCTTTAACTTCTTACTTGAGTGAGTTCTTTCTTCTGTCGTTACCTCTTCTCCTGGGTGAGAAAAGCCTCCCCAGCGGCGGTTCTGAGTTCTCTTCCCAGCTGTGCCTCATTGTTCGTGAGTTATCTACCTGCTGTGGCCCTTGACCCCGGTGAGATTTCTGCCCTTTTGTGGCTGTTATTTAGCTCTCTCTTCATATCTTCTTCCACCAACTCCCTGTTTTTCCGACCCCCTTAGCATATATCTCAATCTCTTTTATGCATATCAGTAGCAGTTTGGGACTCCCCATTGGATCCAGCTGATAAGTAGCTGTGCCTATCGGAAGGGGGTAAGATAAGGATCCATGTGGTGACTAGGATGCATGAGGTCCACAAGAGGAAAATGATCCCATTGATCCTATGCCATGGCTGCCAAAATAAAGGTAGTGCTGCTTTTAAGGTTGTGTGCTTTAGACCATGGGGTCCACAGAGTCCTCATATTACCATCACAGTTGTGTTTTCAGGATTTCCTCAATGAATTCATATCTATTTGTGTACACTGCTTCCATGGTATGCAAATAGATCTCATGCATATTCATAGTGGAAATCCTGAAAAAACAACCTGACTAGGTTGGACATGTCTGATTTAGAATGTTTGAAAATACTTATGACTTCTTTAGAGGCTTTTGGTGAGATAATAGGGCATGTATTACTTCTGAGAAAGTGAATACCTACACTTGTTCTGAGTAGATGGTTCCCTTTTATGACTGAATGATTTTGTTTGGCTGTTATCTGGCTTGATTAGTCTTACTTTTGTCTGTGTTCTGCTTTCCTGTCAAGAACGGTATTCTTTTCTAATTCAAATTCTAGTATGTAAATAGCCATGTTATGGTATCTGGAAGTGCAGAATATTAAATATAATAAACAGTTCAAGCCAAGTTATATTCACATAGGTCAGGTTATTAGTTCTTTTCCTTCCCAGTTCTCCAGGGTCAACCAATAAATCAGGTTTTCAGGATTCCTCTAATGAATATGCATAAGAGAATTGCATAAATACTATGGCCATTGTAAGCAGTATGTATGTATTCCTTAGAAATATTGTGAAACCTGATAAACACCCCTTAGCCACAGAGAACATTATGCAAATTCATTACACGGAGCTCATTAGTAATGAGCTCTCCTTGTGATACACTAAAGGTTATACCCCCTAGCAATAAATAAGTGCCCAAATTATCCAGCTCTTGTGCAATAGCTGCACGTTGCCCCCCCCCAAAAAAAAAAAAAGTAGGGGTGGTCACTGGCAGAACCTCTCCCTGCTGGCTCATCTGATTGGCAGGGGAATGATTGATTAGCTGAGCCAGCAGGACTTCCCAAAGCTGTGGCAGTTTTGGGAAGTTTTGCAAGCCCAGCTGATCAAGGACCCCATCCCCCTCCTGACCCCCCCCCCCCCCCAAACAAAAAAACCTTGGTGGTGTAGTGAACTGGATGAGGCTGACCTCTGACTTCACTCATACCTTAGTTCAGAAAATCAGCAGGAGGGGTGCCTCCTGCCTCTTTAAAATGGCATGCCATCCCCTTCCTGGTGGCATCCTGGGATGCACTGGGAGTGGCCTTAGGTGCCTGAGCCAATTAGGGCTTTAGGCTCTTCCCAGTGCATCCAGGAAGTAGACCACCTGCCATTTTGAAGAGGTGGGCCTTGAGGCAGGTGGGGAGTAGGTATCCCTCCTGCTGATCTTCTAAACTAAAGGGGAGGGGGGAATGGTTGGCGATCTCAGATGGCCAAGTGGGAGGGAGGCTCTTTCAGTTTTGAAGGGGAGGAGGAGGGGCTAGTCTGACCAGCCCACTACAGGGGTTGTTTTTGTGGGTGGGAGGGTACTTGGCAGGAGGTGGGGGTCACTCATTACCTGCTGAGCTGATCATGGCAGGGGTGGTGTCCCTTAACTGAGCAGGCAGGACTCCCCAAGACTTCCTCTCTGGCTCAGCTGACAATGGCTCCTGAGGTGGAAGGGGAAGCCCCAAAACTACTGATTAGTTTCTTTGGGGAGTCCTGCTGGCACAACTAATTGGGGATTCCTCTACTACTATTGCTAATCATCTCTATAGTGCTACTAGACATAAACAGTGCTGTACATCAAAATACAGAATACAGTCCCTGCTAAAAAGAGCTTACAATCTAGTCAGGACACAAACTGGACAAGAAGGTAAATCAATACTATGATCAGCTCAGCTGGTAGGGAGAGCAGCAGCAGAAGAAAGGTTTTATTTTGACAGGAGGGTTGGGGCGAGCAGTTGTGCCTAGTGATTGCTCTTCTGAGCAAGTGCCAGATAGTTCCTCTCCCTTTTTACCGGGGCTGCTCTGCACAAATAGCATGCATATAATTTACATGTTGTTCATGCTTAGCATCACCCAGTCTGGAAAAATCGCTCCCACCAAGGTATTTTTTTTTTTTGCCTTAACAGAGCTTTGTGTATCCTGTCCTAGTAGTAAAATCCAAGAAGTTAAGTGGTTGGGGTTCTTTGAGGGGGGGGGGTCCCCAGCTTCAGCAATTTGGTATGTAAATAGTGTTAGTATAAACTGTGGTATATAAATATTTAGTATAAACTGCTGTCGGATAATTGTGTTGGATTTTGAAAGCAAGAGATTTAAACATAATTTATTTATCTTAATAGGATTTATCAAAACATAATAAATAACCCAGCCCCATTCAATTTGAAGCAGTGAATACATAATCTGCTTCACTATCCAAAATTTCCATTGATCTGAGCTCCTATTCCAAAAATATTAATACAGTACAGCAGGGCTCGGTGCTTGGACCCGTGCTCTTCAAGTGGATAAGTGTAAAGTGATGCATGTCGGTAGCAAAAATCTCTTGTACGAAGAATACAGGATGTCCGGGGCGGTACTTGGAGAGACCTCCCAGGAAAGGGACTTGGGAATTCTGATGGACAAGTCGATGAAGCCGTCCACGCAATGTGCAGCATCGGCAAAAAGAGCGAACAGAATGCTAGGAATGATAAAGAAGGGGATCACGAACAGATCGGAGAAGGTTATACCGCTGTACCGGGCCATGGTGCGCCCTCACCTGGATTACTGCGTCCAACACTGGTCGCCGTACATAAAGAATGACACAGTATTACTCTAAAGGATCCAGACAAGAGCGACTAAGATGATTAAGGGGTTGGAGGAGCTGCCGTATAGCGAAAGATTAGAGAAACTGGGCGGCTTCTCCCTCAAACAGAAATTGAGAGGGGACATGATTGAAACATTCAAGGTACTGAAGGGAATAGACTTAGTAGATAAGGGCAGGTTGTTCACCCTCTCCAAAATAGGGAGAACGAGAGGGCACTCTAAAGTTGAAAGGGGATAGATTCCGTACAAACGTAAGGAAGTTCTTCTTCACCCAGAGAGGTAGAAAACTGGAACGCTCTTCCGGAATCTGTCATAGGAAAACACCTTCCAGGGATTCAAGACAAAAGTTAGACAAGTTCCTGCTGAACCAGAACGTACGCAGAGCGCTTGTCTTTGACCAGAGGGCCACCGCATGAGCAGACTGGGCACGATGGACCACTGGTCTGACCCAGCAGCGGCAATTCTTATGTTCTTAAATATTGTTCTACAACTATAAAATTAATAATAATAAATAATAATAACTTTATTTTTGTATACCGCCATACCCCGAAGAGTTCTAGGCGGTTCACATTAGTTAGACAGAGATTACAAGTGGTTACATATCAAATTGATCATAGAGTTGCAAACAGCAAGGCGAGAGTAGTTACAAGTGGTTACATATCGAATTGATCATAGAGTTGCGAACAGCAAGGAGAGAAGTAGGGGGGAGAGGAGGGAGATGGGGGAGGGGAGTAGATCAGAGAGGAATAAAGAATTTCAATGTATTCTATGGATTGAGATGGAAATCCAAACCAATGCATTGTCCTAAACAGATGAGACCTACCCTATCAAATGCTTTTTCTGCATCCAGTGAGAGGATTATACATGGTTCCTTAGTAGTGTTGAGGTAATATGAAAAAACAGACGGGAATTGTCTGATATAAGTCTACCAGGCATAAAACCAACTTGGTGCGACGATATAAGTGTACCTATAGCATGTTGAAGTCTAGTGGAGAGAATGGTAGCATAGATTTTATAATCAGCATTTAGCAAAGAGATTGGCCTATAATTCAAAACTTGTTGAGGATCTTTATGAGGTTTAGGGATGACCATAATAACAGCGTCTAAGAAGTGACTCGTGGATACCCTCTGAGCATTTAGAGAATTAAATAAAGTGGTAAGTAAGTGCGATAGTTTATCTTTGTAAATTTTATAAAATTCCGCTGTAATACCATCTGATCCAGGCGATTTTCCTGACGAAAGACGTTTTATAGCTAGAAGGGGATTTTAAATCCGCTATGTCAGCATCCGCAAGCTTGAGGGACTGGAGTGACGCCAAGAATTCATCTGCACAGATGACTGATTTGTGACGTCAGAGGAATAGAGTTGCGAATAAAATGAATGAAAAGCATCAGAGATATCAGAGGACGAAGTAAGAAGTTTTCCAGCAGGAGTTTTAATAGAGGAGATCTGTACTTTAACTCTCTTCCGTTTGAGATAATTAGCGAGCATTTCGCTACTTTTATTCATTTCTAAATAGTATTTAGTGAAGGAAGGAGTTTAGGAGCTCTAAATTACTGGTAGTGTTCTTATAAACAATACAATAAATACCAGCTTCTATATAAATATTCTCTATAAACTTAAATTCTTAAAATGATTTATAAATATTTATAATTATGTACTAACTACAGTATGTGAAAAGTGCTCAGGGAGTCTTATCTCTTGCATGCGAGCCACACTGAGATCATAACGGGACCATCAAGACACTTATGTCCCTTATTTGGTATATATACTGTTCTACTGTTGTATAACTTTATCTAGTACTTATAACTTTATCATAAATTGTTGAAACAATTGAATAACATAATGCACTTATCTTAGAAGATGGTCTGTTCTTGTGGCTCTGCAGGCTGATTCAGTGCAAGTAGTGCAAAAGTGGCAATGTGCATGAATGCAAAAGTGCAAAAATGTGCGATGTTCTCAACTTTCCATTTTTAATAAAATTCCTGTAACTCCTCAACTCAGTCCTGAGTTTCGCCAAAACTGGCTTCTTCAGGAGGAGTATGTTCTTATGATCCTTAGAAGTTGCCTAACTGACAACGCTATCTCTCAATGTCGTCCAACCGTTAAAGACGACATTGAGAGATAGCGTTGTCAGTGGCTCGCATGCAAGAGATAAGACTGTGCACTTTTCACATAGTTATTACATAATTATAAATATTTATAAATAATTTTAAGAATTTAAGTTTATAGAGAATATTTATATAGAAGCTGGTATTTATTGTATTGCTTAAATATTGTTCTCCACAAAACCACTGACATACAATTATAACAAAGTAGTGAAAAAAATACATTAACAAATAGACCCTCTGTCTGCCTGAACTCGAGCAACTATCAAAAAAAAAATTTAAGTAATAATTTAAATAAAAATGAAAATAAATTTCCGCCATAATTTTATTTAAATTTTTATTTAAAGTGTAAACTTGGCATGCCACACCTGAGTACATTCACGATTTGCCTATCACATGTCCAGTAGTTTGCCTTGAACAGTTTATGGTATGTCATAGTATGAGGTATAGTATGTTAGGCCTACTTTTAATAGTAACTCAAGCAACCAGAAACTACATTTATCTGGCATCTATCGGGGTCGGTTAACAGATTACTATACCACCCTTAAAAGTCATTAGCACACAGTAACTTAAGCAGGGTATCAATTATAAATAACAAATTAGTAAAAAGAATATATAGTCAATTCCACTTAAGTGCACATCGGTTAAGTGCACACTTAGGTTATCTGCACATGACCACCACGGGCCTGCTTTTTTTTTTTTTTTTTTTTTTTTACATTAGTCAGTGTACGTAAACTCCGGATAATTGCACCTCTGATAAGTACACAATCCGCTTATGCGCACAGATGTTATAGTCCAACCGCCATTATCTCACATTAGTTCACTCCGGTTAAATGCAATCCCGTCTTCTGATGTGGATGAGCCACATGTTTCAGAATTGCAGATTAGGCCTGGCCAGGTGTTCGAACTTTCGGAACTGTACCATGGCATCGTGAGGACAAAAATCATTGTCTTTGGCTGAACGTGTCCACAATGCTGGACAACATCATTGTCTTTGGCTGAACATGTCGGATGTGTTAGACTTGACCAAAGGGAGAGTCAAGTCTCTATTGCAAAACATTACAGCATTCATCCTAGCCAGAGTTTTCTGATTTACAAGAAAAGTAAGCATTATTGAAAGACTGGCAAAATAATAGTCCTATCAGAAAATGGAAAAGAATTGGGAAAGCTGGAGACTTTAAACAGGCATTGCTGCTAAGGTTTGAAGCTAGAAATTGACAACTGCGAATCTGTGGACCTCTGCCGATGGAGAAAGCAGCACAGTTTTCTGAAGAACTGGGCATAGAAGACTTCAAAGCGACAAGCGGATGGTTAGAGGTGGAAAGTTCATAATGACATAAAATTTAAGAAGCAGTATGGCGAAAAACAAGATGCGGATGAGTTTGGTGCAGAAAGATGGGTCATGGAAGTGTTGCCATCAATAATTGGTGGATGATGTGACGTGTTCAGCGCCAATGAGACAGGCCTCTACTGGCGTGCCATCTCTGACGGAACATTGGCTTTTAAACGCAGCAAAGCTGTTGGCTTCAAAGTGCTAAAGGAACGATTGACATTGCTGCTCAGTTGTAATATGGATGGTAGTGAAAAGCTTAAGCCACTGGTGATTGGGAAGAATCAAATCCTTAGTGCTTCAAAAAGTTAAACGCATACCTGTTGAATATGAAAGCAGCAAAAACGCATAAATGACGGCAATGTTGTGGATTGAATGGTTATAGAAGCTTGACAATCTGATGAGAAGGCGTAGGAGGCACATTGTAATGTTGTGTGATAATTGTGCAGCACACAGCAATGACGCAAGACTAACCAACATCAAACTTGTGTTTCTGCTGCCAAACACGACCTCCTGAACTGGCGAGAAAAATGACAGTGCTCAATTCTTCATATGTACGGGAGGCATGGAGTCTAGTATCATCAAAGATTTCAAATTGCTATCAACGGGCGAGCTTCATTCATGCATCTTGAGAAGACAACTGAAGCAGAGACTTTTGTCCATTGAAGTCCCAGTTGGACTCTCATTACAAGAGTTAGAACTGTATGTTGTCTTTGACAACGATCTGCCCACATCATCTGGACAGCTCTAATTCCGATATCTGTACAGTCATAAAGGACACTGCAGTCAACCAAGAAGAGTCTGGCGGAGATAACTGCTGCTGTCACCATGACTAATGAACCACCTGCAGAAATTTTCCTTCTCTGACGCGCTGAAGTCCCTACACACGCTGTGTTTTTTTTTTTTTTTTCTGGAGATAAATAGCTGTCATGACTATGGACAGTTTTTTAAAGCATCAGTAGTC
The DNA here is from genome assembly GCF_902459505.1 of Geotrypetes seraphini. Taxonomy (NCBI): domain Eukaryota; kingdom Metazoa; phylum Chordata; class Amphibia; order Gymnophiona; family Dermophiidae; genus Geotrypetes; species Geotrypetes seraphini. The sequence goes on from NC_047084.1 coordinate 354,494,044, forward strand.
AGATACACAGCCTGAATCGTGCAATCTTCGTGCAGAAAAAAGACTGATTATTTCAGTAGAATGTTGGTTTAAAGAAAGATTTGTTGGTGGCACATGCACTTAAGTGGTACTCCTATTAAGTGCACACTCTTAAGTGCACGTGTGCTTAAACAGTGTGCACTTAACAGGAGTACCACTTGTTAGCCATGAACAATCACAATATGCTGTACTCAAATGCAATAACTTTTATTCAACTAAAAACACACCGAAGACAATGTAATATGGTACAGTTGTAGAAACTACTATTTGGTCTAATGCAATAAACCTATCTTCAGCTCAACAAACGGCTGAACTGCATGCTAATAGCTTTTAAGAATCCTATATAATAAAAACCTAAGCGCGCATGCGCACTTAGGGTTTTGTGATCCCTGCCACCGTGTTTTCCGATCTGTGGCCGAATTCTATTTTAGAACACAGCAGCAGGGAACACTCTGGCAACTCCCCCTCCCGCCCTCACTTACCAACCGCAGCCGCTCCTCTTCAAAGCAGCCTGCTGAGGTTCGTCGGCTAGCTATAGCAAACCTCGCAGGCCACTCTCCACCTGGTAGCACGTTCCTTTTTATCATTTATCAGCAATTTTTTGCCACTAGTCACCATTTGTATTGTGTCCTCATCTGCCTTGGAAGTGAAAGGTAGGCGCAAGCCCCAAGCACGCCAGCCTGGTCCTGCGCCGTCACTGGAATGGTCCAGTCAGTTCCCGTGAGTCTGGCAAGAACCAACGGCACCATTTGGGCAGCGGTACAGGACCAGGCAGGCGTGCTCGGGGCTCGCACCTGCCTTTCACTTCAGCGGCAGATGGGGAGTCTGCCGATTGAGCACTGAACATTTGTGCACCTGTGCGGAACCAGGCAAGCACGCTTGGGGCTCGCACATGCTTCTCGCTGCCGCGGCAAATGAGGACTCGGGCTGCCGTCCAGCAGGGGAGCCTGCCGATAAAGCGCTGGACCGCCAGGATTACATAAAGGTACCGGGGTGGGAAGGGGAAGAACAGACAGATGCAGGCGCACAGACACACCCCTCTTATGCTTTGTCGAGTCATTCGGGGTTGGTAGTCTTAGTGGTGCCTGCCTGACCCCATAGGCTGTAGTATGCAGACCTAGATCATCTCCAGAGCGACGAAGACCTTCTACTACCTTCTTACTCAAGGACCTGTCCCTATCAAGAATCTGGAACACTTTGGGCTTACTGCATGGCTCTTGAGCGGGTGACCCTGACAAGCAAGGGTTATGTAGTTGCCAGCACTTTGCTCAGAGCTAAGAGACCTTCAACAGTGGCATCCTATGCTAAGGCTGGAAGTGTTTTTAGCACTGGTGCCCTTCTGAGCTACAATTTCGATAATCTTGGACTTTTTTCAGGAGGGACTTCAGAAGGGTCTGTCAGTCAGATCTCTGAAATTGTAAGTAGCAGGCTTTTCCTGTTTCCAAGTGAGGGTGGACAGAGGCACCCTGGCCTTTCGCCCAAATATCACCTGAATCATTAAAGGGGGCTCTTTTGTGCCTTCTGGTGTTCCCCCCCCCCCCCTTCCCTTCCTGGAATCTTAACATTGTATTGTAGGGTCTCGATCTTTGTATAAGCCCTTACAGTCAAGACAATGTTCTTGTGGTGGTTTATGTCGGCAAGACGAGTCTCCAAGGTGCATGCTCTTTCCTGCAGGGAGCCATTCTCAATTACGGAAGCAGGGCTGTCCTTTCTCATGGTTACGTCCTTACTGGAAGTTGTCTCAGTCTTCCACATTAATCAGGAGGTCCACTTGCCTGCTTTTCACCCTACAAGGTTGAAGAAAAGGGACAGGATGTTTCATTTTGCTGTATGTCAAGTGGACTCTCCACCTTTACATTGAAGTTACCAATGAGTTTAGCATCTGATCACCTTTTTGTTCTGGCTAGAGAACTGAACGGGGGCAATGTCTGCGGGGATCCCCTCAAAGTCTGGCGATTTTTCTCCCAAATGTGTAGGGATGGGTTTTCTTTGTTTGGGGATTCTGTGGAGATGATACTTCATCGGCATCAGGTTCTTCCATGTAGCTGCACTCGCTGTTCTTTCAAAGCCACTGGCAGCATTCCTTCCTCCATGCTACTGGCAGCTAACCTGGAAACCTTCCCTCTGATGTGAACGCATCAGCTTACTGTAATGTGGAGGAGTGAAGGAACGCTGCTAGCAGCCTGAAGAGAAATGCTGGTAAGATGCTGCATGCGTTGGGAGGGGGTATGGGGAGGGAGGGAAGAGTTGCTCCATGGTCTAGGGCAGGAGTCTGTGGCCCTTCTCTCATGGCCCCCAGACCTACTGAAGTACCTGTTGGTCCATTAGGGGTCTTTGAGTTAGGAGCGCAGCCCTTTCGCTCCTACCTCCTCACAGATGCATTCTAAATGGTTGCCACAACATCTTGTGGTATTACTGGAAATGCTGCAAGCACCTAGGAAAAGTTGTGGCAGCCATTTTAGAATGCAGTTGTGAGGAGACAGGCGCGACAGGGTTGCGCTCCTACCATGAAGATCCCCGCTGAATCACCAGGTAGGGGGGACTACCTTTAAATATGGTGAGTGGAGGGGGACAAAGGCATTTTAGGTTGTTTCCATGAGAGGGTCATGCTCCTACTCTTAGATTCCGTTCTCACGGTGGCCAATTCAGGTCACTAGCACCTGGCCAAAACCCAAAGAGTAGCAACATTCCATGCTACCAATCCAGGGCAAGCAGAGGCTTCCCCATGTGTTTTTTTGGGGTTTTTTTTTTTAAATCTTTATTCATTTTCAAACTTACAATAAGTGTGACAATATATTCAAACAAATTAACAATAAATATCACTTAACCATCAATGGTACAAATGATATGCTCTTATCTCCCACCCTTCCCACCCTTTCTTATCATATAATCAAATACCTTGTACAATTTGTAATAATAAATTACCCTCCCTCCCCCCCTCACAATTGAACGTGTAAATTTAAGGGAAAAAATGTCCTCTAATCAGTACAATATTTTGTTAATGGCTCCCACACATCTTGAAGTTTCTTAAAACACCCTTTCTTTAGTGCAATAAATCTTTCTACTATATATATACATGACATAGAAAATTCCACCAATAATAATAATACTAACAGATTATGGCCTTTTCCTCCAGGAATTTGTCCAAACCTTTCTTAAAACAAGCTATGCTATCTGCTTTTACCACAACCTCTGTCAACGTGTTGCAGAGCTTAACCATTCTCAGAGTGAAAAAATATTTCATCCTATTGGTTTTAAAAGTATTTCCCTGCAGTTTCATCCAGTGTCCCCCTAGTCTTTGTAATTTTTGATGGAGTGAAAAATCAATCCACTTGTACCTGTTCTATTCCACTCGGGATTTTGTAGACTTCATTCATATCTCCCCTTAGCCTTCTCTTTTTTCCAAGCTGAAGAGCCCTAACCTTTTTAGTCTTTCCTCATATGAGAGGCATTCCATCCCCTTTATCATCTTGGTTGCTCTTCTTTGAAACTTTTCTTGTGTTGCTGTATCTTTTCTTGAGAAGGAAGCCAGAATTAAACGCAGTACTCTAGGTGATGTTGCACCATGGAGCGATAGAGGCATTATCTTTAGTCTTCTTAACCATCCCTTTTTAAATAATTCCTATCTTTGCTTTTTTTTGGTCACCGCACATTGGGTGGAAGGTTTCATTGTATTTTCTACAATGACACCTAGATACCTTTCTTGGGTGGTAACGCCCAAGGTGGGCCCTTGCATCCAGTAACTGTGATTCAGGTTATTCTTCCCAATATGCATTACTTTGCATTTGTCTACATTAAATTTCGTCTGTGGGAGGAGTTAAGATGGCGTCTCGCCGGTAACCATGCTGAGGAAGGCTACTGTTGGAGTTTATTTTTCTTCCGCTGTTTAAGCGCTTTGAATTACATTAACATGGGTTACCCCTCCGAGTCCTCTCCTCTTCCCCTTTCCACCATGGAGAGATTCATGGTCCGAACAGCGAATATCCCCGGAACGGGTGCTGGCGAAGGGGCGGCCTTACCCGAGCTCAATGTCACGCTGAGCCCGGAGGAGCGACTTCCACCCTCTGACCCAGGCATGGTGACGCTGCCGGAACAAGCGTTGAGCACGCAGGCTATGATTGGCGCTGTGGATTTCTCAACGGAGGAGGGCGTTATCCAGAGCATGAGAGGAGAAACCAGTTTGCTGGGAGACAATATGGGAGCGAGTTTTGAGCTCCACCTGGTTCCTGAAGGTGCCGTAGGAGGTGTAGAGGAGAGGCACGGAGAGAGTTCCAGGTCTGAGAATCTTGGTCAGCGGCAGGATATTGGTGAGCAGCAAATTACACCTCTGGTTAAACCTCCCCATGTTACTTTAGACTCTATCTGGGACGTTGTAGCTCGTTTAGAGAAGATTTTCATTGGAAATAAGGTCTTGGTGGACAATTCCTTGCAAGACTGTAAAACACATATTGTCATCCAGGAGGCAAAGAATTTTGAGCTTGAGAAAAAAGTAGAGGAAGTTCAACAAAGTCTTAGGGATTTAAAATCTAATACCTTGATATATGGACAAGGTATGACTGGACTGAGGAATAAAATGGAGAATTATACCCGTAGGTTGAATCTGCGTTTTATCAATTTTCCTCAATCCAGGATTGTAGCCCCCATTGAACTGCTTAAGAAATATCTGATGGAAGTTCTGGGGGTCCCAAAGGAAACTGTGCCTCCATTTTCTCGAGTCTATTCTATGCCGGGGAAGAAACGACAATCTTCTTCCCAAGGAGAATTATCGATGGACAGTTTAAATGTAACACAACTATTAGAAACATCTTTGGAAGAAGAGTGTATAAGAGCTACACTCCTAGTTACATTTGTTTTTGAATCTGACAAGGACTGGGTGATGAGAATGTTTTATCCCAGGACAAGCAGGCATGATATTCTCACATGTGGGTGACGTCATCTACGGAGCCCCGATGCGGAAGCATTTTCAAGCAAACTTGATTGAAGATTTAAGTTTGCTCTGCTGCTCCACGCATGCGTGCCTTCCTGCTCCACTAGGGGGTGCATCCCCTCGTGGTCTCCAGTTCAAAATTTTCCGCGAGCCTAGAAGACGTGTTTTTCAGGCTCTGCCCCAACTGCCTTCTAGCACCGCGATTTTTTCTTGTTTTTTCACGATTAAGTCGCTGTGCGCGAATTCCTTACCTTTTTACTTGATCCCTGCTTCGTTTTCAACGACCCGGAGGCTTCCGGGTCCCCGTGGCCGCGTGGCTAATCGAGCCGCGGCTACTTTCGATTTAATGTCCCGGCCTTTGACCGGCTTTAAAAAGTGCACCCGGTGCGAGCGGCTTCTTTCTCTCACAGACCCGCATCGCCGGTGCATCCTTTGTCTGGGGGCGACTCATCCAACCGACTCCTGCCCCCAGTGCGCTATTTTCCAAAACCGGGCCCTCCGCCGAAGAAAAGCCCGCATGGCGGATCTCTTCACCCCGGACCAACCCTCCACTTCGGCCTCGAGGTCGGCCCTGGCCTCGGCCCCGGCCTTGACCTCGGCCCCGGAAACCTCGGCATCGCCTCGAGACTCGACCCCGAAGTCCTCGGGACAACAGAAAGCCTCGGCTCCGGGTAAGTCCCCTCTTCCCTCTTCAGGTTCTGTAACAGCGAAGAAGCCAGCCTCAGGGACAACGGCGACGCATGGCGGAAGCCCCATGCTTACAGCCCCGTCTAAGCCCTCCAAGCCTTCAGGCCGTGCCCCCACCACACGGGAATACTCTGATACGAGGTCGCCCCCGGTGGAGCGCACAGAGGCAGGGGACATGCCTTCGATGCTGTCCGTGCCCGTCTTCCAGGACCTACTCCGAGCGATGATCACGTCGGAGCTGTCCGCTGCAATGGCCCAGTTTCAATCGGCCTCGACCTCGAATGTGCCAGACCAACCTGAGCCTCACACCGAACAACCTCGAGGAAAGGTGCGCAACCCTCGCCGCATCCCATCCTCCTCGGACTCCTCGCTGAGACGCCCGAGACGTTCCCCCTCTGCGGACCGCCGAGGGGCAAAACGTCGGGCTAGAACGACAGAAACCTCGAACCGCCGTACCTCCAAGAAGGCCCGAGGTTCACCAACCCTACGAGGCCGTTCTCCCACACCTCGTACAGGACCACTAAGGGTGACTGAGTTATCACTCTCCAACCCGCGTATCCTCCGAACTCCCCCTCGGACGCATTCACCAATCCGACATCGATCGGTACCCCTAACCCCGGCATCGTCTCCGAGGGGCTCCTCGAGACGCCGAAGATCGACACCCCGGAACACTCTCACAGTGCTTCCCCAACCTCGGAGCATGGATCAGAGCATGAACCTCGATACGCGAGGGAAGCCTCCTTATCCTTCTCCACCCGACGAAGGTCTCGCTCCCTGACCCCGCACGGGGCTCCGGGGACATCTCGCCCATCCTTCACTCGCTTTGTCCAAGACATGGGCCACGCATTGGACTTAGATCTCCAGTCCGACTCCAGATACTCTAAGGAGTACCTGGCGGAGCTGGATATGCCATCACTGCCCAGAGAGTCCCTTCGCTTACCACCTAACCCGGTACTCCAACAGGCCTTCTTCAGGAACCTGGAGACCCCCTACATGGTCACGGCCGTACCCTCCAAAATGGAGGCCAAGTACCGCACAGTACCTTATCCGGGATTCGAGCAACCACAGCTCTCCCACCAATCGCTGCTAGTGGAATCCTCCTTGAAAAAAGCTCACCCGTCCCAGGTCTCAGCAGCGGTACCCCCAGGCCGGGAAGGCCGAACCCTGGACAAGTTCGGCAGGAGACTATACCAAAACGCAATGATGGCCTCTAGGGTGCAAAGCTACACTTTCACCTTCACATCATACCTCAAACACCTCATTGGACTATTGAGAGCCTTTGAGACTGACCTACCGGCCTCCCGGCAGGAAACGTTCGGCCTGCTTTTAGAGTCCCTCTCCAACCTGCGCCTTCATCTATTCCACGCGGCCTACGATGGCTTCGAACTCTCCTCCAGAGAAGCAGCCTTCGCTATCGCCATGCGCCGACTAGCTTGGCTGCGCCTGGTCGACATGGACCCCAACTTACAGGACCGGTTAGCTAACCTCCCCTGCGTGGGAAAGGAATTGTTCGATGACACTATCGAGGCGGCGACAAAACGCCTCTCCGAGCATGAACGCTCATTTGCCTCCCTTGTCCGGCAAAAGCCCAAACCGCCAGCGCCCAGGCCATACAGGGCCCCCCCGCGCCGCTACCCACAAAAGTCCACCCCTGCTTTCTCGCGGCCCCCACCCAGACGTCCGCAAGCCCATCACAGGGCCATGCCCAAGTCCCAACCGCCCGCGACTACCAAACCATCCCCGTCCTTTTGACGGGACACGCGGAAGGGGCGGGCCCCCTCCGCCATAGTCCCAGGCCGCCTTCCCATCGGAGGTCGACTCAAAGCCTTTTACCCTCGCTGGGAACAACTCACGACGGACGCATGGGTCCTTGGCGTGATCTCATCAGGGTACTCTCTCAACTTTCGGGCCATTCCCCCGGACAACCCCCCAAGGAATTGCCCTCCCAACAGGACTCAGCTACCTCTACTCCTCTCCGAAGCTCGAGACCTGCTTCGCCTGAGAGCAGTAGAGAAGGTCCCCCCCGACCAACGGGGGAAGGGCTTCTACTCCCGCTACTTCCTGGTACCGAAAAAAACGGGAGACCTACGCCCAATACTAGACTTGAGACGCCTCAACAAATTCCTGGTACGGGAAAAGTTTCGGATGCTCTCACTACCAACACTCTACCCCCTGATCGACGAGGGCGACTGGCTCTGCTCCCTCGATCTCAAGGAGGCGTACACACATGTCCCAGTGCACCCCGCTCACCGCAAGTTTTTGCGTTTCCAAGTAGGGGACTGGCACCTACAATACCGAGTCCTCCCCTTCGGACTAGCATCATCACCTCGAGTCTTCACCAAGTGCCTCGTGGTGGTAGCAGCAACCTTACGCTCCCAGGGCCTCCAGGTATTCCCCTACCTGGACGACTGGCTAATCAAAGCCCCATCCAAAGAAGGGGCTATCTCAGCGACCCAACAGACTATTACCTATCTACAAAGTCTGGGGTTCGAAATAAACTTCCCAAAATCTCAACTACGCCCCTCTCAATCCCTACAGTTCATCGGGGCCACGCTGGACACAGTTCGCCTCCGTTCCTTCCTCCCCCCTCCGCGCCTGGAGGCGTTAGTAAGTCTGAGCCGAAGGATCTCTCGGCTGACCTCAGTATCAGCCCGACAGATGATGACCCTCCTGGGCCACATGGCCTCCACCGTCCATGTCACACCCTTCGCCCGCCTCCATCTGAGAATCCCTCAATGGACCCTGGCGTCTCAATGGCGTCAAGACCGGGACCCGATCGACCGCTCCGTGACAGTGACTCCTTCATTGCAACGATCGCTCCGCTGGTGGGCCGACTCTTCAAATCTTTCCAAAGGTTTGCTCTTCCTCACCCCACCCCACAGCAAGGTACTCACCTCAGACTCGTCGGAGTACGCTTGGGGAGCCCATCTGGACGGCCTGCGCACCCAAGGAATGTGGTCAGCACAAGACCGCCGTTGCCACATCAACGTGCTAGAACTTCGGGCCATCTACCTCGCAGCAGTAGCCTTCCAGCATCTGCTCCGCGACCGAGTGGTTCTCATCCGAACCGACAATCAAGTAGCGATGTACTACGTAAACAAACAAGGGGGCACAGGATCTTGGCCCCTTTGCCGGGAAGCCCTGCGCCTCTGGAAATGGGCAATCTCCAACAACACCTTCCTTCGGGCGGTGTACATACAAGGAGAACAAAACTGCCTGGCGGACAGACTCAGCCGCTGCCTCCAGCCACACGAGTGGTCACTACACTCTCAGGCCCTACGAGGAGTGTTCGAACGGTGGGGGACGCCTCAAATAGACCTGTTCGCGTCCCCTCACAATCACAAGCTGCCTCTCTTCTGCTCCCGGATATACTCCCCGGACCGGCTCGAGGCCGACGCCTTCCTCCTCGATTGGGAGGGAAGGTTCCTGTACGCGTTCCCGCCGTTCCCTCTGATACTGCGGACGCTTGTCCACCTGAAAACAGTACAAGCCACCCTGATCCTGATTGCCCCTCGCTGGCCACGCCAGCCGTGGTTTTCCCTTCTACTTCAACTCAGTGTCAGAGATCCACTGCCTCTGCCTCTGTTTCCCTCTCTACTGTCACAGGGTCAGGGTTCACTGTTACATCCCAATCTTCAATCTCTTCATCTGAATGCTTGGTTTCTCTCCCCCTGACTGCTCTCCCCGTGTCTCAATCAGTCAAGGAGATATTGGAGGCCTCTAGAAAAACCTCGACGAGAACCTGCTACTCCCAAAAGTGGACCAGATTCTCAACCTGGTGCTCCTCCCACAGCCAGGACCCGGTGTCGGTCCCCGTCCCCCTGGTCCTTGACTATCTACTTCAACTATCTCATTCCGGCCTAAAGACCAACTCCATTCGAGTACACCTCAGTGCGATTGCGGCCTTTCATCAGCCCCTGGAAGGGAAAGCCCTCTCGCTCCATCCCTTAGTCACTCGCTTCATGAAGGGCCTGCTGAACGTCCACCCCCCTCTCAAACCTCCCCCGGTGGTTTGGGACCTTAACGTGGTTCTGGCTCAACTAATGAAACCTCCATTTGAGCCCCTAGACAAATGCCATCCAAAATTCCTCACTTGGAAGGTAATTTTCCTACTTGCACTCACGTCCGCACGGCGGGTTAGTGAGCTACAAGCTCTGGTAGCGGACCCACCCTTCACGGTATTCCATCACGACAAGGTGGTACTCCGCACCCATCCAAAGTTCCTACCTAAAGTAGTGTCTGATTTCCATCTCAATCAGTCCATTGTCTTACCTGTGTTTTTTCCCAAGCCCCACTCTCACCCCGGAGAAGTGGCGCTCCACACTCTTGACTGCAAAAGAGCGTTGGCCTTTTACCTCCAACGCACTCAGCCACACCGGAAAGTCCCACAACTGTTTTTGTCCTTCGACCCAAACCGGTTAGGTCACCCAGTTTCCAAACGCACCTTGTCCAACTGGTTGGCCGATTGCATCTCCTTTTGCTACGCTCAGGCTGGTCTCGCGCTGCATGGTCGAGTAACGGGACACAAAGTCCGAGCGATGGCAGCCTCCGTAGCCTTCCTCAGGTCAACACCTATTGAGGAAATCTGCAAGGCTGCCACATGGTCTTCGGTTCATACCTTCACCTCCCACTACTGTCTGGACTCCCTGTCCAGAAGCGATGGCCGGTTCGGCCAATCGGTGTTGCGAAATCTATTTGCTTAAATTGCCAACTTCCCTCCATCCCTCTTCAGTAAGCTTGGAGGTCACCCACATGTGAGAATATCATGCCTGCTTGTCCTGGGATAAAGCACAGTTACTTACCGTAACAGGTGTTATCCAGGGACAGCAGGCATATATTCTCACAACCCACCCACCTCCCCGAGGTTGGCTTCTTGGCTAGTTAAGTGAACTGGAGACCACGAGGGGATGCACCCCCTAGTGGAGCAGGAAGGCACGCATGCGTGGAGCAGCAGAGCAAACTTAAATCTTCAATCAAGTTTGCTTGAAAATGCTTCCGCATCGGGGCTCCGTAGATGACGTCACCCACATGTGAGAATATATGCCTGCTGTCCCTGGATAACACCTGTTACGGTAAGTAACTGTGCTTTTTCGTAACTCTGATAAATTGTTTTTGGGAGGTAAAATTTGGGTTTTCCCTGATGTCTGTGTAGACACTCAGGAGAAAAGGAAGCAATTTTTGGCTCTACGACCTCAGGTGATATCCCTGGGTGCTCATTTCTTTTTGCGTTTTCCTTGTAAATGTTTAATATTATATGAGTCAAATAGATATCTTTTCTTTGATCCCAAACAATTGGAGGCTTTTCTTGAGAATAAGCGTAAAATACAGGTATCGGGTCAGGGGGAAAGAGTATAATTATTATAATAATTATTAGTAAGTGGAAGATTGTAAGAGTTTAATTGGCGAGACATTGTCATTGTTGATATTATTGATTTAATTAAGTTAATTTCTTTTTTCTGAGATGTGCCTCTTTTTCCTTATCCTCTCCCCAGCTTAATTGAGGACTTGTAGAGAAAGTTGCTATAATATATTTGCTTTTTGAATATTCAATGGGAAATAATGTTTAGTGATTTCTTTTGTAATTAGCAATATGCTTTCTATTTCTTTATGCATTTTTATGGTGTATGATTATTTGAAATTCTATAAATAAATAATGAAAAAAAAAAAAAATTTCGTCTGCCACTTGGATGCCCAGTTTTCCAATTTCCTAAGGTCTGTCTGCAGTGTTTTACAATCCATGTGTTTCTTAACAACTTTGAACAGATTAGTGTCGTCTGTAAATTTAATCACCTCACTCGTTCCAATTTCCAGATCGTTTATAAATAAGTTAAATAGCTCTGGTGCCAGTACAGATCCCTGTGGCACTCCACTGTTTACTCTCCAACATTGAGAAAAATGACTATTTAAACCTACCTTTTATTTTCTATTCGATAACCAATTCCTAATCCTCAACAACTTTGCCTCATATCCCATGACTCTTTAATTTTCTCAGGAGCCTGCATTATTTCCTATGGGAACTTCGGGGGTGACTTGTAAATTTATTTAAACTTAGTTTCTTATAATTTCTGTGGATAAGGTTCAGGTCCTCCAGACTCCAAATCCTGATTTTCTTTTTTTTTCCCATTTTGGGTTCAAATTTGCCACGGCAGCCATTTTTGATTTTAAAAATGATCTTTTTTTCTAACTTTGATTTCTGCTACAAAAAAATTGATTGGTATGGACTCCCCAGCCCCTAATCTATTGGATGTGGATATTGATTCTGCTGAATGGTGCCGGATCAGCGGTTGCGTATCATGTGCTGTAGCATTCCAGGAGAGGGAGCAGGAGCTTTGGGCTTCACCTCTTCTGTGTCCTCTTGGGCTGGGGAGCCAGCCTGCTAGGACGTGTCTTTTGAAGAAAATCTTGCCCAGATGCTGTTCTTGAGTCTGGCACATTATGCCTGCATTCTTAGACCGAGGGCTTTTTTGCCATAACACGTGTATCTCAACAGAGCCCTGCCTTGCTTTCGGAGTAGGCCTTTTCACCTGATTTCATTCTGCTCCTTGAACGGCATATCCTTGGACTCTGCCGTTTAAGGGCGGTTGGTTTTTAGAGCAACTTGCATGCGGTTTCAGATACCACAGGCTGCCGCAGTTTCCTCTTCTTTTTCAGACTTCCATTATAGTCATTGTTACATTGCGAGACTAATTGGTTCTCAGGAGTGTTCCTTTATTCTATGTAGAAATTATGATTGTCCTCCAGCTCGTTACCTGACTTTGTATGGGTCATTACTTACGCTTCCATCTCTTTCAACTTTCTTGCGGAAAGGGAGCTGTAATGTTGGCAGGTCACGATACTTTGCCAATTATACCAGTTGCTTGCGCCTTTGCATTCTTTTCTCCCATTTCAAATTCTTTCTTGGTGTCACTATGTGTTGAGTCTCCAAGGGTGCCGCTGGTGCGTGCTCCCCTTCAAGGTTTGCTAGTGCTTGGGACCGTGGGTTCAGCTCTTCCAACCTAAGGGAAGTTGTTCCATTTGCTTCCTGGTGCCCGAAATTTAAAAGGGGGATTGATCTGACTAGTGATGGGTTTCATTTGAGTCTCTTAGTTTCTTGAAGTTGAATATTTCTGATGGGAACTGAGATTATTTACATTTTCACATGTGGCCACTACATCAGCAGTATCTTCACTTGGTTGTTTTCGAGCGGCGCTTTCGGTTTAAGCAGACATTGTTTGACCTAGCCTTAGGGCAGTTATTCCATTTACTTCATAGTGCCTACGATGGGGTTATTGATTGGATGGGAGCTGGATCTCTTTCTGGTAAATTAGTTTCTCAGAGTTAGACATTTCCAGAGGAAAAACTATGAGAAAATTTGCAATTGCGCTATGGTCCCCGAATTTGCACTATCTTTGCTTAGCTCTCATTGGGCAGCGCTATCGGTTTTGGCTGATGCCGTTTGGCCTCGCCTCGGCTCCATGACCATTTTAGATTATGAGGGCAGTAGTGGCGTTTTGGCGCAAACAAGAGATTCAGGTGCTTTCTTTCTTAGACGGCTGCTTGATTCAGATGTCTTCCAGCCAGGTGACTTTGTCAGACACAAACGGGTGATCTCTTAATTTGTGCTTTTTTTCTGCCATTCTTTGGAGGTGTATCTTCTAATTTCCAAAGAGCTCTTTTCTCCTGTATGGATTATTGGACTATCAAGGGATGTTGTTCACATTGGGGAGGAATGTGTTTCTTCCCAGGGACTGGGGCAACAGATTGCAGTCTCAGGTTTGTCTTCAGTCACCTTGATCAAGAGTATGGGATTCTGTATAGGTTCTTGAATCTATGGTGGTGACTCCACTGGGGACTTTGGTTTGCTTTCCCGTGAGAACGCTCCATCAGTCGCTTTTGTTCCGATGTTTCCTGGTCTTTCAAGGCTCCAATTGTGGTATCTAGTGGGCTCCTCAAGCATCGCTCATTATAATTTGGTGGTGCATGCCTTGGTCTTTGCTGGACTGGCTCAAGTTCCCCGCACATCCAAGGCTGTCGGGTTGGGGGGCTCTGTGCCTTCAATCCTTGGCGCAAGGAGTCTGGTATTAAGAGGAGACTCTGTACTAGTTCATTCTTCTGGTCTGCTGCATGGTCAGGCTAACGTTTTAGGAGTTTCAGCCCTTTCCTCCGGAATGGTGATAAAGGTCTTTTAGTACAGTGTTACGACAGTGGTATTTCTCTGCAGCTAGGAAGGTATGTGAGGTATTCGGTTGGCGTGTCGAGTACTTGTTCTACTTCCATGGGTGGAATCTCTTCTTCCTTTTCTGTCCGCATCATTTTACAGGACAGGAAAAGGGTTTAGATAGACTTTCTGAGCATGGACCATCTATTGTATGTTAACATGTACAGCGCTATGTACATCTTTCAGTGCTTTAGAAGTAATGCATAATACATCCTGAACATTGGGAACTATTTGCTCAGGCATTTCATCTCTTTGTATAGTGCTAGAGCTAGAACCTCATCGCCTCGTCTCGATATTCAAACTTCCTAGCTTCTTCAGCAGATGCAGGACGTGGCAGTCAGAGGGGGTAGCAGTGTTGCTTCTTTCTTGCCTCTGGTTTCTCTTTTTCTGTGTTTTCCCCTGGCTGATGATTGGATGGCTTTGCCGGCTCGCTTTCAGGGCACAGTGATTAGAGAATCTCAGGATTGGCTGCGCCATCCTTGCTATGCAAGTCTGAGTCTTGACGGCTGATCTGTTGGAATTCCTGGTATTTCCAGATTGGTCACCTAGGGTCCAATCGCCGTGGATATTCGTCCTACTCTGATATTTCGACCTAGCTTTTGAAAAGCTATGACTGACGTTTAAGGTTGTTTCTTCACTTCTCCAGGCGATACGGACGTCTTCACTTGTGGTTTATGCTTCCTTTTGCAGGTTTTTCCTTTCTTGGGTACTTCTCAACATTTGTATCCTTCCAGAGTTCTCTGTTTTATGTTCTTTCTTTTGTGGCACATTTATATTTCCAAGGGCTTAGCGTTCAATTCCCTTCAGCTTCAGGTGCCAATCTTAGCTTGTTACAAGGGCTATGTATCTCGCTCTTCTCTTCCTTCTCTGCTTCGTGTAGTTCAGTTCCTGACCGGAATACAGTATATTGGTACACCTCTTCAAACACCCTATCCAGGGTGCTGTGTTGAGGTACTTCTTCACAGTTTCCCGAAGGATTCCTTTCATCTTTGTCTTTTGAGACTCTGAATGGCTTTGCCATTACACTCGGGGTTTCTTCTGGCCAGGGCTTCAACTCGGCAGTTTACTGAGTTGCAGGTCTTCGGGGATTTCTATTTCTGGTTTACAAATTCTGGGGTGTCAGTTCGGACAGTACCACGATCCTTTCTAAGTGGTGTCCTCCTTTCTTTTATACCCCTCTCACTTTTCCTTCCTTCCTTCCTGAGAGGTGAAATGGGGAGGCGTGGTTTTCTTCACTGCATTTTTTTTGTTAGTGCGTAGCGGTCTCCTCGAGCTAAGTTTCTTGCGTCTTTTAGTCGTTTATATCATTTTTCTGTATTCTTCAGGGGCCGCCTAAACTGTATGGCAGCATCCACAGTCTACATCGCTCGAAGGATCCAGAGGACATTTCGTTACACTTGCTTGCTGGCAGTGACGCGGTTGGCGGAAGAACTTCATGACCATTCCGCCAGAGCGATGGCTACTTCTTGGACTCTGTCCAGAGGTTTTGTCACGCATCCTACGAGAGTGCTTTATCTCAGCATTGCCGGTTGGATGTGGGGGCGCATGCGGAGGATACGTTTTGTGCTTCAGTTGTTGCAGAGGCGGCATTTGCTTCCCACCCAGATTGAGGATTGCTTTGCTACATCCCATTAGTCTCTGGATTCATCTGCTACTGTTGCTAAGGAAGGAAAAATTATGTTCTTACCTGTTAATTTTCTTTTCTTTAGACGCAGCAGATGAATCCAGAGCCCCACCCTTTCTGGATATTGACTGTCTGTATTTCTTTTGCAACTTTCGAAGTTGTTTTTCTTGCTGGTTGTATTCTGTATTACCTTTTGAGGTTTGTTAGGGGAAAGGAGTTTTTTACATGCTGTGCCTTTTGATGGTTACGGATGCTTGGGCAAGGAGCTATACTGGAGATGCAGGAGGAGTACCAGCCAATAGGACCACCTGTTATTCAGTTTCTCTATCTCCGCCTGCTGGTAGATGTGGGCTATCCCATTGGTCTTTGGATTCATCTGCTGCGTCTAAAGGAAAGAAAATTAACAGGTAAGAACATAATTTTTCCTTGGTAATGTTTGTTATAGAACAGAATTGTACTGTTGGGAGTTCTTCCTCTGTTTCCTTCCTGATTATCTTTCATTACAGTGCTACTTGATTGCTTTTGTATGAACTGAGGGGGCAGGAGCAACTCCCTGGGAAAAGAGGTGATGTTGAAAATATTGACAGTTTACTGCAAGCTATTTGTGAGGTCAAATGCAAAACCCTATGGTTCAGGATTACTAGTCACATCTACAAGAAAACATGTTGTGGTAAGAACCTGAAGTGACTCTTCATATCCATTTTAGCAAAAATGTTAGCAAAGATAATTTTGATTAGAGATTTAGTTGAATGTTTAGTTGAGTTTAGCGGTTTTCTGTTGAAGATGACCTTGTGCCTTTGGTTGCGTTTAAGGTTCTGATAATAAAGCACACTTATTTTTTTCAAATCTTAGCCAAACATGACACTAAATCTGTGTAAATGGTAAACCTTGCTAAGAATTCACATCACATTGTATGAAATGGTGAGATGGTGGATGTGTTGGGATACTTGTGGTTCTAAAACTCATCTTTATAAGTATAGATGAATTTCTTGCAATTTAAATACTTCAAATATACTGTAGTAGGAATATATTGACTCAATATATATTAATCTTTAAACATAATTTATAAATCTAAACTCGAAAAGCAACATTAAGCCTTTCTGTAAATGTTAATGTCATTAGGTGGTTTGAAATCTTGTCACAAATTCTAGGGATATGGCAATTTACCTCTACTTATAGCAAAATGTTCAATTTACCTCTTACAGCAAAATGTTCATTGGTGGTCTTAGCTGGGATACAAGTAAAAAGGATTTGTCAGAATATTTGTCCCGTTTTGGTGAAGTGGTGGACTGCACTATTAAAACGGATCCAGTCACCGGGCGATCAAGGGGATTTGGATTTGTACTCTTCAAAGATGCTGGAAGTGTTGATAAGGTAGGTATTTTTTGTTTGTTTGTTTGTTTTTAAATGAGTATATATTCAGCTGGAGATAACACAGTAGGGTAGGAAAATCCTATCTGGTTATGTGCTGCTGAAAATCTACGGATGCCATTATGACACCGAGGGGGGGGGGCTTGCTGAGCACTTCTGATTTTTGGCAGTAGCCAGGTGTTAACTTAAGACAGCAAAAAGACTTATGTAAAGTTCACTGATAGCTGTCTGGATACTGCTGTTGAATACTGGTGATACCCAGGTGACGGCTGCTGACTGCCTGAAATTTTTGTACTCTGACCATAATGCAGCTAGCATTTAACAATGGCTGCTGGTTAAATATTACCTCCATGATGTTTTAATATTAGAATTGTTTAAGCAACGACTCTTGTTTTCTCCTTTAGGTCTTAGAACTGAAAGAACACAAGCTGGATGGCAAACTGATTGACCCAAAAAGAGCAAAAGCATTGAAAGGGAAAGAGCCACCCAAAAAAGTATTTGTTGGTGGTCTCAGTCCAGATACTTCGGAAGAACAGATTAAAGAATACTTTGGAGGATTTGGAGAAGTATGCATTGCACACATTTTCATATATTAAAAAAAAGTTGCTTCTCTATCATCTTATACAAAAGATTCTGCATAATAGTGTCAGTAAATCTTGGGCTTGGTTCTGTATGTGTACTATTATTGCTGCTACTACTACAAATTTTTATAACAAAAGGTCATTCAAGGCTAAGGATTTTAAGCTAATTTTAAAATGGATTCTTGGGCCTTAACAGGCATTCCTATTAATGCATATGTGGCAGAGAAATTGGCCCTTCCACACTCCCTCCCCAAATGGTTGTCTAGGTAGCCATGAAGCATTAATGGCTCTAGGGTTGGGGAAGGAGGGATCCTGCCTTTCAGTGTCTTTAGAGTTAATAGTAGGTATTGCTGTTATGGCAGCTGACCTTTCTCCTTAAACTCTGCCCCATGAATCATTTTTTTGACCCATAGCTGACTTAAAGTACTACTCATCTGGCTAGAACTATAAGCAGGAAAGTCAGTACAGTAAGTACAATTTGCTGCTGCTTTGTTTCAAATGGAATTTAAAAATCACTTTCTGCTTTTTGTTCTTTACATTTAAGACAATGCAGTTTTCTGTGTATTTAGCTCTTACTATTATGAATTGGAGACTTTTTTGTGCAAATCTTTTTAGCTATTCATGAAGGCATTTGATCTATGTAAAGAATGAATATAGTGCAGTTGGGAGTAAAGTATGACTATTCATAAAAGGGGTTGCGTGTTTGTTCTAGAAATACTATATATTGTATGTTTTCTTGATTTTTAGATTGAAAACATTGAGCTTCCAATGGATACGAAGACAAATGAACGAAGAGGGTTTTGTTTCATCACATATATGGATGATGAGCCAGTAAAGAAGTTACTAGAAAGTAGATACCATCAAATTGGGTCAGGCAAGGTACTGCTTTTCTGTATCTTTGCCCTTTGCTGCTGCCACCCACTCCTCCCCCTGTTCTGCCTGAGTTTTTTATATATACATATGTGCATCGGGTTGAACTTGAAGTAACGGGTGGTAAGATGTTTCAAAAATCTTGGATGTTAGTTTCATATACCAGGACAAAATAACACCATACTTGTAATATTTAATAGGTTCTCGATATAGTGCCGTTACTGAAAAATCAATCAAAGCAGTTTTATAATTCAATGCATTAATATGAAAACTGCAGTAGTTCAAAAGATAGAGAAACCAACAAAGGGGAGAAGATGAGGCTGCTTGCTTCCACTACTTCAGCTTCACCATATCCAGAAAAAGCCTTTGTAAAAAAATGTTTTCAGGGCAGATTTAAATCTTGGATAGGATAATTCACATGAAGCGAATGGGAGGGCATTCCATAAGTAGGGTGCAAGATGAGGAAGATGCACTCTTTCTAGTAGATTGCAAAATTGGGAGCAGAAGACGAGAGACAATTTTCAATAACTGACTGGAGAGTCCTAGAGGGGAGAGTAAGGTGAGGTAACTAAGAATAAATAGCAAGCTAATCCCCTATGGAAGAGCCTTAATGTGTTAGCGCAGTGTGTCTCAAACTGTGTGCCAAGGCAAGGTGGTGTGCTCCGATGAGATTCCAGAATTTTACTTTAATTTTAAAAATTCCCTTCATAATTACACACTAGAATAGATAACATGTACATCGCATACACAAGAGTCTCAATGTTATGAGCGTCGTGTGTGTAAGGATACAACTGCCCAGAAAAGCATCATTCTTTGATGTGGTTGGTCCTTGAAAACAAGTAATTTTATTTTTTTATGCAGTAATTATCTTAACTTGAGCAACAAAGCAATCAAGGTTTTGTTATTGTTTGCATCTTATCTTTGCGAGCTTGGATTTTCAGCTCCGAAAGAAATTAAATAGAAAAAAAGAAAACGATGGCAGATGATGAAATGCATGTTTGCTTATCCACTATTGAGACACATTTTGAGTTAATTTGCACTCAAAAATAAGCACATCCATCACATTGATTAGCAATTCTGTTCTGTCTACTTATAGTGTTACTGTTACAATTACCCATATGGAGCTTTGCAAAACCAACAAAAAATTAAAATTTGAGTGATTTAATTTTATAATTTCAGTTATAATGTACTGCAAAAAAATTTGTTCTGTTTAGTGTGCCAGAGCTAAAAAAAAGTTTGACACACTGTAAGCGTTTAAAATAGTGTTGAAATCTGAATGAGACGGGTTACCAATGATACTTTGCTGGAGTTACATGGTCAAAGCGTTTTGTACAAGACATGTATTTTGGATAGGTAGTAGTCCAAAGGTTTGGAAGAAGCATCAGTTTCTATTGCAACAGTCAAATCTAAGATAACTAAGGCATATAGAGAATGACACAAGGACTAATTTGTCCCCTTCCCCATGGGATCTCTCTCCATCCCCTGAAAGCTCTGTCCTCATCTCCACAAGCCTTGAACACTTTTTTACTTTCAAACATTTTTTATTGATAGCAATGGAGAGCCACAAAAACAAACCCTGGAAATAAGTGAGATCAAACCAACAATAAAGATAGTAAGTCTCCTGTTATCAAACATTTTAATACAAACGACAGCCAGCTATGTCTGTGCCAGTACCCTCCACAAATTCTATCCTCCATGAAGAACAACCCCTTCCCCCCCCCCTTATTACTACTATAGCAAGCCTGAAATTGTCATCCTTCAAAGACCAAGGAATGGAAAGTCCCAAATGGAGAGAGCTAGCCCTTCCCCCCCCCAAAAAAAAAAAAAAAAAAAAGCAAAACAACAAAAAACCACAATGGAAATCATTGTCACGGTGTATTCAAAAGCAAACTATGCCCTTGTGGGGCTAATGAATCTAGATAAACGGCCTAGATGAGTAAATACTGTGTACGGCATTTCAGCTGTCTCTTTGCACAAGCCAATTCATGGATTTGAGCTCTCCATTTCTAAAACAAGGGGGGTGATCGAAATCCATGATTTCAAAATACTTTTGTAAATCAAGAGACACCGTGTAACAGAATAAAATCCCCCCCCCCCAAGGCCTCGAGCAAATCTAACAATAACTACTCTGCTGTACCTGCAATGGAACACCAGAGGAGGGATAACAAGTAGCGCATCACTTTGGCTCAATAGCTTTCAATATGCCAACAGTCCCAAAAAGAGTGTGAGAATTGGGCTCCCTACCACATTTAAGACACACAGGGGAATCAAGACCACCTATCTTATGGAGTTGTACTTGAGTGAAGTACGCCCTGTACAACACCCAGGCATAGCACTCACACAGCCACTATCCTCTAATTCAGTGTTTTTCAACCGCTGTTCCGCGGCACACTAGTGTGCCGCGAGATGTTGCCTGGTGTGCCGTACGGTCAGGGCCGCCATCAGGGCAGTACCACCAGTCTAGGGAGAGGGGCGGTCCGCCCCACGTGGACAGGAGAGAGCTGGACGGGGGACCCGCAGAGTTCAATACATCTCGAGCCGCGAGGCTCGTCTTCTGTTCCTACCTGCCCTGCAGCTAACATATAGCCGATCGCAAGCGTTCCCCGATGTCGGCGCTGACGTCGGAGGGAGGGCTTAAGCAAAGCCTGCCCTCCGACGTCAGCGCTGACGTCGGAGAATACTTCCGTTCGGCTATTTGTGTGCGGCAGGGCAGACAGGAAGCAGAAGACAAGCCTCGCGGCTTGAGCTTCGTTTTGCTGAGAAAGTTGCAAAGATGGGCTGGTAGGCAAACACGGAACACAAAAGGGGGGAGGGAGTGCGTTTTGGACACAAGGCATGAACTTGGGAGAGAGGAAGGGAGGGAAAGAGATGCTGAGGTGGGGGAGGGAATGGGTTTTTGGACACAGAAGGCATGGACTTGGGAGAGAGGAAGGGAGGGAAAGAGATGCTGAGGTGGGGGAGGGAATGGGTTTTTGGACACAAGGCATGAACTTGGGAGAGAGGAAGGGAGGGAAAGAGATGCTGAGGTGGGGGAGGGAATGGGTTTTTGGACACAAGGCATGAACTTGGGAGAGAGGAAGGGAGGGAAAGAGATGCTGAGGTGGGGGAGGGAATGTGTTTTTGGACACAGAAGGCATGGATTTGGGAGAGAGGAAGGGAGGGAAAGAGATGCTGAGGTGGGGGAGGGAATGGGTTTTTGGACATAAGGCATGGACTTGGGAGAGAGGAAGGGAGGGAAATAGATGCTGAGGTGGGGGAGGGAATGTGTTTTTGGACACAGAAGGCATGGACTTGGGAGAGAGGAAGGGAGGGAAAGAGATGCTGAGGTGGGGAGGGAATGCGTTTTTGGACACAGAAGAAATGGACTTGGGAGAGAGGAAGGGAGGCAAAGAGATGCTGAGGTGGGGGAGGGAATGCGTTTTTGGACACAGAAGAAATGGACTTGGGAGAGAGGAAGGGAGGGAAAGAGATGCTGAGGTGGGGGAGGGAATGCGTTTTTGGACACAGAAGAAATGGACTTGGGAGAGAGGAAGGGAGGGAAAGAGATGCTGAGGTGGGGGAGGGAATGAGTGTTTGGACACAGAAGGCATGGACTTTGGAGAGAGGAAGGGAGGGAAAGAGATGGTTGTGTACACGGGGAATAGAAGAAAGGAGAATTTTTGGTCATAGGGAGGGAGTGAGGTACAGATAGTGGCATACCAGGGTGGGGGGGGGGGCGGTCTGCCCCACCCCGGGTTTACATCCCAAGGGGGTGCACAGCTGGCCACCCTCCAGTGTTGTCCCTAGGCCGGCAAACTGCGGCTCTTTAGCCACTTGAGTGCCACCGCCGCCAACGGTGTTGTTGGCGGTGGCAGCATTATAAAATACTTTCTTTGTGTTTATTTGATTCCTATTCAAGAGAATTACTTTATATATAGTCAATATAGGCACAGAGTTAAATTTTTTAACATTTTCTAATGGTGGTGTGCCTCGTGATTTTTTTCATGAAACAAGTGTGCCTTTGCCCAAAAAAGGTTGAAAAACACTGCTCTAATTAACCTAGGAATGAATCCCTTTGCTAAGCATATCCCAATGTGTCAAATGTTTTTATTAGAACAAAGTGCATAAAATACCAACAATTGCAAAATGCAACATTTTCTTAGTACAATAGCACAATTAAGAAACCCTTAACCCAGCCCCCTCCCCCAACTCTCCCCTTCCAACATAACCCAAAGTAGGCACAAAAATACAATTGAATAGAAGAAGGGTTATGTATTCAAGAGATGACTTTTCGCAAGTGGTGTAAGGTTCCCCCAAAAGAGCTCCCAAATCGGACGAAAACGCACACCTGCACAAGTCAAGGTTCACAAATCGTCTGCATTCCAAGGAGGCTTGTAGAATCGTTAACAATCTCCACTGGCAATAGGTTGGAGGCTCACTGGACAAGATTCTTTTTGCCCAGCAACAAACGCTGACATGCTTTTAGGTTTAGGTGAAACTATCATATTAAAGTCAAACAAAGCTCTTGGGTTAGGAGTCCACCATCTGCCCCATAAGACGGATGTAAATTGTAATGTGTCGAATTTTAATATATGAAGCTCCATCTCCCAATGCGTCTTGAATGCAGATCCTTGGGACTTGCAAACTGAGTAAAGGTCCTTTGGATCGCTGATTATCCCAGGACAAGCAGGCAGGTATTCTCACTAGTGGGTGATGTCATCAGACAGAGCCCGATACGGACGTCTCACAAGCACGTGTTGCTTGTAGAAACTTAAAAGTTTCGAGATGCCCGCACCGCGCATGCGCCGGTGCCTTCCCGCCCGGAGAGCCGGGCGTGTCTCCTCAGTTCTTTTCTTTCCGCGGAGCTGAGAAGTTCAACTTCATCATGCGCTAGCTGAATTCAGTTAAATTTGCCTTCCTTGTCCGCGTTTTTCGCTTTCTTTTATTTTTAATTGTAGTACATTTCTTTTTCAGTAAAAAAAAAAAAAAAAGATTATTTCCTCCGGCGGGTCGAACCGGCCGGCCACGTGGCTCAGGCCTACTGGCTTCGACCTCGCGGCGGAGATTTTCCGGCCTATGTCCCGGCCAATCACCGGGTTTAAAAAGTGCAGCAAGTGCCAACGCGCGATTTCACTCACGGACCCGCACCGACGCTGTTTGCAGTGTCTTGGTCCTGACCACATTCCAAAATCGTGCAGGCCTTGCTCTACCCTTACGGCACGCTCATTCAAACGGCGTTGCCTACTGTGGGAGTCGATGTTCAAGATGGACGCAGCTAAGGATCCTTCAGCTTCCACTTCATCTGATACCTCCCCGGTTCGTGCGAAACCGGTATCGACCCCTCCTGCATCGAGTGTGGTGAAACCGGCATCGTTCATCCCGACACCATCCACGAGCTCGACGTCGGTGCCTGCCCCGGTCTCCTCGGTTCAGGTACCTCTTCCTTCCACAGTACCACCAGTGGTCATCAAAGTGCCGAAAGCTACCAAGCAGAAGCACTCGACCTCGAAGGAACGCGATGTCCGTGCAGGAGGACCCCCTTTCGGTGCGGATCCCTCCTTATCGGCTTCGCTACGGTCCATGCTGGAAGCTCAATTCGTTGAGCTCATGCAGACCATCGGACCCGGGCTCATCGCTGCCATACAGGGTGACCTCCCGGTACCGGTCCAAAGGGGCGGTCCGCCCCCTCCCCCACGCCGTTCGACCTCGACAACCGACGAGGACGAACGGGGGAGGGCGGCGATGCCCATGCGGCAAGCCTCGCTTACTGATATGCCGCCATTAGAACCCATTACGCCTCCGCACCAACATGGGACCAGACCTCCGATCGATAATCAAAGCCCTGGGCATAGTCAGGAAGAGTTCTTCCGCACTCCTTACCAGACTTGGGTAGCATCGCAAGAACCTGCATCGCAACCCCTGTTACGATCCACCGCTTCCAGCCCTATCCATCACTTGGGGGCCTCGGGAGACCATGCGATTCACAGACGATCCCGATCTCCGTCCCGCCACCGAGAGGGACATCGATCCAGACACTCATCCTGGCACTCTTCACGCCATTCGGAGGTGTCACCGCAGAAAAAACTGCAACGTATGGGATACCCCTCATCAGAGGTATCCCCACCGGAGGGACCGGAGTACGAGGAAACACCCATACCCGACTCTCCTTGCCATTCCCCGATGTCCATGGACCCGGAGGCCTCTTCCTCCTCCAGCCCATCTCACAAACCGACGCTGGCGGATCAATTGTCTTTCTCATCATTCCTCCGACAAATGGCGGATGATCTGGATGTGACTCTTGACACGGGCTCCCGATACTCCAAAGAGTATCTGGACACCATGCATTTACCTAACCCTCCAACGGAGTCGCTTCGGCTCCCTCTGCATAAATTGCTGGATCAGACCTTCATGCAGTGTTTCGAAACACCGTACTCCATACCGGCGATTCCCAGCAAACTCGATGCTCGATACCGCATCGTGCACCATAAAGGGTTCGAAGGCCCTCAACTCTCTCACCAATCCCTACTGGTCGAGTCCTCTCTTAAACGCTCTCATCCCTCTCAGGTCTACGCCTCTGTACCGCCGGGCCGAGAGGGGAGAACGATGGACAAATTTGGTAGAAAATTCTATCAAAACTCCATGATGGCGTCACGGGTGCTGAACTACAATTTCTTTTTCTCTTCCTATCTGGAGTTGTTCTTGCCGGTGCTCCGCAAGTTCACTCCTTTCATAGACACACAAGCTCGATTCGAGTTCGAGGAAGTGGTAGCCTCCCTCTCCCAGTTACGCCTCCAGCTGATGCAATCCTCCTTCGATGCATTCGAACTCTCGGCACGTGCTGCCGCAAGCGCGGTAGCCATGCGCCGCCTGGCATGGCTCCGTACAATCGATATGGATCCCAACCTCCAAGACAGACTCGCCAACGTACCATGTGCGGGAGCTGATCTGTTCGATGAGTCTATCGAAACTGTTACCAAGAAGCTGTCGGATCACGAAAAATCCTTTCAATCCATCCTGCGGCCCAAACCCAAACCTCAACAGTCTCGACCTTCCAGGCCACCCCTGATTTACCAGCGGCGTTACATGCCCCGACAAACGCCTGCTGCGAGACAACCTGCGAAGAGACAACCTCCCCAGAAGTCTCAGCAAAAACCCCAGCCACCGGCTGCACCTAAGGCTACCCAGCCCTTTTGACTCCCTTCCTGGGAGCATAACCGACACCGTTCTGCACCCCTCAGCCTCTCCCATAGGGGGCCGCCTCCATCTTTTCTACCATCGATGGGAGGCCATAACCACAGACCTATGGGTCCTTACCATCATAAGAGACGGATACTCTCTTCACTTCCATCGGGTCCCCCCGGACCATCCTCCAAGAGAGTATCCTTCAAGCTCGACACAGACCGCCCTTCTTCTTCAGGAAGTCCAAACCTTACTTCAGCTTCGGGCCGTCGAGCCGGTCCCGTCAGACCAATTGAACCGAGGGTTTTACTCCCGGTACTTCCTCATCCCGAAGAAAACGGGCGACCTGCGACCCATTCTGGACCTTCGGGCCCTCAACAAGTTTCTGGTCAAAGAGAAGTTTCGTATGCTGACTCTGGCTTCTCTATACCCCCTCCTCGAGCAGAACGACTGGTTATGCTCCCTGGATCTCAAGGAGGCCTACACTCACATCCCCATTCACCCGGCCTCCCGAAAGTTCCTCAGATTTCGGGTGGGAAATCTGCATCTACAGTATCGAGTGCTACCATTCGGCCTCTCTTCGTCCCCCAGAGTCTTCACAAAGTGCCTGGTGGTAGTGGCCGCGGCACTCCGGGACAGGGGTCTACAGGTGTTCCCATACCTCGACGACTGGCTCATCAAGGCCCCGTCAGCCCCAGAGGTCACTTCGGCGGTCTCGGCTACAACCTACCTCCTCCAAAACTTGAGCTTTGAGATCAACTTTTCCAAGTCTCACCTACAACCCACCCAGTCCCTCCCCTTCATCGGGGCAGTCCTGGACACCAGTCGACTCCGAGCATTCCTGCCTCTTCAACGCATGGAGGCTCTTCTTCATCTCTGCCAGTCGGTGTCTACTCGCCAAACCCTACCGGCGAGACAACTGATGGTGCTCCTGGGCCACATGGCCTCCACAGTACATGTGACACCCTTTGCCAGACTCCATCTCAGAATCCCCCAGTGGACCCTGGCATCACAGTGGAATCAGACGTCCGATCCACTAACCAAACACATCGTAGTCACACCTGCTCTTCGGCAGTCTCTACTTTGGTGGATGACCTCTTCGAATCTATCCAGAGGTTTGCTGTTGCACTCTCCCCCCCATCAGAAAGTTCTCACAACCGATTCGTCGAACTATGCATGGGGGGCCCACCTGGATGGTCTCCGCACCCAAGGATTCTGGACCAGTGCGGACAGACTACATCAAATCAATCTACTGGAGCTCAGAGCCATCTTCAATGCTCTCCAAGCTTTCCAACACCTACTTCACAACATGGTGATCCTCATTCGCACAGACAATCAGGCCGCCATGTATTATATCAACAAGCAAGGAGGCACGGGCTCGGCCCTCCTTTGCCAGGAAGCTCTACGAATCTGGGACTGGGCGGTTCGCCACAACGCCTTCCTCAGAGCTGTCTACATTCAGGGGAAGAACAACGTCTTAGCAGACACCTAAGTCGTCTTCTACAACCTCACGAATGGACTCTCCATTCCAGCCCCCTTCACCAAATCTTCACACAGTGGGGGACGCCTCAGATAGACCTCTTTGCAGCTCCCCACAACTCCAAACTGCCTCAGTTTTGCTCCAGGATCTACACTCCTCATCGCCTCGAGGCAGATGCTTTTCTACTGGACTGGGGGAAACGATTTCTATATGCGTTCCCACCATTCCCGCTGATCCAGAAGACTCTGGTCAAGCTGAAACTCGAACAGGCCACCATGATTCTAATAGCTGCTCGGTGGCCCAGACAACCTTGGTTCTCCCTTCTACTTCAACTCAGCAGCAGGGAACCTGTACCACTTCCAGTGTTTCCTTCACTACTTACTCAACATCAAGGATCACTGCTTCATCCCAACCTGCAGTCTCTCCACCTGACAGCTTGGTTCCTCTCAACGTAACCCCTCACCAATTCTCACAAGAAGTGAGGGAGATCTTGGAGGCTTCCAGGAAGCCCGCCACTCGGCAATGCTACTCCCAGAAATGGACTAGATTCTCCTCATGGTGTGTTTCTAAATCAAAGGAACCTCAGCGAGCTTCCTTATCCTCCGTGCTGGACTATCTCCTACACCTATCTCAATCTGGGCTCAAGTCTACATCCATACGAGTCCACCTGAGCGCTATTGCAGCTTTCCACCAGCCTCTACAAGGGAAACCCCTCTCGGCCCATCCGGTGGTCGCCAGATTTATGAAAGGGCTCTTTCATGTTAACCCTCCTCTCAAACCACCCCCAGTAGTTTGGGATCTCAATGTAGTCCTTTCCCATCTCATGAAGCCCCCGTTTGAACCACTCAACAGGGCTCCTCTTAAGTATCTCACCTGGAAAGTGCTTTTTCTTGTAGCCCTTATGTCTACTCGCAGAGTCAGCGAACTCCAGGCATTGATGGCGGACCCACCATTCACAGTATTTCATCACGACAAGGTGGTCCTCCGCACTCACCCGAAATTCCTGCCTAAAGTGGTCTCCGAATTTCATCTCAACCAATCCATTGTACTTCCAGTATTCTTTCCTAAGCCCCATTCTCACCACGGAGAATCGGCCCTTCACACTCTAGACTGTAAACGTGCTTTGGCTTTCTACCTGGATCGTACCAAGCCACACAGAACCACCCCCCAACTTTTTGTCTCCTTCGATCCTAATAAGTTGGGAAGACCCGTATCAAAGCGCACCATCTCTAATTGGATGGCGGCTTGTATCTCTTTCTGCTATGCCCAGGCTGGATTATCACTTCCTTGTAAGGTCACAGCCCATAAGGTCAGAGCAATGGCAGCCTCAGTAGCATTCCTCAGATCAACACCAATTGAGGAGATTTGTAAGGCTGCCACTTGGTTCTCGGTTCACACCTTCACCTCACATTATTGTCTGGATACTTTCTCCAGACGGGATGGACAGTTTGGCCAAACAGTGTTGAAAAATTTATTCTCTTAAGTCGCCAACTCCCCCTCCATCCCACTGAGGTTAGCTTGGAGGTCACCCACTAGTGAGAATACCTGCCTGCTTGTCCTGGGATAAAGCAATGTTACTTACCGTAACAGTTGTTATCCAGGGACAGCAGGCAGCTATTCTCACGTCCCACCCACCTCCCCTGGGTTGGCTTCTCAGGCTAGCTACCTGAACTGAGGAGACACGCCCGGCTCTCCGGGCGGGAAGGCACCGGCGCATGCGCGGTGCGGGCATCTCGAAACTTTTAAGTTTCTACAAGCAACACGTGCTTGTGAGACGTCCGTATCGGGCTCTGTCTGATGACATCACCCACTAGTGAGAATAGCTGCCTGTTGTCCCTGGATAACAACTGTTACGGTAAGTAACATTGCTTTTTTGTAGTTTATAGGGACAGGCGGGAATCGTAGGGGATGCCTCACGGGGACGGAGGGGATTCCTTGCGGGGACTGGTGGGGACGGAGGGATTCCTCGCGGGGACGGGTGGGATTTCTGTCCCCGCGCAACTCTCTACTTCAAACTGCCTCAGTTCTACTCCAGGATATACTTTCCTCACCGCCTCAAGGCAGATGCTGTTCTTCTGGAATGGACAAATCTTTTCCTCTACGCATTCCCTCCATTTCCTCTCATTCTCAAGACTCTGGTCAAGTTGAACGATCATGCCACTATGATTCTAATCGCTCCTCGGTGGCCCAGACAACCTTGGTACTCCCTTCTACTTCAACTCAGCACCAGGGAGCCATACCTTCTACCAGTTTTTCCTTCTCTGTTTACACAGTCAAGGATCTCTGCTTCATCCCAATCTGCAGTCTCTACACCTGACAGCTTGGAGATAGGACAGTATGCGATTTCCAATCATGCCTAGGTTTGGATGGATTGGGTGATTCCAGGAGCCTATCCTTTATGGTTAGCGAGCGACTACAAGTTTTATGATTATTTATCGACATGTTGGAAGAACTATCAATACCATAATCAGAACCATGAGGATGATCTGGGTTCTGTACTGGGAGGCTGCGAAGGTGGTTCTACATGAGTATATCAGTTGTGTTAGCCATGCTAGGAAAGTGCACACAGCAATGGAATTCCAAACAAAGTCAAGTTGAGAGAACCCAGTCTATAGTCCTGAGATCCAGTACTACAAACTGAACTGGCGTGATCCCTCTCAAGCCATAGAGGTGGTAGAAGGCAGATCTCCTATGTCCAAAATGGCAACAAATGCCTGGGTGTTGGCAAGGTATCGTAAGTTCAATGATTACTGGTACTGGAGGATTGGAGAAGGGCGAATGTGATCTCTCTCCACACAAAAGTGGAAGTAAGAAATAAATAGGGAATTAAGGCCGGTAAGTGACTTCTGTGGTAAGCAAATAATCGAAACGCTTTTAAAACGGAGAATGGTGAAGTTTCTGGAATCCTGTGTATTATAGGACCAGAGGCAACATGGATTCACTAGAGGTAGGTCTTGGCAGACCTGATCAATTTCTTTGACAGAGTGATCAGAGAATTGGATAGAGGGTGTGCACTAGATGTGGTGTATTTAGATTTTAGCAAAGCCTTTGACAATGTTCCACACAGATATAGAGAGATATCTAGAGATATAGATATCTAGATAGATATCTATATAGTTCTGGTGCTACCATTGAGTAATGAGGAGATGGCAGGATAGGCCAATGCAAACTGAATCTTCTGAGTAAACGGTGTGGAGCATATCGGTGAAAAATGTCTCCGCTGTTGCACCACCTTGGCCAAGTAATCCTGGAAGCATAAGAAGTGACTTGTGAGATAGATGTGAGCCGCCACGGAGCCCCTGGAATATTGCAGTTTTATGAACAAAATTGAGGACACATGAATCACTTGAGGTCTTTGCAAGGCCAATTGCCACTCCTGTGTGCACGCTCAATGTGAAGCGGCCTAAAACTTCAAGAGGAGTGGGGGAGGAACTGCTTTCGTCTTGGAGGTTAGTGAGGGGTCACTTTGGTTTTAAAGCCTGGAAAGGATTCTGCTGATAAGGCTTCCTATCGCCCCATAAAATCTTTATGGGTATTCTGACTTGTCATCTGCAACATTATTTGGGGCTTTTGGTGCAGGATGACCAGGCAGGCTTTATTCACAGACTGCAAACCTTTGATAACATTCACCAGGTGTGCCACATTATTCTGCCAATGCTTGGAAAGCACCCGCTTTGATTTTAGGCCTTTGGGGTTTCCTGGCTGTTTTTGTTTCAGAAGATATCTGCCATGGGAATTTCGGGTCAATTTCTTGCATGGATTAAATCTTTGTATGTTAAACCCCTGGCAACACTTAAAGTGAATGGGGAATACTGTGCGGAATTTGAGCTAGCTAGAGGTACCCGCCAGGGTTGTGCGTTGTCTTCCCTCCTTTTTGCATAAGTGTTCAAGGCTTGTGCAGATGAGGACAGAGCTTACAGGGTTAACATAAGAATTGCTTCTGGATCAGACCAGTGGTCCATCGTGCCCATCAGTCTACTCCTGCAGCGGTCCTTAGGTCAAAAACTAGTGCCCTAACTGAGTCTAGCCTTACCTGCTTACGTTCTGGTTTAGTAGGAACTTGTCTAACTTTGACTTGAATCCCTGGAGGGTGTTTCCCCCTATAACAGCCTCCGGAAGAGCGTTCCAGTTTTCACCACTCTCTGGATGAAGAAGAACTTTCTTAACGTTTGCACGGAATCTTTCCCTTTTAACTTTAGAGAATACCATCTTGTTCTCTCTACCTTGGAGAGGGTGAACAACCTGTCTTTATATACTAAGTCTATTCCCTTCATTATCTTGAATGTTTCGATCATGTCCCCTCTGTTTCCTCTTTTCAAGGGAGAAGAGGCCCAATTTCTCTAATCTCTCACTGTCCCTTAACCATTTTAGTTGCTCTTCTCTGGACCGTTTTCAAATGGTGATGAGTCAAAAGCACACGGGGACAAAGCGCGTGGACAACTGAGCGCAGGGCTTAATCGCGCCAAAGAAAACCCGTATTTTAAAGGGCTCTGATGGGGGTCTACTTAATAGGGATTGCGCTGCCTCACGTTGCCATGTTGTGGAGGTGAGGATGGTGTAACCTCCCACATTATACTGAAAACCTAACTTTTTCCCTAAACAGTATAATAAGAGGGGTTACAACCGCCCACAACGCCAGCGATATCTCTATTAAGTAAAGTTGAGGGTTCCCCACCAACATCCCCCGTCAGAGCCCTTTAAAATACGTTTTTTCTTCGGCGTGATGGAAGTCCCGCGCTCAGTTGTCTGCGCTCGGTTGTCGGCACATCTTTCTCCTTGCGCGCTTTAGACTATGAACCGTTTCAAATAGTACCATGCCCTTCTTAAAGTATTGCGACCAATGCTGGACGCAGTATTCCAGGTGGGGACGTACCATGGCCTAGTACAGCGGCATGATAACCTCCAATCTGTTCGTGATCCTCTGTCTTAATTATTCCTAGCATTCTGTTCACCCTTTTCACCGGCACCGCACATTGCGTGGATGGCTTCATCGTCTTGACCAGTATTACCAAGTCTCTTTCCTGAGGAGGCTCTCTGAATACTGCACCGGACATCCTGTATTTGTGTAAGATTTTGTTACCGACATGCAACACCTTACACTTATCCACGTTAAACCTCATTTGTCATGTCGCAGCCCATTTCTTGAGTGTTTGTCACGTTGCAGGTCTTTGCAATTCTTTGGTGTCTAAACTACTCTGAATAACTTTGTATCGTTTGCAGATTTAATCACCTCAATCATCGTATTAATTTCCAGGTCATTTATAAATATTTTGAAGAGCACTGGTCCAAGCACCGAACCCTGCGGCACTCCACTCGTGATGCTTTTCCAGTCAGAGTACTGTCTATTTACCCCCACTCTGTTTCCTATCCGCCAATCTCAATTCCATGGTTCACAATTTTTTAATTTTTTTTTTAATTAGTTGTTCGAGCAGGACCTTGTCAATTGTCTTCTGAAAATCCAGATATACAATGTCGACCGGGTCACCCTTGTCTATCTGCCTGTTAACTCCCTTGAAGAAGTGCAGAAAGTTCATCAAGCAAGATCTTCCTTTGCTGAAGCCATGCTGGCTGGTCATCATATTGTGTCTGTTAAGGTGCTCAATGATGCGGTCCTTTTATCAGTGCCTCTACCATCTTTCCTAGTATGGCGGTCAGACTTGGCTGCTTGTAGTTTCCCAGATTGCCCCTCGAACCTTTCTTGAAATTGGCGTAACATTCACCACTTTCCAGTTTTCCGGAATCCTTCCAGACTTGATCAACAGATTGGTTATTAGTTGAAATTCAGCTATAACTCCTTTTAGTTCCTTGATTACCCTCAGATGAATGCCATCCGGTCTCGGGGATTTATTGCTTTTAAGCCTATCAGTCTGCCTGCATACTTCTTCTAGACTGACCGTCAACTCAGTCAGTTTCCCATCTTCATTTCCTGTGTATAGCCTGTGAGCTTCCAGTATATTGTGTATATTCCCTTCGGTAAATACAAACGCAAAAAATGTGTTTAGTTTGTCAGCGATGGCTTTGTCCTCCTTTAGCACTCCCTTTATTGTTTTGTCATCCAACGGCCCCACTGCTTCCTTCGCAGGTTGTTTCCCCTTAATATATCAAAAGAACGACTTGAAGTTTTTTGCCTCCTTGGCTATTTTTTCCTCTTAGTCTCTTATGGCATCTGCTTTGTTTGTGCTTTTTCCAGTTTTTGTCCGTTTTTGAACTTTTCCATTCCTTAAACGAAGTTTTCTTGTCTCTGATAGCTTCTTTCAATGCTACAGTGAGCCATGCTGGTTCCTTGTTCTTTTACTTCTTGGGTCCCTTGTTGATACGCGATATGTATAGATTTTGTGCCTCAGTGACTTGTGACCTTAAAAAGGGACCACGCTTGTTCTAGTGTTTTCAAAGTCTTATCTTCTTCCCCACCATGAGTCTCATCCCTTTGTAATTCTCTTTTTGGAAGTTTCAGTGCCGTGGCCGCCATTCTGGATCGATGTTTTGCCCCCATGTCCAGGTTGAAGTGGATCATATTGTGATCACTGCTTCCCAGTGTCCCTTCTACTTCTACACCTTGCGCCGGTCCTCGTAACCCATTTAGAATTAAGTCCAGAATTGCATTTCCTCTCGTATTTTCCTTGACAAGTTCCAGGAAGCAATTGCCTACAGCATCCAGGAACTTGGTCTCCCGCAGTCACAGGTGCCTAGGTTCCAGTCTATCCCCGGATAATTGAAGTCGCCCATGATAACTGCGTTGCCTCCCTTGCAGTTGTGTATAATCTTGTCCATCATTTCTCCATCCGTTTCGTCGGACTGCCCTGGGGTTTGGTAGTAGATGCCGATCTTCATTTCAGTTCCATTTGTTACCATTTTGGCCCATAGAGAGACTACCTTATTTTTCATTTCTGGCGTGTTCTCTCCGGTAGACTCAATTCCTCCTCTTTGATGTATAGGGCAATACCCCCACCTTTTTGATCCACTCTATCTCTACAGTATAGCTTGTATCCTAGCAGCACAGTGTCCCAGACATTTTCCTCGTTCCACCATGTTTCCGTAATGCCGATGTCAAGGTTATCATTTTGTGCCATAGCTTCCAATTCCCCCATCTTATTCCTTAGGCTCCTTGCGTTCGTGTACATACACTTGAGTTTGCGGCCTGTTACTTTCTTGATTTTCCTCCCCTCTTATTTCCCTTTCGATCCCTCAGGATTTCTGCCTTGCCCATGATCCGGTGAGTCTTCCCTGCAATCTTCCTGCACGGTATCCTCTGGTATACTGTTTCCCGAACCATCGACTCTTGGTCGACTGTCGGCTTTCCCCTTTTAGTTTAAAAACTTCTCAATTTCTAGCTTGATGTTGCTTGCAAGTAGCCTCGTTCCATCTCCGCTAAGATGGGAGTCCATTCTTCCTGTATAGCTTGCTCTTCCCCCAGAATAATAATAATTTATTTTTGTATACCGCCACACCATCAGTTCTTGGCGGTTTACACAATAAATTACAAAGTATTTAAAATACAGAGCCAGATAAGTGTCTTATAAAAGGAAATAACACAATTCAATAAAAGATACTAACTGACAAAGTACGACCCTAACTCATTCAAACAAAGTATGTACAATACAGATTATTTATACTAAAATAGATAAGCTTCTGTAAGCCTTATTCCATAAACATAATAAAAATCCTTCTTCCTCACACCAGCGCCTCATCCACGCGTTTATTGCTTGAAGCTCCATCTGCTTCTTCTCATCGGCCTTGAGTACCGGCAAGATCTCTTGAGAACGCTACCCTTGGTGTTCTGGTCTTCATCTTCCTAGCATCCAGTACTTCCCTTCTGTAGTTCCTGTTGCCCACGTTGTTTGTCCCCACATGGATCACCATCGCCATATCTTCCTCTTTCACGCTGTCAATGATCGTGTCGATGCGGCTCACTATATCTTCTATCTTGGTTCCCGGTAGGCAGGTCTCCAGCCGATCCTGTCTTCCTCCCGCTATGTTGCTGTCGACTTGTCTGATGGAGTCCCTCACGACAATTGCTGTCCTATCTTCCCTTGTCTCTCCAGCTGCAGGTCCGTGTCCGCGTTGTATCATCCCTCCAGCCGTAGGTCCGTGTCCTCTATGCACTTCCATCTTCCCTCATCCTGGCGTTGGCTTGCACTGGACTGGTCTTCCTGTGGGTTCCCTCTGCTGTTTCCAAGTCTCGCTGCTGTCACCCATTTCTTCCTTGGGTTGGGATAGAACTTGTGGGGATGGAGAGAGATCCTGTGGGAACGGGGACAAATTTGTCCCTGTATCATTTTGTAGTGCGACACAAACTTGTTAATTCAAATGTACTGAACAGATGAGAAGAGCATGACAGCAAGACTTGTATATCAAAGGAAAATTGATAGTCTCAGTTGAATCAGTGTGTTTCTAGGTAGTGGAAGGAGACTACAAAAGGTATGCCATGGAGAGTAGGAATTAGTGATGGATCACTGAAAGCAAGACATCTTGAGGGGTTAAGAATAAGTTGTGAATGAAGCAGATTTAAAACAGAATTGAAACCTTTCTGAATAGGAGTGAGATTTAGGCAGTCAAGATCTTGATATGAAAGTAGAATGCTGGCATAAAAATACCAGGTAATTTGGTGGTCTTGGATAAGCATAATAAGGGGCTGAAAAAATTAGAGACA
Organism: Geotrypetes seraphini; assembly: GCF_902459505.1. Classification (NCBI taxonomy): domain Eukaryota; kingdom Metazoa; phylum Chordata; class Amphibia; order Gymnophiona; family Dermophiidae; genus Geotrypetes; species Geotrypetes seraphini. The sequence continues at coordinate 354,529,607 of NC_047084.1, forward strand.
CTAGCACACAACCCTGAGGAACACAGCAGGGGAGCTTGTGAGAGATGATGGAAGGGCTACAGAGAGCAATTCAAGGGGGAGAACCTGGAAGTTGATGTAAGAGAAAGTTGTGATCTACAAGATCAAATGCAGCACTCTGGTTAAGTGCTATTTTCTCAGTCTCAAAAGTTTGAGTAGAAGCTATTAATAAGGGCTTAGGGCACTTTCTATACTGTGCCCAGGTCTAAAACAAATGTTGGTGGGGGTGGAGGATATGAGAGGATTCAATATGCTGTAATATCAGAGAACATTTTTTTTCTATTTGGAGTAAAGACTTGCCAAATTTTTTGTTTCGTTACTTGAAATGGGCCTGAAATCTGTATTCAACCTTGTTTGAAAATGCCTGTGCAGTTCTAGCTGGAAATGACTGTGTGCAGCCTACCATGTTGGTAGTATGCAGTAGTGCTGCCCGATTCAGGAAAAAAATTTCACTTCGATTCAGCCTACTGAATTGGTTTTTCGATTCAATTAGATTTTCCTGCCCAATTGGGTGTGCTCTTTTTATTTTGTTTATTTTTTGTTTGTTTTTGTTTTTTCAAACATCCTGGTGGGTTTATTTTATAGCCTTTTCACCCCCTTTGCCTTCTCCTAACCACACTGGCACTGTGGTGTAAACAAACAAAAAAGACTTTTCCTCTCTCTCTCTTAAATCCTAGCCCATGTTTGCGGTCTAACACCAGCTCTGGCAGGATACACGTTTCAAATCTGACAGTGTTCTCCCCAGAAATTTTTTTCAGCCGGGTGGCATGAAAAAGTAGCCGGGTGGGGAAAATTAAGGGCTCCTTTTACTAAGCTGCAATAGCGTTTTTAGCACATGCAGAATTGCCACGCTACACGGCTAGAACTAACGCCAGCTCAATGCTGGCGTTAGCGTCTTAGCACGTGCGGCAATTCTGCACAAGCTAAGCGTGCAGTAAAACAGCTATTGCAGCTTAGTAAAAGGAGCCCTAAATGTGTACTATTTGTATTAGCTAATTATTAGTTGTTTTCCAATGCTCAATATGACTGCCTTTCTTAAGGTTTGATACTTTTTCCATAATTTTTTATTAAATTTAAGAAGTATCCAGTTCTAGAAGTGAATAATTAGATATTTGCCCTCTTTCAAATGGTATAGAGCAGCATCTCTCAAACTTTAACTCCGGTACACTAAATGGAGCAAATGTTTTTTTGTGGCACACTAAATTCAGCAAATATTTTTCATGGCTGGAAAAAATTTCTGGGAAGAACACTGTTGCTGTTAGTTTTCAAGGTCCAATCATGTCGAAGAATGATGCTTATCTGGGCAGTTGTATAATAAAAAGAATGGATAACATGAGAAGTGAAACTGTCATGAATCAGAGGGATACATACCCTGTAGGTCCTAAAAGCAGGCTTGTGGATTAGATCAGTGATTCCCAACCCTGTCCTGGAGGAACACCAGGCCAATCGGGTTTTCAGGCTAGCCCTAATGAATATGTATGAGAGATTTGCATATGATGGAAGTGATAGGCATGCAAATTTGCTTCATGCATATTCATTAGGGCTAGCCTGAAAACCCAATTGGCCTGGTGTTCCTCCAGGACAGGGTTGGGAACCACTGGATTAGATATAAACTATGAAGGCAGTGGTGTACCTACCACCCGAGGCCCATCATTTTTTTTTTTACACACCCCCATCTGTATGAAAAACATGAATGAGCGGGTCAGTAGAGTGACAGTATAATTACAATTATACTTTAGGGGGTCAGTAGACTTAAGAGGGTGGGTAAATAGTGTGGGCAGACTTGATGGGCTATAGCTCTTATCTGCCGTCATCTTTCTATGTTTCTATGATTTTTAGTAACAATCCACACATCACACAAGTGTACCTAGGAAATGGCAGCATCTTACATACTGCAGTGAGCAGTACATCAATACACCCATTGTAAAACTAAACAAGCCAGACTAGTACAGATCAATCCTACATAGTCAATCCTAACTGAAAACTATGTCTTTCGAACACAGAAAACACCTTCGCCTAGTATGGAATATGTAATCACAAACTAATCCCTCTCCCTTTTACAAAACTGTAATGTGGTTTTTAGCCATGGTGGTAACAGCTCAGACTCTCTCATAGAATTCTGAGCAATTAACACCATGGCTGGTGCTAAAAAACACTCTACAGTTTTGTAAAAGGGGGGATAAAATAAAAAAACATAGACAAAGGTTAAATTGAACCACCAAGAAGCTGGACTCTGCATACAATGCAACACCACAGAAACAGCGATTCATCTCCCCTAAAGCAAAAAATAAATAGAATTTTTTTCTACATTGTCTTCTCTGGTTTCTGCTTTCCTTATAGTCTTGTCACTCTCTTCCTTTCATCCACTGTCTACCCTCTCTCTGCCCCTTCTATATGGCATCTTCTTCCCTTCCCTCTCACACACCCCCATGGTCTGGCATTTCACTCTCTCCTCTTCCTTCCCCCCACTTCCATCAGCATCTGCCCCCTTTCTTTCCCTCCAACCCAATTCCATCCAGTATCCTTCTCCCTTATGTCTCTCTCTCCTTTCCCTGCACACCAATTCCATTAAAATCTGCCCCCTTTCTCTCCCTCCACCACACTTCCATACCACCCTGACCCCCTTTTTCTCCCTCAACCACCCTTCTATGTTCCTCTCTTCCTCCAAACCAGCAAGGTCCCAAGATGACTGCCTCTGGAAGATGTAAGTGATGTTGGAGGGGGTGGGCCGGCAGACGCAGGGAGTTGCGGCAAGGTTCCGCAATGACTAGCTGCCGGTCTACCCCTTCTGACGTCACATATGTCTTCCGGAGGCAGAGGCGGCAAATGCAGTCATCACGGGACCTGCACTTCAGTGCGGCTGCCGACTCTGCTTCGGAATAAGTACGGCAGCCGCGCTGAGGTGCAGGTGCCATTTAGAGCAGCTCGGAAGATTCTGGATCCAGCCGGCTGTGTTCCCCCTAGGGCTGGCACCCGGGGCGGTCTGCCACTGTATGAGGGGACAAAAAATAATAAAGAATGGATAACTTGACCGATTTTTAGACATGTCATACAATTATAACCACAAAAATGTCATAAAATGTAATTCTAAACTCAAAAGACTCCAGACGAAAAGCAGACTATAGAAAGGAAACCAGAAAAGACCAAACCATAGCACTAAGATCCAAATGCTAAAATCGGACATGTCCATTATGAAGAGACATGTGGATCACCGCTAATTATAACGAGTGAGTCTTTAAAATGTGAGACGGTAACGGATAGCCAGACCTGGTGGACGGAAGTGACAAATACTGGAGCCAAAACCAGAGCACCGTGATGAAACTTGAATGGAAATATGGATACCTACTTTTGAGTAAAATTGCGATGCGAACATGTCATAGAAAAGAATAAATAATGCGTAAACTAAAAAACCAAGAACAACATATTGTAACACTGAACTCAGAATTAATGAAATAACATGCTAAAAGAACTTAACCCCCCCCCCTAAAATAGGGTATATACATACTTAAAATGATGGCTGGTTACAAACAGTATGCCTAGACTATATAGACCTAAACAGGGCAAAAGTAAATGTATGGGAAATGAACAGCTGATAATACAGAGTGTATCTTGAAAACATAAGCCGGTAGCTCAAAGACAAGCCGACCGGGTAGATGAAAAGTGAAATCTGGGAAAGATCTAAATTATTGTTCAAATGAGCTTCCATTAAAACCAAAGAATAAAACCACAGCACTCGGGAAAGTAAAAAAGGGAGAGTAAAATGGACTTACCGAAAAGATCTCTGCACTGATGAGATAAACTTGTACGCAGAATAAATGTGAACACGCGACAGTGGGACTATGATATTTGATCCGTTGAAAGAGGCGCCAAAAAACTGTCGGCAGTGGATTGAATGCACACTGATAGGGGAGGGGCATCGGGCTGTTAAAAAAGGCTGCTTTAATAAATAAATGAAAATACTGGTGAAAAACTAAATAAAAAACCAAAACCATGATAAAATGCCGAACCTGACTGCAAGTGGTAGTGAAAGTAGCATAAGGCACCCGTAGTACTGTTAGTGCCAGAGCTGCTTAGAATAAAGAACCGTGCTGTACATGAGGAGAAAAAAGAAAGAATGAGGTGATAAGATGTAAAGTACTGGCCCCTCACTGCACCACTTGATAAAACTAAGGAGCGATGTTCTAGAGCAGGGGTGCCCACACTTTTTGGGCTTGCGAGCTACTTTTAAAATGACCAAGTCAAAAGTGATCTACCAACAATAAAATTTTTAAAAAACCCAAAGCACACTGTACGCATAGAAAATGTTAATTATTCCTATTCCGGGGTTTTTTTCAAAGAGGTCAAAGCAGATGACTCTATGCACTATCACCTTATTAACAACCATACAAAAATAGACAAATATACCCCCTCCCTTTTTACTAAACCACGATAGCAGTTTTTAGTACAGGGAGCTGCGCTGAATGTCCAGCGCTGCTCTCGACGCTCATAGGCTCCCTGCGCTAAAAATCACTATTGTGGTTTAGTAAAAGGGGACCATAGTGTAAAATATAGACAGCAGATATAAATTCAGACACATTTTGATCACTAAATTTAAAATCATTTTTCCTACCTTGTTGTCTGATTTCATGAGTCTTTGGTTGCGCTTTCTGACTGTGCATCCAATCTTTCTTCCCTTTCAGCCTGTATGCTTCCTCTCCTCCAGACCTCATTCCCTCCCCCAACTTTTTTTATTTTTTTTTTTTTAAGTTACCTCCGCTGAGGCAAGACCATAGGTCCATCCTGCTCAGCGGTCCGCTCCCGCGGCGGCCCATCAGGCCCATTGCCTGAGCAATGGTCTATACCTATCTGTACCCCCCAATCCCTTTTTCTTCTAGGAATCTATCCAAACCTTCTTTGAATCCATTTAGTGTTTTCTTGTCCACAACAGCCTCTGGAAGCGCGTTCCATGTATCTACCACCCTCTGAGTGAAAAAGTACTTCCTAGCGTTTGTTCTAAACCTGTCCCCTTTCAATTTCCCCCAATGCCCCCTTGTACTTGTGGTGCCCCTTAATTTGAAAAATCTGTCTCTGTCTACTTTTTCTATGCCCTTCAGGATCTTGAAGGTTTCTATCATGTCTCCTCTAAGTCTTCGCTTCTCTTTTCATGCCCCCTTTCTTTTTTTCTTTTTTTCTGTTTCTCTTCTTTCCTTCTGTCTCCCTGCCTGCCCTCTTTCTTTCTTTCTCCCTGCCCTCCCCCAAAGCACTGCCAATGCCGCTGCCATCGGATAACAGGCCCCAAAGCCGCCACCCCAAGCTGTCCCTGCTTCGTGTCGACCAGCATTCCTCTCCCTGACATCAATTCTGCCGTCTGAGAGGAAGGCTGATCGACCTATTGGGGAAAATGCTGCTGGGTCCTGCCTTCGCGGAAACAGAAAGTAGGCAGGACCCGACAGCAAGATGAGCAAATTGTAAGCTTCACTGACCTGTCTCCCGCCTTAGCCCGTAGCGAACGCATGCTTCGGGGCTCTAACATGTGCGTGCCGGCTTCCCTTCTCTTCCCCCCTCCCCCCCCCCGGACATAACTTCGGTTTCAGAGGGAAGAGAAGGGAAGCCGGCACGCACACGTTAGAGCCCCGGAGCATAAGTTCGCTAAGGGCTAAGTTGTGAAATCTCCAAGCCGTTGGTGTGTTTTTTTGTTGTTCTATATAATATTGAGCAGCAGAATTTGGCCGGGCGGTTACCTAAATTACCCGGGCATATCGCCCGGCTAAAAGGCCCTAGGGAGAAAACTGTGACACATTGTAATTACAAAATGGAAAATATAATTAGTTTTTCTATCTTTTGTTGTCTGGTCATTATTCAAATCTGGTTGGTCCCAGGCTTTGGTTATCTTATGATAACTTGCTTGCCAGGGTCTCCTTCTTTCTTCTTTCTCCGTTCTAACCATCCATCTGCCATCTCTGTCCTCCCCTTCCCTCCCCCAGAGGTCTGGAATCTTTCTTTTTTTTTTTCGTCTCCATCCACAGATCCACCTTTTTTTAACTACCCTTCCATCCAGCATATCTCCCTCCTTCTCCACCACCCCAGGGTCCACATCTCTCCCTTTCTTTTCCTAACTACCCTCCTATCCAGTATCTCTTCTCCCCCTCCACACCATCCCTTGTGTCCAACTTCTCTCCCTTTCTGTTCCTTCTCTCCCTAAATCCCATTGTCCATCATCTCTCTCCCTCTTCTCTATTTTTAGACCCATTATTTCTTCCCCCCCAAAGTCCGGCATATGCACGTCTCTTTGAACCCCCCTGCCCCCCTCCCCTGAAGGCCTGCCTGTCCCCCCTAAAGGCCTATGCCACCATCACTGGCCTGTACCACTCCCCGAAGGACTGCGCACCCCCCTGGGAAGGCCTCCATGTTCACCCTGGCCTCCCCGCACTGTTTACCTTATAGCTTGAGCCTGCTGCCAAAGATCGAGGTTACCGCGTCTTTGCAGTGCTTTGAGCTGTTTCCTCTGCTGTGATCCCACCCCTCCTCTGATGTCCTGGGGGGAGGGCAGTCCTTCGGGGAGGCCAGGAGGGAAGCCGGACAGCAGCACTTCCCGACTGACCCTCCCTCCTCGCCCTCTAAAACAGGTGCAGCAGCAGCCAGCCAGCAAGAGCAGCGCTGCCGCTCCTGCTTTAGGGAGAGAGGGGAGACGGTCCGAATCTGGAAGTCTTTTTTTTTTTTTTTTTTTTTTTTTTTTAAATTTAAATTGATTCAAATCGATTCACCTGAAGTGAACAGATTCAAATTGTGAATCGGGCAGTACTAGTATGCAGGAGCAATCCCCACTCACTCCTGCGCATGGCCAGCTCCTGTTTTGAAATGGAGATGGCTATGCACAGGAGAGCGTGGGGATTGCTTCTGTGCCTGCTGCCAGGTGCTTGAATTTGAGGGGGTCGCTATGGATGTACCCAAGAGGGTGCCACCTTTTGGTCTGGTGCAGGGGACCAGTTTGGTCTACAATTTTGATTTTGGATTCTGGTTTGCCAAGGTCTAATTTTGGATGGAGGGGATTCCTCGTGGGGACGGAGGGATTCCTCGTGGGGACGGGTGGGATTCCTCACGGGGACGGGTGAGGACGGGTTAGACTTTGGCGTGGACGGGTGGGATTTCTGTCCCCGCGCAACTCTCTAGTGTGAAGCCTGTCTGCAGCAGACACACCAGCTTCCACCCGTCTATATGCTGATTCTAGTATATTTGTAGTTTTGGAAATGGTTTTAACTCTACCTCCCTTCTTTTATTCCTCAGTGTGAGATCAAAGTGGCACAGCCAAAAGAAGTGTACAGACAACAGCAGCAGCAGCAGCAGAAAAGAGGAAGAGGTGCTTCTGCATCAGGAGGAAGAGGAGGTGGTGGTGGTAGAGGTCGTGGCAGAAGTAAGAGTGCTGCACTAATATAGAAATTACTACTTAGCTGGTGCTTTGGGGGGAGGAGGTAATATGGGTTTGGCAATGAGAGTTTGGATGGTAAATTTTTAGGAAAAAATAATTTCTCATGCTGGAGTAGGATAGGATTAATCCCTTGGTTGGTCCTTAGACAGCCAAATGACTTTTTCCTCCCTGCTGTGTAATAATCATCTTTGAACACAGCAAACATGGGGGGTTTTGGTTTACTCCAGACCTCAAGTGCTCTACCAGAGCTCCCACCTTTTTGTTCGAGTACCGACTGCCTCTTGGGCATACAGGCAGACCCTGAGTTAAGAATGAGTTCTGGGTTGTTGGGTTGTTGTTGTTGGGTTTTTTTTTTGTTTTTAAACCAATCTTAAATTGAATTTTATGTAATTTGTATCCTGTATAGTACACAGTCTAGAAAAACATGAAACATTAAAGAAACAGTCCTCAAAATAAAGTATTGTAGTCTAAATAGAAAAGATAAGAGGTTTACACTTTTGTTCTTCTTCTATCCCACTGTTCCCTCATCTCTTTTCCCCATGCATCTGTACCTCACACCTCTCCCACCACATATACAATATTTCTATCCCTCCCTATGCCCAACAATTCACCTTCATTTCCCCATGTGCATCATCTTTCCCTCTCACTCAGACACCCATGTCCAACAGTTCTTCCTTTCTGTTCCCTCCCTACCTTGGCATCTTTCCCTCACTCCATTCTGTCATCCAATGTTCCAAGTTCATGTTCCCCTCCCTCTTTTATCGAAGTTTGTGCTCCCTCCCTCTTCCGTGTCTCAACATGACCCCCTTCCTCGTCCAATGCAACCATCGTAGTCTTTCCCTCCTGTTTGTATCCTGAATTCATGCCTCCCTCCTGCGGGTGTTTACTTTGTCTGGTTGGTTCCCTCCTCCTAGCCGCAGCCATGGTTCCTTCAGGCAGCTGACCTCTGATGTCAGAGGGAAGGCTTCTGGGTCAGCCACATGTATGAGCCGCTGCTCGTGACTTTGTCAAGAAAAGTGCAGCTTGGAGGATGGGAGTCGGCCAGAGGAAGTAAACACCTGTAGGAGGGAGAGGGGGGAGGCTTGAATTTGGGACGCAGAACAGAGGGAAGGCAACGAGGGGTGTGTTTGCACAGGAAGGGAGAGTCTGATATAAGTTGGACATTCTTAACCTGGGGACTGCCTGTAACATAGAAAATGATGGTAGATAAGGGCCATAGCCCATCAGGTCTGTACTGGGAGTTTGAGGCAGACAAAACCAGTGAGGATAGTTGTGGGGTGGGGGATTACAAGATTTTGTTTCTGAGTACTTCTGTTCTCAGATGACAGGTCTAAGGATTTAGGTGGGGGGGACCCAATGTACAGCACTGGCTGATAGCATGTTAAGGATGCCACCTCTTTGTTCAGTATGAACTGTCAGCAGCCATAATTGATGCCTTTTTTTCTTGTTTGTAGCCCACTGGGCTAATCTTGTCTGGACTCAACTCCTAAACCATTTGGACCATAGCCACATGCCTACTTCATCTATACCTTAATGCTGCCCTGAAGTTTGCTCAATATCACCAGACGGTTTTCCTAACTACCGTATTTTCACACATATAACGCGCGCGTTATACGCGTTTTTACCTACCGCGCATACCCCTCGCGCGTTATACGCGTGAGCGCGGTATACAAAAATTTTTTTACATAGTTCCCACCTCGCCCGACGCCCGATTCACCCCCCCCCCCCCCAGCAGGACCGCTCGCACCCCCACCCCGAACGACCGTTCGCACGCGCTCCCACCCGCATCCACGATCGGAGCAAGAGGGAGCCCAAGCCCTCTTGCCCGGCCGACTCCCCAACTCCCCGAAAATATCGGGCCAGGAGGGAGCCCAAACCCTCCTGGCCATGGCGACCCCCTACCCCCACCCCGCACTACATTACGGGCAGGAGGGATCCCAGGCCCTCCTGCCCTCGACGCAAACCCCCCTCCCTCCAACGACCGCCCCCCCCCCCCCCCCAAGAACCTCCGACCGCCCCCCCAGCCGACCCGCGACCCCCCTGGCCGACCCCCACGACACCCCCACCCCCCTTCCCCGTACCTTTGGTAGTTGGCCGGACAGACGGGAGCCAAACCCGCCTGTCCGGCAGGCAGCCAACGACGGAATGAGGCCGGATTGGCCCATCCGTCCCAAAGCTCCGCCTACTGGTGGGGCCTAAGGAGCGTGGGCCAATCAGAATAGGCCCTGGAGCCTTAGGTCCCACCTGGGGGCGCGGCCTGAGGCACATGGGCCCAACCCGACCATTACAAATTACAAGGCCAGATAGAGGGGGGCCACAGCCACGTGGTGAAAAGCACACCACCAGAAAAACAGCCTTGGTGAAAACTAAGCGGCAAGCATGCTCAGACCATTGCGCATGCTTACAGAGCTGGGAGCAGGGCAGGGCGGGCGAAAGGAGAGTCGGGACAGCGCACGGAGAGGCGGGGCAGTGCACGGAAAGTCAGGGCGGGTGAACGGAGAGTCGGGACAGCGCACGGAGAGTCAGGGCAGTGCACGGAAAGTCAGGGTGGGTGAACGGAGAGTCGGGACAGCGCACGGAGAGGCGGGGCAGTGCACGGAAAGTCAGGGAGGGTGAACGGATAGTCGGGACAGCGCACGGAGAGTCGGGGAGGGCGAAAGGAGAGTCGGGGCAGGCGAAAGGACAGTCGGGCTGCATGCGCGGTATACCCGTGAGCGCGGTATACAAAAGTTTTTGTACATAAAATCGTGGTTTCTGCGCGCTATACCCGTGTGCGCGTTTTACACGGGTGCGCGTTATCTGCGTGAAAATACGGTAGTTGCTTAACAATAAAGGAAAATGCTAATTTACTTCCCAGGATTGCCCCAGATGTGTAAAGGCTTTGTAAATTACCCCCACCCCTCTCCTAATGCTAAATCCTGGCAAATCAGGCACTACTTTTTCTAATCTGCTTTTCAAAAGGTTGTAGCTAGTAATCTGAAAACTTTGTAGAATACTCAAATTGTGATACTGTGGCTGTAATTAATATGTGCCTGTATTCAAGATGAGCACAGGAACATGCATTTCCATAATGTTTTGAGGCAGTGATCAATGGATGGGTGGAGATTGTGTTTTATCTTAATGGTACTCCAAGCTTGAAATCAGGAGGAAACATTTATTGGGATTTCACCTTTTTATGAAGAGATTGCACACAGTGTGGTATATTTTTTTTTTTTTTTTTTTTCTCTCTCCCTTATTTCTCGTTCACTGTATTCTGCTTCTGTTTCTTTATGGTTGCTGCTTCTGTTTATGGTTTTCTTTTTTGTTTTTGCATTTTCCTTTTTTTTCCTTAGTTTGGGGGGGGGGAGACAATAGGATTGTGCTATGGGGGGGTATTCGCTTCTGTGTAGCTTGTTTTGTCTTCCTCATTCCTGGACTGATGCAAACCTTCAACATTGCACATCTTAACACCTTCCCTTCTCCCTCCTTCCTTACCTTTTTGCTAGTTAAACTCAACAATCTTGATTACCCCCAATATCAGTGCCATTTAATGACTTAATAATTGCTGCTTTAGTCATCCTTGCTGTACTGCCAAGGTAATGACTCACAGTTTTGGGAAGTGTTGCCGAATATCAATCCTCCTGAACAGTACTGTGAAAATACATAACTGGAAATCCTCTGGCTGATATTCATTGCAAGCTAACCATCTAGGAATGGTTACTGAATGATTAACTTGTCTCTGCAGCTAACTGGTCACTTTTTAGTGAAATTCAACCAGTTATCGGTGCTAAAAATGCCCAGTTAGCACTGAAAGAAAAGCCAACAACACTGAGGGCATGATGCTTAAGTCTGATATTCAGAACTTGGAAGTGGCCAGCCATATACTAGTTGGCTTTGAAAAACCCAAATAGTCAATGCTGGAGACGGCCCGACATTGAATATCGGATTGAATGCCAGTGGTGAGCATTCGAAGCACTGCCTACTACAGGCTGAATATCGGGCCCCCTATTAATCATACCTTGAGTAAAATGCCTTGTGGGTTAAAGTAGACATTTGTGGCTCTCGTGTTCCTTGTCTCAATGTTTAACAACAGTTGTTCTCTTCCGCCCTGTTGAAACCTCTGCTCTAAGTTGTCTAGTCAGCACCATGGTTGAGCTATACCTACTTGTTAAGTTTCTTGGCCAAATACAGTCAAACCTCCATTTGCGAGTGTTCTGTAAGACGAGCAAAACATTCGCAAAATCGGCGCCTCAGAAACCAAGTTTGACTCAATTTACGAGCACCCCCGCGATCTTATATCTCCCCCCTGAGCACCGAAACAACATCCCTTACCCCGATTGGGCCTTCTGGTCTCGCTCTCTCAGATATTCTCAGATTCAGAATCTCAGAGAGAGCGAGACCAGAAGGCCTTGAGCATGTGCAAATGCTCAAGGCCCAGTCCATCCCAGCACAGGCAAGAGGGAGGATCTCAGACGCACAGCCCAGCCCAGAAGAGGGAGGATCTTCCAGCACCGGCATGTCCTTTGCGTTGGGTGCTGATGCCAGTGCCCAGTCGGGGTTTGGGATGTCATTTTGGGGGGAGGGGGGATGTAGGATCGCGGGGGAGGGGATGCTGGTTTGCAGGGGGGTTGCTGGATCGCTGGGGGAAGAGGGTATGGAGCAGCGTCGGTGGCCTCAAGGGGGGGGAATGGAGCAGCGCCGGTAGCCTCAGGGGTGGAGGAGGAGGTGGAACGAATCAAAGCGAGTTTCCCTTACTTCCTATGGGGAAATTCGCTTTTGATATACGAGCAATTTGGTTTACGAGCATACTTCTGGAACAAATTATGCTCGTAAACCAAGGTTCCACTGTACTCCCTACTTCCCTTTCCACCTATCTTCTGTAGTTGCTTGTATTGTTGGTGGAGCTGTTGGGCTGTGATTGAAAGATTGTTTGAGGTATTTGGAATAAGTTTGCCCAGGTGATTGATAACTTTCCACCCCTGGTTTTGGTTGTAGTGTTAACCTGGCTTAAGACGCTTGATTTCTAAAGAAATTCCTTAGCAGTAGCAAATGAATCCAGAGATGGGTAAGGTTAAGAGAACCCCAGGCTGAGCTCATATATAGGATGGTATGCTCCACTGGTAAGCTATTCTCTGTCTCCAGCAGGTAGATGGATGGTTCATAGCCTATGCTCTGGTTTCTTCTAGTTTAGTTCAAGTGTTCGATTGAAGTCCTCACTCAAAGTTCCTTCCAAATTTCTCTGGATACTAAGTTCAAGTTTCTTGAGAAACTTCCCCTGGTTTTTGTTGGGCGCATATACATTAACCAAAGTAAACCAGTGGCCCCCTATTTTGGTCACCAGGATAATAAATCTACCATCAGTATCCCAAATCACCTTTTTGCAGTCTGCCTGTACCCCTTTGGCAATAACTATCCCAACTCCCCTAGATTTTTTTATTCTCTGAGGCCAGAAAGAGTTCCGGGAATCTGGGATGTCTCAAAACATATTCATGATGGGGTAGAAAATGGGGTTTCTTGAATAAAGACATTATCCCAGGACAAGCAGGCAGGTATTCTCACTAATGGGTGACGTGATCCAACAGAGCCCCAATGCGGACGCTTCTTTGAAGAAAAACTCGAAGTTTCGAGTTGCCTGCACCGTGCATGCACGAGTGCCTTCCCACCCAGACCAGGGCGCGTCTCCTCAGTTCTTACTTTTCCGCGGAGCCGAGAAGTCCGTCTTTGACTCTCTGCACGAAGTTTCTTCCCTTGTGCTTTCTAAGTCCGCGATTTTGGTTTTATTTGATCTTAAACGCTGATTTTCGTCGTGTTTTATTGTTTTGTTTTTTTAAAAAATTTATTTGTTCCGTTTGACCGGGCAGGCCATGTGGCTTTGATCTTGCGGCTGAGTTTTTTCGGCCTATGTCCCGGCCTATCACCGGTTTTAAAAAGTGTGCCAAGTGCCAGCACGCGATTTCGCTAACAGACCCTCATCGACGCTGTATTCGGTGTCTCGGGCCTGAACATCTCCCGAAATTGTGCCGGCCTTGCTCCACACTCACCGCACGTGCTTTCAAGCGCCGTTGCATTTTGTGGGAATCGCTGTTCATGGAGTCCTCGACAGAGCAGTCATCCTCGTAGGGGCCTTCGCCTTCGATATCATCCACAACTCCACAGCCAACCACCTCTGCGGCGCCGAGTATCATCAAGCCCGCCTCGTTTGTCCCGGCTCAGACTCCGGCACCTGCTGCGATGCCTTCCTCAACCTCCTCAGGTCAGGTAGCTCAGCAGCCCATTCCCCCAGTAGTGTTGAAAGTGGAGCCATACCCTCTACCAGTTTTTCCATCTCTGCTTACGCAGCATCAGGGATCTCTCCTTCACCCCAACCTGCAGTCTCTACATCTGACAGCTTGGTTCCTCTCAACGTAACCCCTCTGCAATTTTCCCAACCTGTGAGGGATGTCTTGGAAGCTTCAAGGAAGCCTACTACCAGGCAATGCTACCACCAAAAATGGACTAGATTCTGTTTGGTGTGTTTCTCAGCGCCAGGAGCCTCAACATTCCTCCTTGCCTTCAGTTCTGGACTACCTTTTACACCTGTCTCAATCTGGCCTCAAATCGTCCTCCATACAAGTCCACCTTAGTGTAATTGCTGCTTTCCACCAGCCTCTTCAAGGGAAACCCCTCTCTGCCCACCCTGTGGTTTCCAGATTCATGAAAGGACTTTTCCATGTCAACCCTCCCCTCAAACTGCCTCCAGTGGTTTGGGACCTCAATGTTGTTCTTTCACAGCTTATGAAACCTCCATTTGAACCTCTTCACAAGGCTCACCTGAAGTATCTCACTTGGAAGGTAGTGTTTCTCATTGGCCTCACTTCTGCTCGACGAGTCAGTGAGCTCCAAGCCCTGGTCGCGGACCCACCTTTTACAGTCTTCCATCATGACAAGGTGGTTCTCCGCACCCACCCAAAATTTCTCCCGAAAGTTGTCTTAGTTTCATCTTAACCAATCCATCGTTCTGCCAGTATTCTTTCCGAAGCCACACTCTCACTCTGGAGAATCTGCTCTTCATACTCTGGACTGTAAGCGTGCTTTGGCTTTCTACCTAGAATGCACCAAACCTCACAGAACTGCTCCTCAACTTTTCATCTCCTTCGACCCGAACAAGTTGGGACGCCCCGTTTCCAAGCGCACCATCTCCATCTCTTTGGCCTAACACTAAGCCCTCTAGCATTTATTGATAAAAGCTGGAGCTCAGACAATGAACCCATTAGTGACAACTACCAAGTAGCTGCTGTAACAAACTTTTCCAACAGGAAACCAGGAAAGAGACCCCCCCCCATCACAAGCATAGTGGTTACCTCACTATTTACCCAATCTGTTCCCAGCCACCCCTTTCTCCCTGTCAACTCTGTCCTAGGTTGACCCTCCTGCAACTGGCCTACCCCGTTATCAGGAGGAAATGCTCTCCACATGCTTGAGCCAGATATACTGCAAACTTCCCAATAGTAACACCATCACTTATCCAGTCTAAGCAAAAAAACAAGCAAGTTATGAGCTCTAGGGCCCAAATAAAGCCCCTGCCCCCTGCCAATCTTCGCAACACTGTCCCGGACACTCTCACCCCAGTCCCGACACTTTACTGCTCCGCATGCAATAAGACCCAAATCTTGAAAGACCTTCTAGACGAGCTCGACCCTGGATTCCTGTGCATCACAGAATCATGGATCGCCAAAGACAACCTATTCACACAAAATGAACTCCTCCCCCATGGCTACCAAGGCCTCTTCTCCCCCAGACCCAACCGAAAAGGAGGTGGTCTGGCACTCCTCTACAAATCTTTCTTCGACGTCCAGCTCCTTGAGACGGGCACCCATGCTTCTCTAGAATATTTGCTTGCCTCAGTCACTGACGAACTCCGCACCCACCCATTGGGCATCCTAATACTATACCGACCACCCACCCCTTGGACCAAATCTTCCAATCTCGTCTATGAGACCATAACAAATGCCTTCCTTAAATTCCAAAGACTTCTGATTGTTGGTGATATCAATCTCCACCTCGACGACACAAATAACAATGATACATCTGAATTCAACAACTTCCTTACCTCTCTAGGTTTTCCCTCACCCACCCCATCCCCAACCCACGAAAAAGGGCATACCCTAGACTTCACCACCTTCATTGATCTTACCGCCTTCAAAACCTCAACCGACGACACTCGCTGGGAACAAGTCCCCTGGTCAGATCATTTCTTAGGGACTACCTGTCTCCCCGTCTTCATGTCACATCTTGACTCCCCACCCCACTCCTCTCATTCCATAACCTACCGCGAAAAAACCTCGAGCAATCTATTCTGGTCCAAACTCCTCAACAAACTCTCCTCCAACCCTAGACCTACAGACCCCGAATCACATTGGCACAACTGGACCGCCCTCTCCGAGTCCACCTACCACTCCCTTGCTCCATTAACCACCAAAACCATCTCCTACCCCCGAAAGGCCCCCTGGTACCTACCTCTTCACAGATAATTGAAACAGAAATGTCGCGCTTTGGAGCGCAAATGGAAAAAAATCTAAATCCCCCTCTGATAGACAGACCTGGAGGGCTAATATTAAATTTTACAATTCAACACTAAAAAAAGCTAGGAAAAACTTCTTTGGAGACAAGATCTCTAGATCCAACAACCAGATCAGTGCGCTGTTCAACATCTGGCGCTCCCTAACTACAAAAAAAGACCTACCTTCGCTTCCACCATCCCTATCAGCCGATGCCCTTGCAAATTTCTTTAATGAAAAGGTTACCACTCTAAGATGCTCCTTCCCTCCCACAGTCTCCTACAATTCCCTGACCTCTATTGATCTCAACCCTACCTCACCTGTATCCACCCCCATTCCTGCCGACAGATCCTGGACCGCCTTTGAGCTTGTCTCTGAACCGCAAGTCTCCAAACTCTGCCTCAAACTAAAAACTAGCAAGTGCATTTTGGATCCTTTCCCCTCCTAACTATTCGAGAATATCCCTACACAGGCCATCGCTTCCCTCACCGACCTCATAAACTCTGCCCTAACATCGGGCCTTTTCTCCCCCGACATGGGACACATTTCATTGTCCCCTCTACTGAAAAAGGCCGACCTTGATCCCACCATTCCATCTAACTACCGTCCTATAGCAAATATCCCTCTCCTAATCAAGTTATTAGAATCCATCATATCCACCCAACTCTCATCCTACCTAGAACGATTCTCTATCCTCCTACCCCACCAATTCGGCTTCAGACCCAACTTCAGCACCGAATCCCTCTTGGCCTCACTAATCTCTAAGGTGCAACAACTCCATTCTCGAAACAAATTCGCTGTTCTTCAATTCGACCTCTCCGCAGCCTTCGATGTCGTTCACCACGACATCCTTATCTTCCAACTCTCCGAAATAGGCATAAGCTCCACAGTCCTTGATTGGTTCTCGAAATTCCTACGCTTCCGCTCCTACACCGTTAACACAAACGGTTCCTCATCCCCTGCCTGGAAGCCGAAATGTGGAGTCCCGCAAGGCTCACCCCTCTCTCCTATTCTTTTCAACATCTACATGTCCTCTCTGAAACTCCTTCATCTATCCCCCCTAGAAACTCTCTATTCCTATGCTGACGACATCCTCATCCTCCTCGAAACCGACGCGAACCTCTCGAACCTCGCTGAGAACATCTCCACATGTATTACGAACCTCCAATCCTGGGCCCAATCTGTACAAATGAAACTGAATGAGTCCAAAACCAAACTACTTTGGCTCGGCCCAATTTCAGATCATTTACCCACCTCCATCCCTCTACCTTCCGGCCCCACTCTTCATCTTGAGTTTTCAAGCAAAGTCCTAGGCATCATCTTAGACTCCTCTCTCTCCTTCAACGATCACCTCAACTCCCTGGTAAAAAAATGCTTCTTTAGCCTCCATATGTTAAGAAAAGTAAGATCTTGCTTTCATCATTCTCATTTCGCCATCCTCGTCCAATCCACCATCCTCTCTAGACTAGACTACTGCAACTCCATCTATATAAGCCTAACTAAAAAAAACCTCCATAGACTTCAGCTAATTCAGAACGCCGCTGCCAAGCTTATTTTCGCAAAAGGCAAGTTCGATCACGTTTCCCCACTCCTCTCTAAGCTTCACTGGCTCCCAGTATACTCCAGAGTCCTCTATAAATGTGCCTGCTTAGCCTTCAAGATTCTACATGGCGTCCTTCCTCCCGTTATCCCACTCTTCTGGAATTCATCAAACCCGCTCTCTTCTAGACCCTCCCAAAAACTGAAACTATCTTTCCCATCTATAAAAGGTATATCCCGCGCAGGAAAACTTGGAACATCCCTCCCCTTCAGAACCACGGAACTCTGGAACAACCTCTCATCCCCGCTCAGAAATTCTTGCTCCTTCCAATCCTTCCGTAAACGCTTGAAAACTTGGCTCTTCTCAAAAATCTAATCTCCTCCCGTTCTCTAGTACCCTGCCCCTCTCTATCTTCTCAGTCCCTCTCCTATATCCCTTCTTTGTAATTCCTTTCCTCTTAACCTCTGTAAACCGTACCGAGCTCTGCGCATGCGGAGATGGTGCGGTATACAAACCTAAGGTTTAGTTTAGTTTAACAGTAGTTCAGCGCTCTCCTTTATAATGACTGAAAGGTGCCTGGACACCAGTCGAACAGTCGTTATCGAACTCGGGTCCACAACCCCATTCCAAGGGCTCCACCTCATGTTGAGGGACCATGCAGCGGCCCCCGGGAATTGCCTGGTTAGTCTGGCCCCTGTAGGGAAGGCTGTGAGGTGGAGAACAGGGCAAGCCCTTTTACTGGAGCCGCCCTCTGAATAAATTGCTCCGCAGGAAAAAGTTGGGCTGCTTCTTCCAGAGACTGCATTGTCTGCAATTTCCCTCCAGATAGAACATCAATGCAAATGGAACTGATACTTCACATTTCTGTCCCTTTAGATAAAGCAGCACTGGTTTCATATCCGCTCTCCTCTGAAGTGTCATAAGAACATAAGAAGTTGCCTCCACTGGGTCAGACCAGAGGTCCATCGCACCCAGGGGTCCGCTCCCGCGGCGGCCCATCAGGCCTATGACCTGTGAAGTGATCCCTGACTATTCCTATAACCTACCTCTACTTCTATCTGTACCCCTCAATCCCCTTATCCTTTAGGAACTTATCTAAACCTTCCTTGAACCCCTGTAGCGTGCTCTGGCCTATCACAACCTCCGGAAGTGCGTTCCATGTGTCCACCACCCTCTGGGTAAAAAAGAACTTCCTAGCGTTTGTTCTAAACCTGTCCCCTTTCAATTTCTTGTAAGTCGAGTTCAGGTTGAGAAGATATTCAGTGGTATGGATAAGCCAACCCTGGTTTCAACCTCTACTCCAAATCCGGTCAAATCTTCCCACCTTCTACTTCGACCTTAATCAAACCTTCCTCATTTGGGAAGTCCTCGTCCTCGAGCAAATCTGCTAAATCCTCTCCTGAGGAGCCGCTTTCCTCACTGTCTCCCTCGGGTAAGGTAGCTAAGCAAACTCCTCCAGGCATGCCACCCTTGCACTCAAATCCCATTCATCCAGCTTCTCGCAAGTTCCTCAGATTTCGGGTGTTCCCCTTCGGCCTGGCATCTCCCAGAATGTTCACCAAGTGCCTCGTTGTGGTAGCAGCAGCTCTGTGCAACCATGGTCTTCAGGTGTTCCTGTACCTGGATGATTGGCTCATCAAAGACTCAACATCTTAGGGGGTAGGGGGGGGTTATTGTAGCAACCCAATAGACTACATGGTTCCTCCAAAGTTTGGGCTTCAAAATCAACTTTCCCAAGTCTCAGCTACAGCCCTCTCATACTTTACAGTTCATCGGAGCTGTGCTGGACACTGCAACTCTGAGCCTTCCTTCCTCAACAACGTCAGGATGCTCATATTCAACTCTGCCAACAAGCGTGTTCCCTATCTTCAATTTCAGCAAGACACATGATGGTTCTCCTTGGTCACATAGCTTCTACCGTTCATGTGAATCCTTTTGCCAGACTTCCTCTGAGGACCCTGGCATCTCAGTGGGCACAGGCTTTCGACCCACTCTCGGCACATTACAGTGACTCCTTCATTGAGACAGTCTCTCCACTGGTTGATGCTCTCTTCCATTCTCTCCAGAGGTTTACTGTTTTCAAACGCCCCCTCATCGGAAGGTCCTCAACATAGATTCCTCGACCTACGCTTGGGGGGACTTATCTCGATGGTCTCCATGCTCAAGGCCATTGGTCCGCATGGATCCTCGGTGTCACATAAATCGGTTGGAACTAAGAGCGATCTACAATGCTCTAAAAGCTTTTCAACATCTTCTTCACGATCAAATAGTCCTCATTAATACAGACAACCAAGTTGCCATGTGCTAATTCAACAAGCAAGGAGGAACTGGATCTCTCCCTCTTGGCCAGGAAGCTCCAGAAGATTTGGAATTGGACAATCCTTCACAACACCTTTCTGAAAACGGTCTACATTCAAGGTGAGAAACTGTCTGGCAGACAAATTGAGTCATCTTCTGCAACCTCATGAATGGACACTCAATTCCTCACCTCTCCACATTTTTTTCTCAGTGGGGGACTCTGCAGATTCTCTTTGCGTCTCCCCACAACAAACTGCCTCAATTCTGCTCTAGGATTTACTCTCCTCACTGTCTTGAGGCAGATACTTTTCTTTTGGAATGGACAAATCGGTTTCTGTATGCATTTCCTCTCATTCTCAAGATACTTATCAAACACGATCATGTTGCCATGATTCTGATTGCTCCTTGGTGGCCCAGACAGCCATGGTTCTCCCTTCTACTTCAACTCGGCAGCAGGGAGCTACTACTTCTGCCAGTTTTTCCCTCTCTGCTTACACAGAGACAGGGATCTCTACTTCATCCCAACCTGCAGTCTCTACACCTGACAGCTTGGTACCTCTCAACCTAACTGCCACTCTACAGTTTTCACAATCTGTACAGGACATTTTAGAGGCTTCTAGGAAGCCTACCACTAGACCAGCGGTGTCAAAGTCCCTCCTCGAGGGCCGCAATCCAGTCAGGCTTTCAGGAATTCTCCAATGAATATGTATGAGATCTATTAGAATACAATGAAAGCAGTGTATGCAAATAGATCTCATGCATATTAATTGGGGAAATCCTGAAAACCCAACTGGATTTCGGCCCTCGAAGAGGGACTTTGACAACCCTGCACTAGACGATGCTACAATCAGAAATGGACTAGATTTTCTGCTTGGTGCACCATTCATCACAAGGAGCCTCAATCTACCTCCTTGTCTTCAGTTTTGGATTACCTGTTCCATTTGTCCCAATCAGGCCTCAAATCCACATCCATTTGAGTCCATCTCAGTGCAATTGCTGCTTTTCATCAGCCTATCGAAGGGAAACTCCTTTCTGCTCATCCTGTGGTTGCCAATTTTAGGAAAGGTCTTTTCAATGTCAGACCACATCTCAAACCTCCTCCAGTTGTTTGGGTTCTCAATGTTCTTGCTCAATTGATGAAGCCTTCTTTTGAACCAATGGCTTCGGCTTGTCTTAAATATCTCACTTAGAAAGTGATTTTTCTCATTGCTCTCATGTCTGCTTGCAGGGTCAGCGAACTACAAAAGTTGCAGACTCATCTTTCACAGTATTCCATCATGACAAGGTGGTCCTCCGTACTCATCCTAAATTCTTACCTAAAGTGGTTTCAGAATTGCATCTCCACCAATCCATTGTACTTCTAGTGTTTGTTTTTTGGGGGGGTTTTTTTGTTTGTTTTTTTTCAAAACCCTCATTCTCATCCTGGAGAAACAGCTCTTCATACTGTAAGCGTGTTGTGGATGTCTACTTGCAAAGGACTAAGCCACAGCGATCTTCTCAACTTTTTGTCTCCTTTGATCCAAACAAGTTGAGATATCCGATTTCCAAGCACACCATCTCCAACTAGTTAGCTGCTTGCATCTTTCTGCTATACTCGGGCTGGACTGCATCTACAGAGTCGAGTCACAGCCCATAAAGTCAGAGCCATGGTGGCATCAGTAGCTTTCCTTTAGATCTACTCCTATTGAGGAAATCTGTAAAGCTGCCACTTGGGTCCTCGGTTCATACCTTCACCTCATTATTGTCTGGATGCTTTTTCCAGACAGGATGGCCATTTCAACCAGGAAGTGTTACAAAATTTATTCTCCTGAATTGCCAACATTCCCACCATCCCATTCTGGTTAGCTTGGAGGTCACTCACATGTTGAGAATAGGCTGCCTGCTTGTCCTGTGATAAAGCAAAGTTACTTACCATAACAGATGTTATCTCAGGACAAGCAGGCATGATATTCTCACATGTGGGTGATGTCATCTACGGAGCCCCGATGCGGAAGCATTTTCAAGCAAACTTGATTGAAGATTTAAGTTTGCTCTGCTGCTCCACGCATGCGTGCCTTCCTGCTCCACTAGGGGGCGCATCCCCTCGTGGTCTCCAGTTCAAAATTTTCCGCTGAGCCTAGAAGTCGTGTTTTTTCAGGCTCTGCCCCAACTGCCTTCTAGCACCGCGATTTTCTTATTTTTTTCTCAATTAAGTCGCTGTGCGCGAATTTTTTCTTATTCAACTTGTTCCTGCTTCGTTTTTGACCGACCCGGAGGCTTCCGGGTCCCCGTGGCCACGTGGCTACTCGAGCCGCGGCCACTTTCGATTCTATGTCCCGGCCTTTGACCGGCTTTAAAAAGTGCACTGGTGCGAGCGGCTTCTTTCAATCACAGACCCGCATTGCCGGTGCATCCTCTGCCTGGGGGCCACTCATCCAACCGACTCCTGCCCCCAGTGTGCTACTTTCCAGAACCGGGCCCTCCGCCGAAGAAAAGCCCGCATGGCGGATCTCTTCGCCACCGACCAACCCTCTACCTCGGCCTCGAGGTCGACCCGGCCTCAGCCCCGGCCTTGACCTCGGCATCGCCTCAAGACTCGAATCCGAAGTCCTCGGGACAACAGAAAGCCTCGGCTCCAGGTAAGTCCCCTCTTCCCTCTTCAGGTTCCGCAACAGCGAAGAAACCAGCCTCGGGGACACCGGCGACGCATGGAGGAAGTCCCATGCTCACAGCCCCGGCGAAGTCCTCCAAGCCTTCGGGCCGTGCCTCCACCACACGAGAATACTCTGATACGAGGTCGCCCCCGGTGGAGCGCACCGAGGCAGTGGACATGCCCTCGATGCTGTCCATGCCCGTTTTCCAGGACCTACTCCGAGCGATGATTTCATCAGAGCTGTCCGCTGCAATGGCCCATCTACAACCGGCCCCGACCTCGACCCCGCATGTGCCAGACCAGCCTGAGCCTCGCGTTGAGCCACCTCGAGGAAAAGCGCGCAAGCTTCGCTACATCCCATCCTCCACGGACTCCTCGCCGAGACACCCGAGGCGCTCTCCCTCCACAGACCGCCGCGGGGCAAAACGTTGTGCTAAAACGACAGAAACCTTGAACCGCCGTACCTCCAAGAAGGCCCGAGGTTCCCCCACTCTACGAGGCCGTTCACCTACACCTCGTATGGGACCGCTGAGGGTGACGGAGCTATCACTCTCCAACCCGTGCATCCTCCGAACTCCCCCTCGGACCGGGGCTCCGATCCGAGGTTTCAGACTCTCACCGAGGGAGTCCGGGTCGAGGTCACCGATTCGACATCGATCGGTACCCCGAACCCCGGCATCGTCTCCGAGGGGCTCCTCGAGACGTCGGAGATCCACGACCCCGGAACACTTTCACAGTGCTTCCCCGGTCTCGGAGCATGAGCCTCGATACTCGAGGGAAGCCTCCCCGTCCTTCTCCACCCGACGGAGGTCTCGTTCACCGACCCCGCAAGGGGCCTCGGGAACATCCCGCCCATCCTTCTCTCGCTTTGTCCAGGACATGGGCCACGCTCTGGACTTAGACCTCCAGTCCGACTCCAGATACTCAAAGGAGTACCTAGCGGAGCTGGATATGCCATTACTGCCCAGAGAGTCCCTTCGCTTACCACCTATCCCGGTACTCCAACAGGCTTTCTTCAGAAACCTCGAGACCCCCTATATGGTCACAGCAGTACCCTCCAAAATGGAGGCTAAGTACCGTACAGTACCCTTCCCGGGATTTGAACAACCGCAGCTCTCCCACCAGTCGCTGTTGGTAGAATCCTCCTTGAAGAAGGCTCACCCCTCCAGGGTCTCAGCGGCGGTCCCCCCAGGCCGAGAAGGCCGAACCCTAGACAAGTTCGGCAGGAGACTATATCAAAATGCGATGATGGCCTCTAGGGTGCAAAGCTACCCTTTCACCTTCACATCCTATCTCAAACATCTCATTGGACTACTGAGAACCTTTGAGACTGACTTACCGGCCTCCCGCCATGGAGCGTTTAGCCTGCTTGCAGAGTCCCTCTCCAACCTACGCCTCCATCTATTCCACGCGGCCTACGATGGCTTCGAACTCTCCTCCAGAGAGGCAGCCTTTGCGCCGACTAGCTTGGTTGTGCCTGGTCAACATGGACCCAAACTTACAGGACCGGTTGGCTAACCTCCCCTGCGTGGGTAAAGAACTGTTCGATGACACTATTGAGGCGGCTACAAAACGCCTCTCCGAACACGAACGCTCGTTTGCCTCCCTCGTGCGGCAAAAGCCTAAACCGCCCGCGTCCAGGCCGTTCAGGGCCCCTCCGCGCCGCTACCCACAAAAATCCACTCCTGCCTTCTCGCGGCCTCCGCCCAGGCGCTCACAAGCCCACCATCGGGCCCCGCCCAAGTCCCAACCGCCTGCGACTACCAAACCGTCCCCGTCCTTTTGACGGGATACGCGGAAGGGGGCGGGCCCCCTCCGCCGTAGTCCCAGGCCTCCTTCCCATCGGGGGTCGCCTCAAAGTCTTTTACCCTCGCTGGGAACAAGTCACGTCGGACGCATGGGTCCTTGGCGTGATCTCATCAGGATACTCTCTCAACTTTCGGGCCATCCCTCCAGACAACCCCCCAAGGAATTGCCCTCCCAACAGGACGCAGCTACCCCTACTCCTCTCCAAAGCTCGGGATCTGCTTCATCTGAGAGCAGTGGAGGAGGTTCCCCCCGGCCAACGGGGGAAGAGCTTCTACTCCCGTTACTTCCTGGTACCGAAAAAAACGGGAGACCTTCGCCCAATACTAGACTTGAGACGCCTCAACAAATTTCTGGTACGGGAAAAATTTTGGATGCTTTCCCTGCCAACCCTCTACCCCCTGATCGACGAGGGCGACTGGCTCTGCTCCCTCGATCTGAAGGAGGCGTACACACATGTTCCAGTGCACCCCGCTCACCGCAAGTTCTTGCGTTTTCAGGTGGGAGACCTGCACCTGCAATACCGAGTCCTCCCCTTCGGCCTAGCATCGTCACCTCGGGTCTTCACCAAGTGCCTCGTGGTGGTCGCAGCTACCTTATGCTCCCAGGGTCTTCAGGTTTTCCCCTACCTGGATGACTGGCTGATCAAAGCCCCGTCCAGGGAAGGGGTTATCTCAGCGACCCAATAGACTATTATCTACCTACAGAGTCTGGGGTTCGAGATAAACTTCCCAAAATCCCAACTATGCCCCTCGCAGTCCCTACAATTCATCGGGGCCACGCTGGACACGGTTCGCCTCCGTTCTTTCCTCCCCCCTCCGCATCTAGAGGCGTTAGTAAGTCTGAGCCGAAGGATCTCACTGATGACCTCGGTATCAGCTCGACAGATGATGACTCTCCTGGGCCACATGGCCTCCACCGTCCATGTCACACCCTTTGCCCGTCTCCATCTGAGAATCCCTCAATGGACCCTGGCCTCTCAATGGCGTCAAGACCGGGACCCGATCAATCGTCCCATGACAGTGACTCCTTCATTGCAACGATAGCTCCGCTGGTGGGCCGACTCTTCAAATCTTTCCAAAGGTTTGCTCTTCCTCGCCCCTCCTCACAGCAAGGTACTCACCACAGACTCGTCGGAGTACGCTTGGGGAGCCCACCTGGACGGCCTCTGCACTCAGGGGATGTGGTCAGCAGAAGACCGCCGCTGTCACATCAACGTGCTAGAGCTCCTGGCCATCTATCTCGCAGCTGTAGCTTTTCAACATCTGCTTCACGACCGAGTGGTTCTCATCCGAACCAACAACCAGGTAGCAATGTTCTACGTAAACAAACAAGGGGGGACAGGGTCTTGGTCCCTCTGTCGGGAAGCCATGCGCCTCTGGAAATGGGCAATCTCCAACAACACCTTCCTTCGAGCGGTGTACATACAAGGAGAACAAAACTGTCTGGCGGACAGACTCAGCCGCCTCCTCCAGCCACACGAGTGGTCCAACGCACTCAACCACACCGGAAAGTCCCACAATTATTTTTGTCCTTCGTCCCAAACCGGTTAGGCCACCCAGTTTCCAAGTTCACCTTGTCCAACTGGTTGGCCGATTGCATCACCTTTTGCTACGCTCAGGCTGGTCTCGCGCTGCATGGTCGAGTAACGGGACACAAGGTCCGAGCAATGGCAGCCTCCGTAGCGTTCCTCAGGTCCACACCTATCGAGGAAATCTGCAAGGCTGCCACGTGGTCTTTGGTTCATACTTTCACCTCCCACTACTGTCTGGACTCACTGTCCAGGAGCGATGGCCGATTCAGCCAATCGGTTTTGTGAAATCTATTTGCTTAAATTGCCAACTTCCCTCCATCCCTTTTCAGTTAGCTTGGAGGTCACCCACATGTGAGAATATCATGCCTGCTTGTCCTGGGATAAAGCACAGTTACTTACCGTAACAGGTGTTATCCAGGGACAGCAGGCATATATTCTCACAACCCGCCCACCTCCCCGAGGTTGGCTTCTTTGCTAGTTAAGTGAACTGGAGACCACGAGGGGATGCGCCCCCTAGTGGAGCAGGAAGGCACGCATGCGTGGAGCAGCAGAGCAAACTTAAATCTTCAATCAAGTTTGCTTGAAAATGCTTCCGCATCGGGGCTCCGTAGATGACGTCACCCACATGTGAGAATATATGCCTGCTGTCCCTGGATAACACCTGTTACGGTAAGTAACTGTGCTTTATCCAAGGACAGCAGGCAGCTATTTTCGCAACCCACCCACCTCCCCTGGTTGAATTCTCTGTAAGCTATCTGAACTGAGGAAATGCGTGCCCTGTGTTGGGCGGGAAGGCACTTGTGCATGCGCAGTACGGCATTCGCAAACTTCCTAAAATTATTCATGCAAGTCTGCTTGCAAAGCTGTCAGCATTTGGGCTCTGTGGATGGGCATCCCTCCTGCCATATTTTCCAGCGCAGTGCGGGGAGCGTCAGGTGGCAGGAGTGGGGGGGGGGGATTTGACAGGGCTGCCTGCTTGTCTTCATTTTTTTATGGGGCAGATATTTTGCGTATGTAATACACACACAATATCTGTGCCATGGGAAAAAAGAAAAAAAAAAAACCCCCAGCAAGACCTGTTGGTAAGTTACTGACATGTCTACAGCAGTCTGGAGGAGTGTGTGGCACAGTGGTTGAAGCTACAGCCTCAGCACCCTGGGGTTGTGGGTTCAAACCTTGCGCTGCTCCTTGTGACCCTGGGCATGTCACTTAATCCTCCATAGCCCCAGGTACGTTAAATAGATTGTGAGCCCGCTGGGACAGATAGGGAAAATGCTTGAGTACCTGATTGTAAAACTGCTTAGATAACCTTGATAGCCAGTATATAAAATCCTAATAAAACTTGAAACTTGTCTGGTTTTAGGATCATAAAACCGATGCAAAATAGCCAAGCAAATGTTAGTGAATCAGTCGCTTGGCTATTTTGCATCGATTTTTACTCGTTTGCAAGGATTGGGTTGGGTCAGATTGGAAAATGGGGAAAAACACACGGTGGGCTGTTTAGTGAATCGGGTGGGTAGCAGCGATCGTGACGATCATTGACTTAGTGACTATAGGGCTACATCAGCTCTCATTTGCCACCTACATGTACATCTACTTCACTATATGCTACATTTCTTTAACAAATTATATTTGAAAAGTATTCCTGAAATCCTGCCTGTACATGCTTTCCTTGTTACTAGGGCTGTAGTCAGTACGTCAAATCTTCAACTCGACTTATATTTTTCTTCTGACTTGGACTTCTACTGCTATAAGTTTTTAAAATTTTGTGTTTATCGGTACTTTAGATCTAGGACAAAAAAAGTGTGTTAAAATGATAAATTTGCTATAAAATGTTGGTACCACAGCCCTGTTTCTTGTCTAATAAAAATCAAATCTACCTTTTTTTTAAATAATATCTTTATTCGTTTTTACAACTTACAACAAGTGAATCAAGAAATAACATTTGATCTTAAAAACATCACTTGATTTTCTATTACATCCATTGTAAATTAATGAAATTTATCCTCTCCCCTCCCTAGCATTCCATATACATTCACTTATTAAACAATATTTTTTTAATTATTCATCCAAATCTTTAAGAAAGAATCAGAACCCCCCCCCCCAACCCTACCCCCTCATTATCAATTATATTATTACGGGAAAAATGTTATTTATTCATTACAATAATCTGCCAATGGCCCCCAAACATCTTGAAATTTACTGTGAAATTCTGTGTGGCTAGTGCTTTTTCCATCTTATAAATATGGCATAAAGAATTCCACCAAAAATTGTAGTTTAATCTACTCCAATTCTTCCAATTAAATGTAATATGTTGAATGGCGACTCCAGTTATAATTAGCAAAAGCCCGTTATTTTTTGAGGATATTTGACTCTTTGCCCTCATTGACATGCCAAATAAAATAGTATCATATGATAGTGCTACCGGATTCTCTAATAAAAATTTAGGTTTTCCATGTATCTACTAATATTTTGTTTTCTTTATATATTCTAGACTCTCCCTTCCCTCCTTCCCTGCCCCCCTCCCCGACCTCGATATGCCTCCAAACTCTCTGACTTCGCCCTCCTTGCCAAGCTACTTCTGGCCTCTCTTAATCAATCTCTGTTTTATCTAATTGTCCTGTCTGTCAGGCCTCTATAGTACAGTGGAACCTTGGTTTACGAGCATAATTCGTTCCAGAAGCATGCTTGTAAACCAAATTGCTCGTATATCAAAGCAAGTTTCCCCATAGGAAGTAAGGGAAACTGCTTTGATTGGTTCCACCTCCTCCTCCCCCCCCCTCCGAGGCTACTGGCGCTGCTCCATTCTCCCCCCCTTGAGGAATCCGACGCTGTTCCAAACCCCTCCCCACGATCCGGCTTCCCCCCCCCCCCCTGCGAACCGGCATCCTCCCCCCACTCGCGTTGCCCCCCTCCACCGCGATCCTACTTCCCCCCACCCCGAGCACGTCAATGACACTTCCTTTACCCGACTTGGCACCAGTGCCGGTGCCCGAAGATCCTCCCTCTTCTGGCGCGGCCTGGGCTGGGCAGTGCGTTGGAGATCCTCCCTCTTCTGGTCTGAGCTGGGCTGGACTGTCTTTGAGCATTTGCACATGCTCAAAGCCTTCTGGTCTCGCTCTCTCCGAGATTGAGAGCGAGACCAGAAGACTTTGAGCATGTGCAAATGCTCAAAGCCAGTCCAGCCCAGCCCAGACCAGAAGAGGGAGGGTCTCCGATGCACCGCCCAGCCCAGGCCGCGCCAGAAGAGGGAGGATCTTCGGGCACCAGAAGTGGTGCCAAGACGGGGTAAAGTTAGTATCATTGATGTGCTCGGGGGGGGGGGGGTAGGATCGTGGTGGAGGGGGGGCAATGCGAGTGGGGGGGGATGCCAGATCGCGGAGGTGGGGGGCGCTCGTACAGCTCGGCAAGCTCGGTTTACGAGGCACCAAGTTTGCAAATGTTTTGCTCGTCTTGCAAAACACTCGCAAACCGGTGCACTCGTAAACCGAGGTACCACTGTATATGCCTTTTCATTGCCATATATGTAACATCGCTGTAAATGTACAGTTTCTTCTTTTGTTAACCGCATTGAACTTCCATGGTATTGCGGTATACAAGAATAAAATTATTATTATTATTATTAATACTAAGAACATGTTTAGTTTAGTCGCAGAGGAAACATGAGTCACCTTAAATTTTGATTTTAAGCCTTATTTTAACAACATGATTGCTTATTTCAGGTTCAAGCCAGAGCTGGAATCAAGGATTTAATAATTATTATGATCAAAGTTATGGAAACTACAATAGCTCATATGGTGACCAGAGCTACAGCAGTTATGGTGGATATGATTATTCTGGGTACGGTTATGGGAACTACAACTATGGACAGGGATATGCAGACTACAGTGGTAAGTTGAGTGTAAAACCTCTTGATTTATAACCACTATGGTCTCTTGTACTGGGTTCTTATGCAGTAATCTGGCATTATTGTAGTGATAAATGTATCTAAAGTCATAGCTATTGGATATTGCAGTAAATATAATCAGATTAGTTTTTTGATGTGAACTTCCTAAAATTACACATGTACAAAAAAAATGATGGATTAACTTGCCTCTCTGGGTTAAGCATGTTCCTATACGAGCAGTAGTCTCCAACACAAGTTCTCCATTGTGACCCACAAACGGCTGAAATGCTCTTCAAATCCTGTAAATGCATTAATTTCAA
Source organism: Geotrypetes seraphini (assembly GCF_902459505.1). Lineage (NCBI taxonomy): Eukaryota > Metazoa > Chordata > Amphibia > Gymnophiona > Dermophiidae > Geotrypetes > Geotrypetes seraphini. Next base: position 354,559,562 of record NC_047084.1, read on the forward strand.
TCTTGCTCACTTGATATAGTAATTGCAAATAATTTCTTTTTAATGCAATAGGTGTGATGGATGGGTAATATCCCAGTGCTCGTGAGCCATGCAGAAGGAATCTACTCCAGCTTTTGAATCCCTCCTTCTCTAGAGGGCTTTGCTGCTCCCTTCTGTCTCATGTGCAGAAGAAAGAACTGAAGTATTTTTCTGATCTGCTCTTTCTTCATTTTTTTGGTCCTTTTTGCAGTACTTTGACTTATTTTGGTGCTCAGAGCTTCCCTAGTTGAGGGTCCAGCTCTGCCTGTGTGGAGGAGAAACACTGAGATCTGCAGCTGAGAGGTCGATTCTTTGTGGTACCTGTTGGCAAGCCTGCAGAAACCTTTTGGAGCTTGGAGTCCTTTCCCCTTGTAGCATTACTTGCCTATTGCGTCACAGGGCCTTGAGTGTAGGGAACGTAGGGAGAGGAGAGACATGATTGAGACTTAAATATATCACAGGTCGTATCGAGGTGGAAGATGACTTTTTCTTTCTTAAAGGACCCTCGGCCACAAGAGGGCATCCACTGAAAATCAGGGGCGGGAAATTTCATGGCGACACCAGGAAATATTTCTTCATCGAAAGAGTGGTTGATCATTGGAATGAGCTTCCAGTACAGGTGATCGAGGCCAGCAGCGTGCCAGATTTTAAGAATAAATGGGATGCACATGTTGGATCTCTAAGAGTTAAGGGGAGGGGTCATCAGGGTGGGATCTCCAAGAGGACAGTAAGGGGGAGGGTCAATTGAGTGGGCAGGCTTGATGGGCTGTGGCCCTTTTCTGCCATCATTTTCTATGTTTCTATGATGAATGGTTGATGTGGCACGAAGTGCTTTGGCCGCTGCGAGGGGGAAATAGTCGTCAGCTTCAGGTGCAAGCGAGCAGGGTTCCTCTTCACGTGCGCACCCACACAGGGATTTCACTAGCTGGCAGTCAAGGGAATCGTGTTTCCCTTACCGCCGATAGTGCTGGGAAAGCAAACAAGGTCACAGCTACAGTTCAGAGGCTGTAGATATTCAGGCCATATAGTCTGTGCTGGCTAAAGATTAGGGCTCGGGCAGATACTACATATTCTTTGTGCTAAAGAGGCTCGGCCGATTAGAGACCCATTCTAGATTTTACTCATGTCAGTGTAGCACTGAAAGTTCCATGCTTTTGCATGGTGACAGTACGATTAGTCATAGCAGTGGTAGCGCCGGGAGAATTTCTGGTTTCTTTGGATTTGACAGATGCTTACCTGTATATTCCTATATTTCTAGACCACAGGAAGTTCCAGAGATTTTATATCCTGGGAAACCATTACCAGTTGAATGTAGGTGGTGAGGCCTCCCAGGAGGCAGTTTGGTAAGGCGACCCACAAGAAGACAGAGGGTATGGGAGGTCCTGTGACTTCGTAATGCTATTGCAAAGTTGGAAGGAACCCATTACCAACCTTGGGAGAGTGGGGTTTTGCTTTGTCTTAGGGAGGCCCTTAGAGATTTGGAAGCATATGAGCTTGAACATGTGCAGTTTCAGGCCCAACTTCTTCGGCAGAAATATTTTGAATATAGCAATAAAGCTTCCCGTATGGTGGCCCATAGATGAAACGTTGGCGGTCTTGTACCAATGTGTTTTGTATTAAGTGACTGGGGGTGGGGGAGGTGTGCACCGAGCACAAAATACAGGAATGCTTTGTACAGTTTTACAAGACTTTATATTCTGCCGAGGATGCAGCCTCGGAGGATGATATAGTGCCCTATGTTGACTCTGCAGCTTAACTTCATTACTGCTTCGGACGCTCTGAGGTTGGGTAGACCCGTTACCCTGATTGAAGCGCATTGGACTCTCCGGGTGATGAAAGTGGGAAAAATTGCCAGAATTGGATGGCTTTACGGTTAAATTCTATAGAGCCTTTCAAGACTTTCTCCTCCCGCTGCATCTCTCCTTGTTTAATTCTTTTGAGGACAGCAGCCAGCTTCCATACTTTATCATCTTGCAGGGATTACTGTATTGCCTAAGGAGGGGAAGGATCCTGTAGCCTGTTCTTCCTATTGACCAGGTCTTTGTGCGGGTTTTTGTGGATAGGTGGTTGAGTTAGATATACCAGCTGATACACTCGGATCAATCTGGCTTTATAGTGGGATGACAAGGTGGGTGATAACATTATCCCAGGACAAACAGGCAGCATATTCTCACGTATGGGTGATGTCGTCAACGGAGCCCTGGTACAGACCACTTTAAAAGTGCATTCCCATTTTAAGTCTTTAGAAAGTTCATGATAGCTCGCACCGCGTATATGCGAGTGCATTCCCGCCAACAAAGGCGCACGATCCCTCAGTTTCTTTGATTCCACGGAGATAAGATAACACGTTCAACGGCCGTTGAAACTTTTTTTTTTTTTTTAATTTGCTGCTTTCCCACTCTCGCGGATTTGTGACTTTTGTCGTTTTTCCTTTTTTTAATTCTTTTTTTCTAAAAAAAATTGAACATTCTTTTGTTTTCCCTGTCACGGTCTCAGCCTGGCGGGGCCTGTTCAGCCATCTTGGCATATGACTTTAATTTAGCGGAGTCTGTTTTCTTGTCGATGTCCCGGCCGCAGACGGGTTTTAAAAAGTGTGGACACTGCTCAGCCCATCTCAGTCACTGGCCCACATTGCTGGTGCCTTCAGTGCTTAGGGCCTGAGCACGGTCCAGAAACTTGCTCTAGGTTGTCTTCCCTTCAGAAGAGAACCTTGAAAAACCGCCTGATCCAGCAAAAGTTACTCTTCGGCATTGTGATGGAAGGAGATTCAACACCACTACTGAAGTCGACGGCACCATCCAAGGTGGCTCCGCACCAGTCGACACTTATGGTGTCGCAGCTTAGTGGGTAAGCTGGCTAAGAAGCTTTCCCCCACCCCGTCTAGGCCTCAGGTCAAAGCAGCAGTGAGTCAAGTCCTGCCAACCTCTGAGAGACCCAAGAAGCGCTCCATTCTGATCTCGGTGAGTGCCTCGACATCAGCCTCCTCATCGCCAGATCGTAGAGCAGCACCAAAGGTACCGGCGAAAAAGCCAGCAGTACTGGTGCTTACCCTTAAGCAGAAGATCGATAATTTGCTTTGGGAAGAATTGAGTGAGCATTTCCAGATGCTGATGCCGACCCAACTCCTGCCTGTGTTTGACATCGACTCATCTGGTGCTGGTCCGGTCTGAGCCATCGATGCCGGCAGTGCCTGTAATTGAGTCCCCATCGATGCACACTATTTCCACCAAGGACTAGACACCATTAACTTGACAGCACTGTTCCTCCTCAATGCAGACATCGCCTGAGTTGACGCCAGGCCTGTCTCGCAAGGCATTACAAAAACTCAAACACCTTGAGACTTCGACCTTGACTCAGCGCCGAGGATCCAGCTTCTCTCAGGCTGAGGGCTCTTCAGATGATGACTCTCCTCAACATTCATCCCAGGAGGCTCCTGTATTTTCTGAGAAGTCATCTTTCTCTAAGTTTCTACGTGAGATGTCTGAGATTTTGTCTATCCCTCTTGAAGCTGATTCCAAACGTTCAAAGCAGTTCCTAGAGGCGCTAGACTATGATTAACCATTCAAGGAACTCCTCAAGCTTCTCCTTCATGACATCTTACAAGAAATTTTCTACAAGAATCTGGAGATGCCACTTACCATCCCCGTGACTCCTCGCAAGTTGGACTCCTTATACAGAGTGGTACCTATTCCTGGGTTTGACAAACCCCAACTTCCACACGAGTCTACCCTTGTAGAGTCTACGTTGAAGAAATCCTCGGGGGCTAGCATCTATGCCTCCGTACCTCCTGGCAGAGAGGGCAAAGCCATGGACCGGTTTGGCAAGTGTGTATACCAAAATGCCATGTTAGCCAACCGGTCTGGCAACTATAATTTTCATTTTTCTTTCAACCTTAAGCATTTACTGAAACAAGTGTCCACTTTTCAGAAATACCTTCCAGAACGTAAGCTGCCTGCTTTTCAACATTACATTTCTGACTTGTTTCATCTCAGAAAATACATGGTCCGTTCCACATATGATATATTTGAACTTACCTCTCATGCTACGGCCTTGTCAGTGGCAATGAGACGTCTGGCCTGGCTTCATGTTTCAGAGCTGGACATAAACCACCAGGACAGACTGGCCAATGCTCAGTGTCTGGGAGATGAACTTTATGGTCCATCCATGGACACAGCCACTCAAAAATTGTCTGCTTATGAGACCAGATGGGACACCCTGGTCAAACCTAAGAAACCTCCACACACTCTTCCCTTCCAGCCAGCTTCTTACCAGAGAAGGTTTGATGCTAAACCTGCACCTAGGAAGCAGAAACAACAACCATGTCAGCAACAGAAACCACAGGCTGCTCCCCAAAAACCTACACATCCTTTTTGACATGCTTCTTCAGAGCATAGCCACCGTCAACACTCTTCAGTCTTAGCCTCAGGTTGTCTCCAGTATTTCATTGAATACTGGGAGCTCATGAACAAACAAAAACAAACTGCAGATGTGTACAAGATGCAGGCAGAATTTATTGTGACAAATATAAATTTATAAAAACCTTTTTACCAAACAAGGGACCCGACACAGTCTGTGTTTCGGACAAACCTTCGTCGGGGGTCCAATATGCATATTGGACCCCCAACGAAAGTTTGTCCGAAACACAGACCGTGTCGGGTCCCTTGTTTGGTAAAAAATTTTTATAAATTTATATTTTGTCACAATAAATTCTGCCTGCATCTTGTACACATATGCAGTTCCTGGTTGTTTTTTTCTGCAGACAAGTTTGGACCCCTCCTTCCTTTTTTGTTGCTCTGTACTGGGAGCTCATAACATCAAATCTCTGGGTCCTCACCATCATTCGTCAGGATTACTCTCCATTTCCATACCCTGCCTCCAGACCATCCTTCAAGAGTCTGCTTTGGACCCTGCACAGTCCTCCCTTCCTCTCCAGGAGGTTCAATCCCTTCTGCTGAATGCCATCGAGGAAGTTCCTCTCATCAGAATCAGGTGTTCTATTTCTGTTACTTAGTATCAAAGAAGATGGGGGGACTGCGACCCATTCTGGCTCTCAGAGCGCTCAACAAATTTCTGGTCAAGGAGAAATTCTGGATGCTCTCCCTCGCTCTGCTTTATCCTCTCCTCAATCAGAATGACTGGCTATGCTCTCTGGATCTCAAGGAAGCCTACGCACATAAACCAATTCATCCGGCTTCCAGGAAATACCTCAGTTTTCAAATAAATCAACATCACTACCAGTACAAGGTACTTCCCTTAGGCCTGGCATCTTCTCCCAGTGTCTTCATGAAGTGCCTGATTGTAGTAGTAATAATAATAACAGCTTATATACCGCAATACCGTGAAGTTCTATGTGGTTTACAGAAGATTAAGCAAAGGTAACAAATTGAATTGACTTTAAGAGGGGAGGAAGAAAGAGAATTAATAGGACAGGAAATTCATTGTTGAGGAGAGAGAGATCAAAAGGACAAGTTAATCGCTATAGAGGGGAGAGAGAAGAGAGATCAGTTGTCTAGATGCTTTAGGAACAAGTGTATTTTTAGAAGTTTCCTAAATTCCCCATAAGTAGTGGGCGAAAGCAATTGTTCTAGGTCTTTACCCCATGATGCTGCTTGGTGTGAGAGAAGGTGTTCATGGTGTTTTTTCAGTTTACAACCTCGAACTGGGGGGGGAAACGAAATTGGAATGTGAGCTTCTCTTGTGTCTGTTGGCTGAGAAGAAGAAAAGGTCAGTTATATATTTAGGGGCAAGTCCGTGTAGTGCTTTAAAGCAGAAGCAGGCAAATTTAAACTTTACGCGCGCCACCATTGGCAGCCAATGCAGCTGCCGGTAGTAGGGTGTTGCGTGGTCAAACTTCCTCAGCCCAAAGATCAGTCTGACTGCTGCATTTTGCACCAATTGTAAACGTTGCATATTCTTTTGGGAAATTGACGGCCTACAAGACTTTCCTTACCTGGATGACTGGTTGATCAAGGGTGTTTCATCTCAGGAGGTGGTCCAAGCAACAACTCGGGCATCTCTTTTCTTCAGACTTTGGGTTTCGAGGTCAACTTCCCAAATCACATCTCATTCCATCTCAGTCTTCAGTTCATTGTAGCTATCCTGGACACCACTCTCATGAGAGCGTTTCTTCCTCAAGATCGCCTTCAGGCTCTCATCCGTCTTTGTCGGCAAATACTTCCTCTTCACTCCATTTTTGCCAGACACATGATGGTTCTTTTGGGCCTATGGCTTCCACTTTGCATGTCACTCCACTGGCACGACTACACCTTCGCACTCCTCAGTGGACCCTTGCCTCTCAGTGGTCTCAAGCGACCGATCGTCTCTCGCAGCACATCTCTGTAACATCATTTCTTCTGCAGTCGCGTCAATGGTGAATGACCTCCAATCTATCAAGAGGTCTCCTTTTTCACTTACCCCCTCATCACAAGGTCATCAAAACGGATGCATCCCCTTATACTTGGGGAGCACATATGGACGATTTACAGACTCGGGGTCTTTGGACTGCCAGGGAGCAGAAATTTCACCTCAATTTTCTAGAACTCACAGCCATGTATTATGCCCTTAAGGCTTTCCGTGATCTTCTCTACCCCCAAGTCCTTCGCACAGACAATCAAGTAGCGATGTACTACATAAAGAAGCAAGGAGGTACGGGCTCTCTCCTGTTGTGTCAGGAGGCCCAAAAAATCTGGACTTGGGCGAAAGCTTACAACCTTTCCTTGAAGGCTGTCTACATTCAAGGGGAGAAGAATTCACTAGCAGACAACCTGAGCAGCCTCACAAATGGACTCTCTGCAACTCTATAGTCCATCTTTGCTCACTGGGGCACTCCACAAGTGGATTTGTTTGCAGCTCCTCACAGTTGCCCCAGTTTTGCTCCAGACTTTACTCTCCTCTCCATTTGAAAGACAATGCCTTTCTCCTGGACTGGATAGGCCTGTTTCTATATGCATTCCCTCCAATCCCTCTCAAGTTGAGTACTCTGTTCATGCTCAAACGAGAGACGGCCACCATGATCCTCATTACTCCAAGGTGGCCCAGGCAGCATTGGTTCTCCCTTCTACAGCTCAGCTCCAGGGAATCAATTTCTCCTCTGGTTTTTCCTACTCTGCTTACTCAGCAACAGGAATCACTTCTACATCCCAACCTGCAATCATTACACCCGACAGCTTGGTTTCTCTCTGTCTGAATTCTTCTGAATTACAAATGTGGACTAGGTTTTCTTCCTGGTGTCTTCTTCATCATGATCCCACTTCACTAGCAGTGGAATTCATGTTAAATTATCTACTTCATTTATCTGATTCTGGTCTCAAGTCTACATCTATCAGTCCATCTCAGTGCTATTACAGCTTTTCACATGCCAGTCGAGGGAAAACCTCTTAATGCTCATCCTTTGGTCTCCAGATTCATGAAAGGACTTTTCAATGTGAAACCACCTCTCAAGCCTCCACTGGTCGTCTGGGACCTTAATGTGGTTCTTTCCAGTTTGACGAAGCGACCATTTTAACCAATGGCCACAGCTCATCTCGAGTTTCTCACCTGGAAAGTTGTGAAAGGAGACATACATAGATGGATCAGAAACTGGTTGGCGGGTAGGAAACAGAGGGTAGGAGTGAAGGGCCACTACTCGGACTGGAGGAGGGTCACGAGTGGGGTCCCGCAGGGCTCGGTGCTCGGGCTGCTGCTATTTAATATATTCATAAATGATCTAGAAACAGGGACAAAGTGCGAAATAATAAAATTTGCAGATGACACCAAACTATTTAGTGGAGCTCGGACTAAAGAGGACTGCGAAGAATTGCAAAGGGACTTGAACAAATTAGGGGAATGGGCGACGAGATGGCACATGAAGTTCAACGTTGAGAAATGTAAAGTATTACATGTGGGAAACAGAAACCCGAGGTACAACTATACGATGGGAGGGATGTTATTAAATGAGAGTACCCAAGAAAGGGACTTGGGGGTAATGGTGGATATGACAATGAAGCCCATGGCACAGTGCGCAGCGGCCGCTAAGAAGGCAAATGGAATGCTAGGCATAATCAAGAAGGGTATTACAACCAGAATGAAAGAAGCTATCCTGCCATTATATCGGGCGATGGTGCGTCCGCATCTGGAGTACTGCGTCCAATATTGGTCGCCGTACATTAAGAAGGACATGGCGTTACTCAAGAGGGTTCAGAGGAGAGCGATGCGTCTGATAAAGGGGATGGAAAACCTTTCATATGCTGAGAGATTGGAGAAACTGGGTCTCTCTTCCCTGGAGAAGAGGAGATATGATAGAGACTTATAAGATCATGAAGGGCATAGAGAGAGTAGAGAGGGACAGATTCTTCAAACTTTCTAATAATAAAAGAACAAGAGGGCATTCAGAAAAGTTGAAAGGGGACAGATTCAAAACGAATGCTAGGAAGTTCTTCTTTACCCAACGTGTGGTGGATACCTGGAATGTGCTTCCAGAGAGTGTAATAGGGCAGAGTACAGTACTGGGATTCATGAAAGGATTGGACAATTTCCTGCTGGAAAAGGGGATAGAGGGGTATAAATAGAGGATTACTTCACAGGTCCTGGACCTGTTGGGCCGCCGCGTGAGTGGACTGCTGGGCACGATGGACCTCAGGTCTGACCCAGCAGAGGCATTGCTTATGTTCAGTATAATGACAGTTAGTGATCCCATATTATGGGATGCTCTGAAGATAGTGATCCGAGGAGTATTTGTCAAATGGGGGGCTTGCTGTGTAAATAGGAGCGAATGCGGCAATCTTTGTCCTAGAGAAAGATTGTTGAATCTGGAGTGCTTACATCAGAAACACCAGAACTGTACCAGCCTAGAAGGCAAGAGAGAAGGAGAAATGAGGTTCTTGCCTGCTAATTTTCTTTGTTAGCCTCTCTAGACCGGTACAGCTCCCCACCCTATCTGTATTTCTGCGGTGATTGCGGTTTTTGTACACATGAAAATTTTGCTTTTTCTGCAGGTTCTAGTATTTTTCTAGGGCTGGGAAGATAACAAGAACAGCAGCTGGCATAGCTGTTGAGCTGTGGGGACATTTTCCCTTCAAGGTTTTAGTTCTATGCATTTTCCAACAGCATTACTATTTTGGTTTTATACTCCTGTTCAAAGTGTTACTGTTGCATGTTTTTTCTTAATTCTGCTTGGCTGTGCGACAGACTGAGTTGGGAGAGGGAGCCTCAGCCTATATAACATAGAAACATAGAAATAGACGGCAGATAAGGGCCCACGGCCCATCTAGTCTGCCCACCTTAATGTCCCTCCCCTACCTTTGCCCGTTGAATAGATCCCATGTGCCGATCCCATTTGGCCTTAAAATCAGGCACGCTGCTGGCCTCAATCACCTGTAGTGGAAGACTATTCCAGCGATCAACCACTCTTTCAGTGAAAAAGAATTTCCTGGTGTCACCTCGTAGTTTCCCGCCCTTGATTTTCAACGGATGTCCTCTTGTTGTCGTGGGACCCTTGAAAAAGAAGATATCTTCCTCCGCCTCGATGCGGCCCGTAAGATACTTGAACGTCTCGATCATGTCCCCCCTCTCTCTGCGCTCCTCAAGCGAGTATAGCTGTAATTTGTCAAGCCGTTTTTCGTATGGTAGATCCTTGAGTCCCGAGACCATCCGGGTGGCCATTCTTTGCACCGACTCCAGTCTCAGCACATCCTTGCGATAATGCGGCCTCCAGAATTGCACATAGTATTCCAGGTGGGGCCTCACCATGGATCTATACAATGGCATAATGACTTCCGCCTTACTACAACCAAGATTTGGTCTGTCTCCACCTGTTGGTCATACTGAGATTACCCATCAGTAAACATAAGAACATAAGCATTGCCTCTGCCGGGTCAGACCAGGGGTCCATTGTGCACAGTAGTCCGCTCCCATGGTGGCCCCCAGGTCCATGACCTCTAAGTGATCCTTTACCTAAACCTTTTATTCCCTAATCATTTAATATTCTGTATAGTAACCCTTTATCTATACCCTTCAATCCCCTTCTCCTTCAGGAAATCATCCAAACCCTTTTTGAAACCCAATATCGTACTCTGTCCTACAACCTCCTCTGGAAGCGCATTCCAGGTGTCCACCACCCTCTGAGTGAAGAAGAACTTCCTAGCATTTGTTCTAAATCTGTCTCCTTTCAATTTTTCTGAATGCCCTCTTGTTTTTGTTTTCCCCGCTAGTCTGAAGAATCTGTCCCTCTCTACCTTCTCTATGCCTTTCATGATCTTATAAGTCTCTATCATGGCCCATCTAAGTCTCCGCTTTTCCAGGGAAAAGAGCCCTAGCTTCTCTAACCTTTCAGCATATGAAAGGTTTTCCATGCCTTTTATCATCCTTGTTGCTCTTTTCTGGACCCTCTCGTGCATCGCCATATCCTTAAGGTACGGCGACCAGTATTGGACGCAGTACTCCAGATGCGGGCACACCATTGCCTGATACAGTTGCAGGATAACTTCCCTTCGTTCTGGTAGTGATACCTTTTTTTGATAATGCTCAACATTCTGTTCACCTTCTCTGAGGCCACTGCGCATTGTGCTGCCAGTAAAGAATTGTACTGGTCTAGAGAGGCTAAAAGAAAATGAGCAGATAAGAACCTAATTTCTCCTTCAACTAGAAGTGTGGTTATTTTTCGTGGGCGGAAGCTTGGGCAGCCTCCCCTGAGATTTGTAGGGCAGTGACTTGGTCCAATCTACATACGTTTTCCAAGTTGTTTTTTGTTTGTTTGTTTTTGTTTATTTTTTTGCAGAGTGGATGTAGCAGCAAGGAAGGACTCCACCTTTGGGTCCTCAGAGTTACAAGCCAGCTCAGTGTTCCTGGTCTATATTTTTGTGACTACTTTTGTATGTCCCGTCTGTCCAGAATGACACATCTATTACACTAGAAGATTAGGTTCTTACCTTGCTAATATCTTTGTCAACTGACAGGGCATGGCTCCAGAATATCTCTTGCGCATGTCTGTCTTGATCAGAAAATTGAGTCCAAAACTGAAATTTTGGATGTCAGTCAGATCTTAGTGATATAAAGAATTATCTGTTGCTATAACTCATTGGGGTATTATGTGAGCTCCTTAAAGGTTTCTGTTTGGCATGTTTTGATTGTTTTAATGGCAATGTTTAACGTGTTTATGTTTTCAGAGCAGAACAGAATTATAGTTCAGGGAATTTCCCCGTACCTCTCCTTCACATGTGTTTCTATATGGAGCTATTGCCTGCTTTGGTACAAACTGAAGGGGGCATCAAAGCCTTCAAGTGATAAGAGGAGGGATTCAAAAGTTGCAGTGGATTCTTTCTGTATAGCTCACGAGCACTGGGATATTACCCTTCCATCCATATCGACATACCTATTTACTAGAAAAGTGTTAAGGTGTTTAATTTATGGAATTTGCTACTGTTTACAATCCAAAATAAAGGGAGCCTTTTTAAAATCTATACCTAAAGCGTTGTAGAATCAATATTGATACTGATTTTTAATGTTTAATACCCTGTCTGAACAAGCAGATCCAGGCAGTTTATTAAATTAATAGTATGTATAAGCTTAATCTTTAAGTTGCCCTCAGATCGATCTTGTAGCGCTTTATATGAGTTCTTTGTAATTCTTAGGACTCGCTACTGTATTCTGCTCCACCCTCCTGTCTAAAAAAAAAAAAAATCATCTTGGCAAATACTAGTTGATCTTCTTGCAGACAGTTGATGAAGCTAGTGATCATTTTCTATGTTCACTGGCATAACATTTGAAGTTGGACGGGACTGAGTGGGGCATGTTTTAAAAAGGGCGAGGATTAAAGGTACTGGGGTGTTTTTAAAAGGCCTGACCGGGGTGGGGGAGGTGTTAAAAAATTTATATCTTTGCTGCATAAGACACACCGACATTTCCACCCACTTTTGGATGGAAAAAAGTGCGTCTTATGGAGCAAAAAATACAGTACTTGTATTGCAAGTCCTTGCTTGTATATAAAGTTAAAATTTAATAAAATGTTTTGCTTATCTTGCAAAACACTTGCAATCCAAGGTTTTACTGTACTGGTATTAGATCCCTAGTAAGGGCTCTTTCCAACCATTTTGGAAACATCTGAAAACTTGGCTATTTTCAAAGTTGTAAATTCTGCGCCTCTCCATACTATTCCAAATCCACATTGTATTCTCTTTTCTAATTTCTTATAAACTGTGCCGAGCTCTACTGTTATAGAGAAGATGTGGTATATAAGCCTAAGGTTTAGTATCACAAAACTTGTACTGTAACTATGGCAAACTGTAATATGTTAACTGCATATTATGTACGTGTTCTGAACTCTTTGGGGAAAATGGGATATAACTAAATACATAAATAATTGTGTGAATCAGGACAGTAGTGAAAACTGGAGATTTATGGGGGCTGGTCTCCAACATCATTGGCAGCAGACTTGGATTGTCCCTTGCTGGTGATTGTAATGTAGCATAAATTTGTGTGGTAAGACCTGCATTAGCTGCTTATAGCACAGCTTAGTAAAAGCCTCTAAATGAATGAAGTGAGACATTGCTGTAGCTAACATATGACTTGACTAGTCTTTCCCACTCCAATACACAGGTCAACAAAGTACCTATGGGAAGGCATCTCGAGGTGGTGGCAATCACCAAAACAACTACCAGCCGTACTAGAAGCCTGCTTACCGTCTGAAAACAGGTGTGTAATGTCGTGTCCCATTTATAAAATATATACAATAACTTTAGCTTAAAGATCAATAGACAAAATGAAAAATAATTAAATTGGATATTGTGTAGTTTTTTTTAAACTAAACTTTAAACGTTTAACTTGGGTATTTTACTTAAAGTATGTCTATAGATCTTTAACTTTTTAAGGCTGATTTTCTTTTAAGTACATCAGAAAATAATTTTTTTAAAGCGGGAGTTCTGTCCACTTTGTGCCAGGTGGTCTAAAAGAAATAATTAAACTTTTTTTAGAAGTATTAACAGGTAAAGTACTGAAATGGGTACAACTTAAGGTAAATGAGAATATTGCCTTCTAACTCTGACATTATACCTTGTTTGTACCCGCCAGCGGGAACTTCATTGCAGGCCGTGTGTCACCCTGACCCACGTCTATCTCTGGGGGTCGCACGTTGTGGGCTGAGCGCAAGGCATACACCAGAAAACGCTGTCCTGTGGTATGGTCTCTTCCAACTTCATGTACCAGCGTAAAAGATTAAACTGGAAAACAACAAACTTTGGCTGCTTTTTGTTTAATTTAAAATAAAAATCTTTTGTGACAAATGTTAACTTTTGATAAAACTGTTTTTTACAGGAGTTTTAAATACATAAAAATGCCTTTTTACAGCTTAATCATTTTTGCTCTTCTGTTTAGTGTTGTATTTCAATTGTGGAGCCTCATTTTTAAATGTGCATTCTTTAATGCTCGCTTTTTTCATTTATTTAGCTAATAAAGAATCTGCAAACCAGAACAATTTTTTAACAGGGGGAAAGATAAAGATCATATGCATGCTAGTAATTCATACGTTGAATTATGTGAGCCATGCCATAGTGGTGCTGGCTATTTGTGGATCAGCAAATAGTTTTAACCATTTGGTTTTCTTTTCAACCCACTAAACTTTAGTTAGTGGAATTTGAGCTGGCTTTTGTTTACAAATAATATACCTTTCTAGAGTCTAGAGTAATTGCACAACATGAATTCTATAAGTCAGCATCTTATTTTCAGATGTATCATCAAATTTAGACCAAAGATGTAGTTTAAAAAAAAATTATGGGTGGAAATGGTTATATGGGCCATTAACTTCATAGTGAAATGCATAAGATCTTTAACAATGAAGGGAAGGATAAGATGAGGACTTAAAATGTTTAAAGAAAACGAACCTTTTTTATTTTAAAAATTACTGAAAGTATTGCTAATTGGACTTTCTTTTTGTTTTAGGCGTAGATGCGGTGGAGATCGATCTTTAGAGTATTGAGCTTGAATGGAAGGTGGGCTTCATGTGACCTGCAAGAACACTTTGTAAAAAATTTTCATATTCAAGAGATGACGAACTTGAGTGTATATAAGCATTGGTGGCTTTTTAAAATTCTTTTGTTTTTACTTCATCCTTTTTGCCATCTGTAATGACAGATTCCGATTGTGTTAACAGATTAATTTTTTTTTGTTCTCATGTTATATCAATCTCATGCATACTTGTGGTTTAGTCTGCATTTCTTCATATATGAAGTTTTGTAATAAAAAACAAAACAAAACTTGTCTACATTTTTGTAGTGTAGAGGAAGGTGGGAAAAACACTTCTGTAGGTTAAATTTCTCTGCATAACAAACACACATTCAGAGAATTATGGTTTGTACTGATCTCAGTTTTTAATCTCTATTTTATTCTCGAGTCCAAGTTTTATACCACAGCGTGATGTGATTTTTAATTATTATTCAGTCAGATGTCTAACTAGGGCTGCTAAACAGGCCTGAGGCCTACACTGGCAGAATCTGGTGTGTGGAGTGGGTCAGGAATAAGCATACTCTCCTCTTCTAGAGTTCAATTTACTAACTATAGGGTGTTTTCTCTGAGGACAACCATGATTCTGACTGAGGTGTCTTGTTAATATTCGGATGGAACACAGCATAGGTGGCATTCCCCAGCAACTATTCCAGAAGCCTTTGAGAGCAAATTGCCTTTCACGTGTGCACCTTCTACCTATGGTTGCAAAACAGGACTAGATCAGCCTAGTTTTCTATAGAGCAGTGTGGCTGTGTGTTTGACTGAGAACCTCTTCAAATCAATGTGACAAGGTGGTGGCTATGGCCTGAAGGCTACTAGGATGCATAGAGGAGGGGTATAAGCATCAGCAGAATGGAGGTGTTGATGATAAACCTATACAAGTCATTGGAAAGGTTTCACTTAGAATACTGTGTCCATTTTTGGAGGCTGTTATCTCGCTAAAAAGACTCTTCAAGGGTTTAGAGCAGAAAGGTGAAAATGGTATGGGGTAGCAGAAGAGACTTGCTGACATGAAGCTGTGTACTCTGGAGGAAAGGAGAGAGATGAGTGATATGACAATCAAGTATTTGAGAGGTACTAATATGCAAACCTATTCCAGAGATGGATAGGAGTAGATGACATGAATTGAGGTCACAGGGGATTGACTCAGCAGTAATGCCAGGGAAGTACTTTTTTCACAAAAGATGGTAATGCCTGACATAAATCCCCATGGGAGATGGTGGAGATGAAAACAGTAATGGAATTCAAAAATATGTTGGATAAACACAAAAAAATCTTATATGGAAAGAAGATTTGAAGCAAAATCTTAGCAGTGCTTAGATGGCAACTCAGTAATTGGGAAGCAAAGCCAAGGCTGGGCAGACTTCTATGGTCTGTGCTCTTATCAGGGCTGGAATAGGGCTTCTGTTGCACGCGCACACAGAAGTCTGTATACCTGAGCTGTTGATTCCCATTTCCTGCGAACTGCAGAAGGAGGTATCCTTTTAAGAATTTGAGATCTCTTCTGCAGTAGGACACAGTACCCTCCTCAGTTATTCCTTCTGCAAGCAAACTCAGGTGTGTGTGTTTTGCTCTGCTCTGTTTTTCTTTTTCCTTTGTTTTCAGTTTTGTTTGCTTGATTTTTGAAGTTTTGTGGCTTTGGTGCTTGGAGGTCCCCTGCTCGGGCATACTCTGTAAAAGATGCAGTCCAGCATGGGAGGACTGCTGCTCCCAGGACAATCTCTGAGTTCCTATGGAGCCAGCCTGCTTTGGGTCCCTTCAGGAATTCTGGGAGTGGCTCGCCTGCTTACTTAATTAGAGGCTTGAGCATAGATTGTGTGGCCCCTGAGTAAGAACCCTAGGGGTATCAGGGAGCCAGATGCATAACTTCTCTCTCTCTGTTGCTCTGTGAGGCATCCCAGGGGTGGGAATCGGTGGCTGTGATCTATTCGGCTGGCAGCCAGGTTTCCTTTGATGGTTGAGGATCTGAGCAATGTCTGAGGCAGACATTTATTTCCCTGCAGCTACAGGGAGCACCTGAAGTCAGTGAGTACTCCCATTATTCCCTATGGGAACCATGGGGGAGGGGAGTGGTGACTGAAATTTGGAGTTTTAGTGGTTTCTGGGGTTTAGTACTCGGGTCTTCCTCTAAAACCCTAAAATTGCTTCTTTTTTTGTTTGTTTTTTGTTTTGCCATGTAGCTCCAATGGCCTGTTTTTGACATGTGATTTGGGGGGTTTGTGTTTTTTTTTGTTTTTACAATGGCTATCTTGAATTTCTAGCAATCTGATTTAAACTCCTTTTTTTCTACTTTAAAACTGCTCGGTTTGACAAGTAACTGCCTCTGATGGATGCCTCAGGCCTTTCTAGCCCTAGATCCTTTGCACAGGGTTGCTGGTTGAAAAGCAGATATGTTCCATGGGAGAAAAGGGTGGGAGCTGCAGGTTCAGTTTAGTTCCCAGTCAGTCCTCCAAGGCCTTGGAACCCCTGAAATCTTGGAAACACTGGTCGAAAGGGAAGAGATCTTGCTCAGATAAACAAAGCAGCGATGGGGTGAAATGCAAGCGTGTAGTGGCGGAAGATGCATCTCCTCCAATCTGGAATTACATAAGGAGCTTCAGGTCCCCCAATGCAAGACTTTTCAGATTTTTCTGCCTTTTATGGAAAGCCTATTTCCAGTGCGATAGGTGAGACATTCTAGACAAATGAGTAATATCCCTATAGCAATGTGCATCTGCAGAAGGAAACCACTCTGGATTTTTCCTCTTGCCTCTGCTGTATTTTACTGGGCTTCTTGCATCCCCCTACAATTCTTTCCTTCTGCACACGTACTGCAGGAGTGTGTGTGTTCTGCTCTCATTTTATTTTATTTGGTGTATTTTTGTCTGTTTCAGAGATTCTGGAGCTTTGAGCATTTTCATGGCTCTGCCTGCTTGAGAACACAGACTTTGTCCTATAGCCGACAGGCAAATCCATTAGGTACCTGTTAGCTAGCCTGCATAATTTTCTTTGGCCCTGTGGTGGTCTTGCCTACTGTTAAGCAGGGGTTGCGCACAGGCTGTTGAGTGTCCTTAGACTCTGCAGTGACTCGCTGGCTGCATTTTCTTGCCTCTGCCCGTCCTGGTGTGTATCTGTTGGTCTGCATGGGTAGAGGGTATAGTTGGGCATAGGAGTCTGACTGGCAGCATGAACATTAGCTTTGTAGAAGCATTCCTACCATTGTAGCAGTGAATTTTCTTATCCAGCTACTATGAGAGCTGAGGCAAGCTGCAGCACAGATCTTCTGTCAGGTCACAGTGAGTACATAACAGGCTTGTCAGCCTGTGAGATGAATCGGGGGAGGTTGGGAAAGTGGGATTGAATGTTCCCCCCTCCTGAAAAATCATAAAATCACTGTTTTTGAAGTTTGGGAAATGTGAAAAATATCATGATTTTGGTGTGAATTTTTTTGATGGTGGGCATCTTGGATTTTTAGCGAGATTCTTTTTTTTTCTCTCTCTCTAAAGCTTCCTGCTTCTCCAAAACTGCAATTTGCCTAGAAACTTGCTGGGATGGAATACGTGGGCTCCCCCTCATGTGGGTTCTTGCCAGGATTGCACAAATTTAGCGCTTTGAGTGTGTGCCACAACCGGGGCAGGTGGCAGTGTCCAGCTTAGCCTCTCTCCTGCTGAAGCAGGTGACCAAATGCTCAGCTAGCCTGGTGGAGTGGCCTTCTTTGCTTTTGGGGCTCAGCATGGCTGGTAGTTCTGTTTGCCTGGTTACAGACCTTCTGCAGCCTAAGAAATGCAAATTTAAGTCCTCTAAGGGTGACTCTGCCCCCCAAAGCCAGACACTTTTTCAGATTTTATTAAATTCTTGTGGTCTGAGTTTCAGAACAGGTGTTCTCCCCCTGAGCAATCCCAGTCTGCCTCCGCGTTGTCTTAGTTGCTTTGTCTTTGGGAACGTCCTTGCCTTGGCCTGCTGCTGCTTTGGCATTGTCTGACCCTGATCTGGGAGACCCTGAAGCAGATGTTTCACTTGCTGATCCCTTGTTTGCAGGTACAGGGTATCCTAGAGTGGGAGATCAGGAACTGTGTTGGATCTGTGGAGTCCTGTGGGTCTTGGATCCTGGGGAAGATCCCACGATTCTGTGCTTATAGTCTGCGGCTCTGCCAGACCTTATTTCTGAGTCTTTGCAGGAGTTGAACCTAATTACTCAGCCTGCTCTGTCCACTTCCTTCTAGGTTTATGGTGTACGCTCGTAGTCTGCTACCTTTCCCTGGCACCCTGATATGAGCATTCTGGGCTCAGAGCAGTTTGACTTTCCAGAGGGTGCTCTTAAAATGCTAGAGCTGTGTCATGTTTTTATCATCTGGCACAAGTCTGCAGCTTTTGGATCAGCCCAGGGTAGATTATTAGGTGCGTTTAGTCACCTGTGCCACCAGTCTACCCAGTGAAGGTGGTGTGGTGCTAAAGGATATACAGTACTACCGTGTGGATGTGGTCCTTGGGGAAAGTCTTTGATGCAGCTGCTTAGGTGGTGACTTGTTGCACGTGCTTCTCGACTGTGTACACTGGAGATTGAGGTGGTGGATCCTGCTCAACTTCTTTTGGCTGGGATAGATTATATGGCTGATGCATTGTATGACCTTATGTGAGTTTGGCAAAGGTGTTGGCGTATTCCATCTCTGCCTGCAGAATGCTCTGGATCAGACAAGCAGGCTGGTGATTCCACTTCAAAGGCTACTTTGGCTAGACTGCCTTATAAAGAACAGTTATTTTTTGGCAAAGGTCTGGACGACTTCATCGATTCTGTGATGGATTGTCACCCTAAGACTCTGCTTGATAGCAGACCCAGACCCTCCAGGTGATCCAAACCATATGCCACGTTGGGAGATTTTCACAGGGCTCCCGACAACGGTTGCTGGCTACAGGCATTTGTAGCTTCCACTTCCTGTTCTGTGCCCTCTGCCAAAAAGGCACAATGATGCCAGGCCAAGGGATGCCCCTGTTCTGATAGGGGGGGCGGCTTTCAACATTTCTTTCTTCCTGGATATGCATTATGTCCAACCAGTGGGCTTTGGACATTTATTCTGTTGGGCTTCAAACTGGAATTTGCCCTGCATCTGACAGATTGGTTTGTGGACTCTCCTACAGTTTGCCTGGACAAAGTGCTCAAGGTTCAAGTCGCCATTCAGCACTTGGGCTCAAGCAGATACTTTATATATTTTATCATGCCAAAGAAAGACTCCAAAGATTGGAGGCCTATTTTGTATCTTCAGCACATGAATGTGGCTCTCGAGGCTCCTCTATTCCAAATGAAGACCATGCATTCGGTCATTGAAGCAGTGGCCCCAAGAGAGTTTCTTGCCTCTGGATATCATGGAGGCGCACTTGCTCATTCCCATTTTTCTGGCCCACTGCAAATTTTTGCAATTTAATATTCTGGAACAGCATTACCAATTCTCAGCTCTGCCTTTTGAGCTGGTGGCAGAGCCTCAGACCTTCACCAAAGTGATTGTGGTTGTGGCAGCTTACCTGTGGAATATAGGTCTCCAGCTTGAAGAATGGTCTGAAATTTGGCAGCTAAAATTTAGTGCTAAGAAATGCAAGGTCATGCATGTGGGCTGCAAAAACCCAAAGGAACAGTACAGTTTAGGGAGTGAAGAACTTATGTTCATGACAGAAGAGCGGGACTTGGGTGTGATTGTATGCGATGATCTTAAGGTGGCCAAACAAGTTGAAAAGGTGTTGGTGAAAGCTAGAAGGATGATAGGGTGCATAGGAAGAGATATGACCAGTAAGTAAAAGGAAGTATTGATGCCCTTGTATAAGACTCTGAGACCTCATTTAGAATATTGTGTGCAATTCTGGAGACTGCACCTTCAAAAAGATATAAAAGGATGGAGTTGGTCCAGAGGAGGGCTACTAAAATGGTGTGTGGTCTTTATCATAAGGTGTATGGGGACAGACTTAAAGATCTCAATCTGTATACTTGGAGGAAAGGCAAGAGAGAGGAGATGAGATGTTTAAGTACCTACGTGGTATAAATGTGCATAAGTCTAGCCTTTCATTTGAAAGGAAGCTCTAGAATGAGAGGGCATAGGATGAAGTTAAGAGGTGATAGGGTCAGGAGTAATCTTAAGGAAATACTTCTTTACAGAAAGAGTGGCAGATATGTGGAACATTCTCCTGAAGGAAGTAGTGGAGATGGGAGACTGTCTGAATTCAAGAAGGTGTGGGATAGGAAGGTGGGATCAGAGGAAGATATAATGATTACTGCAGATGGGCAGACTAGATGGGCCATTTGGCCTTTATCTGCCATCATGTTTCTAGTTTTACCCTTATTTAGATGACTGATCAGAGCTCCCTCGTCTGAAGGATGGCACACAGTGGAGGGGGTGCTCCAGGTGTTAGAGGACCTGGGTTGGATTGCCAACTTCAGAAAAAGCAATTTGCCCATGGAGTTGCTGGAATATGTGGGAATTCTTAGACATGGCTGCGGGCCGCGTCTTATCTACCATAAGCCTGCCGGCAGAAACTGTGCCCAGATTTCTTCCCTTATTGAGCAGCAGGCTCCTTCAGCATGGGACTATCTTCAAGTTCATGGATCCATAGTTGCTAAGTTGGATGTGATTACTTGGACGAGTGTGCATATGTGTCCTCTTCAACATGCTTTGTTCTCTCACTGGGCTCCGCATAGGGAGGCCTGTCTGGACCTTGGAAACTCAAGTGAGAATGGACTGATGGCTTATCCCAGTTGCTCTGCAGGGTCATACCACTGCACATTGCCTCGTGGATTGTGGTGATGACAGATACCAGCCTTCGGGGCTGGGGTGTCCACTGAAATTGTCCTGTTTAGGGGTGTGGGACACCCTCTCATTGGAAATGGTCAATTGGCTGCAGCTCAGAGCCAATTGGCTAGCTCGGATGCAATTGCAGAAGACTCTGGAGGTCCAAGTGGTCAGGGTCTTCTCCGACAATGCGACGGCATTAGCCTATGTCAATCACCAGGGAGAGACCTAAAGTACTCCTCTGGCTTAGGAAGCCCGCCTTTTTCTTTGGGTAGAATGTCTCTAAGCGCTGATTGACAGCACATTTTGCAGGAGTCTGCAATATTCAGGCAGATTTCCTCAGCAGACACTCTGGATCAGAGCGAGCAGCCTCTGTCTGCAGTGGTGTTCTGAGCAATAGTATGGCACTGGGATCAGCTGCACTTCAACCTCGTGGCCTTGGTGTAAAACAAGACAGCGGATCGTTTCTTCAGTTGAAGATATGGGTCCGGAAGCAAGGGGCTCAATGCTTTGGTGCATCCATGGCTTCCAGCAATTTCTCATGCATGTCTTTCTTCCTTGGCCAATGACGGGCCATGTCATTCTGGTGGCTCCAGATTGGTCTCGCAGACCGTGGTTTGCAGATCTGATGTCAGAGCAGGTGTTGCAGTCTTCAGCCATCTGGACCTCTTCACTTTGCTCTTCTGGCATGGCTTTTGAACGCACAGTCCTAGAACACAAAAGACATTCTATGGTTGATACTCAAGTCTAACAAGTCGTCCACAGTTTCTGCTTACACTAAGGTGTGAAATGCCTTCCCCCCAGGGGGACCTTTATTCAGCTCTGACATTGCTGATTCTCGCCTTTCTTCAGGTTGTCCTTGATAGAGGCCTCGCGTTGGTGTTTCTTAGAGTTCAGTTGGCCAGGCTCTCTTGTTTTAGATCCCAGGATTATTGCTAGATTTCCGAAGGAGGCTCTGTGTCATACTGCCAGTTAAGCAACCTTTCCCTTCCTGGAACCTTAACCTAGTGCTGTCTAGCCTTACCAGGGTTCCTTTTCAGTCCCTTCGAGAGGTTTCCCTCTTGGACTTGATGCTCAGAGCTGATTTTCTGATTGCCGTTATTTTGGCTTGACCTGTGTTGGAACTACAGGCTCTTTCTTTCAGAGAACTATTCTCCTTATCTCGAAGACTGGGGGTTCCCTATGGATGGTTCCTGCCTTCCTTCCTGCCAAAGGTGATTTTGGCTTTCTATGTTAATCAGGAAGTGTGTTTGCCTGCCTTCCAGCCTACTGGTTCCAGGACACAAGATCGCCTGTTGAAGAAACTGGATTTGTGCAAAATTCTGCTGCGGTATTTGGAGGTCACTAACTAGTTTTTTCCCTCTGATCATTGTTTGTGCTGACTCATTCCGGTAGGTGAGGTCCTCCCACTTCCAAGGACATAATTTCCAGATGGATCCATAAGACCATTTAGTCAGCCTACATTCTTTCTGGGAAACGGTCCTCTGTTTCCGTCAAGGCGCATTCTACCAAGAATGTGGCTTCCTTGTGGGCCACAGCTGGAGCTGTCTCCCTTGCGGTAACTTGTAGAGTGGCAATGTGGTCTTCTCTTCACACAATTGCCGAGTTTTCCACACTGGTTATGGCAGCAAGACAGGACTCTGCCGTGGGGTCCTTAGTCTTAAGGGTTGACGCTGCAAGCCCACCCTAGTTTTTTGGGGGCTGCTTTTGTATATCTCACCTGTTGCACTGGAAAAAGAGATTTATGAACTTACCCTGGTAAGCTCTCTTCTAGTAGATAGGTGAGACATTCTAGACTCCCTCGCAGTCCTTCCGGCCCTTGTCTGTTTCAATCTCTTTATACATGCCTTTGTTGGCAGTTGACATTACCGTCTGATTTACAAACAGAACAGTTTGTTGCTCAGCCTGTTCCTACAGGTGCCTCTACTTCACGTGTATTGTGTGGCTCTCAATGCTTGGGTATTAACTGTAGGTGGAGCTAAGGAGCCCAGTGAAGTACAGCAGAGACAGAATGAAAAATCTGGAGTGGACTCCTTCTGGAGATACATGTGGCACTAGGGATATATAACCCTATCTGTCTCTAGAACAGGGGTGTTGGTCCCTTCTCGAGGGCTGCAATCGAGTTGGGTTTTCAGGATTTCCCCAATGACTATGCATGAGATCTATTAGCATACAATGAAAGCAGTGCATGCAAATAGATCTCATGCATATTCATTGGGAAAATCCTGAAAACCTGACTGGATTGTGGCCTTTGAGGAAGGACTTTGACACCCCTGCTCTAGAATGTCTCACTTATCTACTGGAAAAGAGCTTACCAGGGTAAGTACAAAATCTTTTTACTGGTTTTCCCCCTCCCCTCTAATTCCCTTACCTTCAAATCAAATTCCCTGGTGGCTAGTGAACCCCCTTCCCTGACTTAAAAAAATTAAAATCTTTACTGTCTCTAGATAATAAAAAGGAGTGGAGCAATACCTACTTGCTCCATCCTCCAGCACTGCCTCCTTGAAAAATGGCTGCCTTTAGGATAGATGGAAGCTTCTCATAAAAAATGTAAAACCCTGTTTAAGACACAGGGCATTTTTTCATGGGAGTACTTGGTGTATTGAGTACCCACACTTTTTCTATTGCCCACTAAAATTGACTCGTTCCCCAAAATTAATGAAAGATACCAAGCTCTGCCCAACAATGATGTCTTTTCATTAATTCTGTCGCTACAAGGGGCCACTGAAAAGTTCTCAGCCCAGCCAAGAAGAGAATGATGTGGAGCCCACACTTACCAAATGACAGAAAAGTGTGGAATAACTTGTAAATTTCATGGTTCCACATCATTCTCTTCTTGGTAGGGCTGAAAACTTTTTAGCACTCCCTGATAGTTGTAGGGCAGTTGCCTATTGTCCCTTGGTAACATCCACACCCCTGAAGGATGGCCTTGCATTTCAGTACTAGCATCTTTTTTTTTTTTTTTTTTTTTTACAAGACAAAAACACTAAAATCTTTTAGGGCTTTTGGTGGAGATGATTTTGAGTCCCTAGTGAGACAGTAAGGAGAATTCCAATTAATGATTTGTGCTTTTTTATTGATTTTGTAGTTTTCTGTCCTGTTTTATGATGTAAACTGTCTTGACCTATTGTGATTTGAGTAGGGTTACCATATTTAATGACACAAGCCCGGATCCATGGCCCTGCCTCCAGCAAGCCTCATCTCCTCCCCCCCCCCCAACCTCCAGGTTATCTGGAGGGCCTCTAGTATGTGGATGTGTCATCTCCGTGCATGCTTGTTAAAAGCCCTCCAGATGCGGCCACAGCACAGAGCTTTCCAAAACCTGGACAAACTGCCAGGTTTTTGGAAAGTCCATCCGGGAACCTGAACAGTCCTTTAAAAAGAGGTAATGTCCAGGTTTTCCTGGACATCTGGTAATCCTAGATTTGAGTATAGCAAGACTTAAAGATAAAATACAAAAATAGCTGCAGTAAAACATAGTAAATGACAGCAGATAAAGACCTGAACAGTCCATCTAGTCTGCCCAATAGTTACACACATTATAAATTCATGATTAAATTCTTATTTCTTTTGATATTTCTGGGCCAAAGCCTGTAGAAGTCTGCCCTGTACTATCCTTGCATTCCACCTACAAGTTGCTGTCTTAAGCTCACTCCAGCCTATCCAAAACTATCTTGTCATTTGAAGGATACAGACCTTATAGTCTGCCTACCACTGTCCTCATGTTCTACATTACTGGAGTTTCCATCACAGCCCTCCCCAGCCCATCTTAAACTGAATTGCTATATACGAGACACAGATTGTGCAAGTCTGCCTAGTACAGGCCTTAGTTCTTCAATTTATACCATTTATTTTCATTACTACTGCCTCTTTTAGGAGAGTATGCCAGGCATCAACCACTGTCTCCATGAAAAAGAATTTCCTAACATTATACTCTTAATTCTATCACCTTGCAACCTCAATTTATGCCCTCTAATTTTATAATTTTCCCTTCTCTGGAAAAGATTTGGTTCTATATTAATACCTTCCAAGTATTTAAGAACATAATAGCCTTACTAAGGTAGACAAATGATCCAGCCAGACCAATATCCAGTCTTCAAGGAGGCCAATCCAAGTCAGAAGTACCTGGCAGAAACCCAAATAGTAGCAGCAGTCCATGCCACTGATCCAGGGCATACAGTGGTTTCTCCCATGTCAGTCTCAACAGCAAACTATAGATTTTTCCTTCAGACCTTTTTAAAAATCAGCTACATTAGTAGCTCTTACCACAGCCTCTGGCAACACATTCCAGAGCTTAACTATTCTCTTGAGTGCAAAATATTTCTTCCTATTGGTTTTAAAAGTATTATTCTAACTTTTGAGTGTCTCCTAGTCATGGTAAATCTTGATGCAGTAAAAAAAAAAATCAATTCACTTCTACCCATTCTACACCACTCAGCATTTTGTAGACTTCAGTCATATCTCCCCTCATCTGTCTCCTTTTCCAAGCTGAAGAGCCCTAACCTCTTTAGTCTCCTCATATGAGAGGAGGCCCATCCCCTTTATCATCTTGGGTTGCTCTTGGAACCTTTTCTAGTGCCATTGTTTCATTGCCTTCAGATGCTCACACTATCACCCAAGGTCCCTCTCCCCATCTGTGCATATTAACCCCACACCTAGCGCAAACGGCTCCCTCATTTTTATTCTCCATGTGCATCATTTTGCATTGAATTTTAGTGCCAAATAAACCATTCTTCTAAATTTGCAGATCTTTTTTCATGTTTTTCACTCTCTCCAGGGTGTCCATTCTGTTACAAATCTTGATATCCTTACCTTTCAGCATTATTGCTCACAAACATTGAGTAGAATCAGCCCCTGGACTGATCCTTGAGGCACTCCACTTGTTCTGTGCCTATATTCATGTGAACAGTTTGTTTTCAGATATGTAAATGGAGTGTATTTCTTTAAGATAAGTTAACAGAGTGTACTGTTGTTTGCCCAGAGCACTAATCCCTCCTTTTTCCTGGCTGCTTCTCGTGTGTGTGTGTAGATAGACTCCATTTTAGAGCTGCACATGGCCAGAGAAAGTACTGTTCCCCTTCTGATTTTTACCTTTAAATCTGTTAGCTGTATTTAGACATAGTTGGCTAAGAGCACAGTATTACTACCATCACAAAGAGTATGTGATATTTCCTCCTGGCTTTCTTTAATTGTAGGAGGTGCTGGTGGAGTGTGGATCTTGTAAAGAATAAATGCCTTTTTAATTGAACTGTAAGTGTGTTCATTTCTTTGTTTTAAGTTTTGCATTAAATAATTTTTTTTAAGGAATCATTAAGAGTCCAGCCTGGTAATATTATAGCTTACAGCTCCAATGAGGTTTGGAATCCTCTGGGCTAAGCCTCGGAACAATAAAAGTCAATAACAGAGCAGTGCCTATTAGTTCAAATGTCCAATCATCTGTTATCACAGCTGTCTAAGGTCTAGCTGTACTAAAGACAGCAATCCTCAAACGACTTTCTAAACCTGTTTTGAGTGGTTTAGCAATAATCAGATTTGCTGACCTCATGCAGAAAACTGCTCACTGCATGGTTTTCTGCAGGATCACTCATTATCCCAGGACAAGCAGGCAGCATATTTTCAACATATGGGTGACATCATCCATGGAGCCCTGATGTGGACAGCTTCACAAGCAGACTTGCTTGAAGAACTTTTAGAAAGTTCATGACTGCTGCACCGCGCATGTGCGAGTGCCTTACTGTCTGAGATAGGATGCGCATCTCCTCAGTTCTAAGTTTTCCACAGAAGCGAGAAGCCCTCGTTTCAAGGCTCTGCGCGAGAGTTAGTTCTACACTCGTAACATCTCACCGTGGCTTGTGTATTTTATTTACAGAGTCGCTGTTATTTGCGTGTTTGATTTTTTAAAAAGTTTTTTTTTTTAATATCGTGTCACGGCAGGGCCTACTTTGCAGCCTCAGCCTGCAGGCTTCGATGTTGCTGTGGCCGTGTTTCATTCCATGTCCCGGCTGGTCATAGGGTTCAAGAAGTGTAGCCTGTGTCAATGCGCGATCTCCATCACTGACCCACACAAGTGGTGTGTACAGTGTTTATGACCTGATCATCGTCCGGAGTCGTGCAACCGTTGTGCTACACTTCAAAATCGAGCCCTTAAATGTCGAATCCAGATTGAAAAATATTCAGAGGAATAATGGATTGACCTCTACCTAAAGCCTTGACCCTGATTCTGGCCCCGACCTCGACTCCAACAAAGTCTTCTACGGGGCAAAAACTTCCTCGAGGGGAAGTTTTCATCTTCGGGAAAATCAGCTAAATCTTCTCAGGCGCCATTATCCTCACTGTCTCCTCTCCCTCAGGTAAGATAGCTAAGCCAATCCCTCCAGACATGCCATCCTTAAAACCGGTGGGTCCGAGGCTACCCAGGAAATATCTCAAAATCAAGGCAATACTCTTCTTTGAGATCATCTTCCTCGGAGTCCATAGCCACACTAATTGTACTAGATCCAGTGGTCTCAGTGCTGGCTTTGCAGAATATGTTGGAAACCATTCTGCAGCAGGAGTTTGGTAACATGCTTGCCAAATTAATTCCTGCCTCGACTCTGCTTCCTGCAGTCCAGCCTGAGTACTCAGCAGTATTACAAGGAGTCGAGTCCTACAGAGTGCCCCGAGATACCTTTACACAAAGAGCTGAGTCCTTATCGGTATCTCGACGTCGATCTCTGACTTCCAGTTCTACCTCTTCACAAAAGGCATTGCCCTTTTTGAGGTACAGGATGAGGACTCCTCGACATTCATCTTCGAGGCTAGATCTGATTCGGTCATGAGACCATGATTCAAGGCATGGTTCTCCACATCATCTGCGTGGCATTCATCGAGGCCCAGGTCTTCTTCTTGAGACAGGTCTCGTTTATTTACACATTGAAACTCTTCAAGCCTCACCATTCTCGTCAGTCGAGTTCTGCGAGGTTTTCTTCACATTCCAGAAGTGGGTAATCTTCTATGGACTATGATCTCAGGTATCAATACTCCAGAGAGGCTTTACCTTCCTTCTCTGCTATGAGAGGTACCTCAAGGGGTTCCCATTCACCTTTTCCTCAATGGGGTTATACCTCTTTAGATCCAGTGTCCTTCACCAAGTTTCTATGCCAAATGAGTAAAGATCTTAACATCACTTAGGAATCTGACTCCAAATACTCTAAGGA
The DNA here is from genome assembly GCF_902459505.1 of Geotrypetes seraphini. Taxonomy (NCBI): domain Eukaryota; kingdom Metazoa; phylum Chordata; class Amphibia; order Gymnophiona; family Dermophiidae; genus Geotrypetes; species Geotrypetes seraphini. Next base: position 354,587,499 of record NC_047084.1, read on the forward strand.
GTATTTGGAAGAACTGGGTATGCCTCATCCTCCTATGGAGTCTCTCAAGTTACCCATGAATGGCATTCTTAAACTGTCAAAAGAAATCTTGATACACCATATTCCATTCCTGCTGTGCCAGCGAAGTTGGCATCTCGATATAAGATGGTCCATTGTAAGGGATTTGAGAAGTCTCAATTATCCCATCAGTCTCTTCTTGTGGAATCTTTAAAAAGAACCAATCCTACCAAAGTTTATGCCACTGTCCCTCCTGGCCGAGAGGGCAGGACCATGGACAAGTTTGGTTGTCGGCTGTATCAAAATTCAATGATGACAAACCGAATTTTGAATTATAACTGTCTTCCCATCTTACCTGAAGCATTTGGTCAATGCCATGCCTGATTTTTTTTTTTTTTTTTTTCAAATATCTTCCTCAACATCGACTTCCAGAGTTTCAACACATAGATCACACTCTGGGTCAACAACTTCGCATGCATATGGTTCAAGCTGCATATAATGCATTTGAAATGTCCTCTAGAGTCGCTGCATTCTCGGTGGCGATGCGCCAACTGGCCTGGCTCTGCACCGTAGATATGGACCCGAATCTACAAGATCAATTGTCTAACATCCCATGCCAGGGCAATGAGTTGTTTGATGATTCTATTGAGGCAGCTGCAAAGCGTTTATCTGAACATGAGAAGTCATTTGCTTCCATAATCAGGCCAAAGCCTTCCACTGTTAAGGCCTACTCTATCTTACCAGAAGCGTTTTCCTCAAAAGTCAGCACCTTATTCAAGACCGCCTCCTAAGAAACAACAGCAATGGCAGCAAAAACCTCAGACTTTTGCTGCACCCAAGGCCTCTGTCTTTATGACCATCTAACATAGAGCATAACATCAATCATTATGCCTCTGTCCTCTCTTCTCCCCAGTGAGGGTCATCTCCATCATTTTTACCAACGATGGGAGCTCATTACATCCGACCTCTGGGTCCTCACTATCATCAGGGAATGTTACTCTCTTCATTTCATCCAGGTCCCACCAGATCTTCCCCCAAGAGAGTATCCTTCCAATCCGTTGCAGACCACACTTCTTCAGGAAGTTCAAGCTCTGCTTTGCCTCCATGCCATCGAGGAAGTTTCCCTGGAACAGCAGAGCAGGGATTTTTACTCCTGTTGCTTCTTTGTCCCGAAGAAGACGGGAGATCTGCAACCTATTTTGGATCTCGGAGCTCTCAACAAACTTCTTGTCAGAGAAAAATTTTGAATACTGTCTCTAGTATTCCCTTCTAGATCATGATTTGTTATGCTCTCTGGATCTCAGGCTTACACTCGCATCCCTATTCATCCAGCCTCGTGCCAGTTTCTCAGATTGCATGTGGGAAATCATCATTTTCAATACAGAGTGCTACCCTTTGGCCTGGTATCATCTCCCAGAGTTTTCACCAAGTGCCTAGTAGTAGTAGTAGCAGCAGCAGCAGCAGCAGCAGCTCTGCGCAGCCATGGTCTTCAGGTTTTCATGTACCATCGAAGAATCCACATCTCAGGGTTATTGTAGTGACTCAATGGACTATTTGGTTCCTCCAAAGTTTGGGGTTCAAAATCAACTTTCCAAAATCCCAGCTACAGCCCCTTAGACTCTACAGTTCATTGGAGCTGTACTCGGAGCATTCCTTCCTCAACAATGTCAGGATGCTCTCATTCAACTTTGTCAAAAAGTTTTATCCCTCACTTCACTCTCAGTGAGACCATGATGGTTCTACTAGCTCACATGGTCTCTACAGCTCACATGACTCCTTTTTCCAGACTTCACCTCAGAATTTCTCAGTGAACCCTGGCATCTCTGGTCGCAAGCTTTCGACCCACTTTCTCAGCACACTTCAGTGACTCCTTCATTGAGACAGTCTCTCCACTGGTGGATGCTCTCTTCCAGTCTCTCCAGAGATTTACTGTTTCAAATGCCCCCTCATCAGAAGGTCCTCATGACAGATTCCTTGACCTATGTTTGGGGAGCTCATCGCGATGGTCTCCGTACTCAAGGGTATTGGTCCAGCACAGATAGTCAGTGTCACATAAATCTGTTGGAACTCAGGGCGATCTTCAGTGCTCTCAAAGCTTTTCAGCATCTTCTTCACGATCAAGTAAGTCATCATTTATACAATCAAGTAGCTATGCACTATGTCAACAATCAGGGAGGCACTGGATCTCTCCCTCTTTGCCAGGAAGCTCAGAAGGGTTGGAATTGGGCCATTCTTCACAAAACCTTTTTGAAAGTGGTCTACATTCAAGGAGAGAAAAACTGGTGGACAAATTGAGTCGTTTTCTGCAACTTATGAATGGATTCTCAATTCGTTGCCTCTCTATCACATTTTTTCTCAGTGGGGAACTCCTGAAGTAGATCTCTTTGCGTCTCCCCACAACAACAAACTACCTCAGTTCTGCTCCAGAATCTACTCTCCTCACCGTCTTGAGGCAGATGCTTTTCTTCTGGAATGGATGAATCGGTTTCTGTCTGCATTTCCTCTCATTCTCAAGACACTCATCAAACACGAACATTGCATCATGATTCTGATAGCTCCTTGGTGGCCCAGACAACTGTGGTTCTCCCTTTTCTTTCAACTCAGCAGCAGGGAGCCATTTCTTCTACCAGTTTTTCTGTCTCTGCTTCATCCTAACCTGCAGTCTACACCTGACAGCTTGGTACCTTTCAATGTAACTGCCAATTTTCAGTTCTCTCAATCTGTCGACATTTTAGAGGCTTCTAGGAAGCCTACCACTAGGCAATGTTATCAGAAATGGTCTAGATTTTCTGCTCGGTGTACCATTCATCACAAGGAGCCTCAATCTACCGCCTTGTCTTCAGTTCTGGATTACCTGTTGCATTTATCTCAGTCAGCCCTCAAATCCACATCTATTTGAGTCCATCTCTGTGCAATTGCTGCTTTCCATCAGCCTATAGCAGGGACACCCCTCTGCTCATCCTGTGGTTTCCAGATTTATGAAAGGACTTCTCAATATCAAGCCAGCCAGTGGTTTGGGATCTCAATGTTTTTGCTCAGTTGATGAAGCCTCCATTTGAACCAATGTCTTCGGTTCATCTGAAATATCTCACTTGGAAAGTGGTTTTTCTCATTGCTCTCACGTCTGCTCGCAGAGTCAGTAAGCTACAAGCTTTAGTAGTGGACCCACCTTTCCCAGTATTCCATCATGACAAGGTGGTCCTCCATACTCATCCTAAATTCTTACCTAAAGTGGTTTCAGAATTTCATCTCAATCCATTTTCTTCCAGTGTTTTTCCAAAGCCTCATTCTCATCCTGGAGAAACAGCTGTTCATTTTCTGGACTGTAAGTGTGTCGTGGCTGTCTACATGCAAAGGACTAAGCCACCGCGATCTTCTCCTCAATTTTTTGTCTCCTTTGATCCAAACAAGTTGGGACATCCAGTTTCCAAGTGCACCATCTCCAACTGGTTGGCTGCTTGCATCTCTTTCTGCTATGCTCATGCTGGACTGCATCTACAGAGTTGAGTCACAGCCTATAAAGTTAGAGCCATGGTGGCATCCATAGCTTTCCTTAGATCTACTCCTATTGAGGAAATCTGCAAAGTTGCCACTTGGTCCTCGATTCATAATTTCATCTCTCATTATCTGGATTCTTTTTCCAGATAGGATGGCCACTTTGGCCAGGCAGTATTACAAAATTTATTCTCCTGAATTGCCAACACTCCCACCATCCCATTCTGGTTAGCTGGAGGTCTCCCATATGTTGAGAATATGCTGCCTGCTTGTCCTGGGATAAAACACAGTTACTTACCATAACAGGTGTTATCCAGGGATAGCAGGCAGATATTCTCACAACCCACCCACCTCCCCTTGTTGGCTTCTTAGGTATTTATCTGGACTGAGGAGACTTGCGCCCTACCTCGGGCAGTAAGGCACTCGCGCATGTGTGGTGCGGTAGTTGCAAACTTTCTCAAAGTTCTTTAAGCAAGTCTACTTGTGAAGTTGACCGGATCAGGGCTCTGTGGATGTCATCCATATGTTGAGAATATCTGCCTCCTGTCACTGGATAACACATGTTACGGTAAGTAACTGCCTTCTCTGATCTTGCCATGCAAATAAGCTCATTAATTTTGAAATGACATGTAAACTAGCAGAGCAAATTGATGCTCTAAAATGGTTCCTGATGCACAATAAAAGTGATTTGCTTTTAGCGATCTGAAAAAGTGCCTGCACAAGACCAGTCGCTTACCTGTCCTACCGATACAAAAATATTTATAACATGAGGGTGTAATGGGACAGAGTACAGTTTTGGGGTTCAAGAAGGGACTGGATAACTTCCTGAAGGAAAAGGGGATAGATAGAGGATCACTATACAGGTCCTGGACCTGATGGGCCGCCGCGTGAGCGGACTGCTGGGCATGATGGATCTCTGGTCTGACCCAGCAGAGGCACTGCTTATGTTCTTATGAACTGGCAGTGGGGACCAACCCCCTCCCTCATATGAGAAAAAATTTGCAGAAGCGATGTCCACTAGAGAATGACACGGTGAATGTTACCCACGGCTAACCTACCAAAATGGGGAGAGAAAAAATAGTGATTGCCACAGAGACAAGGCTATTCACTGCCCCTGTGGAGCGGTGAATGGTCTTGTCTCTGCAGTGAAGTAAGGGAATGGGTGCGGTCACGGATCATGCGGTCCAGCAACCCCTGATTGCCGCATCCCGCCATCTCTCTTGCCAAATTTAATTTTCTCCCAATGACACACTTTGAACAAGTGTGTGTGCGCTGCTGCTTGAGTTGAATCTTCTCTGATGCAACTTCCTTTTTCCAATTGCGTTGGAGGAGAAAAATTAAATTTGGTATATAAGGTGAGTGGGGGAGGGAGACGGTGGGACACTGATTAGGTGGGAGGGGCTGATGGATTGTGTGATCTGAGACTGCGTATGTTCCCTCACAGTAGGAAGGAGGGAGGGAAAGAGATGCTGGGCCAAGGGGATGAAGAGGGAGACAAATATTGAACCCACAGCAGGAAAGAGAAGGGAGGACAGGCAGGTGAGCCGGAAGCGGGAGAAAGAGGGAAAGAAACTAGATGGGGTTGGTGAGGAGAGAGACACATTGGTGAGTAAGAGGGGAAATCTGGACACAGGAAGGTAATAGAAATGGGGAATTATATACATGGGGGCATAGAGACAGATAAAGAGGAGATACAGAGAGATGGTATATGCACATGAGAGGCACTGCCGGACACAGGAGGGTGTATACCGATACAGAGGGGAGATATTAGAAATGTGGAAAATAGGAACACAGAAGGGAGATGGTTTGTGCCGATGGGATCAGGTAGTTTACGGGGACTGAGCTCACGGATGGGGGCCAAATTTCCCCGTGTCATTCTCTGATGTCCACTCCCTCCTGCTAATGGAGGACCCCCCTTTGAACGCTCCCATACCCCACCCCAAAAAGGCAGGAGGAATGCTCAGTCCCTTCTGCCACCAGATGCAACCCCCCATACCTTTGAAGAGAGCAGAGGGAGGCTTGGTCCCTCCAGCTCTGAGGCCAGCCTGCCTGCCTAAAATGGGCTTTCCCCTCGGTGTATCATGTGATGCATGGGGAGAGGCATAAGGGCCTGATTGGCTCAGACACCTAAGGCCCCTCCCAAATCATCACATGATGTACCAAGGGGGGGAATGCCTACCATTTTGAATCAGTGGGCCTCTGAGCTGGAGGGACCAAGCCTCCCTCCTACTTTCTTCAAAAGCATTGGTGGGCTCGGGGTGGGGAGAGGTTCAGGGGAACATCGGGTAGCAGGAGGCAGTGGGCATCCCTTCTGCTTTGGGGGAGAAGGGATGAGGGTAGGAGATTGGGGGGGGGGAGCTCCAGTGGCAGGAGTGAGTGGGCATCCCTCCTGTTTTTGCTGCCGGGGGGGGGGGGGGGGGGGGGGGGGGGCTGGCTGGTTTTAGTCCCTGCTGCCGGTTTGTCAGGGAGGGCTGTCATTGCCCCAGGTACATTAGATACATTATGAGCTTACCAGGACAAATGGGAAAAATGCTTGAGTACCTGAATAAATTAAAGTAAACCATTCTGAATTCTCCTGGGCAAATGGTATAGAAAATTTAATAAAAATCAGTGTGGTGGTGGGGAGGCTTCCCCTGCTGGGTCTGCGCATGTGTGAGAGTCACTCTCACAGTGGTCAGTCAAACAGAAGAGATGGAGATTATGATGAACCTCCACGTGAATCATGAGCATGCAAAATTTTTTGTGCAGCAATAGCTCTTTTAGATTAGAATTGACCAAAAATCAAATCAAAGCAAAATATATATATATATTTTTTTAGTGCATCTAGCTCTAAGAGATCTGTGGAATTTGAAGTTCATAAAGAGCCCTTATCAAGTACAAATCGGTAGAATTACCACTGACCATTACACAGGCTTAGCTGATGCTGCATGAATTATTAATAAGGCACATCTAGTGCTGGGACTATGTGAGCCTCTTCCCTCCATATATTATAACTTTTTTTTTTTTTTTAATTCTTTATTAATTTTTATTACAAAAAGTGCAACACTATATTGACACCAGTAATAAAAATAAGCACTTGCATACAATCAGTATTGGTACAACAATATATGCCCTCCCTCTCCCCCCCCATTACCTTAAAGATCACCCTAAAGATACATCCCCATCCATCCACCTCCCGGATGTGTCTGAATTACATCAGTAAAAGAAGGCTAAACGAATTATAACAATTGTACAAAAGATGTTAATGGACCCCAAACTAAGGGCTCCTTTTACGAAGGTGCGCTACGGCGGAGTACTCGCAGCGTTTTATTCCATTGCTGTTGCTGCTATTTCCTAAGGCTAAGCTTTTGATTTGCGGTTTCATTTGATACCTTATCCACTTGGGACCCCTGATGAAGGCGTGTTTTACCAAAGCACAGGCCGTGTCGGGTCCTTTGATTTGGTTCAAGGTGGTAACAACCTCATTCACGATTCTTGATATAAATTTAGCCTGCATTTTTGTACATCCATCTGCAGTTTTTCGTTGTTGTGCTCTTTTTTTTTACTACAGATTTTGTTGGGTTTTCCTCTTGTTAACTTAACTAAACTAAACCTTAAGTTTGTATACCACATCATCTCCATAAAAATAGAGCTTGGCACGGTTTACAGGCAATTCAATAAATGAGGGTAGGACATAAGAAATTAGAGATTATGAAGAGGATAGGTAGCTTTACATTTGAAATAGATAGCTTTACGTTTTGGAGAAAAAGCCAGGTTTTCAGATGCTTTTGGAATGAGCCTAGGTTCTGTAGCGGGGCAGGGAGGTTATTCCAAAGCTCAGTGAATTTGAAGAAAAGGAATTTCCCTTATTTGCCTGCATACATGACGCCTTTTAACGAGGGGAAAGATAGTTTGAGTATGTGGGTGGATCTGGTAAGAACATAAGAAGTTGCCTCCGCTGAGGCAGACCAGAGGTCCATCTCGCCCAGCAGTCCGCTCCCACGGTGGCCCATCAGGCCTATTGCCTGAGCAGTGGTCCCTGACTATTTCTATAACTACCTCTTGCTCCTATCCCTATAACCTACCTCTACTCCTATCTGTACCCCTCAATCCCTTTGTCCTCTAGGAACCTATCCAAACCTTCTTTGAAGCCCTGTAACGTGCTCCTGCCTATCACAACCTCCGGAAGCGCGTTCCATGTATCCACCACCCTCTGGGTAAAAAAGAACTTCCTAGCATTTGTTCTAAACCTGTCCCCTTTCAGTTTCTCCGAGTGCCCCCATGTACTTGTGGTTCCCCATAATTTGAAAAATCTGTCCCTGTCTACTTTTTCTATGCCCTTCAGGATCTTGAAGGTTTCTATCATGTCTCCTCTAAGTCTCTGCTTCTCCAGGGAGAACAGCCCCAGCTTTTTCAGTCTGTCAGTATATGAGAGGTTTTCCATACCCTTTAGTAGCTTAGTTGCTCTTCTCTGTACTCCCTCAAGTACTGCCATGTTTTTCTTGAGGTGCGGCGACCAGTACTGGACACAATACTCCAGATGCGGGCGCACCATTGCACAATACAGTGGCAGGATGACTTCCTTCGTCCTGGTTGTGATACCCTTCTTAATGATACCCAACATTTTGTTTGCTTTCCTTGAGGCTGTGGCGCACTGCGCCGACGCCTTCAATGTTGTGTCCTCCATCACTCCCAGGTCTCTTTCCAGTTTACTTACCCCTAGCAGTGATCCCCCCATTTTGTAAGTGAACATCGGGTTCTTTTTCCCTATATGCATGACCTTGCATTTCCCTATGTTGAAGCTCATTTGCCACTTTTTGGCCCACTCTTCCAGTGTCGTCAGATCCTTTTGGAGATCTTCAAGTTTATTTCAAGTTTCAAGTTTATTTATTCATTTGATGAATCGCCTATTAAAATTGCTAGGCGATGTACAAAATCCATGTAGAAAGTAATACAACGAAACTATCAATTAACAGTATAAATACATAAAATACAGACATGAGGGGGTAGGGAAGGATTAAAGTTTACAATCTAAATTTGGTAGAAAAAGGTAAAGACCAAAAGATATGGGGCTAAAATCCAAAGCACAGTTCAAAGCATCTTAGAAGCTTGTAAAAGTTTTAGTTATTAAAAGCATCGATAAATAAATAAGATTTTAAAAGTTTTTTAAAAGTTACAATGTCTTTTTCAGTTCGAATGTGTTGAGGGAGGGCGTTCCACCATTGTGGTCCCATAACTGTAAACATGTCTGATCTCCTTGTACCTATGATTTTCAAAGAGGGTACTGAAAGCATGTTTTGGCCGGATGATCGAAGGGAACGTTGAGAGTTGTATGGGATTAGAGATCGGGAAATAAAAAGTGGTTCATTGGATGCTAGTGTTTTAAAGATAAGTAATAAAATTTTAAAGGTAATCCTATGGCTGATTGGCAGCCAGTGGGCGTCTTTTAATAGTGGAGAAATGTGGTCGTACTTTTTAGCGTTATATATTAGTTTAATGGCCGTATTTTGTATTAGCTGCAGTCTCCTTTTTTCTTTCTGGGTGATATTAAGTAGAAGAGCATTGCAGTAGTCGATTTTTTTAATTACTAAGGAGTGAATGAGTATCTTTATCGATGTTAAACTGAGAAATTTGGCGATTGAGCGTATCTGTCGTAGTTTAAAGAAACAGCTTTTAACAGTAAGAGAGATGTGTTCATGGTAAGTTAATTTATCATCTATAGTTACGCCTAGTATTTTAACGGAAGAAACCAAGTTGAGCGAAATGTTATTAAGAATAAACGGTTTTGACAGGATTATGTCTTTTTTCCAAGTGAATAACATTGTTTTAGTCTTATTGATATTTAATGCTAGTTTGTTTGTGTTAAGCCAGTTTTGGATTTTTTTCCAATTTGTGGTTGATGGATGTGATATCGGTGTTATTTTCTGGGTCCAACGGATGAATGAGTTGAATGTCGTCTGCATAAGAGAACGGAATAAAACCAATGGATTGGCAAATACCTAATAGTGGTGAGAGAAAAATATTGAACAATAGAGGTTTTAACCCTGCTGTATAGTTTGGTGTCATCTGCAAATTTAATGACCTCACATTTTGTTCCTGCCTCCAGGTCGTTAATAAATATATTGAACAGGAGCGGTCCCAGTACCGACCCCTGCGGAACTCCGCTCGTGACTCATTGCCAGTCTGAGTAATGGCCCTTTACTCCCAACCCTCTGTTTCCTGTCTGCCAGCCAGTTTTTGATCCATCGGTGGACCTCCCCTTGCACCCCGTGGTTCCATAGCTTCTTAAGCAGTCTTTCATGTGGTACCTTGTCGAAGGCTTTTTGAAAGTCAAGGTAAATGATGTCTATGGATTCCCCTTTATCCACCTGGCTGTTTACCCCCTTAAAGAAGTACAATAAGTTTGTGAGGCATGACCTACCCTTGCAGAAGCCATGCTGACTCGACTTTAGCTGCCCATTGTTTTCGATGTGCTCACAGATGCTGTCCTTAATCAGCGCTTCCATCATCTTTCCCGGGACCGAGGTCAAGCTCACCAGCCTGTAGTTTCCTGGGTCACCCCTTGAACCCTTCTTGAAGATGGGCATGACATTTGCTATTTTCCAGTCCTCCGGAACCTCTCCAGTTTTTAAGGATAGGTTGCATATTTGTCGAAGTGGCTCTGCTATTTCGTTCCTTAGTTCCTTGAGTACCCTTGGGTGAATGCCGTCCGGACCTGGCGATTTGTCGCTCTTTAGCCTATCTATCTGCCTGAGGACATCCACTCGGCTCACTTCTAGTTGGACCAGTTTATCATCCTGATCTCCATTTACGATTTCTTCGGGTTCCGGAATGTTGGTTGTGTCCTCCCTCGTGAAGACTGACGTGAAGAACTCATTTAACTTGTCAGCTATCTCTTTTTCTACTCCCTTTCTGTCTCCATCATCCAAGGGTTCCACTTCCTCCCTTGCTGGTTGCTTCCCCTTAACGTACCTGAAGAATGATTTGAAGTTTGTTGCCTCCCTCGCCAGTCTCTCTTCATATTCTCTTTTTGCTTTCCTTACCACTCGGTGACACTCCCTCTGGTGTTCTTTGTGCTCCTTTTGGTTGTCCTTTGTTTGGTCCTTTTTCCATTTATTGAATGATGCTTTCTTGTCATATATCGCCTTTTTCACTGCATTTGTTATCCACACTGGGTTTTTTGTTCTATTTGTGGATAACAAATGCAGTGAAAAAGGCGATAAGTGACAAGTAGTGTCAGGTCTCAAAGAATTCCATATTATATTCAGTATTAGTACAATATATGCCCTCCCCCCCTCACAATTACCTTAAAGATCACCCTAAAGATATATCCCCCCTCCCCCCAAATATGATACCTATAAAAATTTGGAAAATTTACCCCACCCTCCACAATTGGTTTTTGTAAGGATACTAAAGCAATTCTTGCAGTTTTACTCATCCAAATAAATCTAATAAGTATACTGTTCAACTTCTTATAAAAGGGCCCCTGAAAATAAACTGGCAACATTCCCATTTGGTAACAAACTACAGGCAGTACCATCATTTTAACAGTTTGGACTCTTCCCCCACCAAGACAAATGTAATGGGTTCCATTGCTCACATATTTCGGAGACCTTTTGCAGCAACACTTTTTCATTCATTTTCATTGTCTCCTCCACTGTCTTTTGTATCTAAATACCTAAATATTTTATACCCTCTTCTTTCCAAAGAAAAGGGAATTTATCAAATAACCCTTTTGGACAATATACATTTAGTGGAAGAACCTCCGATTTACTCCAATTAATTTTGTATCCAGAAAATTTTCCAAATTTCTCAATCAGATCCAATAAACATGGAATGGTAATATCAGGATTCCTCAAATGAAGCAAAATATCATCTGCGTAAGCAGAGACCTTGTATTCCCAACCTGAATAAGGAATACCTTGAATCTCCTTTGCTTGTTGAATGGCCAATAATAAGGGTTCCAAAAACAATATCAAACAGTAAAGGAGATAATGGACATCCTTGTCTAACTCCCCTCTTCAGACGGAAAGGCTCTGAAAAAGTATTATTAATATATAATCTGGCTGTAGGGGAACTATACAAAGCTTGAATCATTTGAATAAATCCAGAACCAATACCAAACCAATCCATTGCTTGATACATAAAGGTCCACTCTACACAATCAAAAGCCGCCTCTGCATCCCAAAACACAGAGAAGGCTGGATCTTCCGTGGCTTTTGTTAAATTTACCAAAACAGCAAAATGAAAAAACCCTTTCAAAATATATAGCCAATATAAACCTAAGAAAGATACTAATGAAAAATTGGCTAAAACACCTTAGACCTGAGGAGGAAAGTCTGGCAAAACAATTATTCCATGGGAGAAAACAGGATTTAAAGTAGTGGACATCAGTATGAGCCCATCATGGATAACGTAAACCTCTGGCTCAGGCTAAATCTCAAAGGTGACCAGCACCAGACATCAGTCTAAATGAGAGTTGCCTCATACATCATATAGTCCATAACAAATTCATCACCTGTGAAAATAATAATACTCCCAAATGAAAAATTCCAGACTTAACACTCAGGAAAAAGGGGAATGAAGGCATACAAACAACATACATCCCCTAAAGTTTAAACCAACACAAAAATAAATAATGTAAACTGTGTGGGGTGGGAATGAAAGAGAAAATTAGTAGAATAAATTAATCACACATAATTCTAAGTTTTGATAAATAAATACATTAACATTTGTAAATTAATACATGATACATAATTATCAAATCTTGCTGAATAAATATCAAGTGTATAAAAAGTGTATAAAAAAGCCCTGAGATAATTATTTTACATACTAATGGAAAGTGCAAATGCAGAAATTCCTATCTTAAACAAATTACCAAGGAACAAAAACAGAAACTAACTTGGAAACTTGGGTGATGAAATAAATATCCCAACATTTAATAAATGACTCAACACCAAGCTAGTAAATTAGAAAACATTGCCTGAGCAGATATACAAAGGCTAAACTAGACACTAAATAATCAAACTATAGATATAGATATATATATAAAGTGCCAATCCAAGAATTCATTGGTGAAGATAAATATAAAGTGCAAATGCTAGAAACTTAATAACAAAACTAGTAAAGATGATAGAGCACAAGCACTACAAAATACATCCAGAGTCCCAAAATATTAAAACCCCAAACACACACACACACATCACCACTCAATCAAAACATATGAATATCACCACTTGACAGAGCTCCGTTTCGCGTCTCGTCAGGAGCGGGATACAAATAAATCAATGACAAAGTGAAGAAGCCGACAGTAATTTCTAAACTTGTCGGTCAAAAGTAATAAGAAATCAAAATTACACAGCATATACAAATCAAAAACGCTGGAACTGAACTGAATTTTTCATTTGGGAGTATTATTATTTTCACAGGTGATGAATTTGTTATGGACTATATGATGTATGAGGCAGACTGATGTCTGGTGCTGGTCACCTTTGAGATTTAACCTGAGCCAGAGGTTTACGTTATCCATGATGGGCTCATACTGATGTCCACCACTTTAAATCCTGTTTTCTCCCATGGAATAATTGTTTTGCCAGACTTTCCTCCTCAGGTATAAGGTGTTTTAGCCAATTTTTCAGTAGTATTTTTGTTCAATTTAACATATGGAAAGCCAGTCTGGTGTTATTAGAAGAATGTCTTTGAGCAACAAACTCTGTTTGGTGCATACCATTGATATAAAGGAAAGCCTTAGCCAAGTGTAAAGCCAATAACTTGGCCAAAAGTTTTCTATCTACATTAATTAAAGAAATAGGCCTGTAATTCAAAACCAACGTAAGATCTTTATTTGACTTTGGCAAAACTATAGTTAAGGTTTCTGCCATAGTACCTTTAATACAACCTTCATTTAGTTGAGCCTAATATAAATTTAAAAGATGAAGTAATAAAGTAATTTGGAATGATTTATAAAGCTCCACAGTAAAACCATCACCACCTGGAGCGGATCCCACTCTAAGGGACTTCAACGCTGCTTGAAGTTCTTTCAATGATATAGGCGCCTCAAGAATTTCTTTTATATGCTCGGGGGATTCTTGGTCCCTTAATTTAAAATTTATATACTTTCTAATTCTTTGTTTGAATAAAGCTCGAAAGAATATAAAGCTTTATAAAAGTTCAAAAATCATTTTACAATATCTCCAATTTGAGAATGAGTTTCTCCCTTCACATCTTTAATTGCTGCAATCTTAACTTTTCTTTTTTTAGCTTTGAGGTAGTTAGCAAATAATCTTTCCGCTTTATTCGAGTTTCCATAATACAGAGCCTGCTGAGAAAACAAATCTTTCCTAGCCAGTTGAGAGGAAATGTCATTATATTTATATTTAGCTTTTAAGAGGGCCTGCAGAGTCATTTGATTCCGTTTCAAGGCCAATTGTGATTCCAATTCCTTAACAATTTGCTCTAATTCAGAAAATTCCTTTTTCATTTGTTTCCTAATATATGCCGAATACGAAATGATCTGGCCTCTCATAGTAGCTTTAAAAGCATCCCACAGTGTTACCAAAGAGATTTTCTCTGAGGCACTAATTTGAAAATACTCATTAATTTTTTAATTGAAACTCTTCAAAGTTTGAATTAGCAAGCAATGCATTATTGAATCTCCAAACAGGTCTGCTACAGTCTTGTTCAGCAAGTTTACATTCTATCCATATATTATTATAACTTTTTGAGCACAGCTTTCAGCAAGTAGCACCTGTAAACAGCTTAAGGTAAAAAAGGGTTTATTAACAGTAGTGCATCATGACAGATAAAGCTGAACCTAATTTGTCACAGACTCATCCTGGCAGTGAGAGGGATGTGAGTACTGTAAGAAGAACCTATACTCTGAGAGAGCCCAGAAATAATAATAATAACTTTATTTTGTATACCGCAATACCAGAAGCAGTTCAGAGTGGTTTACAGAGGAAGAGACTGTACATATACAGCGAAGTTACAGAGAATAATGTCAATTACATTGGTGGGGGTGATTCGATTCCATTAGTGTGTCGAGAATGGTTAGGTATGGCTGGAATAGGTCGGTTATGCAATAAGTATATCAGAGATACAACAAGGGGAGGAGTCAGAAAAATTTGTCAAAGAGAGATAGGTTTTGATTGATTTCCTGAAGGCTTGGTAGGAGGGCGTTTTTGAAATGAGGGTGGTTAGACATTTATTCCATTTGCCAGCTTGGAATGAAAATGTTTTATCAAGGAATCTCTTGTAGATACAGCCCTTCAGGGAGGGAAAGCGAACAGATAGGTATTACGTGTGCGGGAGGTGCCTGGAAATATAAACTGGTGCGAATGGTAGATCGGAGATGAGCCAGTTATGGTTTTGAAGCATAGGCAGGCAAACTTGAAGATGACCCTTGCCTCAATTGGTAACCAGTGAAGTTTTCTGTAGAACGGGCTAAAGTGGTCTGACTTTTTTAGACCATAGATGAGACGGACAGCAGTATTCTGTATGATTCTCAGACGTTTTATGGTTTTCTTAAAGGATCACAAGTATATGATATTACAGTAGTCTAAGGTGCTTAAAATAAGTGACTGAACCAGTAATTGGAAGGAGAGGAAGTCAAAATAGTGTTTGATGGTACACAGTTTTCAGAGAGTGCAAAAACATTTTTTAATCTGGGCATTGGTATGGTCTTCGAACGTTAGGCATCAATCCAGGGTGACTCCTAGGATTTTGATGATGGAATTGATTGGGTAGGTAAGTCCGTTTAATTTCAGAGAGGTATCGTTAGCTTGTGGTAGGGACTTGCTAGGAAAAGTTTGTTTTTTTCTGGATTTAGTTTTAGTTTGAATTGAGTGATCCATTGTTCTACCTTAGTGAGAACAGAAGAAGTGAGTTGTTCAGTCTCTTGTGTCAGTGAGGTTATGGGGATGATGATTGTAATGTCATCTGCATAAATGTATGATTTTAGTTTTGAGTCAGATAGCATACGAGCCAATGGTGCCATGTACACATTGAACAGAGAAGGAGAGAGAGGGGAGCCTTGTGGGACTCCGCAGGGGTTGTCCAGGGTTGGGAGAAGGTGCCATTACTGTGGACTTGGTAGGTGCGTTTTTTTAAGAAGCCTGTGAACCAGGTTAGTACCTGTCCCGAGATGCCAATAGAAACGAGGCATCTGATCAGAATGTCATGGTCGACAAGGTCAAAGGCACTGCTTTGGTCGAATTGAAGTACCAGTACGCTTTTTCCCAGGGAAAACAAATGGAAGAGGTGGTCAGTCAGTGATGCTAGGACAGTTTCTGTGCTGTAGTTTGTGCGAAATCCTGATTGAGAGTAGTGTAGAATGTTAAACTTCTCTAGGTGTTTCGTAAGGTCATGGTTAACTAGACCTTCCATTAGTTTAAGGAAGAGAGGAATATTGGCAATGGGTCTGTAGTTGGCAACTGAAGAGACTGGTTCATTGGGGGTTTTGATGATGGGAGTCACGAAAATGTGGCCGAGTTCCAGCGGGAAGTGGCCAGTGGACAGGCAAAGAGAGACCCAGCTGAAAAGTTCGACTTTGAATGGGGAGGGGGCTGTTTTCATGATAGTCGGAGGACAATTATCTAGTAGGCAGTTGGATTTAGCATATTTGGAGTAGAGCTTGAGGAATAGGTTCCAATCTGGGTTTTCAAAATGATTCCAGATCATGTCAATAGTTGAGCCTTCATTTTCTAGGTCAGATAGGTTTATTGAAGGGTCTGAGCTTGTAGTTACAAGAGACGTTTTCAGAGTGCAAATTTTTTTGGCGAAGTGGTCGGCTAGGCTTGCCGCTGAGGGTGGGAGATCTCTGTGGGAGCGTTTATGTAGATCAATATCGAATAAGGAATTGACTATTTTGAAGAGTTCTTTGCTGTTCAGCGAGGGAGAATTGATTGCTTGGGAGTAATGTTTGCAGCGCTTTTCTTTGATCATTCTTTTGTACTCCTGTTACTATTAATCGCCAAGTGTACCTGTCATTATCTTTTCCTGATTTGCACCATATTCTTTCTAATTTACGTACGTCTCGTTTTAGAGATAGTAAGTCGTAAATTATGAGTCAGAAGTTTAGAAATATATTTATTTTAGTTTTATTTTTTTAAAAAATTCTTGCTACATTCTGTAGTTCTGTGCAAGTTATAAACATACATACATAATTGCAATACATACTAGGAGGTGTAAGGTAGTGGTGGTTGGCAATTCCCTTCTGAGAGGTACAGAAGCATCCAACTACAGGCCAGACATGATGTCCCAGGAGGTATGCTGTCTGCCTGGTGCCAATATCCAAGATGTTATGGAGAGATTGCCAAGACTCATCAAGCCTGATGACTATTATCAGATGCTGCTCATCCATGTTGGCACTAATGATGCTGCCAGGTACCCCTGCATCTGTATCAAAAGTGACTTTATGGCTCTTGGAGAGAAGATGAAGCAGTCAGGTGCACAGGTGATATTCTTGTCCCTCCCTGTTGAGAATAAGGGCGAGGTCAGAGAAACACGCATCCTGGAGAAGAGTGCGTGGCTAAGTGGATGGTGTTGGCGAGAGCGTTTTAGCTTCCTGGACCATGGGATGATTTTCCAAGGGCTACTTAACAGGGATGATGTATATCTATCAAAGAAGGGAAGAAGTGTCTTCTTCAGCAGGCTGGCTGGCTAATCTACTGAAGAAGGCTTTAAACTAGAAGTGATGGGTCAGGGTGATCAAAGCCCCTGGGTGAGTATAAGCCCTCAGGTAAGTAAATCACTGAATACCTCTATGCGAATGGGAAAATGGGGCAATGTCTGGACAGCAGTATATACTAATACTTGAAGAATGGGAAACAAGAGGAGGCTCAAAAAAGGAGGCTCAGGAGAGATATGATAGAGACCTTCAAGATCATGAGGGGCATAAAGAAGGTGGATAGGGACAGATTCTTCAGGCTGAAGGGGTCAACAGGCACGAGGGGGCATTCGGAGAAACTGAAGGGAGATAGGTTCAGAACAAATGCAAGGAAGTTTTTTTTCACCCAAAGGGTTGTGGACACTTGGAATGCGCTACCGGAGGAAGTGATCAGGCAGAGTACGGTACAAGGATTCAAACAGGGATTGGACGGATTCCTGAGGGATAGGGGGATCGTGGGATACTGAGAGAGGTTCTGGGATGTAACACAGGTATAGAAAGCTAACCAGGTAATAAGTATAGAAATCCAACCAGGTCGTGCATGTGCAAGATCGGAGGGTTAGGACTTCGATGGGAAGATAGGACTCAATGGGAAACCAAGGGGGCCCCTTCTGGTGACTCAGACAGGCCGTGACCTGTTCGGGCCGCCGCGGGAGCGGACTGCTGGGCGGGATGGACCTATGGTCTGACCCGGCGGAGGCACTGCTTATGTTCTTATGTTCTTAAGACTGGATCAAGAAACAGTGATGAAAGAAGATGAGTTGGATATATTGGTGATCACTGACGTGGTTCACGAAGAACATGACCAGGATGTAGTTATACCAGGCTATAATCTGTTCAGGAAAGACATGGGTATGAAGAAAAGGAGGGGGGAGTAGCGTTATAATGTTAAAGATCATATTAAAGCCACGCAATTGCAGGATCTACAGGGAAAGGAAGAAGCACTATGGATCAATTTGGCAAGAGGGAATGGTAAATATATTTACATTGGTGTAATATACAGGCCACCTTCACAAACGGAAGAAGTAGACAGAGATTTAAAAGTATACATTCAGAATATATCTAAAAGATGGGAAGTTTTACTAATAGATGATTTTAACATGCCAGATGTTGATTGGAGTGTCCCTATTCTGGGGGTTTCTAGAAGTAGGGAGATTCTGGATTCTTTACAAGGAGAACTTTCCAGCAGTTGGTAATGGAACCCACGCGAGATGGGGGGGGTCATACTGGACTTAGTGCTTACAAACGGGGAAAGTGTTTCTGATGTTACAGTGGGTGATCATCTGGCATCCAGTGATCACTGCATGGTACAGTTTAATATTAAGATGGGTATAGAGAGGGCTCATTCAAAAGAAAATGTTCTAAACTAAACTAAACCTTAAGTTTATATACCACATCATCTCCACGGATGTGGAGCTCGGCACGGTTTACAAGAACTTAAAATATAGGAAGAGAAGGAAAAAAAAAGGTTTACATGAACTTATATATAGAAGAGAAAAGTAAGGGGGGATAGAATTACATTTTAGTGAAAAGCCAGGTTTTCAGTTGCTTACGGAATAATTGGAGGGAGCCCAGGTTCCGCAGCGGGGTAGTAAGGTCGTTCCAAAGACCTGTGATTCTGAAGAGAAGGAATTTTCCCAGTTTGCCTGCATAGCGAATACCGTGTAGAGAGGGGAAGGATAGTTTATACCTTTCTAGACTTAATCTCCCATCCAAAGTTAGGGTTTTTTTTAATGTCAAGGAATTGTTTTGTTGGGAAAGTCTGGAAGGAGTAGAAATGTAGTGGGCAAAACTGAAAGGAGTTATTGTAAGGGTGGCAAACCTTTTTGTGAGGCAAATAAATAAATGTAAGAGGAAAAGAAGGCTGCTTTAGTTCTCAAAAGTAGTAGCTGAGAAGGTAAGGAATAAGGGCTGTGCTTAAATAACAAACTTGCTGTTACAATCCGTATTTTCCTTTAATTTTATCACTGTTCCTTTTCCTGGTATAATCCATTCGTTTCCTTCTATAGTCTTAGTGCATCATTGGCATCTGCCACATTTACTATGGTGTCCCTCAAACTCCTTCATTGTTCTGCTGTCAAACTTTTGAAAATTAAATTTTTGGTCTATAGTGATACCCCTACTATATGCTATCATGGGAAATTGCTGTAGAGGGGGGTAAAGTTTCAATATATGCCAATATCCTTTCATTATCTCAATTAAGTGGCAAATAAATTAATTGAAATAAAAGGTTGAAGGTTTAGCGACATAATCTCAGAGTAAATATATTTATAGGGAAGATATCATCTAAGAAAGAACAGAGTGTCTAATAGAATAATGACATATTAGACATATTGATAAACTGGACAAAAGTATTGGCTGTGGATGAAATAAGTAAGAAAGGCAAAACCATTCAGTTACAAAGAATATCCACAGAGTTCTGTTCTTACTTGGATAGAAAGCATACAGAGAATAGTCTGGCACAGTTTGAGAGAGAAAGGTTACAGATCTGAGTTAGGTGGCAGGCCATAATAAATGAAGCTGTTAAAGAGACAGAGCAATATACAGAAACCCTAGCAAAACACACTGAATCTCAATCTGTATCGTCTGTTAGACTGATATATAGTCCTTACAAATGGGTAATATACCTCACTGCGACCAGCAGGTGGAGACTGAAAACAAAACTTGTATATTAGGATAGACTCCAGTCTATTTAAGTCTCCAACAGCAGGTGGTAAGACTAATTCGGCTCCCCTCTAAGTATTGTTGGAATTTTGTTTTGGACTCCTGGGTTCCCCTTTTGTGCCGGACGGAACTTGGATGGGTCCTGTTTGGGGATCCGTCTGACCTCAGGGGTGTTAAACCTAGCAGGTCTCATGCTGGGTCCCTCCCCCCACCTCCCTATATTTTTGTAGAGGTGCCTCAGCCAGCAGCCTGGCCCCATGGTTGGTTAGGCCAGGGCCGCCATCAGGGCAGTACTACCAGTCCTGCATTCAGGGGCCCGGAGCTGACAGGGGGCCTGGGCTTCCCCAGGGTCGCAAGCATAGTCTCCTCTCCTCCTTACCTGCCCTGCCGCTGCACACAGCCGAACGGAAGTCTTCCCGATGTCATCGCTGACGTCGGAGGGAGGGCTTAAGCAAAGCCCTCCCTTCCTCCGACGTCAGCGCTGACATTGGGAAGACTTCTGGTCGGCTGCTTGCGGCAGGGCAGGTAGGGAAAAGGCAGTCGTGTACCGAAGGGAGGGGGCGGTACGCCCCGGTGCAGCCAGAGGGGGGCGGTCGGCCACGGTGCAACCATGGGGGGGGGAGTGTGCACAGCTGGTCAGGTCCCCTTAGACTTGTGGCGCTTCCCCCGACCGACCGACAACAGGCCCAGCCGACAAACCTCCCTGCCCTGTAGCAGCGAATCTAAATTACCTTCTTACAGCAGCTTCAATACTCCAGCTGCTGTAAGAAGGTAATTTAGATTCGCAGCTACAGAGCAGGGAGGTTTGTCCGACCGGACCTGTTCTGTTGTCGGTCGGGTGGGGAAGCGCCACAAAGGTAAGGGGCAGGGAGGGAGAAAGGGAGGAAAGGTGGAGTGGAGAAGAAAAGACGCTTAAGGGAAATGGGTAAAACTAAGGGGGGAGAAGTCGCTGAAAGCACTGGGGAAGACAAAGGGGTGGAGAAGGACGCTGAAAGCACATGGGGAAGACAGAAGGGGGAGAAGGACCCTGAAAGGACATGGGGAAGACAAAGGGGTGGAGAAGGACACTGAAAGGACATGGGAAGATGGTGGGAGAAGGACGCTGTAAGGACATGGGGAAGACGGGAGGGGGGGGAGAAGGACGCTGAAAGCACATGGGGAAGACAGAGGGGGGAGAAGGACCCTGAAAGGACATGGGGAAGACAGGGGGGAGAAGGACACTGAAAGCAAATGTGGAAGACAGAGGGGGGAGAAGGATGCTGACAGGACATGGGGAAGATGGGGGGGGGGAAAGGATGCTAAAAGGAAATGGGGAAGAGAGAGTGGGGAGAAGACACTGGCAGGGAAGAATGGGAAGACTATGGGGGGAGCGGAGGGAGGAAGATGGATGCCAGACCAATTTGGGAGGGGGAGAAAGGGAGAGGCACAGTAACAGAGCAAATGGAAGACGCAGAAAGAAGAGAGACAGTGGATGGAAGGAATTAAATGAGAACATGAGGAAAGCAGAAACCAGGCAACAAAGGTAGGAAAAATTTTTTTTTTTTTTTTTTTTGCTTCAGGATAAAGTAGTATATTAGTTGTGTTGATAAAAATTTATAAACATTAGAGGCTCCGGTAGAAACCCGTTTACAAAGTATGTATTCTTCCCAATTAATATTTCCAAATTAATAAAGTCTTTTTGCTTATTTTTAAATGGGTTTCTACCAGAGCCTTTAATTCAGTAGCATAATTAAATGAAATAACTATTTCTGTAGTTTATAGGGACGGGCGGGGACAGAGGGGATTCCTCGCGGGGACGGGTGGGGACGGAGGGATTCCTCACGGGGACAGGTGGGAGTCCTCACGGGGACGGGTGGGACTTTGGCGGGCACGGGTGGGATTTCTGTCCCCGCGCAATTTAAACATGCACCTTTCTTCCTCCATCCCATGCACCTTTTTTCCTCCATCCCATAACACACACAGCCTGGTGGTGATGATTATCAGATTGATTCATGAATATATAATGATGTTATGAGTGTGCACCTCTTCCTTCCCATCCTCCTTAGCATGTCACATACAGCATGTTACATTACACAAAGTCTGTGTAATGTAACATGCTGTATGTGAAATGCTGAGGAGGATGGGAAGGAAGAGGTGCACACTCATAACTTCATTATATATTCATCCATAGCTGCATGTTAATGATGTGCTCATATGCACATATTTATCATTAGCTGTGGATGTGTAAGGACAGGCTGAGGAGGATGGATGGGAAGGAAGGAAGGTGCACATATCAACATATCGTACATTTTTAACATGCATGATGCAGCTATAGGCAAGCTGAGGAGGATGGGATCATACAGATGTGTATGTTTAGATATGCGCTCAGATGTGTATGTTTAGATATGCGCTCACATATACGGTCAGATGTGTATGTTCAGATATGCGCTCAGATGTGTATGTTTAGATATGCGCTCACATATACGGTCAGATGTGTATGTTCAGATATGCGCTCAGATGTGTATGTTTAGATATGCGGTCAGATATGTATGTTCAGATATGTGCTCGGTCAGATATGTAAGGGCTAGCAGACACATTAATTATTTTGTCAGATCAATCAGTTCTGATCAATTAAAAAATCAATTGTAAATAATTTTGTACATTTTTATTAATCCGTTTGATCAATATCGATCGGAATTATTTTTCTGTTCGATGGTATCCGATTAGAGCAGCTAATCCTGCAACAGAGACCTCCAGTGCAATTGTGATCTACTTCTGGCCTACAAAGGTCAAAAGAAATCCTTAACTGAGATTTTACATTCAAAAGTGAATTATAGCTACTAGCACTATTATTTATTAGTTATTTATTATGCAGATGTTTGTTAGTTTGTTATTAGTTCAGTATTAGACATATGTTAGTTTAGAATAGATAGGTATAGATTAGTTTAGTTTAGGTTAGGTTAGGGCCCTGCTGAAAGAGTCTATCTTGACGTGGTTGCAGGCTTACAAATCTTTTGGTCAAAGAGTGTGGCGACAGAGAAAAGTATGTGTGTATTCGGCCCATGGAAGAAGAGGGGGGTCGGGGGGGGAAGGGGTGCGTGGGGGGCCCAATAGGATTGCTCAGTAAGGGGCCCAGAAATTTCTGATGGCAGCCCTGGGTTAGGCTTCCAGCTTTGAGAGCTGTAATCTGTTCTGAGTGAGAAAAAAAAAATCCAGAGGCTGTGCCCGTCTAAAGGGCTCATTTCCCTTTAAAACTGCTGTTTTTACTGTATTTTCTCATCTAACTGGCACTTTTTTACAGCTAGGGTAGTTTTCATCACAATGAGCACTTTTAAAAGGGAAAAGTGCTCCAGACGCGAGGTACTCGCAGCCGGCCTGTGCAAGCGTTGTGCTCCGGTGGAGGAGCCTAGTTTGCAGTGGCTGATGGCTACCAGGGAACCCCACTGCATGTACCTCGAACGCCCACACGGAGGGTTGCTCAGCTGCTGACGGTCAGGGTGCAAAGGATTCCATTACCGCCGGAGCAGCTCAGGATTCCCTTTTCGCGTTGGTCAGTTCCTCGACCTCTGCATCGGGAAAGTACCAGGCTTTTCAGACGCAGCAGGCCGCAGGATCTCCAATTTTGGCAGTTTCGGGTTCAATTTCAGTGGGAACCTCCATTTCTGTGTCCTCAAGTGACCTTCCCCCTGTTTTGGAATTGTAGGGGCAAAGTATTACTGGGTCTCCTGCTGTGGCAGGGAGTCCCTTGGGGCCACCAGGGGTTTTCCCCCCCCAAGTTTGTTGGCACTCTGTAAGGCTTATGTGCTGGCGACTGGAGGTTCTGTGCCCACTCCGGGGGTCTCAGGGGGGGGGGGGTTGCCTTCAACGTCTTCCCCGGTTCGGCCCCAGACAGTGGCGGTTTTGTCCCCCTCTACTCCTCTCGTCCAAGGGTCTCTTGGGATGAGGATTTTTTGTCCAAAGGAGCAAGATGTTATTGATGAGGACCTGGATGTTTGGGGAGATTTCCAGGATCATCTTGGGGGGACTGATTCCATCTGCGGGGGGTTTGAGCACCTCCTTGCTGGCGAAGATGCTTCTGTGGTGTGCATTTTTCAACGGGACGAGCTAATTCTTCAGGTCTCCTCAGTTTTAAACTTTGAGGACACGGTGTTGGAGCCCCTGCTTACTGTGGACTCCTTACTTACGGGGATTCGCTCTGCTTCCTGCTCTTTTCCTATGCATCAGGATATTCGGGATATTATGCTCGCACAGTGTCGGGTGCCGGAAGCGCCTTTTCGTTTTTTGTGCTCCATGGCACGCCTGTATCCCATTCCTGAAGGGGATAGGGACACTCTGAAGTCGCCGGTGGTGGACACGGTGGTCTCAGCCATCTCTAAACAGCATACCGATGCAGCCTTGAAGGACCCTGAGGAGTGTAAGTTGGAGTTGCTCCTTAAACAGAGTTTTGATGTGACAGCTCTAGCAGTCCAGGCAGCGATGTGTGGCAGGCTGGTGGCTAGGGTGTATTTTTGCTGGGCCGAGCATGTGTTTGACAGTAAATCTGAGGATTGGGAATTGGTAAAGCACGAAATTGCCAAAATTGAACTGGGTGCTTCTTATCTTTCAGATGCTATGTATGACCTCTTGCGGGTTTTTGCCAAGTCATTGGCTTTTGGAGTGGCCCAGGCGACTGTGGTACGCGGATCTGGTGAGGCATCTGGTGGCAGATCCCCTTCCTTTGCCTCTCTCAGCTCACCTGACTCAGGGTCCCATTCCAGTGTTTGATCCGGGTCCCTTCTGTCTTAAGTCTTGGCCCTTGAAAGGGATCGCCTAGCTAAGAAGGGATATTCAGATCTCAACTCTCTTGGGGTCCCGGAGGCTTTCTACCCTTCAGGCTTATGTGAGGGTTTGCCATATATTTGAAGAGTGGTATGCTGCATGTGGAGTGGTCTCTTTTCATGCTTTCCTGCTTACCATCTTAGAGTTCTTGCAGGATGGCCTGGACAGGGGACTGGCTTGGTCTTCTCTCTGGGTTCAGCTTGTGGCCTTGTCAGCCTTTTGTGGGTTGTTGAAAGGTCAGTGTGTGACTGCCATTCCTGCTGTGATTCGCTTCTTGCGGGCGGTCAAATTTGCTCAAGCCTCCCGTGCGACCCTCTGTTCCATCTTGGGATCTGAATCTGGTTCTGTCTGTTCTGTTTGAACCTTTGGGTGACTGCTATTTGAAGGACCTTACTCTTAAAGCGGTCTTCTTGGTGGCCATTACCTCTGCTGGACGTGTTTCTGAGCTGCAGACTTTCTCTTGTAGGGCTCCCTTTCTGGAATTTTCTAGGGAGTGGGTTGTCTTGCAGCCTGTTCCTTCCTTTCTGCCAAAGGTAGTTTCTCCTTTTCATCTCAATCAGGCAGTGGTCCTCCCAGTGTTGGGTAGTTGGGCGGGATCTTCCAAGCAGAGACAGTTGCGCAAGTTGGATGCCAGTCGGCTCCTTTGCTCTTATGTGTACAGGAGGAGATCAGGAAGACAGATCATTTCTTTGTCCTTATAGCGGGTCTTCGTAAAGGGGATGGCGCTTCCAGGGCTACTATTGTGCGCTGGATCAAGGAGACTATTGCTTCTGTTTACCTTCTGAAGAAAAACTCTGTTCCAGAGTTTCTCAAGGCTCATTCCACTTGGGGTCAGGCAGCTTCTTGGGCTGAGTCTTCTCTAGTGCCTCCAGTGGATATTTGCAAGGCTGCAGTTTGGTCTTCTCTGCATTTCTTTGTCAGACATTATCGTGTGGATGTTCAGGTGCGTCAGGACACGGTATTCGGTGAGCATGTTCTGGTGTCGGCCCTTCAGGGATCCCACCCTTGATGGGTACTGCTTTGGTATGTCCCATTCGTAAGGACTATACCGGTCTAATAGGTGATACAGAAGGAGAAATTAGGTTCTTACCTGCTAATTTTCTTTCTGTTAGCCTGTAGACCGGTATAGTCACCCACCCTATCTGTTTTTGTGCGGTGATTGCGGGGGTTTTTTGTTTTGTTCGCATGTAGATTTTGTTTTTTCTGCAGGTTCTAGTATTTTTCTAGTATTTTTCTAGGGCTGGGGAGAATTGAGAGCAGCGGCTATGGCTTAGCTGGCGAGCTGTGGGGATATTTTCTATGCCAGGGTTTAGTTTCCGAACAATCGCCAATAAATATCTTAAATCATCCAAATATTCCAGATTATATATAGCTTTGAATGTTTTACGGCCTCAGCCCCACCACTCCACCACTAATATAAATTTATAGGGTGAAGAATTATGTGGACTTTCATCAGCAGCCATAAATTAATAATCTAATTCATTTTATCATCTCAGTTAATATTTAATTGTTTTTTTATAAATATATAAATTTAATTTCTTTCAGTAATAGTGTTTAAAACTTTACAACCACTTATCTTAACAGCTGACATGACCTGGGAGAAGTAGACCCAACATGTTTCGCACCCCATGCTTTGTCAAGGGTCCACCTACAAAAAAAGTAAAACATAGAGTTCAACTCATTCCATGTTAAACTTATTATTTTGATTTAATAATTCACATGGATGCATTGCCACTGGCAAGCATAGACTCTGGCACCATACAAGAACTGGGCTTGAATAAAGACTACACCCAACTAAACCCACTGTGATTAAGCAAGATGCACCTGACTTGCCATACTCAGAAACTGACTCCAGGCAAACAGCAGTGAGTAGTCAGCTATAGCTACCTACTTCCAGCATGCTAGAGACCTTAGAAAAGGTCTAGCAACATACAAGGCATGCAAAAAATTGCTGAACCTGGGACTCACCCAGTTTAATGACTACTTGGAAAGGTACCAAGGATGGAAAGCCAACTTTAAAGACACCATAGCTGTTGTGAAGCCCATACCAAGGCAAGAGATTAACCTGATGATAAGATGGTTGGGACCTGAATCATCAGGGAAGATAGAGATTGAAAGATTCATTTCAGCATGTCAGAGGCCTGCAAGAAATGTGGGAGAGGGTTTAGCAGCAATATGACATTCTGTTATGTCCCTTCTGGATTCCATAAGCTAGGTGTTCAATCCCAACCCGCAATTTGGGAGTTGCAGAAATCCAAACTCTCTTTTCTGACCACATGCTCTACCCCCTTACCCTGAGAGCTAGCAAGCATATCCAGTTACAATTTCTACAAGCAATCCATGCAGAAGTCTTTTGCTGTTGTTCTGCTTCTTTTTCTTCTTTTTTGCTTAAAGTTTGTTTTCTCGGTGACTTCAGTGCCTTGAGACCCCTTTCCAGTGGTCCACTGTCGGAAGAAAGGATGCAGTCCCATGGTGCCAGATTCCTGCTTCACAGAGAAATTGGTGGATCTGTGGAGCCAGCTTGCTATGTGCCACCATTTCTAAACTCCCTTTCCCTGGGAGTCTGCTTGCTGGTGACCTTGTCATGGGTTTCAAAGTGCAGGCTGCCTTTCCTGCCCTGACTGCATGGACAAGGATCTATGGGGGTGGAGGTTGTAGTTGGTGTCTGGCTGGCTGGCAGTCCAAAGATCTTCCACTCTTGTTATTTGGAGAAGTTTCTGAGGCAGAAAAATTATTTTCCTCCATTCAGCTGCTGCTTAAAATTGCTGACAGGCATGGCACTGCAAGAACTGTGAGTATCCTCCATTATTTCCTATGGGAACTTAGAGGGGTGGCTTCTGGATCATTTAAGTCATTTTTCACAGTTTCTGAGGGTAGGGTTCAGGTCCCTCACCTCCCCAGACTCAATCACTACTTTTTATTTTTGTTTTGTTTATTTTTGCTGGTTTTGGTGCAAAATTGCTGGTGAAGGTAGAGAATGACATGGGGAAAAAAATCTGTCCCCATCACTGCCCCGTCACTGGACCACTGTCCCCGTCACTGCCCTATCACCTGACCACCGTCCCCTTCACTGCCCCGTCCCTGTAGCATCCACCCTTCCCTCTCGCCACCTCACTGCCCTTTGGCACCCCTCGCATGGTCCGTGCATCTCCCTACCTTGCCTTCGCAGCGCGTTTTAAGGTTTGAGTACCTTGTTGAAAGCTGCCGGAGTGTTCGTGCAGTCGCATGCGTGTGTGGGCGGAAGCTTCTCCTCTGACGCAACAAGTCTCAAACCTTAAAACGCGCCGCAAAGGTAAGAGGGAGGGAGATAGATTCGGGTAGGTAGGAAGGAGGGAGGGGGCCGCGTGCGATCAGTGCCCGCATGCGTTCCCTTCCTTAACTGCGGAGACAAGGCCATTCACCACTCCACAGGGCGGTGGATGGCCTTGTACCCGTGCCTGCGGTGAGCACCTTTCCACCCTCCACCGTTTTGGCGGGTTACCTGTGGCTAATCGCGGGTAACATCCACTGTGTCATTCTCTAGGTGGAGGCCATCTTGGATTTTAAACTATCTTTTTTTCTAAGTTTTTTATTTCTGCCTCAAAATCCTTTGATTTGATTAAAAATTGTTCACCTACCAGATTGATTTAATCGTTCACATACCCCTTGATTTGATTAAAAATCATTTTGGGATGGACTCCCAGCCCCTAATTTGTTGAATGTGGACATTGATGGCTCCAGATCAGCAACCATGTACTGCGTATCGCAGCGCACTGGGGGAGGGGGCGGGAGCTTCAGACTTGGCCTCCTGAGTATTTGTGGGCTGGGAAGCCAGCCTGGATCTGTGCCTTCAGAAGAAAATCTTGCTCAAAGGTCATCTGTGTTCCAAGTCTGGGGACTCTTGGCACAGCGCATGTACCTCAACAGAGTCCTGCCATGCTTCTGGGGTGGGCCTTTTCACCTGATTTTATTCAGCTCCTCGGAAAGGCATATTCTTCAGACCCCGCTTGTTTGACATAGCCAGCAGGCACATTGGGTCTTTTGTGGTCTGTTGTGCCTGTGCCAGAGCTTCCTGTTCAGGAGCCCTCTCATCTGGCTGTGGCAGACCTTGATTGCAGTAGTTGCCATGCAGATATTATCCCAGGAAAAGCAGGCAGCATATTCTCTACATGTGGGTGATGTCACCGATGGAGCCCCCTCGCGGATGTTTTCGCAAGCAGACTTGCTCAAAGACCTTCAGGCTTGCGATTGGCCCGCGCGTGCCCCTCCCGCCCCGCCCAGGGCATGCGTCTCTTCAGCGTGTCATAAGAACATAAGCATTGCCTCTGCCGGGTCAGACCAGGGGTCCATTGCGCCCGGCAGTCCGCTCCCGCGGCGGCCCTCCAGGTCCATGACCTGAAAATGTTCCCTACCTAACCTAAAAAGTCCATACCCTATTTGCTCAGTGTCCTGTGAGGTAAACCTCTATCTGTACCCCGTTATTCCCTTCGCTTCCAGGAAGTCATCCAGTCCCTTTTTGAACCCCAGAATTGTACTCTGGCTTATCACCTCTCCGGGAAGCGCGTTCCAGGTGTCTACCACCCGTTGAGTGAAGAAGAACTTTCTTGCATTCGTTTTGAATCTGTCTCCTCTCAGTTTTTCTGAGTGACCTCTTGTTTTAGTTGCCCCTGCTAGTTTAAAGAATCTGTCCCTCTCCACCTTCTCTATGCCTTTCATGATTTTATAAGTCTGTATCATGTCCCCTCTCAGTCTCCGCTTTTCCAGGGTAAAGAGCCCCAGCCTGTCTAACCGTTCGGCATATGAGAGGTTCTCCATACCCTTTATCATCCTCGTTGCTCTCCTCTGGACCCTCTCGAGTATTGCCATGTCCTTCTTGAGGTATGGCGACCAGTATTGGACGCAGTATTCCAGATGTGGGCGCACCATTGCAGAATACAGTGGCAGGATAACTTCCTTCGTTCTGGTAGTGATACCCTTTTTGATAATGCCCAGCATTCTGCTCGCTTTTTTTGAGGCCGCTGCACATTGCGCCTCTGGCTTCATTGTGTTATCCACCAATACCCCCAGATCTTTTTCTTGGCTGCCTTCCCCGAGTACCCTCCCTCCCATCGTATAGCTGTACCTGGAGTTCCCCTTCCCTATGTGCAAGACCTTACATTTCTCCACATTGAAGCTCATCTGCCATTTTTTTGCCCACTCACTCAGTTTGTTCAGGTCGATCTGCAGGTCTTTGCATTCCTCAACAGTTCTGACCGTTCTGGAGAGTTTTGTGTCATCCGCGAACTTGATAACTTCGCACTTTGTCCCCGTTTCTAGATCATTAATAAATATATTGAACAACAGTGGTCCCAGCACTGACCCCTGCGGAACACCACTTGTGACCCCTATCCAGTCAGAGTAGTGCCCCTTTACTCCTACCCTCTGCTTCCTGTCCGCCAGCCAATTTTTGATCCATCTGTGCACGTCCCCTTCCACCCCGTGACTCCACAGTTTCTTCAGTAGTCGTTCATGGGGCACCTTGTCGAAGGCCCTTTGGAAATCTAGATATACGATGTCTACGGGGTCACCTTGGTCCAATTGTTTACTTATCCCCTCAAAGAAATGCAGTAGATTCTTCTGGCATGATCGGCCTTTACAGAAACCATGCTGGCTTGATCTCATCAGATTATTTTTTTCTATATGCTCATTGATACCTTCCCTGATCAGTGATTCGGCCAGTGTCCTCAGTTCACTGTTTTCCGCGGAGCCAGAAGCACTGCTCCCTTACTTTGCGCGTACTCTTTGTCCCTCTTGCACTGTGGCTTATTTGTTTTTTTCCTTTGAGTCGCTGTGCTCGCGTCTTTTCATTTCTTTATTTTCATATTTTTCCGTTCGTGTATTTTTGACCGGGTTCCTGGTCTTCCTCTGGCCGCCTGGCCTCGCAGGGCCGCGGCTTTCTTTTTCTTATGTCCCGGCCTCATTCCGGCTTAAGTGCAATCAGGTTATCTCCATCACTGATCCTCATCGTTGGTATGTGGAGTACCTGGGTGCAGAGCACCGCGCTGATTCGTGTCCCCATTGTGTGACCTTGCAACCGTGGGCTCTTCGTCGGAAGGTGGCCAAGATTCTCCAACTCTTTGGCCCCATGGATCCTGCGGGACAGGCCTCAAGCTCGGCCTTGAAGTCCTCGTCGGCCTCGAAGGCTCCGGCCTCGGCCCCTCCTGCTGCTCCAGCCTCGGGTAAGTCTCCACTTTCCTCCTCAGGTATACCGGCAAAGAAGCCTTCTTCGGAGTCTCATGTCAGTGCCGCCTCGGCGGTGTCTTTGAGACATCACTCTAAGCGTGCCTCCTCACATAGGGAACTCTTCTTCGAGGTCGCCCCCAAAGGAGCGCACTGCTGCACCTCCGACCCACCTTCCTTTGGTCTCAGTGCCTATGTTCAAGGACATGCTTAAGGCTATTATTACCACACAGTTTTCCTCGGTGGTCAGCCAACTAGTCCCGACCTCGATGCCTTTGACCTCAGTCTCGACCCAGTCGCGGTATGACCAGCCTGAGCGTCCTCTCATCTCTCAAGGCCTTCCTCGTAAACCTGTTGGGTTCCCTCCCCTGGGTCACCGTTGACTTTTCGGGGTTCCAGGCCGGGGAACACTTTTTCCCCTGCTACTGCAGCGAGGCTCACCTCTTCTAAGAAGCCCCAGTCTTCTCCGCCCTGTCGGGGCAGGTCTCCGACCTTGAGACCCTCTCGACACACACTTGTCCTCAAATTGGACTCTAGTGTCTGTTCACCTTCGAGGCACTTACAGGCTTCTCAGGGGCTTCCTTCGAAGCCGGGTGGGGATTTCATCCATACCCCGTCTTCTCCGAGGCTTCCCCAGCGGTTTCCTTGGACTAGTCTTCCACTTCAGGTTATTGAGGCCAGCAGCGTGCCTGATTTTAAGGCTAAATGGGATAGACACGTGGGATCTATTCACAGAGAAAGGTAGGGGAGAGTCATTGGGGTGGGCAGACTAGATGGGCCATGGCCCTTATCTGCCGTCTATTTCTATGTTTCCCCGATCCACCTGGCGCGGATCCGTTCCTCGACGCCTCATACCCACCTTAGTCGGACCTCTTTGGTCTCCCATTCGCGGGACTCTGAGGCCCTGGCTTACTATTCCAGGGAGGTTTCTCCCTCGTTCTCGGATGCACCCCGATCTCGGTTGGAGTCTCCCCCGGAGGATGAGTCTTCTTCTCGGACCTCCTCCTTCTCTCGTTTCATCTCTGACATGGGCAGAGCTCTGAACTTAGATCTTCAGTCCGACTCCCGCTTTACTCAGGAATACCTGGCGGAATTGGGAGTTGACAATCCGCCTCGTGAGGTGCTTCACCTCCCGTTGCATCAGGTTCTCCGGCAGACGTTTCTCCGGAACCTGGAAACACCATATGCTGTTACAGCTATTCCCTCTAATTTGGAGTCCCGTTTCCGGACTGTCCCAGTGAAGGGGTTTGAGGGTGCCCAGCTTTCCCACCAGTCCTTCATGGTTGAGTCTTCCTTGAAGAAATCAAACCCCTCGAAGGTTTACGCTGTTGTCCCTTTGGGCAGGGAGGGCCACACGATGGACAAATTTGGTCGCCGTCTTTATCAGAATTCGATGATGGCGAACCGTGTCCTTATATTACAACTTCTTCTTCACTTCCTACCTCCAGTTCTGTATCAGTGTCCTCCGCTCGTTCCGGGAGGTTGTTCCAGAACCTCAGCGTTGGGAGTTTCATCTCCTCGAAGAGACCCTCTCCCAACTCCGCCTGTACATGTTCCAGGCCTCTTATGACGCCTTTGAATTGTCCTCAAGGGTTACAGCCTTTGCCATCGCCATGCGTTGCCTCGCTTGGCTTCGGATTGTGGACAAGGATTCGAATCTGCAGGATCTCCCATGCGTGCGAAGTCAGTGCCCCTGAAATTGAGTACCCTTGTTTTTGTTTGTGATCTAGGGAAGCCTTTCTTAAGGTTAAACCATACCATGTTATGGTCACTGGTGGCTAGTGTCTCTCCCACCGAGACGTCCGAGACGCTTTCCCCATTCGTAAGTAACAGGTCCAGGATGGCCTGGGCCCTAGTGGGCTCTAGTACCATTTGTTTGAGCCGTACTCCCTTCATGAACGTTAATATCCTCCTGCTATCACAAGTTGTCGCTGATAGTGTGTTCCAGTCCACATCAGGCATGTTGAAGTCTCCTAATAGAACAGCCTCCCCCCGTAAGGTGATATTCTCAATGTCTTCAATTAATTCTGCGTCCTTTTCCTCCGATTGTCTCGGAGGTCTGTATACCACACCAAGGTACAGGCATTTTTCTCCACCTCTGGCCAAGTTTACCCAGATGGATTCCCCAGTATATTTGATATCTGTGATCCTGGTTGTCTTAATGTTCTCTTTGATATAAAGTGCTACCCCACCACCTAACCTACCCTCTCTATCTTGTCTAATCAGGTTGTATCCTGGTATGGTTATATCCCACCCATGAGAGTCTGTGAACCATGTTTCGGATATTGCTACTATGTCTATGTCTGCATTAACTATTTCTGTTTCTAGTTCTAGAAATTTATTCCCTAGGCAGTGTGCGTTAACATACATAGCTCTCCACTCTTTCTGTTTGCTAAGCTCCTGTTGTGAGCCACCCATTTGAGTCAAATTGTCTCTTAGCGATTCGTTTGCAGTAAGGGTACTTACCTCAGACCTCAGCAGCTCCGTCAAACTAAGACTCAGCCACCGGCCCCGGCTAAGACCGGGCCGTCCTTTTGACAATTCCAGCCCGAGCCTTTGGGTTCCCTTTCTGGAGTCTTCCCCCTTTCTCATCGGAGATCGTCTCCACCATTTCTATGCCCAGTGGGAGAGTCTTACCGGCGACAGTTAGGTGCTGTCTATCATCCGGGAGGGGTACTCTCTCCACTTCAGTCGCGTATTCCGGACATGCCTCAAAGAGAGTTTCCTTCTGCTCAATCTCAGCTCCCTCTCCTTCTGCAGGAAGCTCGGGCCCTGCTGCACCTTCGGGTGGTTAAGGAGGTTCCCCCGGATCAGTAGAACTCCGGGTTTTATTCCCAGTACTTTCTGGTGCTCAAAAAAACGGGGGATTCACGTCCGATCCTGGACCTCCATGCTCTGAACAAATTTCTGGTCCGAGAACAATTCAGAATGCTCACCCTTCCCACGTATTCCTTCTTGGACGAGGGGGATTGACTGTGCTCGTTGGACCTCAAGGAGGCGTACACGCACATTCTGATACACCCGGCTTCTCGCCGGTATTTGAGATTCCAGGTGAGGGATCTCCATCTCCAGTATCATGTTCTTCCCTTCGGCCTGGCAGCCTCTCCGAGGGTTTTCACGAAATGTCTGGTTGTGGTAGCTGTGGCCATGCATCTCTGCAGCCTGCAGGTGTTTCCCAAACCTCGACGACTGGTTAATCAAAGCGTCCTCTCGCGACGAAGTCCTGCAAGCGACGAATCACATCATCGTGCTCCTTTAGAGTCTTGGCTTCGAGGTGAATTTACCCAAATCTCACCTCTGCCCATCTCAGTCTCTCGAGTTCATTGGAGAGGTCCTG
Organism: Geotrypetes seraphini; assembly: GCF_902459505.1. Classification (NCBI taxonomy): domain Eukaryota; kingdom Metazoa; phylum Chordata; class Amphibia; order Gymnophiona; family Dermophiidae; genus Geotrypetes; species Geotrypetes seraphini. Next base: position 354,621,632 of record NC_047084.1, read on the forward strand.
AACTCGGTTTGTCTCCGCTCCTTCTTACCTCGGTCTCATCAGGAGGCCTTTATCCGTTTGTGTCAAATGGTGACCCATCTGCCCGCAGCGCCTGCTCGATTCATGATGGTCCTCCTAGGTCACATGGCCTCCACGGTTCACGTGACTCCTTTTTCCTGACTTCACCTACATACTCCTCAGTGGATTCTGGCGTCTCAATGGAACCAGGTTCGAGATCCTCTCTCTCGACGTATAGTGACTCCTTTATTGAAGAGGTCTCTCTGTTGGTGGATGCTCTCTTCCAATCTTTCCAGAGGTTTCCTGTCTCAGGCTCCTCCCCCGCAACAGGTCCTCATGACGGACTCATCAACCTATGCTTGGGGGGCTCATCTGGATGGTCTGCACACCCAGGGCCTTTGGTCCCGTACAGACCGCCTTTGTCACATCAATCTTCTGGAGCTTCGAGCAATTTTCCTCGCTCTGAAGGCCTTTTGTCACCTGCTTCGCGACCAGGTGGTGCTGGTTCGCATGGACAACCAGGTCGCCATGTATTATATCAACAAACAGGGGGGTACGGGGTCCAGGTCCCTGTGCCTGGAGGCGGTGCGGCTCTGGGATTGGGCCATCTGCCGCAACATATTCCTTCGAGCTGTCTACATTCAGGGCCAGCGGAACTGTCTGGCAGACAAGTTGAGTTGTCTGCTGCAGCCTCATGAGTGGTCGCTCCACTCCGGGACCCTGCGTCAGATGTTTGCTCATTGGGGGACTCCAGATGTCAACCTGTTCGTGTCCCCCCTCAATCACAAGTTGCCCCGCTTCTGCTCCAGGGTTTACACCCCTCTCAGGATCGAGGCGGATGCCTTCTGGTTTGGACGAATGAGTTCCTGTATGCGTTCCCCCCATTCCCTCTGATTCTGAGGACTCTCGTCAAGCTCAAGTTTTCGCGTGCCACCATGATTCTGATAGCTCCTCGGTGGCCCCGTCAACCTTGGTTCTCCCTTCTGTTGCAACTCAGTTCCAGGAAGCCTCTTCCTCTGCCTATTTTTCCTTCTCTGCTTACACAGAGTCATGGTTCTCTGCTTCATCCCAACCTCCAGTCTCTGCACTTAACAGCTTGGTTCCTCGAGACTTGCCCTCGTTCCAGTTCTCCCAGCCTGTGCTGGATGTCCTGGAGGCGTCTCGGAAGGAGTCCACTCGCCAATGTTACCATCAGAAGTGGACACGCTCTTCTTCCTGGTGTGCTACTAGGCAGCTGGAGCCGCTGTCTGCCTCCTTGTCAGCTGTCCTGGATTATCTGTTGCACTTGTCTGGCGCTGGGCTCAAGTCCTCTTCGGTTCGAGTCCACCTTAGTGCCATTGCTGCTTTTCATCAGCCGATTGACAGGAAGCCTATCTCTGTTCATCCTGTGGTTTCCCGCTTCATGAAAGGACTTTTCCACATTCATCCGCCCCTTAAACCTCCTCCGGTGGTTTGGGATCTTAACGTAGTCCTTGCCCAATTGATGAAACCCCCGTTAGAGCCGCTAGTGCAGGCTCACTTCAAGTATCTTACTTGGAAAGTTGTGTTTCTTATTGCTCTCACTTCTGCCTGTCGGGTCAGTGAGTTTCAAGCCTTGGTGGCGGACCCACCTTTCACCGTCTTCCATCATGATAAGGTGGTTCTCCGTACCCATCCTAAGTTCTTGCCTAAGATTGTTTCTGATTTTCACATCAACCAATCTATTGTTCTTCCTGTGTTTTTTTCCGAAGCCCCATTCCCACCCTGGGGAAAGTGGCTCTGCATTCTCTTGATTGTAAGCGTGCGCTGGCCTTCTACTTGAAGTGCACCGCTCCTCATCGTTCTGCTCCCCAGTTGTTTCTCTCTTTCGATCCCAATCACTTGGGTCACTTGGTTGCTAAGCGGACCATTTCTAACTGGTTGGCCACTTGTATCTCTTTCTGTTACGCTCAGGCTGGTCTCTCCCTGACGGGTCGAGTCACAGGCCACAGGGTCCGAGCGATGGTGGCGTTTGTTGCTTTCCTCCGCTCCACTCCCAATGAGGCAATCTGTAAAGCTGCCACTTGGTCCTCGGTTCATACGTTCACCTCGCATTACTGTCTGGATGCTTTCTCCAAGCTTGATGGCCGTTTCGGCCAATCTGTTTTGCAAAATCTATTCTAAGTTGCCAACTTTCCCTCCATCTGTTTTTGGTTAGCTTGGAGGTCACCCACATGTAGAGAATATGCTGCCTGCTTGTCCTAGGATAAAGCACAGTTACTTACCGTAACAGGTGTTATCCAGGGACAGCAGGCAGATATTCTTGGTTGGCTTCTTTGCTTGCTATCTGAACTGAGGACACGCTGAGGAGACGCATACCCTGGGCGGGGCGGGAGGGGCACGCATGGGCCATTGCAAGCCTTGAAGGTCTTCAAGCAAGTCTGCTTGCGAAAACGTCTGCTAGGGGGCTCCATCGGTGACGTCACCCACATGTAAAGAATATCTGTCTGCTGTCCCTGGATAACACCTGTTACAGTAAGTAACTGTGCTTTATGTCTCTTCTGTCTCCTGCCACTGATTCTATTTTGGATCCGGCTTATATCGTTGCTGGGACCAGTTACCTCTGCCACTCTGAGCATCCAGATTTGGGTGATGACCCTTCTTTGCAGATTTTTAAGCAGGCTTCTGTCTGCCTTTTTACTGCTGATGATCTGAAAGAGTTCCATTTGGATTTTCCACCTTCCACTTCTCAGGCTTCAGTCATGGACCATTCTGTGCCTTTTTTTTCCTTTCTGTCCACAGCTCCTTGGTCTGGGTTCAGAACAATGTGATACCCCAGAAAGCTCTTTCTGACCTTCTAATGCTATGTCTAAGCCAGTGTTTCTCAACTTCTTCAAGCCAAGTACCCCCTAAGCCAGGGGTCTCAAAGTTGCGGCCCGCCAGGTACTATTTTGAGGCCCTTGGTATGTTTATCATAATCACAAAAGTGATTATGTATAAATTACAATATTATTAAGACAGCCAAAAGGAAAGATTTATAAACTATAAAGAATTTTACCTTATGCAAAATTGTCTTTTCTTTAAGACATTAACTATTTTTTCTGAGGTCCTCCAAGTACCTACAAATCCAAAATGTGGCCCTGCAAAGGGTTTGAGTTTGAGACCACTGCCCTAAGCCTAACACATACCAACCGAGTACCCCTGCCCAAGCTCTGCCCCAGACCTGCCCATGACCTCTACCCCATAATAATAGTACTAATTGTAACGCAATTTCTTCCAACAAATTAAAAAAACACAAAACATACTGTACGCACAGAAAATGTGAATTATCATTTATATTCAGGGTTTTTTTTCCAAAGAGGTCAAGGCAGATGACTTTAAAATATGCAATCAGTAACAACTATAGAAAAATAGACAAATATAGAGCAAAATATAGACAGCAGATATAAATTCACAAAACTGACACATTTTGATCACTAAATTGAAAAAATTATTTTTCCTACCTTTGTCATCTGGTGATTTTCATGAGTCTCTGGTTGCATTTCCAATATTTCTTTCTTTCCAGCATGTCTTCCTCTCTCATCCCCCGGTTCATGAGCAGCATTTTGCACCACTGTCTACCAGTCCCATGCCCATTTTTCCTTCTATCACCCCTCTCCAACACAACGCCACATCTCTCCCTCCATCACTATGTCCAGCATTCCTTCCCCTGCATCTCCTTCAATCTGCCCTCTCCACCACCATATCCAACATTTCTCCCTATCATCGTTCTATTCCCCATACCCATATATCTCTTCCTCACTCCTCTCTATATCAAATTTTCCTTTCCCCATGTGCACCATCTCTCACTCACACACTCGTGCCCATCAATTCTCAATTTCTATTCCCTTCCTCCTATGTCCCAAATTAGTGCCCCCATATTCATGCCTTCCCTGCCTTCCCTCCCCCTGAAGCCGACCTGTCAACAGAAGCTGGAGGTGGTGCCGCCGGAGATCCCTGCCTGCCCCCCACTGAAGCCCCCCACTAATGTCCCTGCCAATAGCACCACCCCCTAAACCGACCTTGCCACCTCGCCGGAGCCGACACGCTCCATCATCAGCAACTCCGCACAGGGATGGGCCAGGGCGCATGCAGCGACTTGCAAGCCTCCCCCCCCCCCCCGACATCAATTTTGACATCAGAGAAAAGGTTCTAGGCCAGCCAGGCCGCTTTACAGTTCTTGGCCTTGTGCTTGGATGAAAAGCAACATTTTATAGCAAATCCTGTATTTTCTCAGTTCTTTTCACTGTAAGGGTTTTTCCCTGAAATCTCGACGTGGGGGGTGTTTTTTAAAAAATTTATTGGACATTGTCATTCTAGATTAGAGAATGACACATGGACAAATTGTTCCCTGTCCCTGCGGGAACTCATTTTGCCAACAAAGCAAGTTCTTTTCCTGTCCCTGCCCCATTCCTGCAGGCTCTGTCCTCATCGGCATAAGCCTCAAACACTTTAAAATCATAAGTTTTTGAAGCTTGTGCAGTTAAGGCTGAGCTTACAGGAATAGGGCAGGGCCAGCGACAAAACTCAGGGGGATGGGACAAGGGAAATTGAGTTCCTGCGGAGATGGGGATAAATTTGTCCCCATGTCATTATCTATTCTAGATCTTCTACTTCAGGGCTGCCCAAGTCCGGTCCTCGAGATCTACTGGCAGGCCAGGTTTTCAGGATATCCACAATGAATATGCATGAGAGAGATTTGCCTACACTGCCTTCTTGGTATGCAAATCTCTCTCATGCATATTCATTGTGGATATCCTGAAAAACTGGCCTGTCAGTAGATCTCGAGGACCGGACTTGGGCAGCCCTGTTCTACAGTAGGAAGCTGGTCAGTTGCGTTGCTGTGGGTAAATGTCGGTCTTGTGCACAGCTACAGCCTTCATGGTAGGGTTGCTGTACTTTTTTAATTAGCTTCTCATTTCAAAAGTGACCTGTCTTCTTCCCTGCTTCAGGCGCATTATTCTGGAAACGGATCATTTCTTCTTTTCACCAGTTTTCTGATGAACTCTGTGACAGCTGTAAATGGAGGGAACTTCCCTTGATTGTCCTATAGATAACACTATATCTGTTTTATAACCAGTCTAATGACAAACTTCCCTTAGCGGTTAATGATTTCAAGAAAAACTTTTCCTCGTATTTTATTTTCTGTTTTCATATTATCTAATATACATTTATGTTCATTTTCATGTAATATAGACTAGAACTCATTTATGCATCATGAATCATATGTGGTTCTTTGTTCTCATCATGATCATGACAGTAATGGGGATATAGAGACCTCAAGTGCTCGTGGCAGTCTGATTTTAAGAACTTGTCTTTGTCAGAACTGCCAATTGCGGATTATCATTGGTTTATTATTCCCCCTATCTTGACTATACTCAAACTCTATTCATCTTTTCTGTTGTTTTTTGTTTTTATTTTTTTAGGGTATTAGTCTCTCCGTCACAATCACCATCTTGAGATTACTACTTAAATATCTTTTAGCTATTATTCCTGGGTTCCAAAAGCTATTTTGACATTTCAAAGTACTTAGCTTTATGATGCTCCAATTTAACGTGGATATCTTAGGTTCCTGATTAAGGTGGCTAAATATCATAGCATTTCAGATGTCATGGGTGGTAACCAGCTCTACGGAGCGTCTCTGTTTCACTCACAATTGAGCTTTATCAGGAGATCATCTGAACAAATAATGTTCAAATCCTATAGATAACATAAATCTTTATTTATATAATGTGAAAGCCTTTCGCTTCTAGGCAGTTTATGGGAAAAATGGCTGAGGGGAGTCATCAAGCTATATCAATGGAGAAAGGACTGAAAATTGTATAGAGCGCAGAGAGGGAGTTTAAGCAGGGTTTTATAAGGAGGGAGGTAAATAAATAGGTAAGGATGTTCATAGTCTTAGAGCAGCAACATGGAGCAGTGTCAATGGGTTGGGAGTCTTTTCATGGAAAATTTAAGGTGGGTCGTCCTGTTTGGAGAAGATGAGTGTTTTTAGGAGGTTTTTTTTTTTTTTTTTGAGATGACCATTTCTCATTGAGATCATGTGGTGGCTGTGCAGTAAACATTTTTTATGGCACAGGAAGGATCTAGGTACCTTAGGCTTAGAAGACTTGGATCAGTTTTGAGTGCTTCCAGTGGCATAAGTGCTTTACACCACAGTTCTTCAACCGCCGGTCCGCGGACCGGTGTCGGTCCGCAGAAAATTTCTGCCGGTCCGCGCAGGGCCGGTGAGAAGTCGGCAGTTAAATTTCCTGCCGACTGCGGTGCCTGCTGACTAATGTTCCTCCCAGCCTCAGGCGATCAAGATAGGCTGCCAACGTCGGGGCCTTCCCTCTCTGAGTCTCGCCTGTTCAGAAACAGGAAGTTGAAACAAAATAGGCGGGACTCAGAGAGTGAAGGTCCCAACGTCGGCAGCGTGTCTTGATCGCCGCCCCTGCTGAGTTGCTGAAGAGGGCCGCGGGGAAGTTGCGATTAGAACGGAGAGAGCTGCAGATTCAGGTGCAGCTGGAGGGAGATGGTCAGCGTGTGTGAACAAGATCCTGGGGAGCCTTCACAGTGGCTGTCTCCCCTCCCACCAGCTCTCCTATTTGCCAGGGCAGTGATTTACCGGCAACTTCCTACAGGCAAGTACTGAGAGCTGCTGGAAGGGGAGGAAGCCACTGTAGGAGGCTGGGAAGGTGCTGGATAAAGGGAGAGCTGTTACTGGACTTGAAGGGAGTTAGAAGGAGAGATGCTGCTGGGAGGGGAGGAGGGAAAGGGATGGGAAGAGAGTTAATGTTGGATAGAGGGAGGAGGGAAGGGAGAAGGAGAGATGCTGCTGGAAGGGGAGGAGGGAAAAGGATGGGAAGAGAGTTAATGTTGGATAGAGGGAGGAGGGAAGGGAGAAGAAGGATAGATTCTGCTGGGAGGGGAGGAGGGAAAGGGATGGGAAGAGAGTTAATGTTGGATAGAGGGAGGAGAGAAGGGAGAAGGAAAAAAAGGAAGGAGGGTAGGGAGAAAGAAAAAAGGAAGGAAACAGCTGGCAGGGAGATTACAGGAGGGGAAGGGGGTCAGAGTGGAATGGAGAGATCAGATGAGGGAAAGGGGAGAGAGAGGAATAAGAAAGTAGAGAGACATTGATGCTGGAAAGGGGGTCAGCAGAGAAATGAGAGAGGGATAAAGATGCTAGATCTGGTGTAGGAGAGATAAAAATGAAGAAGGCAGTGAAGCTGGAATGAATGATGTAAAAAGGAGAGAGGAGGATGGACAGGGAAGAGGGGCATAGAAAGAAGTCAGATACATATGGAAGGGGGAGAGGGCAGACATTGGATGGAACGGGCAGATGCTGGAAGGAAAAGAGTGAAAAGAAGATGAAAGCAGAAACCAGAGACAACAAAAGATAGAAAAAAATAATTTTATTTCTATTTTGTCATTAGAATATATCAGATTTGAAATATATATCCTGCTAGAGACATAACTGGGGACTGCAGTATTCTGTTAGCATGATATTTCTATGTAGCATTCTATAATAACTTGGCTTGTTCAGTTTTCTTGATAGTAGAGGGGATGTAGAGATGATGCGGTATACAAACCTAAGGGGAGGGGAGACAGAGGTTTTGTTGGTCTGTGCTCTGTATATTTGTATTTATAAAATCACAATTGTTAAGAATATTGTTTCTTTTTATACTTTAATAAAATATGTTCAATATAAAATCATAATTGCAGCTTGTGCAGATGGAATCAGATGGTTTGCGGGGACCGAGCTCGCGGAGATGGGGCATAAACGGGGTTTTTAAATTTTAGTCCTAGTAGTTTGCCGGTCCACAAAATAATTTTTATTTTTGCCGGTCCACGGGTGTAAAAAGGTTGAAGAACACTGCTTTACACTATGACAGGAGCAGTCTGACCTCTCCAAGGCAAGCCACAGTGGGGAGAAGGAGATGGAGCAAATGTCACCATTGAAAGTCACTATGAACTGAACAGAGGTGTGTGGAGAAGGTCTCGGTGGAAGGCCATGCACTGAATTTGTGTGGCAAAGGTATGTTCAAAAGAGCAACCAGAAAAAGCAGTGAAAATGTATGTCATCGATGAACAAAAGTATCAGTCCCTGCCAAGGACAGAGGACTTATTTAGCATCCAGGAAAATCGCTACCCTACCACCTCAATCTGTTCAAGGAGGACAAGAAGACAAGGAAAAAAGTGAGTGGTAAAGTGATAGATGCAATAGATGGCAGCATCAAGAGCAATCTACCAACTGTAATTGAGTGCAATCAAATATCGAACATCAGGGAAGAAATCCCCACACCTGACATTACGCAACAACAACCTCATTTACAACCAATAGCAGAGCATCTGCAGCCATCACTGATTCAGTGATCTACATACATCAAGAAGAAATGAGATGACATCATGGACTGTTGTTCATTCCAGAGACTCTGAGACTCTCTTTTATGTTGGTTGTCTGTATTATCAGGCTCTCATTTCAGCTCCTGTGCGACTGCAAGAGAGAATTTGTAGGGATGTCAGGACAAGCTGGAAGTCAAGTTTCAAGCTCCAGTTACTTATGGACTTTGAATGAAATATGTGATATTATTAAGTTTCAGTAGCAATAGTAGTATCTGTATATACCAGACATGGAGTGCTGTCCCATATTCATATGAACATAATGCTTGTTTTCAGATATGCACTGCTGTTTGCCCGGTGGGCTGAGCTCCTCCACCCCCGCCCTTTTCTTCTGCCTGATTCGCTTGTGTGTGCGGAGATACAGACTCCATTTTAGAGCAGCACATGGCCATAGAGAAAGTACTGTTCCCCTTCTGATTTTTCTTTTGAATTATAGTTTAAATACAGCTTAGTTGGCTAAGCTGATTGCCACCATCACAAAGAGTATATTATATACACACCTGGCTTTCCCTAACCATAGGAGGTGCTGCTGGTAGAGTGTGGATCCTGTAAAGAATAAATTTCTTGAGATCAACTGAACTGTAATATAGGCTACAGATCCAATGAGTTTGTCTGGGATCCTTAGGATAAGCCTACTATTCACCTTTTCTGTACAGAGGGTGGTGGTTGATGGAATCCAATCAGAGGAAGGAAATAGCAATTAAAAATAGAATGGAAAAAAGATAGAAAAATGTCAATACCTTGTGGAGTAAATACAGTAAAACCTTGGATTGCAAGTAACTTGGTATGAGAGGGTTTTGTAAGACAAGCAAAACATTATTAAATTTTAACTTGATATACAAGCAATGTCTTGCAATACAAGTACATACAGTATATATAACATGACCATTTATTTTTTTTCATCAAAACGGGACATCTATTAATTGTCAATCCTGCCCTAGCCCTGCCCTCAATCCCACCCCCAATTTCTTTCATTAATTTTTCATGTACAAATATCTTAATTCACAATGGTAACCATAATTTAAAAAAAAAAAAAAAATGCACACTATACGCAGAAAAAATGTTAATCATTTATATTTGGGGGGTTTTCAAAGATGTCAAGGCAGATGACTTTAAAATATGCAATGTCACCTTAGTAACTATAGACAAATATAGTGCAAAATATAGACAGCAGTTATAAATTCTCAAAACTGACACATTTTTATCACTAAATTGAAAATAAAATCATTTGTCCTATCTTTGCTGTCTTGTGATTTAATGAGTCTCTGGTTGCGTTTTCTTCTGACTGCATCCTTTCTTTCTGCATTCAGGCCCAACAATTGTCCCTTTCTATTCCCTCCCTCCTTCCTTGCTATGTCTTTAGTGCCCCCAGTGCCTCCTTCCTATGTCCTTAGTGCCTCCTTCCTGTGCTCCAGTGCCTCCTTCCTATGTCCTTAATGTCCCCAGTGCCTCCTTCCTATGTCCTTAGTGCCCCCAGATCCAGTGTCAGTTCTCCTTCGTACCTTGGTCTTCCTCAGTGCCTTCCAGCCTTTGTCCCACCCCATTCCCTTAAGCCAGGTAGCCTACCTCCTTCCCTCCCTGCCTTGCTAAAGCCAGCCTGCCTGTCTGCCTCCCGCCCTCCAGCACCGAAGGCTACCCCCCCGGACTGGCCCCCGCCGAAGGCTACTACCGCTTTAACACCCCCCCTTCCAGTCTGCCGCTGCCCGCTGTAACTAAAAAAAAGGAAGGTCCAGGCGCCGACCCACAAACCTTCCCAACGTCAATTCTGACATCGGAGAGAAAGTTTCGGCCCAGTCAGGCAGCGATTGGCTGGCCCAGAACTTCCTCTCCAATGTCAGAATTGGCGTTGGGAAGAAGGTTTGTGGGCCGGTGCCTGGACCTTCCTTTTCTTTAGTTGTGGCAGGCGGTGGCAGACCGAGGGGCAATTTTTGAAGCGGCGGTAGACTTCGGTGGGTAGCAAGTAGCAACGGGGGCCGGTCCGGGGCTGGGGGGCAGGCTTCAACGCTGGAGGGAGGGAGGCTGGCTGGCTTTGGCGCAGCAGAGAAGGAGGGGAAGTGATCGCTTGTCCCGTTGTTCCCACACAGCTTCGGGATGCTGTCTATGAAAATGGGACATTTTGGCATCCTGAAGCTGTGCATGGGGACAACAGGATAGGGGATCTAAAAATGGGACATATGGTCACCTTAAGTATACACACATCACAACTGAGCCGATGATTCTTCTCTCTGTGACACTATAAGAGGGTAATGACTGTTGTAAACAAGAAAGATCTTGCAATTCAAGTATATACAGTATTTTGCATTAAAGTTTTTGGGTTGTGGAACGAATCGTCTGAGTTTTCATTATTTCCTATGGGGAAATTTTGCTTTGATATACGAGTACTTTGGATTACAAGCATGCTTCTGAAACAAATTATGCTTGCAAACCAAGGTTTTACTGTACATCATTTTTAAACAAAAAAAGCATTGATTTGTATTAAATTTAACTCAAAATACAATCTTTTGACTAGTTTCTGGAAGCTAAGGGGCAAATTCAATAAACGGCATTCCAATTGTAGGCGGCGGTAGGTGTCCTACCACTGTCTAGCTAGTCAATTGGGATGCACTTTTTTTTTTTTTTTAAAGCCCTGAGGAGGGTCAGGCATTTTCATGAGGCTAGGGTGGTGCATAGGGCCACCTAAACTCGCCTAAAGCGAGGCATGAGCGTGGTTTCTCCCGGAAGTGGCCTTAGGTGTCTGAAATGTAGGCCAGCAAAATGCTGGTCTACATTTCAGATAGACGCGGCTGCTGATCCAATTGTAGTAAGGGAATCTCCCTGCTGCGATCAGATTAGCAGTCGCGGCAGGGAAGCCATGCCTCTCCGTGAAACGACCAAGTCCCAATTTGTATTAGCCTCGTTCTGCTGCCTGATTACAGATGCATCCGGGGACAGAAAACACACGCACACACACACACACACATGCAAATAGCCAGAGATGTGTTTTTTATTCAGAACAACTACCCATGTTTATAGTCACCCCCTTTTGTACATGTGCAGTCACAAGCTAATAATGGGTGTAGCTTATAAGAAAAGATAAGTTTCGTTTCTCATGAAAACAGGGAGGGGGGTGGGAAATTCCACAGCCATTTGTCATAGTTACAGATAACAAAAAGAGACAATGTTTTTGTGATTTCTGCATAGCAAAATAAACTTATAAAGAATATACCCTTACAATCTCCCCTTACGTCATGAAGATGACGTCATAAGCATACAGCAGCAGCATGGAGGGAAAGGTACTCCACTAAGGTGTCTGAGATCACATATATATATATATATATATATATATATATATATATATAGAAAACCTTGGAAAAGAGATATAAATAATAAATAATTCCTTCACATATGCAAATCATCAAGAGCAGCAAATGTAGACATGGGGGTCAAAGCTGCCGGGAAGGTCGGGGGTTTGTGGTAGGGACCGGTAGGTACTAGCCAGGGCTACAGTAGAGCGATGAACAGCAGAGTTGACTATATCATGGAATCAAAGGAACCAAGCAAGGCAGGCAGCCAAGAGCGAAAGAGTCAGTCAGCAGGGAGGTCACGCTAGGTTCAGAGATGAACATGAGCCAGTGTGGTGATGCGGTCCACATCTTCCTCGAGCACGGTACCATCATCATCAAGGTCAAGGCAGTAGTTAGAGAGGTGGAACTTGCCACAGACGCCACCTTCCGCAGCCAGCAAGTAATCTAGAGACAGGAAATTCTGGTACATGGCAGTGCAATAGTTCAAGAACAGCCTGCAAGTGAAGTATGCAGTTGAGTAGGTAGATTGGGGTCTGACAACCCCAGGAGCCATCTTTGGCCCACATAGCAGGTCCATAAGCAGCAATGATCCGTTCAGCAGACCAATTGTCACCCCATTTTCCAATCTGTATGGGGTGGAGAGTGCTAACCACTTTTGGCGACCCCTAGTGTTGAACACAGGGGCTCTCAGGCGTTCGCTGTCAGCCAGCAGTAGCAGAAAGGAGCTGGGATGGATCCAAGTACACATGTAATAGTCTGGTGAGCAGGCAGCCAAGGGTAAGAAAACAGGCCACAGAGCCAATATCAACCATCAGGAGCTGGTTATCGGGCGTAGGAAGTTCCATGGAGCAGGTGCTGAAGAGGAGGTCCTGGTAAATTGAAGATGCAATAATGGAAGTCCGCAAGGCCCACAGTGGAAGTCATGGGGCTGACGTGAAAGAGAGGTTCTGTGAAGGCAGGTCTAGCATATCCAGTTGTGTTCATGGCCACTGTTCTCCCATACCGGTCCCACCACAGACAAAACACTCGCTGACATTAAGAGTCTGGTCTATAGATTCAGCAAACTGTCCTAGTTGTGACAGGAAAAACAAAATCTACTTTCATATGTGCAGAAAAACGTGGGAAACATAACAGAAAATAGCACACGAGACACGTTCCCATAAAGGACAGGCTCCTACATGAGTGAAGGTGTCCTCTTAGGGGCATTGCTTGAAAGGCATTAAGCTATAGAACACATTTGAGATAATAATGCTGCCAATCGAGAAACAGTATGAGGGGCAGTACCATGACCATAAGCAACATCAAATAACATGCATGCATCAAAATACAAATGCACTGGGCGAGGAGGGTAATGAGGGGGCCCTCAGCACCTGCTAAAGGCACCAGGTAGGGGTTGCGATAAACCACAAGCTGCCAGTTACAAACACTTGTAAACAGTGCCAGTCCAAGAAATTAAAAGGTTAGGATGTGGTGTTGCAGGGGTATCAGTCTCTTTAAACTGGTAAGGTCCATACTCGGAGAGAAAGGTGTCTGCACAGATAGGGAGGGACACACCAGCTTGAAAGGAGTTCAGGTATCATCCAGAAGCTGAAGGCCAGGGAGATGAGTCAAAGGAGGACATTTACTTGGTATAAGTACGGAAATGAGAGACAATAGGCAGATACACAATGTTCATAAGAGGACAGTGTGATAAGTTGGTGTAGGTTGCGCACAACTAGTAAGGCATCCAAGAGAGACCATAAGGATATACTCAGTGTAGGGCACACAAAAACCCATTATGCCAGAAATGTGTGAATTGAGCAGATCCAGTGGGCACCATGGACTAAACACTGTATAGAACTTAAACACTGTATAGAACCTTTGTCTTAATAATATAACCTCTAACTAAGCAGCGCTCAGGCCATGAAAACAAGAACTAAAAAAGATATTGTGCAATTTAGATAGGAAACAACAAAAATGCAAAAATTGGGGATAAAAAACTCCAAAAATAGCCAATGGTATTTTTTCCCGGGGTACTCCACAAACCAGAGGCAAAGAAAAGTGTCTGTATCTTGGTGTAATATACAGACCACCAAGACAGCTGGAAAACAAAGACATAGAATTAATCAAAGATATAGAGAATATCACTTTAAGGGGGGACACTGTTCTGCTTGAGGACTTCAACATGCCCGATGCAGATTGGAACACGCTCACAGCGACAACCAGCGCCAGCAGAAGGCTATTATCCGCCATTAAAGGAGCACAACTCAAACAACTGGTATCAGAGCCAACTAGGGCACAGGCGATTCTGGACCTGGTACTCACCAATGGAGAAAGCGTATCGGAGGTCTCGGTAGGCGATAAGTTAGCCTCCAGTGACCACAACATGGTATGGTTCAACCTCAAGAAAGATTTCACTAGATCGAGCACGACAACAAAAGTACTCAACTTTCGAGGCGCTGACTTCAAAACGCATGGGAGATTTCGTCCATCACGCATTACAAATCCAAGAAGTGGCCGATAATGTGGAGGTCAACCTTGAAATCTACCTTACATGCAGCAACGACCCGATACATAAAATCAACAAGCAAACGGCGAAGAAACATTAGACCCCAATGGTTCACCGCAGAGATCTCAGATCTCGTTAAAGAAAAGAAGCTTGCATTCATTTCCTACAAACATTCAGAGACAAGGGAGGCTAAATTGGAATACAAGGCCAAGTCTACAGTGGTGAAAGCGGCAGTCAGAGAGGCCAAGCATCAAGCGGAAGTAAACCTGGCAAGGAACATTAAGAAGGATGACAAATCTTTCTTCAGGTATATTAGCGACAGAAAAAGAAACAATGATGGGATAGTGCGCCTTAGGAAATCAGATGGGGGGTTTGTAGAATCAGATTCAGATAAAGCCGAACTACTAAATGAATACTTCTGCTCGGTCTTCACCTGTGAGGCACCGGGGTCTGGTCCACAGTTGCAGGTAAAGCAAAGTTCAGAAGACCCATTTCGGGATTTTGAGTTTAATTCCGGAGACGTCTACGATGAATTATCAAGACTCAAGGTGAACAAAGCCATGGGCCCGGACAATCTACATCCCAGGGTGCTCAGTGAGCTCAGGGACGTCCTAGCAGAACCTTTATCCGTACTCTTCAATCTGTCCCTGAGAGCGGGAATAGTCCCCTTGGACTGGAAAACAGCTAACGTAGTTCCTCTGCACAAAAAAGGTTGCAGGACAGAGGCTGCGAATTACAGACCGGTAAGTCTCACATTGGTAGTGAGTAAACTCATGGAGACACTCATCAAACGCAAGTTGGACATGATACTAAACGAGAAAGAACTACGCGATCTCCACCAACATGGATTCACCAAGGGTAGGTCCTGTCAATCCAATCTCATCAGTTTCTTTGACTGGGTAACAAGGAAACTGGACTTGGGAGAGTCCCTAGACGTCGTGTACTTGGACTTCAGCAAAGCTTTTGATAGTGTCCCCCACCGCAGGCTATTGAGCAAAATGAAATCGATGGGATTAGGTGAAACACTTACAGCATGGGTTCACAATTGGCTGAGTGGTAGACTTCAGAGGGTGGTTGTTAATGGTACCATCTCTAAAACATCGGAGGTAGCCAGTGGGGTGCCGCAGGGCTCGGTCTTGGGCCCGATCCTGTTCAACATATTTGTAAGAGACATGACTCAAGGACTTCAAGGTAAAATAACATTATTCGCTGATGATGCCAAACTATGTAATATTGTGAGTAACGGCAATCTGTCCGACAGCATGACGCAAGACCTACTTTTGATGGAACAGTGGTCCTCGACCTGGCAGCTTAGCTTCAACGCTAACAAATGCAAGGTCATACACCTTGGCAACAATAATCCGTGCAGAACGTACACATTGAATGGAGAAACCTTAGCAAGGTCTGCCGCAGAACGGGATTTGGGGGTGATCATCAGCGATGACATGAAAACGGCCAAACAAGTGGAGAAGGCTTCATCTAAGGCTAGGCAAATGCTGGGTTGTATCCGGAGAAGTTTTGTTAGTCGGAAGCCCGACGTCCTAATGCCTTTGTACAGAACCATGGTGAGGCCTCATCTGGAGTACTGCGTACAATTCTGGAGGCCACATTACCGCAAAGATGTGCTGAGAATCGAGTCGGTACAGCGAATGGCCACCAAGATGGTCTCGGGGCTCAAAGATCTATCATACGAAGAAAGGCTGAACGAATTGCGGCTATACTCTCTCGAGGAACGTAGAGAGAGAGGGGACATGATTGAGACGTTTAAGTATGTCACTGGTCGCATCAAGGTAGAAGATAATGTTTTCCTTCTTAGGGGACCCTCAGCCACAAGAGAACACCCGCTGAAAATAAAGGGCGGGAAGTTTCATGGCGACACCAGGAAGTACTTCTTCACTGAAAGAGTGGTGGACAGCTGGAATAGGCTCCCAGTACAGGTGGTTGAGGCCAGCAGCGTGCAAGTTTTTAAGATCATTTGGGATGCTCATGTCGGATCTCTTTGAGGGAAAAGGTCATCAGAGAGCAATTAACTAGGGGGGTGGGTCAATGGAGTGGGCAGACTCGATGGGCCTTGGCCCTTTTCTGCCGTCACTTTCTATGTTTCTATGTAAACCAAACAGACAGACAACACAGAGATTACATAGCAAAAACAAACATAGAGCTCCAGTAGGCCTTAAACTTGCTCTCATCCATCAAGGAGTCAGGGCTGAACTTACATCTGCAAATAACCTTAATTATACAAAAGGAAGAAGAAAAACAGCATCATAGAGCTAGGCTTATTTGTGTGCATACATGAGCAAAGTAAAGTTCCTGAGAACACATGGCACAACAATCAACAATCAATAATCAGAAAAGGCATAATCAAAGGGTCTGGAGTCTAAACGTATGCTTGAACTACTGAAAGAGAAAACAAAAAATTTAGTCAATGGGCTCCATTGCTCTACCTATTTTATTCATAGGGCATGTCTTCAGTCAAGTCACACAGTCATAAGAGATCATGCAATCAGGGACACAACTGGCTAGTTTGTGCTTCAATCTACAGAAATATGAAGATCTTACTAGGTAAAGCAAGATACAGTGTGCAGGGTTAGGTACAGAGGTAGTATGAAGTATTGCAGTGTCAATGCTAAGAGGAAAAAGAAACATTTTAAATCTTAAAATGCAAGGTCATTTCAAGAGTACTTGAAGCACAACTTTTTCTTCCTGTTTATTTTGTTTCAGTTCAGCAATAGATTCTTTGCAGACCTGTAAAAGAGACTTGTACAGTGTACAGTGTCAATTCATAGTTGCTTTATGCAGTTCCTACCCCAAAGAGCTTACCTAATCTAAAATAACTTGGAACTTTACTCACACCTGCCTATTCCAACTAGAATATCCCTTATAATAAGGACATAATACATGCACATACTCTCAAACACTTGACACATACCCTGTTTATAAACATACACTATCCTGTCTATGTCACCAAATCCACATTAGCCATAGAGCAAACCTGAATCTACAACTTTTCCCATGTTTCTAACCCCAAATTTTTTTTCCATCTCCCCAGTGCTTTCTTAGACCAAGTTTCCAAGTTAAAAACCCGATTAAATTCCAAATACAAAGCCTTTGACTTTTTTTTTTTTTCAAAACTTCAAAATGTGTACAGTGCTGTAACTTTTGGCAATAATCCCATTATTAGATTTTTTTTTTTTTAATATTCAGGCGATAGTGTTCGTTTTTCCTGTCATACACTAAGGTGCAGTTTTCTGCCACCTTAAATTGTTGCCAGCAAAAGTCACACACCCACAGCTTTATAAAATAATTCTAATGTCTCCTTAAGCCAAAAGATATCCTAAAACTATTAATTCATGTTTATGTAGATCAGAAAACTAGTTCTTATTGTCTTCTGCAATCCTGCCATAACTGGCAGGGCTGAGATGTTACATTTCATGATTAAAAGCAGTACTCCCCCTTCTCTTGTAAAAAGAAAAAGAGGGACAGCCAAAAAATGCTGGCCATAGGGGTGGAGGGAAAACAGAAAATCCCCTACAAATACGGTGTGCATACCACAGTTAGAATAAAGGAACATATGAACAGGTCCTCTAAATATAAATTGTTAAAATAAGGCTGGCAAATAGCCATTGTGCCACTGCATCAAAGCAGCGTTTGCTAATAATTCCCAGTTCCTTTTTGCTAGGCACAACACAAACAAACAAACAAACAAACAAAAATTGACAATCCCCTTTCAAATATGCAAAATGGTTCCTAAGCACTGGTAAAAATGATTGAATTCCGAAGCAAACACTGTCTTCCTTGCATTTGGAAATTCTGTTCGTATTACCTCAAATACTAAAGCTCGCTTGCTTCCTGAATCTTATCTATTTCAGCTTACTGCTCCCCCTTCCTATTCTGAATTTGAGAAAGTTTAATAAGTTTCAACTCTAGGGACGAGGAAATGTTTTCTCTCCCTCTGACTCGTTCAGCTCGTTTCAATTCTATGTAAGGCACCGTCTAAAATTATTTTCTTCTAACATCCCCTCTCCCCCGAGGGTTTTTACAGGGAGGAGATAAATAGTTGGGATCTCATGGTCAGATTTTTTACCTCTTTGCAATCCCCTTTGGTTTTTGTTTTTTTATTTTTTTTTAGAGGAAACATTTCTAGCTTGCATTCAATAGAAATTTGTTGCTTCGTCCGTCTCTGGCCCCGCCCTTCACAGGACAATGGAAACGCACATGACTCCCTCTCGCTTCGTGCCCCTGGCACGTCTCACAAAAGAAACTCAATCCTACTCAACCCTATTCTTTCCCCTTATATATATGTGAGGCGTCCGCATCCGGGCTCCGTCAATGATGTCACCTATATATATACACATACATGGGTGACGTCATTGATGGAGCCCAGATGCGGACGCCTCACAAGCAGACTTGCTTGAAGAAACTCGAAGTTTCGAGTCGCCCGCACCGCACATGCGCGAGTGCCTTCCTGCCCAGCACAGGGCGCGTCTCTTTAGTTCAGATAGCTAGCTAAGAAGCCGACCAGGGGAGGTGGGTGTGTTGTGAGAATATCTGCCTGCTGTCCCTGGATAACACCTGTTATGGTAAGTAACTGTGCTTTATCCCAGGACAAGCCGGCAGGTATTCTCACATATGGGTGACCTCCAAGCTAACCAGAAAGGGATGGTGGGAGTGTTGGCAATTTAGGAGAATAAATTTTGTAATTCTGTTTGACCAAACTGTCCATCCCGTCTGGAGAAAGTATCCAGACAATAGTGAGAAGTGAAGGTATGAACCGAGGACCAAGTAGCAGCCTTGCAAATTTCCTCAATAGGTGTAGATCTGAGGAAAGCCACTGAAGCTGCCATTGCTCTGACTTTATGGGCTGTGACTTTACTGTGAAGGGGTAACCAAGCCTGGGCATAGCAGAAAGAGATACAAGCTGCCATCCAGTTGGAGATGGTACGCTTAGAAATAGGATGGCCCAACTTATTTGGATCGAAGGAAACAAAAAGTTGAGGAGCATTTCTGTGTGGTTTGGTGCATTCTAAGTAGAAGGCCAAAGCACGTTTACAGTCCAGAGTATGAAGAGCTGATTCTCCAGGGTGAGAATGAGGCTTTGGAAAAAACACTGGAAGTAAAATGGATTGGTTGAGATGAAATTCTGAGACCACTTTAGGTAGGAATTTCGGATGAGTACGAAGAACCACCTTGTCATGATGGAACACAGTGAATGGTGGGTCAGTAACTAAAGCTTTCAGCTCACTGACTCGTCAAGCAGAAGTGAGGGCAATGAGAAACACAACTTTCCAAGTGAGATATTTCAGATGAGCCTTATCAATTGGTTCAAATGGAGGCTTCATGAGTTGAGTAAGGACAACATTGAGATCCCAAACCACAGGAGGCGGTTTGAGAGGAGGTTTGACATTGAAAAGTCCTTTCATGAATCTGGAAACCAATGGATGAGCAGAGAGGGGTTTCCCTTCAATAGGCTGATGAGAAAAACACCATGTAGAAAATCTAGTCCATTTCTGGTGATAGCATTGTCTAGTTGTAAGCTTTCTAGAAGCTTCTAAAATGTCTCTTACAGATTGAGAAAACTGAAGAGGGGTTATGTTTAGAGGTACCAGGCTGTCAGGTGTAGAGACTGCAGGTTGGGATGAAGCAGAGATCCTTGACTTTGTGTAAGCAGAGAAGGAAAAACTGGTAGAAGGTATGACTCCCTGCTGCTGAGTTGAAGTAGAAGGGAGTACCATGGTTGTCTCGGCCACCGAGGAGCGATTAGAATCGCATGATCGTGGCATGATCGTTCTTCAATTTGACCAGAGTCTTGAGAATGAGAGGGAATGGAGGAAATGCGTAGAGGAAAAGATTCGTCCATTCCAGAAGAAAAACATCTGCCTCGAGGCGGTGAGGAGAGTATATCCTGGAGCAGAACTGAGGCAGTTTGTAGTTGTGGGGAGCTGCAAAGAGGTCTATTTGTGGCATGCCCCACTGTGAAAAAATGTGACGAAGAGGCAAGGAATGGAGAGTCCATTCGTGAGGTTGCAGTAGACGACTCAAGTTGTCCGCCAAGCGATTCTTTGCTTCTTGAATATAGACAGCTTTGAGGAAGGTGTTGTGCGGATTGCCCAGTCCCAAACCTTCAGAGCTTCTTGACAAAGGGAGACAGACCCTGTCCCTCCTTGTTTGTTGACATAATACATGGCGACTTGGTTGTCCGTCTGAACGAGGACTACTGTGTCATGAAGTAGATGTTGAAAAGCATGGAGAGCTTTGAGGATCGCTCTGAGTTCCAACTGATTGATATGACACTGACAATCCGTACTGGTCCAGAGGCCTTGAGTACGGAGACCATCGAGATGAGCGCCCCAAGCGTAGGTCGAAGAGTCTGTCGTGAGGACCTTCTGATGAGGGGGCATTTGAAAAAGCAAGCCTCTGGAAAGATTGGAAGAAAGCATCCACCAACAGAGAGACTTCTTCAAGGAAGGAGTGACTGAAATGTGTCGAGAAGGAGGATCGCAAACTTGCATCCATTGAGATGCCAGTGTCCACTGAGGAATTCTGAGGTGAAGTCTGGCAAAAGGAGTCAAGTGTACTGTGGAGGCCATGTGACCTAGAAGTACCATCATGTATCTCGCTGAGATGGAAGAGCGGGAAGACACTATGTGACAGAGTTGAAGAAGAGCTTCCAGACATTGTTGTGGAAGGAATGCTATGAGTTGGACAGTGTCCAGAACAACTCCAATGAATTGTAGATTCTGAGAGGGCTTGTTGAGATTTGGGAAAGTTGATTTCGAATCCCAAACTTTGTAGGAACCAGGTAGTCCGTTGGGTCGCTACGATAATCCCTTGAGATGTGGAATCTTTGATCAGGCAGTCGTCGAGGTAAGGAAATACCTGAAGACCATGATTCCTTAGAGTTTCTGCTACCACTACCAGGCACTTGGTGAACACTCTGGGAGACGAGGCCAGGCCGAAGGGTAGTACTCTGTATTGATAGTGCAGATTCCCCACCCAAAATCTGAGGTATTGACGGGAGGCCGGATGAATGGGAATATGAGTGTAGGCCTCCTTGAGATCCAGAGAGCATAACCAGTTGTTCTGCTCAAGAAGGGGATAAAGGGATGCCAGGGACAACATTTGAAACTTTTCTTTGACTAGAAATTTGTTGAGAGCTCTGAGATCCAGAATGGGTCGCAGATCGCCCGTCTTCTTCGGAACAAGGAAGTAATGGGAGTAAAACCCCCTGTTCTGCTGTTCCAAGGGAACTGGTTCTATGGCATGGAGATGAAGCAGAGCTTGAGCTTCCTGAAGAAGAAGGGCAATCTGGGATGGATTGGAAGGATAGAAACATAGAAGATAACGGCAGAAAAGGGCTACAGCCCATCAAGTCTGCCCACTCTGCTTACCCACCCCCTGTCTATGCCCTAATGACCCAATTTCCTTATCTTGACCCTCGTAGGGATCCCACATGGGTATCCCATTTATTCTTAAAGTCTGGCACGCTGTCTGCCTCGATCACCTGCACTGGAAGCTTGTTCCAATGATCAACCACTCTCTCTGTGAAGAAATACTTTCTGGTGTCGCCATGAAATTTTCTGCCCCTGAGTTTGAGCGGGTGCCCTCTTGTGGCTGAGGGTCCCTTGAGAAAGAAAATATCATCTTCCACTTCGACACGTCCCGTGAGGTACTTAAATATTTCGAACATGTCTCCCCTCTCCCTACGTTCCTCGAGAGTGTAGAGCTGCAATTTGTTCAGTCTCTCTTCCTATGAGAGACCATTGAGCCCCGAGATCATCCTGGTGGCCGACCGCTGAACCGATTCAATTCTGCGCACATCTTTACTGTAATGTGGCCTCCAGAATTGCACACAGTACTCCAGATGAGGTCTCACCATGGCCCTGTACAACGGCATTATGACTTCAGGCTTTCGGCTGACAAAACTTCTATTGATACAACCCAATATCTGCCTTGCCTTAGATGAAGCCTTCTCCACTTGATTGGCAGTTTTCATGTCTGCACTAATGATTACTCCTAAATCTCGTTCTGCTGAAGTCCTAGTTAAAGTTTCTCCATTCAAGAAGTACGTCCTGCATGGATTTCCGCTTCCAAGGTGCATGACCTTACATTTCTTAGCATTGAAGCCTAGCTGCCAGGTTGAGGACCAACTTTCCAATGTAAGCAGGTCCTGCGCCATATAATTCTGTAAACTGCATTCACTTACTATATTACATAGTTTGGCGTCATCGGCGAATAGTGTTATTGTACCTTGAAGCCCTTGAGTCAGATCCCCTATGAATATGTTGAAAAGGAGTGGACCCAGGACCGAGCCCTGCGGCACTCCACTGGTCACCTCCGATGTTTTAGAGAGGGTACCATTAACCACCACCCTCTGAAGTCTGCCACTCAGCCAATCATTGACCCATGCAGTTAGTGTCTCTCCTAACCTTATCGATTCCATCTTGCTTAGCAGCCTGCGGTGTGGGACACTGTCAAAAGCTTTACTGAAGTCCAGGTACACGACGTCCAAAGACTCTCCCAAGTCCAACTTTCTTGTTACCCAGTCAAAGAAGCTGATGAGATTGGATTGGCAGGACCTACCCTTGGTGAATCCATGCTGACTGGGATCCTGAAGATTCCCTTCATTCAAGATCGTGTCCAATTTGCTTTTAATTAGCGTTTCCATGAGTTTGCACACTATTGATGTGAAACTCACCGGTCTATAATTCGCAGCCTCTGCCCTGCAACCCTTTTTATGCAGAGGAACAACATTAGCTAATTTCCAGTCCAGGGGAACTTTCCCCTTACTTAGGGAGAGATTGAATAGCTCAGCCAACGGTTTCGCCAGGACATCGCTCAATTCTCTGAGCACTCTTGGGTGCAAATTGTCTGATCCCATGGCTTTGTTCACCTTGAGTCTTGCCAGTTCACTGTAAACTTCACCTGGTGTGAACTCAAAATTCTGAAATGGGTCTTCTGTGCTTTGTGTTGCCTTCAACTGCGGACCATGTCCCGGTGCCTCACAGGTGAAGACTGAGTAAAAGTATTCATTCAGTAGTTCGGCTTTATCGGAATCTGCTTCCACGTAACTTCCGTCCGGTCTTGGAGGAAGCTCTGGTGGAACCTGAATGAAATGAAGAGAGTATCCTTCCCTGAAGCACCCAGAGGTCGGATGTAATTATCGTCCATCGGTTGTAAAAATGATGGAGATGACCTCCTATAGGGGGAAAAAGAGACAGAGACAGAATGGTGGAGGTTATGCTCTGTTGTAAACAGTCAAAAAGGCTGAGAAGCCTTAGGTGCACCAGAAGGTTGAGGTTTCTGTTGCTTCTGAGGTTGTTGTTTTTTCAGAGGAGGTCGAGTATAAGGAGCCGGCTTTGGAACAAAACGCCTTTGATAGATAACAGCAGGGCGTGCAGGCTTGGCAGGAGCTGGCTTTGGTTTAGGTCCGACTATAGAAGCAAATGATTTTTCATGGTCAGATAATTTCTTGGTGGCTGCCTCAATGGATTCATCAAAGAGGTCGTTGCCCTGACAAGGAATGTTAGCTAAGCGGTCTTGAAGGTTAGAGTCCATGTCAATGGTACGAAGCCAGGCAAGACGACGCATAGCTACAGAGCAAGCAGCTGCTCGGGCAGATGGAGACGTAATTGAGAGAAAGAAGCAATGACTTCTTGAAACTCAAAATGCATTTGGTTATCCAAATAAGCCAAAAACTTTGGTAGAAGAGAAAGAAGAAATTCAAAATAAGTGATGAAATAAAAATTATAATTGAGAACTTTAGAGGACATCATAGCATTCTGGTAGTGCGATGTCCAAATTTGTCCATAGTTTTTCCCTCTCTTCCAGGAGGAACTGTGGCATAGACCTTGGAAGGATGGGATCTCTTCAAGGAGGATTCAATAAGCAGGGATTGATGAGATAACTGTGAGTTGGCAAACCCTTTGCGATGCACAGTTTTATACCTAAAGTCCAATTTTCCTGGAACTGCTGGTATGAAAAAAGGTATCTCCATGCATCGAGCAAAAGTCTGATTTAAAAGCTTATGAAGTGGAAGCTTAAGACACTCTGCTGGAGGTTGAGGAACATAAGAACATAAGCAGTGCCTCCGCCAGCAAGTAACAAATTCATCCAAATTGCTGTGCTTGATGATCTGGGGGTTACAGCGCAGCCCAGCTGTTCCTGAAGAAGGGGGCGTTCACCCCCGAAATGGAGTCCTGTTGGACGAATTTGTTACTTGCTGACTGTATCATCCACGGAGAAGCTAAGTACTTCCAGTTGGTTTTTGCTTAGTTGGATCTGGACATTTGAACCTTGTGCTTTGGCCCCCTAGATAAGGGGTAGAGACAATTTTATTGAATTGTAGAGTGTGTTTTTGATTTATTTTTTGCACTTTCAGCACTATTTGTGTGCACATTTATCAACAAAAATTGCACGGAGAGAGCCCGGGGATGTTTCACAGTTAACACCCTTTGGGTGTAAGCCAGTGACAGCCATCACTTCTGAGAGCTCCCGGAGGGAGGCTGTGTGACTGAGGGCTCTCCCAATCTCTTGAAACCATATTATTGGGCTGTCTTAATTACAGCAGTGTAATCATTCTTTGACTTGTCTCTCCAGTTCTACTTCTTGGGGTTTGGGAGTTTTGTTTTTTTCATAGTTTTTCATCTCCCATCCATTTTCGGTTTTGCTACTATTCAGTTGACCATCTGAAACTAAACATGTCCAAGACTGAGCTGCTCCTCTTTCCTCCTAAACCCTCCGCTATTCTTCCTCTGTCTCTGTAAATAATACTATCATTCCAGTCTCCTCTGCTCACAACCTTGGAGTTGTTTTCGACTTTGACCTCTCATTTTCTACACACATTCAACAGACTGCTAAAGCTTCTCACTTCTATCTCTACAACATCACCAAAATTAGCCCCTTCCTCTCTGAGCACACTACCCAAACCCTTGTCCACACTCTCATAACCTCCTTGTGCACACTATCATAACCTCCTGCTTAGACTATTTCAATTTACTTTTAATAGGTCTCCCCCTGTATTGGTGCAAAACTCAGCTGCATGACTTATCTACTTCCAACCTTGCCTTACCCCTCTCCTCAAATCACTTCATTGTTCCCTATCCACCTCTGCATATGGTTCAAATTCCTATTACTAACCTACAAGTGTGTTCATGTTGCAGCCTCTCAGTATCTCTTCTATCTCCTTATACACCTCCCTGAGAACTCTGTTCCTCAGATAAGCTACTTTTATCTGTACCCTTCTCCTCCACTGCCAATTCCAGACTTCCTTTCATTGAGCTGCCTGGAATGAACTACCTGAGTTTTGTCAGCCGAAAGCCTGAAGTCATAATGCCGTTGTACAGGGCCATGGTGAGACCTCATCTGGAGTAATGTGTGCAATTCTGGAGGCCACATTACAGTAAAGATGTGCGCAGAATTGAATCGGTTCAGCGGACGGCCACCAGGATGATCTCGGGGCTCAAGGGTCTCTTGTATGAAGAGAGACTGAACAAATTGCAGCTCTACACTCTCGAGGAACGTAGGGAGAGGGGAAACATGATCGAAACATTTAAGTACCTCACGGGACATGTCGAAGTGGAAGATGATATTTTCTTTCTCAAGGGACCCTCGGCCACAAGAGGGCACCCGCTCAAACTCAGGGGTGGAAAATTTCATGGCGACACCAGAAAATATTTCTTCACAGAGAGTGGTTGATCATTGGAACAAGCTTCCAGTGCAGGTGATCGAGGCCGACAGTGTGCCAGACTTTAAGAATAAATGGGATACCCATGTGGGATTCCTACGAGGGTCAAGATAAGAAAATTGGGTCATTAGGGCATAGATAGGGGGTGGGTAAGCAGAGTGGGCAGACTTGATGGGCTGTAGCCCTTTTCTGCCGTCATCTTCTATGTTTCTATGTTCTATGTTTCTAGTTTGTTCGTCATGCCCCTTTCCTTGTTTAAAAGCAGACCGAAAACCCACCTTTTTGATATTACCTTCAATCCATAACCTTACTCCCTACGGCTCACTAATGCTGCCTGATTTGCCACTTCACTTCAATGAATCTATTTATTGTCTGAGAAAAATCAGACCCACCACTTCAGTGACCCCCACACTGCTGAGACCTGACATAGCTCCAAGGTATCCTAAAACAGCAGTGGTGGCGGTGCTCTGAATAGGCTGCTTCACGACCTTTGCTGCTGGGGCGTTTCCTCTGCTGTGTCACTGATAACATCATTGGTGATGCAGCATAGGAATGCCCTAGCACTGCTGCTACTGCTTTAAGAGGCCTTGGAGCTATGTCAGGTTTCATAGTAGGAGGATTGATGGGACGCTGCTGCATAGGGGAATGGGATGGAAAGCTGATGCACAGGGGCATTGGTGGGATAGGAAGACAGTGCTGCTTAGTGGGATGGGAGAGGAGAAAATACGCTGCACATGGGGGAGAGAGAAAGAATTGTTGGGGTGGAGGAGAGGAAGGGAGAAATGAAACAGGCAGAAAGGGGTGAGAAATCCTTCATATGGCAGAGGGGAGGAAGACATGCATGGAGAAGAGAGAGGGAGAAATATTGGACAAGGTGGAGGGGAGGGAGAGATGGTGCATGGGGAGAAAGAGATGTTGCACATAATGGAGGGGTTTAACTCAGGGCACAAGGCAGGGAGAGAGAGATGGTAGACAGTGGCAAAGAAACAAAATGTTGGATATGACAGTGGAAGGTAGAAAAAAAATAATTTTATTTTCTATTTTGTGATTATAATATGTCAGATTTGAAATGTATATGAGGGCTGTTCAAAAAGTATCAGACCTTAATATTTCTTGCGTAAACAAATAAAGCTAGGGAGGCGTGGTTTGGTGCATATATGTAGGCAACCCTAATGCGCATGCTTGAGTTTTTTCCTGCCTACAGCAGCTGTCAGTCGCAGGCAGCCCGCTGATGTTTCATGAACCTACTTCAATTTTTTGAGACAGTGAACAGACAAATTGATAACGGAGAACCGGTGGATATTATATATTTGGATTTTCAGAAAGTGTTCGACAAGGTTCCACAGGTAAGACTTCTCAGGAAACTGCAAGGCCATGGAATAGAAGGAGATATACTAAGACTGGAGAACAGAAGGCAGAGAGTTGGCATAAATGGGAAGTTCTCAGACTGGGAGAATGTGATTAGCGGTGTACCCCAGGGCTAGGTACTTGGGCCCATCTTATTTAATATTTTCATCAATGACCCTAGAGGATGGAACATCCAGTGAGATCATCAAGTTTGCAGATGACACAAAGCTATGCCAGGCAATCATATCGCAGAAGGACAGTGAGGAACTCCAGAGCGACTTAAGTCGATTGGAGAAATGGGCAGATAAATGGCAGATGAAGCTTAATGTGGAAAAATGCAAAGTGATGCACTTAGGCAGAAAGAATAAGGAACACAAGTATAGTATGTCAGGTGCAACTCTGGGAAAAATCGAACAGGAAAAGGACCTGGGTGTACTAATTGATAGGACCCTGAAACTGTTGGTGCAATGTGCGGCGGCGGCGAAGAACGCAAATAGAATGCTAAGCATGATAAAGAAGGGAATTGCGAGGAGATCGGAGAAAGTAATAATGCCGCTTTATAGAGCAATGGTCAGACCACACTTGGAATACTGCATCCAACATTGGTCTCCATTCCTAAAGAAGGATATAAAACTGCTGGAGAGGGTGCAGAGATGAGCAACAAAGCATGGAGAACCTGGATTATGAGGAACAAATTAAGAGACTGGGGTTGTTCTCCCTTGGGAAGAGGAGACTGTGAGGGGATCTGATCGAGACTTTCAAAATACTGAAAGGAATCGACAAAATAGAGCAGGAAAAACAGTTATTTACAATGTCCATGTGACACGGACAAGAGGGCACGGACTGAAGCTGAGGGGGGACAGGTCCAGAACAAATATCAGGAGGTTCTGTTTCACGCAGCGAGTGGTGGACACCTGGAATGCTCTCCCAGAATAGGTAATTGCGGAATCCACCGTTCTAGGATTTAAGGGTAAACTAGATGCACATCTCCTTATGAGAAGCATAGAGTGATATGGGGACTAAAACTATGCCAGGGTACACCTGGCGGGGCCTCCGCGTGTGCGGATCGCCGGACTTGATGGACCTAGGGTCTGATCTGGAGATGACAATTCTTATGTTCTTATGAAGTGTAAGTGAGCACCATCTGATTTTTTTTTTTGTATAAATGACAGAAAAAGTTGAACGCTACTGCATTAAAATTTGTGTAAAGCTTGGTGATTCCCAAGTGGAAACAATCTGCAAAATTAAACAGGCCTTTGGGGACGAAGCAATGGGAACTAGTGCTGCCCGATTCAGGAAAAAAAATTTTGATTCGATTCAGCCTAGTGAATCAATTTTTCAATTTGATTTTCCTGCCCAATTGGGTGTTTTTTACAAACATCCTGGTGGGTTTATTTTATAGCCTCTTCACCCCCTTTGCCTTCTCCTAACCACACTAGCGCTGTCGTGTAAACAAAATAAACAAACAAACTGAGTGCCCAGACTGGACTGCAGGAAGCAGAGTCGAGGCATGACTATATTTGGTCAGTAACTGAACAAATTCCCACTCTAAAATGGTCTGGATTGTAGCCTGCAATTGTGGATCCGAGTCTGAAACTGGACCACTTGCTGAGGTTAAAGGCTCCAAGGACGAAGGGGAAGAATGCTTCGACTTGGAGGAATGATGTTTAGGTAGCTTGAGGACTACTTCTGGAATTGTCTGCTGAGGTATCTGACCTGAGGGAAGCTCAGGAGACTTGGCAGATTTACTCGAGGTCGAGGACGTTCCAAATGAGGAAGGTCTGATGATAGTCGAGGTTGAGGAGGCAAAAGGCCACCCCGTAGCAGACTTGACCGAATAGGAGGTTGAGGTCTAGGTTGTAGTAGGCGGGTTTCCATACCAAAAATGTTCTCCACTTAAACTCGACGACGTTTGAGGGCTCAAGGTTGAAGGGTAGCACAGCGAACGCATGACTCCGGGCAGTGGTCAGGGCCCAAACAGTGACGGCACCAACGGTGTGGGTCAGTGAGGGATATCGCACGCTGGCACTGGCTACACTTCTTAAAGCCCATGACCGGCTAGGACATAGAAGAAAAAATAGCTGCCACAAAGTTGAAACCCGCAGGCTGAGGGCGCATGACAGGCCCTGCTGTCAATCGACTAAAGAGTTTAACTTTTTTTTTAAACAATGACTGAAAGAAAACACAGCAACAATGTAATAAAGAAATAAAACATGAGCCGTGGTGAGAGAAGGCATGAAGCTAACTAAGTTCAGTGCAGAGCGTCAAAGACGGATTTCTCAGCTCCGTGGAAAACTGAGAACTGAGGAGACGTGCCCTGTGCTGGGGGAAAGGCACTCACACATGTGCGGTGCAGCAGACTCAAAACTTCTGCGTTTCTTCAAGCAAATCTGTTTGTGAGGGTGTCCGCATCCAGGCTTTGTGGATGACGTCACCCACATGTGAGAAAAGGCTGCCTGCTTGTCCTGGAATAATAATGGGTCTTAAAACAGAGGAGAAGGGGAGAGATGGTGGAAAATGGAAGGGAGGGAGGAAGGGAAAAGAAAGGAAGTTGAACCCAAGGATAGAGTGGAGGGAGGGAGGCTAGAAATAATGGATGGGGGAATGGTCATTAGAGAAATGCTGGACTGTGGGGATATTGACAAAAGAAAAGGAGAGGTGCCAGACCTCTGAGGGAGGGAAGGGAAACAGAAGGGGAGGACAGAGATGGAAAAGGGATAGTGAGTACTGAGAAAGAAAATGTCAAATGGGCAGGAGACTCTGGCAACCGAATTAAAAGAAGACAAACAGAAACCAGAGCCTGGGACCAACATGATTTGAATAATGACCAGACAACAAAAGTTAGAAAAAATAATTTTATTTTTTTATTACAATATGTCAGATTTGAAACGTGTATCTTACCAGAGTTGGTGTTAGTGAATGTAAGCTTGGACCTAACAGAGAGGTAAAGTCTTTTTTATTTTGTTTACACCACAGCGCCAGCATGGGTAGAAGAGGGCAAAGGGGCTACATAATAAACTTGCCTGGATGTTTGAAAAACAAACACCCATTGGACAGGAAAATCAAATTGAAAAATCAATTCAATAGGCTGAATGGAATTGAAAATTTTTTCCCTGAATCAGGCAGCACTACTGCTCACTAGTGCTGCCCGATTCAGAGAAAAATATTTCGATTCGATTCACCCTATTGAATTGATTTTTAAATTGGGTGTTTATTTAACCAAGGCAATATCATATCAAAAATTCCCAGCTTCCATCCCCAGCCCCCCAGACTCACCAGCCCCCCTGCCGATTCTGAGCACTCCCTGCTGATTCTGAGCCCCCCTGCCAATTCTCAGCCCCCCCTGCCGATTCTGAGCACCCCCTGCCGATTCTGAGCACCCCCTGCCAATTCAGTTACTTACTCGACTGGATGTGGAATCGCTGGGAAGAGAGGAGAAATGTGGAGACAGCCAAAAAATACCCTTTGCTTACGACTGGTCTGCTGCACGAGGTCTGCTTGCTCCCTCTCGACGCTCCCACATCCTTTCGTTTCTTCTGATGTAACTTCCGGTTTTGCAAAACCGGAAGTTACATTAGATGGGAACGAGTCCAGCGGCCGGCAGTGAAAAAAGAATGAACTTTAATAGGGATGAATCGGTAAGTCCGGTTTTTTACAAAAATGAACCGATTCAAATCGTGAATCGGGCAGTATTGCTCACCACACAATTTAACCATCCCCCACCCAGGCCTCCTTAGCTCCTCTGGCAACAAAGTACAGTGGTACCTCGGTTTATGAGTGTTTTGCAAGACGAGCAAAACATTTGCAAACTTGGTGCCTCGTAAACCGAGCTTGCCTCGCTGTACGAGTGCCCCCCCCGTGATCCGGCATCCTCCCCCGCTCGCGTTGCCCCCCCCCCCGAGCATGTCAATGACACTAGTGCCGGTGCCCGAAGATCCTCCCTCTTCTGGCGCGGTCTGGGCTGGGAGGTGCGTCGGAGATCCTCCCTCTTCTGGGCTGGGATGGCTTTGAGCATTTGGGGGGGAGAATGGAGCAGCACCGGTAGCCTCGGGGGGGGGGGGGGAGAGGAGGTGGAACCAATCAAAGCAGTTTCCCTTACTTCCTATGGGGAAACTTGCTTTGATATACGAGCAATTTAGTTTACGAGCATGCTTCTGGAACAAATTATGCTTGTAAACCAAGGTTCCACTGTATATAGAATATATATATATATACACACTGTTTTGTTACCTTTATATATATACTAGCTGATTACCTGGTGTTGCCCAGATGTTTATTTATCCCAAAATGTGTCCCCCCACCTCATGCCTCTCTATGGGGCTGAACTTGGACTCAAATGGCATCAGGAGTGTCAGTATTCATCTCAGTGAGCCCGAAAACTATGGGGTATAAACACTATGTTGTTTTCGATAAATTTTTTTTTATGTCACCCTCTTCCCACACCCACAGTATTTTACCCCACATAGTAAGTGATATATATACCAAGTTTGGTTGAAATTTCTCTATGCGTTTTAGAGTTATGCTGGAACATACACCCGATTTTATATATAGAATAAATTGTAAATGGGGGTGGGGGAAAACCCAATAGCACTGCATCGTGTGGTTTATTACCAGAAGTCCACAGAAACAACGCTCCCACAACCGTGACGTTTGAACTGACGTACTTCTGATGTTTCAAAAAAGCTGAAGTTGGGAGAGGAAGCCGGAACGAAGCGTGTCACGTGACTGTGGCGTCCTAGATTTAAAAGCCCCGACGAAAGAGCGCGTGCAAGATGAGAATTGCTGTGCGGCCATTTCTTAGTTTGGCAAACCCCCCCCCCCAAAAAAAAAAAAAAAAATTAAATAAATAAATAAATAAAATAAAATACACATACCTCACACCAATCCAATATCATGGCGGCACATGAAACATTCAGCGCATGAAGTCTAACATAGAATCGAAATATTTAGCTATTTACTCTTCCCCGGAAATGTGCACTATGACAAATATTTAAATCACGAGACCTTCACATGGATAATTCATAATCTGACGAGGTTTTTATTGCTTACATTTATCCGCCACAGATCGAGAAAAAGGGGGGGGGGGTACGAAGTGTCGACTTGAAAACGCATCGAAATCTCATTGTTTTTCAATCTTGCCCAAACAAAAAATGGCCGTTGCCAACCTTAGTCTTGTTCACGTGACCCACGAACCGCGGTTTCCCCCCCCCCCTCCCATTAACCGCCTCGGCGGTTCTTTCCTTCCGGCGGCCATTTCAGGACAGGCTGCTCTTGCGGGCGCCATTAAAGCGAGGAGGGAAAGCAGCAACCGGTTCACGGCTGAACTTTTGCTTTTCACGGATCGCCGTTTCCTCCTTTTTCTTTTCTTTTTCGTGTGGGCCGTGGGCGGTCATTGTGAGCAGAGCCTGTGTTGGTGGGGATGGCGGAGGAGCAGGTCGCTAGCGGTGAGGCAGCGGCGGCTGGGCAGCTGCAGGAGACCGGGGCCACGGCAGGGGATAGTAGCGGCGGCGAGGGGGAAGGAGCCAAGATAGATGCCAGCAAGAACGAGGAGGATGAAGGGTAAGAACGGATCGCGCCAAGGCTGGACTTATCGTTGTATAAGGAGGAGGTTGTACGGAGGTCGCGTTGCGCGATAATACGCCACTTGTAATGAAAAACCTTTACATAAAACATTCTATTTTATTTTTTAGGATGCATGTGGAAGGGGTTTTCTCTCTTTTTCTTGCCTTTATTATTAACTCGCTGTTTCCCCTCTTCCCGCCTTTCCTGTACTGCTAAGATACGAGAGCCTACGCTCTTTCCTCCTTCTCTAAAGCTGGTGGGAGGAGTCACGTATGAGCTTGTCCCACCCCTCCGTGCTACTAGGGAGTCTGGTCTGTAGTTTCTATTTCTTCTATAAGCATGCAATCTACTTTATGAAAGGAGTGGCGTGCTTTCTTGAGTACTGCATATTTTTCAAGGGGAAGAGGGGAACGGGTTTTTTTTTTGTTTACTATTCCCACAGTCATCTGCTTTTTCTCATAAGGTTAAAAGCAAGTTATCTGTTGACTAAAATACTTCATTTATTTGTTTTTGTTTGATTGTTTCGTTTTCTATCCCGTCCTTTCCAAAGAGCCTAGGATGGGCTACAGGTCCATCATGCACAATATACAGTTAACAGGTTATAATTTGCCATAGTTGCAGTATAAATTTTTATCCTAACTTGACACATACTAGGGATCTAATACCAGTATTTATAACATACAGTTTACAGGTTAACTTTGTCATAGTTTTGTCATACGTTTTATGCAAGATAGAAATACCTTCCGCCCCTCACAATGAAACTAAACATAAGGAAGTGACAGGAAATTATACCAGAATAGGTAGTAAGCTGTCATAAAACTTAATGGTCACCTAATTCAACTATTGTAATGGATATTCTAGGGGCTATATTCTCAAAAATCTGTAAAAAAAAATTGACAGGCCGCTGTCACAGACAACATAGTGTTGAGTTTTTAAAAATCAAGTCATTTTCCAAAAAAACACTCATGCACAGGAGGTTGGTGGAGAGTAATGAAAATTTGCTAAGTTTGCATGTGCCCATCGCTGAAATGCGCAGAATAAACACAAGCAATTGAGCTGCCAGGACAAGTAACCCTGCACCAGACAGTGAGATGACCACTACTCCTGCTACCAACACCCCCCAGGCGGTGGAAGAGATGTCCATGTTTTCCTGCTGCTATGCAACACCACGCCTCCCCCCCCCCCATCTCCCCCGCCACCAAGAAACGTATCCCCTCCAACACCCCTCGGTGGCAGGAGAGATGCTCACACTCTCATGCCATGCAACCCCCCGCCCCCAATGGTCCCCGTCTTCTCCCCTGTACCTTGGTTAGATGGCTGGCCGGAGGGATGCCTACTCCCTCCTGCTAGCTGGCCTGCCTCTTCAAAATAATGGGCCTTCTCCCCGGTGCATCCTAAGACTCTGGCCCAGACGCATAAGACCCCACCCATAGGAGGGGCCTTAAACAACCTAGCCAATCGGAGTCTCGGGCCCGTCCCCAGTGCATTCCAGGATGCACTGGGGAGGAGAAGGCCCACCATTTTGAAGAGGCGGGTCAGCTGACTGGAGGGAGTAGGCATACCTCTGGCCAGCCATCTAGCCAAAGTAAGGGGGAGAGGGCATCTCTCCTGCTGTTGAGGGGGTTTGGAGGTCTGTGTTTCTTTACAGCAGGAGAGATTGGGCATCTCTCCCACTATGGGGATAGTGTTGCGTGGCAGAGGGGGAGGGGTTGTTTGGGCTTCTCTCCCGCTGGGGGGGGGGGTTATGTTGCAGCAGGAGAGTGTTGGTATCTCTCCCGCCCCAAGGAGTGTTTGTTGTGTTTGGCCTTTTCTCTTGCTGCTGGGGGGGGGGGAGTGTTCTTGGCAGCTGGAAAGATTGAGTATCTCTCCCACTTCTAGAGATGTGTGGGGTTAGTGTTGGCGACGCAACAGGAGAGAGTGGGCATCTCTCCTGCCGAACTTCAATTTGGTGGTTTTTAAAAAAATTATTATTTTAATTTGCATTGGTGGGGGGGGGGCGGGGGGTTTGAGCTGTCAAGCCTTACTTTCCTGTCAATGCCTGAGTCAATCAGCGCTCAGGCACTGATCAGAAAGTAAGGCAATGACATCTTGGACCTGTCGGTAAATTTAATATGCAAATATGGCACAACCAGGTTATAGAATCACTTGGCGATTATAAAGAATCGCTCGGAGTGATTGTTTCAATATTAATGACTTGGTGGTTCTCCATTTGCATGGCAGTATCGGAGACTACTGGAAAACTCAGAAAAGACCTTCCTCAGCTGTTTTGATAATCCGCTGCTAAAATATGTGCATGCTAAATCAGCTAGAGCCTATTTTGTGAGCGTGTTAAAGGCAGATTTTTGTTTTGAGAATCTGACTCTTAAGTCTGTTTTGTGGCTCAAAAGCATAAAAGCTTATAAAGATATATGTTGAGACCTTATTTCTTTTTAGAATAATATTGAAAATATGCATTTGAGTATGACAGCAGTAGTTTGTTTTGTTGTTATTTTTGCAAACAGAAGACAGACAAAGCTATTTATTGCCCAAAATAATTGAGGGTGTACTGTGCGATAAAAGGTCTTTTTGTAAAATTATACTGTGGTGGTATGTGTCCATATAACTGTCAACTTGACAGCATGTTTATGCACCATGTATAAATATTCAAAGGATAAAGCTATATGCATGTATTTTATAACACGTGAGAAGACAGAGTACATGGTACACATTGACACTTGTTCCAGAGCAGCTGTAAATGTCAGCATTTCTGCATTACAGGAGCTAGGATTGGGTGCCTATTTTATAAAGGCATATAGACTTTGAATAGTGCAGTGTCCCAATTACGTTTCCTTCATGATCTTAGGAACACTTTATGAAAAGTAATATGCAAACATTGACATAAGTGGAGTACATTTTTTTATTATGTTGTGTAGGTTTCTGTTGCAGGGCAGAGTTTGTCCATGTTTGCTGCCCTAGGCAGAATAGGGTGTGCTTTGGCTGTTTTTGAATATTACTTTAGATAGGAATATATAAGTAATCAGTTGATTGCATCTGATGTAAGAACATAAGCAGTGCCTCTGCTGGGTCAGACCTGAGGTCCATCATGCCCAGCAGTCCGCTCACGCGGCGGCCCATCAGGTCCAGGACCTGTATACTAGCCCTCTATCCCCTTTTCCTTCAGAAAATTGTCCAATCCCTTCTTGAACTCCAATACCATACCCTGTCCTATCACTCCCTCTGGAAGCGTGTTCCAGGTGTCCACCACCCGTTGGGTGAAGAAGAACTTCCTAGCATTGGTTCTGAATCTGTCCCCTTTTAATTTTTCGGAATGCCCTCTCGTTCTTGTAGTTGTCGAAAGTTTGAAGAATCTGTCCCTCTCCACTTTCTCTATGCCTTTCGTGATCTTATAAGTTTCTATCATATCCCCTCTAAGTCTCCGCTTCTCCAGCGAAAAAAGCTCCAGTCTCTCTAATCTTTCAGCATATGAAAGGTTTTTCATACCTTTTATCAAACGTGTCACTCTCTTCTGAACCCTCTCAAGTATCGCCATATCCTTCTTTAGGTACGGCGACCAATATTGGACGCTGTACTCCAGATGCGGGCGCACCATTGCCCGATACAATAGCAGGATAACTTCTTTCATTCTGCTTGTAATACCCTTCTTGATTATTCCTAGCATTCTATTTGCTTTCTTAGCAGCCGCTGCGCATTGTGCCAACGGCTTCATTATCATGTCCACTATTACCCCAAGTCCCTTTCTTGGGAACTCTCACTTAATAACAGCCCTCCCATTGTGTAGCTGTACCTTGGGTTTCTGTTTCCTACATGTAAGACTTTACATTTCTCTATATTGAACTTCATCTGCCATCTCGTCACCCAATCCCCTAGTTTGTTTAGGTCCCTTTGTAAATCTTCGCAGTCCTCTTTAGTCCTAGCCCCATTAAATAGCTTGGTGTCATCAGCAAATTTTATTACTTTGCTCTTCGTCCCCGTTTCTAGATCATTTATAAATACATTGAATAGCAGTGGTCCAACCCCAGCGGAATACCACTCGTGACCTTCCTCCAGTCCGAGTAGTGGCCCTTCACTCCTACCCTCTGCTTTGTGGCCACCATTCCTGATCCATCTCTGTACATCTCCTTCCACCCCATGGTTCTTTAGTTTCCAAAGTAGGCGTTCATGGGGTACCTTGTCAAAGGCTTTTTGGAAGTCTAAGTATACAATGTCTATGGGGTCCCCTTTGTCCATCCGTTTGTTAATTCCTTTAAAGAAGTGCAATAAGTTCGTCAGGCACAATCTTCCCTTGCTGAAGCCATGTTGGCTTGTTTTCATAAGTTTATGGCTCTCTAGATGCTCCGATGCTATCTTTTATCATTGCTTCCGCCATTTTCCCGGAACCGAGGTCAGGCTTACTGGTCTGTAGTTCCCCAGGTCACCTCTTGATCCCTTTTTAAAGATGGGCGTAACATTGGCTATCTTCCAATCCTCTGGGATCACGCCTGTTTTCAGGGATAGATTACAAACCTGCTGTAGTAGTTCCGCTATTTCCTCCTTTAGTTCTTTCAATACTCTAGGGTGGATTTAGTCCGGGCCCGGTGATTTGTCAGTTTTTAATTTTTCTATCTGCCTGTGTACGTTCTCAAGGCTTACTTTATGGATGTTAATTTCTCTGCTTGGTCTCCTTTGAAGATTTGTTCAGGTTCCTGTATGTTGGATGTGTCTTCTTTTGTAAATACTGATGAAAAGAACATGTTTAGTCTTTCCGCCACTTCTTTCTCCTCCTTCACCACTCCCTTCCTATTTCCGTCATCCAGTGGTCCCACCTCTTCCCTAGCTGGCTGCTTCCCTTTAACATATCTGAAGAACGGTTTGAAATTTCATGCTTCCCTGGCTAGCCTCTCTTCATATTCTCTTTTTGCTTTTCTAACCACGAGGTGACATTCTTTTTGATACTTTCTTTGTTCTTTCCAGTTCTCCTCGGTTTTGCCCTTTTTCCATTTCTTGAATGAATTCTTCTTATCCCCTATCGCTTTCTTCACTTCTTTAGTTATCCACGCCAAGTCTTTTGTTCGGCTCTTTTTGCACCCTTTTCTGAATCTGGGGATATACCGATTTTGCGCCTCGCTTACCATGTCCTTGAATAAAGACCAGGCTTGCTCTACAATCTGCCATTTCTTTGTGTTGTTCCTGAGTTTCTTCCTTACCATTACCCTCATTGCCTTATAGTCTGACATCCTGAGTTTCCTTGACATGTTGCTTTGAGCTGATAGCAGTTAAAATATTTTGGGGGGCATTAGATTATTGATCTTGCTGCTTTCCATCAAATGCATATCTTGTGAAAACATCTGTATGCTCAGAGTCACAGGCCAAGTCCAGTTTGTTACAGTGGGAGATATTGACCATCTCAGTTATGAGTTTCTACATGTCTGAAGAAGAGGCATACTAGTCATTTCTGTAGCACTGCTAGAAACCTCTGGAGCAGCCCTCATCATTTTGACTTTTTTTTTCTGTTACTGTTTGCCTCTCTAGCAGAGATCATGACTGGGTTTGATTTTCAAAAAAATGCTAAAAAACCAACAGTTTTGCAGTTGTTATATAACGACTAAAAAAGTGAGTCATTCTCCAAAAGAAGCTCATGCAAATGAGATTAGCAGAGTGGGCGCATGCGCAGAATAAACAAAAAAAAACCCCCACCCCAAAACAACTGGGATAGATGACCAATGTCTCCCGCTGCCAAACAGTTCCCCCCAACTCCTCTTGGCATCAGGAGAGATGCCCAGTGGCTCTTGCTGCCAAACCCGCCCCCCCCAACTCGTGTCAGCAGTAGGAGAGATGCCCAATGTCTCCCACTACCAACTCCTCTTGGCAGCAGGAGAGATGCCCAATCTCTCCCGCTCAGTCGACACCCCCGCCCATGGTGGGAGAGAGGCCCAATCTTTCACAAACAACCAACTCCCCTCGGCAGCAGGAGAGAGGCCCACGCTCTCCTGCAACCCCCTTCCCATGCCTCCGATGACCCCCCTTACCTTATTTTCAGATGGCTGGCCAGCCTCTTCAAAATGGTGGGCCTTCCCCTCTCCGGTGCATCATGGGAAGGGCCTGAAGCTCTGATTGGCCCAGGCTGTTTAAGGCCCCTCCTGCGGGTGGGGCCTTAAGCATCATTCCCATGTTGAAGAGCCCATTTTCATGGCAGTGTTGGAGACTGCTAGAAAACTCACTAAAGGCCAAGATAAGTCGTTTTGATAATCCGCCGCTAAAATGCGTGCAGACTAAATAGTTGGAAACGAGTTTAACGACCATGTTAAAGTTTAGAGAATCTGGTCTTGAGAGGGGAAAGTGGGTGGGAGGAAAAGCCGAATGCTTGAAGGCAGTGGTGTACCTAGGTATGTAAACACCAAAAAGTCCAACAGGACAGAGAACCCACGGGTATAAAACAGTACAAAAGGAAGTGGGAATGGACAATGAACACTCCCACTGAAGATCACTGATGTAAAACCAACTTGTTTATTTCATAAAAGGATACAAGCAGAAGCTGTGGACCCGACACAGCACTGTGTTTTGGCGTCTGAGGAACACCTGCATCAGGGGTCACTCGGTCCAACAAACATGCCAGAATAACCAAAATCACTGAAAAGCTACGAAAGCATTTCCAAAATGGAGAGAACCTGAAAGTGCCTAAGTATGTGACACAGGGAGGCGATCATTTTTTTTTTTAACCCCCCCCCAACCCTTATAAAAAATATTTTTAGTAATTTATTTTTATAGCAATTTTATTTATTTTTATAGCCCGTCCTCCTCAGAGATCTCAGACCGGGTTACAGTTTAACATTCATAGTGTTAAAATATAACATTAAATGGTGTTACAACCTGTCCAACCCCTTGCCGGTTCTGTGGTGTAAACAAAATAAATAAAAAAGACATTTCCTCTCTCTGTTAGGTCCTAACTCATGTTTGCTGTCTTAACACAACCTCACAATGTAAACATACATAATAAAAATACATATAAAACACAAACAAAATAAGTGACCAGCGCTTACACCAAAACAGATGCCTTAATGCCCATATTTCATATTGCAAAATAAATGTCTCTTCAATAACTTCTTAAATCCATAAAGATTACATTGCTTTCTAATATACAAGGGTAGTAGATTCCATTCCTTGGGTCTTCTACAGGAAAACATAGTTACACATGAGTTATTCAGTCTCAATTCCCTTACAGATGGCACAGACAAATTGCCATGATGGACAGAACACAATTTTGTTAGAGGGACATAAGCCTGAATAGTACCCAGGCTCTGGTTTCTGTGCTTTTCTGTTAACTTGCTTGCCATGGTCTCCTGCCCATTTGATGTTTTCTTCTTTCTCTGTGCTCACCATCCATCTTCCATCTCTGTACCTTCTCTTCCATTGCCATATCCAACATTTCTGTTCCTTTCTCAATGTCTACCATCTCTCCCTCTCTCCTCCCCCTCTCTCTCTCTGCCTTGTGCCCTGGTCAAACCTCTCTCTTCCCCTCCATGCAACATCCTGACAGATGACCCCTCCCCCCAACGTGAGATTTGATATTAAAGAGTTGCACGGGAACAGAAATCAAACCCGTCCCCACAAGTAATTGAATCCGTCCCCGCCCTTCCCTATAAACTTCAGAAGTAGTTATTTCATTTAATTATGCTACTGAATTAAAGGCTGT
Source organism: Geotrypetes seraphini (assembly GCF_902459505.1). NCBI lineage: Eukaryota > Metazoa > Chordata > Amphibia > Gymnophiona > Dermophiidae > Geotrypetes > Geotrypetes seraphini. Next base: position 354,662,041 of record NC_047084.1, read on the forward strand.
GGTAGAGACCCATTTACAAATAAGCAAAGACACTTTATTAATTGGGAAATATTAATTGGGAAGACTACATATTTTGTAAATGGGTTTCTACCAGAGCCTCTAATGTAAATGTAAAATATAAATGCTCAGCTGATTAGGACCCCCCAAGCTATGTCAGCGGAGGACTTCCTTTGCAGGTGGCCGGGGGTCCCTTTTGCCAAGCTTAGCACCTCAGTGGCTCATGGATGCTGCCAGCGACTGCTGCCCATGGTGGAGGGGAGTTCTGGCCGTCTCTAGAGGAGGTCCTATTGCTGGCGGTGCTTGGGGATCCCCACCAGCCACAGCAAGGGTCAGCAAGTATTTCAACAGAAATAAAACCAGAAATGCATTTCTTTTTCTTTTGAACACAATACAAAGACATCTGCTATATACATTTCCCAAAGCTAACATATTTTAGTCAATAAATTCCGTTTTTGACCTTTTTTGTCTGGAGACTTATTTTTCCATCAAGTTGGCCCCAGTTTCTTTTTTTCCACTTTCCCTTCTTCTGTAAATTCTTCTGTTGCTGTCCATTGGTTCCTCCTTCCATGGTCCAGCATTTATCCCTCTCTCATCCCCTGGACCATGTGCTGCATCTTTTGCCCCTGCCGACCAGCCCCATGCCCAATATTTCTCCTTCTACCATGGACCAGCATTTATTCCTCTCTCATCCCCTGGACCATGTGCTGCATCTTTTGCCCCTGCCGACCAGCCCCATGCCCAATATTTCTCCTTCTACCATGGACCAGCATTTATTCCTCTCTCATCCCCTGGACCATGTGCAGCATCTTTTGCCCCTGCCCACCAGCCCCATGCCCAACATTTCTCCTTCTATCACCCCTCTCCAGCATCAAGCCACATCTCTCCCTCCATTCCCTTCACCACTATGTCTAACATTCCTACCTCTTGCATCCCTTTTAATCTGTCCTACTGTTCCCTTTCCGTCACATTTCTCCCTCTCATCTTTCTCTTTCCTATCTGTACCTCACTCCCTCCCTATGACCAAAAATTTTCCTTTTTCTTCCATTTCCCGTGTACACCATCTCTTTCCCTCTCAATGACAAACAATTCTCCCTTTCCCCCACCTCAGCATCTCTTTCTCTGCCTTCCTTCATCCTTTCCCAAGTTCATGCCCCTTCCCCCTTCTATGTCCAAAAACATACTCACTCCCTCCCTCCCTTCTGTGTCCCACATTTGGGCCCATACCATGTCCCAACGCGCTTCCTCCTTGCTGCAACACACACATGCCCGCTCACTCCCTCCCTCTCACAAGACTGTACCTTCCTGCCTTTCTAGCTGCATTTCTTCACAGGGCAGCGGGCCCTGCACATTGCATATGGCTGATACGAAGCCTTCTTTCCAAAGTCAGCTCTGACGTTGGGGGAAGACTTCCAGGTCGACTACAGGTGGTGTGCTGGGAGTTCTGCATGCTTCATAGCGGAGCCAGATGGAGGGCAGGAAAAGAAGATGAGCCCCTTGGCTCGAGCTAGCTCCAACCCTGTGGGATCCCAGAGACCACGAGGGGGGGTGGGGGTCACAGGATCCCCGTGACCCAAAAGGGGAATCCATGGGTCCCCGTTCCCGTGCAGCTTTCTATTTGACATTTCTTTGGGCCTCCAACGGCAGCAGCAGCAGCGGTGACCAATAGTTAGAAACAGCACCAAAAGGACTGTTTGCGGCTTGCTCTGATAGGACTTCTCTTTGCCGCATCATCAGTGACACGGCAGAGGGAAGGCCCCAGCGGCCGGGCCACAGAAAGCCTGTTCAGAGTTCTGCCTCAAACAGCCAGCCACCGCTGCTGCTGTTTAAGAAGGCTGACACGGAGATATACGAGTTCTCTCTTTATCAGCAGCCTTAACTTTCTGCTCTGCCAAAATTGGGCTATCCTCTGCCAGTCCCGTCTACTTCCTGCAAAGGCAGGACCTAGCAGAGAGGAAAGCCTGACACCAGCTGAACAGCAGTTCCTGAACCATGATGTCAACCTCGGGAGCATGGTCTGCACAAGGGGGGCCCCCCAACCCTCCCTATGGTACGCCATTGCTTGAAGGACAAGGCATTTTTCAGTAGATGGAAGGAATATATTTGGAAATTCTCACCACCTCAAGCATTTCAAAAAGATTGAAGGTGGGTTGGTGGGGTAGAAGTTGCTGACATACATTGGTCAATAATGTTGCAGCCTCGCATGGGAAGATATTTGGGAACACTCCTTCAGCTCATTTGGATCCATAGTGGCTCCAAGTTTAAAAAACCCCCAATAACAGTGAAATTACTTCTTTAGAAAGTATCTGTGGTTCCATCATGAGTCTCTACCAAGTACAGTGGAACGCTGATTATCCGGACTAACCTTGCTAGTCTGGATAATCAAAAATCTGGATGATTGGACATAAATTATTTTTTCTTTTGTTTTCAATAATTGTTAAAAAAAACAAAACCTCACCAATAATGTGCACCCCACCCCCATCAAGAAAAAGCAGCATTCCCCGTCCCTGAACAGGCACCACCAACCCCTTCCTGGACCCAGAGGAAAGACTCCAGGCCTACCTTGTTTCACTGGTGGTCTAGCGGCATATACTGGGACAGGAGTGATTCCTACTCGCTCCTGCCCATGCTCTTTCATTTACAAAAATAGCTGCATCTCTGCCTCATACCATGTTGTTTCCTAGTGTCAAGTGTCCCTTCAGAGCAGAACTGGGATGATTGGAAGTGTCTTTCCATTTCCTTATTGTCGCATGGCTTCTCTGCGTTTGTGGATGATTTGGGATCCCTTTCAGGATCCAAAAAGTCAGGAGGCAGGAGCACTTATGGATCACAGTGATGATCCCTCTGTGCATTGATCTTTCCTGCTCATCCAGACATTACCTCTTTAGTCACTGACCGGTTGGGAGTCGCCTGAAGACTCTCTAAAGGTAGTCAAAGCTATGTCTAGGTGCAGACATCAACAGCTTTTTTTGCAGCTGAAAGTGGATTCCGCAATGGCACAGGTAACTACGCACGCCTACCTTCTAGTGAGGGATGAGTGATGCTTAAGGACACACAGGACCATAAAGTGGACGTGGTCCTCAAAAGACAGTTTGAAGCTCTGGTTTTGAGTATCAGAGTGGCAGCAGCTGCCTCCTTTGTGGCATGGAACTGTTTGCATGTTTGTGGTTTAGTCCCTTAGAGCTGGGGGAGCATAGAGACCACCATTGAGTCCAACACCTGAAGGTAATGCCAGGCCCTCTACAATTTCTTCAGTCGTACTTGTTCTTTGCAAGGACATGGGCAGTGGCTCTTGTACACTCCATGTGGCTGACCCAGAAGCCTTCCCTCTGATGTCAGCTCTGGCGGAGAGATGGCTTCTGAGTCAGCCATGGGCAGTGTGCAAGAGCTGCTGCCTGCGTCCCTGCAAACAACAAGTGCGGCTGAAGGCAGGAAAGAGCAGCCTACCTGGAAAGAGAACTGTTGAGGTAACTGGGAGGTAACTGGGATCCCTGGCTGACCCGGAAGGCTTTCCTCTGATGTCAGCTCTGACGTAAGAGCCTTCCAGGTCGGCGGAGGGGTGCATGCAGCTGGAGGGCAGGAAGGAGGCCTGTTTACAAATGCGATCTCCGGCGGTGAATGACAGTGGCTCCAAATTGGGGAGGAAGGGGGTGGGAGACCCAGGCAGTGCTGTGTACCCTCCACAAGCAGTCAGTGGTGGTAAGGAACAAGGGAGGTGCTTACAACTGTGAGGACAAAGATTTTCACCCTTCTTGCGGGCGGTGAAAAGTTTTGTTCTCGTGTCTGCAGCGAGTCCGGCTTTGGCGTCTCCATAGCCATGGGCAAACCACGGTGTTTGTTCACCATGTCATTCTCTTATTACGAAGCTGACTAAAGCTACGTCTAAGCTTTATCCTATGACTCCAGATTTTCAGTAGCTTTTTGTGCAAAGATGAATTCTGCAATAGCGCAGGTGATGCCCCATGGGGAGTAGTGCTTAAGGATTCCCTGGATCGCAGAGTGGACATTATCTTGAAAAAGCTTTTTGATTTGGCTTCTTTGGGTATCAAAGCTGCTACGGCAGCTTTCTTTGCGGCGCATGCATGTCACATGAGATTGTGCCGGATACCCTCTGTGAATGCCTGTCCCCCAGCTGGTGCTGGAAGGCATGGACTATGTGGCGAATGCCCTATATGATCTCAGTAAGGTCTCAGCCTATGCCGTGTAAGTGCGCTTCACGCTTTGGATTCATCATTGGGCAGGAGATTCTGCTTCTAAGGTGACTCTGAGCAGACTCCCCTTTAAGGTTCAGCTTCTTTTTGGCAAAAGTGTGGATGATTTCATGGCAAGTGTGACGGATCGCTGACGACAAGCATTGTTATGCTTCTGGAGGAAATCACACTAATTTTCTTCCCTCACATAGATTTCGCCAGGATTCTGCGGACTCGTCATCCCAGAGATATTCTCAAGGATACCGACCACATTACAACTACAATTACAGACATCCCCAAGCGTCAAGGTCTCATCACAATGACATCAGAAGTCTAGTAGTGCTCCCTCAGATCAGGTGCAGGCTATCTCTATTTTACAGAGAGTGGACACGATTATCCTCGGATCAATGGGTTGCTGGACATCATTCAGGAGGGGCATAAGATAGACCTTTTTTGCCTCCCTCTGGATTTATTTCTGGATTCTTTGGCTGGAGGAGTGCAAAGTCCGGGCTACCCTGCAGCGTCTCTTGGATATTCAAGCGGTAGAGCCTGCTCCGGAAAAAGAATCGGTCTTAGGCAGATACTCCTTATACTTCATCATGCCAAAAAAGGCTCGGAGGACTGGAGACCCATTCTGGATTTAAAATTGATCAATGCCTTCCTGCTGATGCCGTATTTTTGAATGGAAACGGTGTGTACGATCATCGCTGCTGTCACCCCAGGAGAGTTTCTTGTGTTGTTGGACCTCACAGAAACTTATCTTCATATTCCAGGAGAGCAACAAGGATGATAAAGGGTATGGAGAACCTTTCATATGCCGAACAATTAGTGGGTGGACAAGGCTGAAGCAGCCTGTTTAGAGTGCTGCCGGCCCGATGCTGCTTAGGTAGGTATGTACTAGGGCTCGCTCACAGTCGGCGAGGTTCGGATGGGAGGGAGGGAAGGATGAAGGTTCAGCTGCAGGGGTGGGTGCTCGCTCAAGGGTCCTGCTGCATAAGGGATGGGAGGGAGGGCAAATCCCGGGACTAGGACTTATTTTTGGGGTAGAGCTTATATTAAGACCTACCCCAAAAATCCTGTTAGGACTTATTTTCGGGGTAGGTCTTATTTTTGGGGAAACACGGTAGTAGCTCTGGACTGGAAGCTCAAGCTCCCTCTTCAGTCTAGGTCCGGTTCCCATGGAGCATTCACACTGCTCTGGTCTTGTGGCATGGCTCTTGAGTGCTCCATTTTGATGCGGAGAGGATACTCTGATGTGGTCATCTCGACGCTTTTGAAGTCCAAGAAATCCTCTATTATGGCTTCTTATGCCAAAGCTTGGAAGGCTTTACAGCAGTGGTGTGCTAGAGACCAGATGGAGCCAATTTGATCTCCCATTCTGGTTCTTGTATTCCTTCAGGCAGGTCTGGATAAAGGTCTGGCGTTGGCCTCCATTAAGATGCTGTTTTGTGTTTTTGGGCACACAGTGGTTTCAGTTCACTGATAGCTCATCCAGATGTGACTAGATTTCTCAGAGGGTGCTGTATTTTGCACACTTTGTTTACTGAATCCTCTAGGGCAGTGTTTTTCAACCTTTTTACACCTATGGACCGGCAGAAATAAAATAATTATTCTGTGGACCGGCATTGGTCTCTGGACTGGCGGTTGAAGAACACTGGGCTGTCGTGGGCCAGACCCCGCCCATCTCTACCCAATGTCCACCCAAGACCCCGCCCCCATAGTACTAATTGCACCCTGCACATCCTGTGCCTCATCTGGAAGCCTTCCCTCTTACGTTGCAACGTCGGAGAGAAGGCTTCCAGTTCAGGCGCAGGATGCCCGTAGAAGCCACTGCCCGTGGCTTTGTGCACTGAATCAGTGAGGAAGAGGGAGCTGGCTCGAAGATAACGCCGCATCGATCGCACCATGGACCGGTGGTTGAAGAACACTGTTTTGGGCCTGATGCATGTGCTGGCCCTGTGGACCGGCAGGAAATTTCTGTGGACTGGCACTGGTCCATGGACCGGTGGTTGAAAAACACTGCTCTAGGGATTAACAGAAAGATTAACGAAGGTAAGAACCTAATCATTCCATTATACATTTAGAATGCTGTATTTTCCTACATACTTTAAACTGGAATCGGGAATCCTAGCTTATCTGAATACAACAAAAGAAATGCCTCCACATGATGGAAATTGAAAGCAAACACAATGAAGATGAATGGTTCTGATTCTTTAAAAAGACACAAACGTGTTTTGGCCTGATGGCCTGCAATACGAGTCTGAACAGTATTACGTGTCATTGATTCGAAAGCAGTCTTCAGCGCTGGTGACCACTTCTGAATCAGCGACAGGTAATATTTCAAAAGATCTATTTCTATGTACAAGATATATTTTCATATCACATCTAGAGACTATTTGCCACTTATATTGTTTAGAATTGTTTATCTCAGGGATCTCAAAGTCCCTCCTTAAGGGCTGCATTCCAGTTGGGTTTTCAGGATTTCCCCAATGAATATGCATTGAAAGCAGTGCATGCATATTCATTGGGGAAATCCTGAAAACCCGACTGGATTGCGGCCATCAAGGAGGGACTTTGAGACCCCTGGTTTATCTCATACTATTCAGACTGCTGGTGCATTCAAATCCTAGCTTATGCCATCCACAATAGATATGGCACATTGTCTTAATGAAATTACCTTTGATACTTTCTTTAAGCCTGGGCTTTAACACATTAGCAAAAACTACTAAAACTGGCTCATCTGTTTACTTCAGGATTCTAACATGAAGGTTTTCTTTTTCAGGAAAATGTTTATTGGAGGACTCAGCTGGGATACCACGAAGAAAGATTTAAAGGATTATTTCTCCAAATTTGGTGAAGTTGTAGACTGCACTCTGAAGTTGGATCCCATCACAGGCCGATCAAGGGGGTTTGGCTTTGTTCTGTTCAAAGAGGCAGAAGGTGTAGACAAGGTGCTGTGCTGTGCAGTACATGACTGTCTGTCTTGAGCTATGTTTTTAAGTGGCTGATTGCATTCATGCTAGTTTAACATTTTGACGTTTTGAGTTTGCTGAATAGTTTGGGATCCAAGGGTATGTGTTTGTAAATGATAGGAGCCCAACATGGTGACCTGACAATCACCAGCTACAGTTTAGCATAATTGCTTTGAAGAGACCAATGCTAGCATTGCATACTTTAGGGTCTTACATTGAATTTCAAGTGCTGTGCCAAACTCAAGTCATTGGAATTAAATATTGTAATCCTGTGCCATAAATTGAGTGTGTGAAATATACTGTATAACTTTAAATGTATCTGAATGGTGCTTAATTGTTTTCAGGTCATGGATCAAAAAGAGCACAAACTGAATGGCAAAGTGATTGATCCTAAGAGGGCCAAGGCTATGAAAACAAAGGAACCAATAAAAAAAATTTTTGTTGGAGGGTTGTCTCCAGATACGCCTGAAGAGAAGATCAGAGAATATTTTGGAGGTTTTGGAGAGGTATGTAATAAACAGAATTGCGTCTAATTAATCTCCTGGAGCCAATTGTGGTCTTCAGTGCTCATAAAGGCATTTGTAAGAGTGTTAAGGAATGGGAGGAAGCCTGATTCAGATAACAACAAGGAGGAGCCAGCTCTTCGTAGTATCTGCAGCAGACAAATCCAGAAACTTGTAGGTTGTGACTATCCACCAGCAGGTGGAAATATAGCACAATTGAACTGTGCCTTAATAGGATGGTATTCTCTTTCTCCGGAGACAAGCAGGTGATATTCAGTCACACTGAAAGTTTTCTGGGTCTGTCAGTGCTCTCTCCTAGCTATAGTAAGTCTTTTGGCATACTGAGCCATGTGCAGAAACTCCCGCCATCTGTGACTCCTCCCCTTAATATTCCGTTTTTTTCTTTTGTTGTTTCTGTTAGGTCGCAGCTCTCCCATCTCTCTTACTCAACAAAAACACCCCAAAACTTACTTACTTAGAAATGTATCCAATTCTTACATTTAACTCTCCATTCAACAAACTCTATAATAATAATAAAAAAAAAAAGGCGGTGGGGGCTCTCGAACAAACATTGTCTCCTTTTATCAGTCCCTAACACAAAATTTTGCTGACATGTTCAAGTACAAACATCATGTCTTAAATTTATGCACCCTTTTTCTACAGAATGCTGCATCCTAGTGGCAGTTGTCCCATATATCCGCTGCACATAACCATGCTCTTTCCTACTAATCTTCATTCTAGTACAATAGGTGTGTCATTCTAGACAAGCGGGTTATCTCCCCATGGCTGTGAGCCATATGCAGAAGGAATCCACTCTGGATCTTTTCTGTATCCCTCCTACTTCCCAGTGAGCTCTACTGCCACCTGCAGTTTTTTTTTCTTCTGCATGTGAACTGGAAGGAGTGTTTCTGTTCTACTCTTTCTCTTTTTCTTATTTTAGTCAGTGTTTTTCAAACTTTATTCGGTGTTACAAGTGCTCGAAGCATTCTCCTTAATTCCAGCTCTGCCTGCGTGGAGAAGAAGCAGACTCCGGTCTGCAGCTGACAGGCCAATCCCTTGTGGTACCTGTTAGCCAACCTGCACAAGTATTTTTGAGTTAGGGCCGTCCCTGCTTTTCATCCTCACCTACTGCTTTGCAGGGGTCAAGAGCAGGCTATTTGGTACCCGTAGGAAGCTCAGCGGTGTCTCGCAGGGTGCCGACTGCCTTTTTGCCTCCCCACTTCTGTTTGCAAGTCTGTCGGTCTTCGGGGGTGCAGTTAAGAATTGTGGCTGACTGGCAGCTGGAGAGGCATTTCCAGACTGAGACAGTGATTCTTCTTATTTCTAGCTACTGTAAAAGAGCTGAGGCAGGCTTCAGCATATTGCCAGCACAGGTCACAGTGAGAAAGGCTGTTACAGCTTCTGAGGTGAATCGGGGGATGTCTGACATACAAGTTTTTAAACGTTCGTGCATGGGCCCCTGGGTCCCCCTCCCCTACAGAAAAATCCCAAAATTGCCATTTTTTACACTTTAACATGTTTAAATCGGGTCATTCCATGTCAAGTGATCAGATTCTTGGAAAGTGCCCTGCATGACCATCACGGATTTTGATGAAACTTCATATGCAGAGTCCACCATGTCTCAAACGAACTTTGGTAAAGTTTTAGTTTTGCCTGTGGAATATTTGTGGAGCTATAGCCATTTGTTTGACCCCATACCACAATGAAATACAGTACGACAATGACATTCTGACAACTTTGAGACACAATATCTCCCGAGCTGTGTTTCCAAAAAAACTGAAACTTAGCTACCCTGCACAACTTTTTGAGCTCTGTTCATTGCTACCAATAACAATTTTTGCCAAGCACTAATTGAATGCCTGAATTACAGTAAACTTGGCCGAAAAAATTAGTGCTCCAAAAAAAGTCAAAGTTTGACATTACTTAGCTCCCACAATAATTGAGTAATAAATGCGAAATTTGGCACATAATGTCTCAGTACAACATTGTTTTCAAAAGTACAATTTCAACCTCCAAGCTCTTTCCATTAGTTTACAAATTAAGTGTAAAGTTGCTAATTTGTGTAAAAAGGCCCAAAATAGGGTATTTTCAGCCTGCTTTTACAGAAAAATACCTTTTAGAAACTCTTTCAAATCAGTCTCATTAGAAAGAGCATATTTCAAACCCCCTAGAAAAGTGGACTTCATTTTTCAACGCAGGTTAACAATGGCTGAAAAAGGGGGACAAAGTTGGGAGACGTTGCCACGGCAGCAACCTCTATTTCAACATAGTTCTGTCATTTTTAAAGTTACAGTTTTGTATTGACGTAGTATTACTACTACTCTATTGCGTTGGTCCATGGTGACATTGTCACTACCAATTCAAGAGTTTGAACTGGCAACCCCATTGCCATAGGGTTCACGCCCGATAGCTGTGCAATACCAGCCACGGGTGGGCCACTTCGTCCAGGTTCCCAAGCCTCGCATTTGGTTTCTTTGTCAAGGTTCCAAAGCCTTTTGTTGGTATCTTTCTGGTTCCAAAGCCAATGATTAGGGTGTCTTATCCTAGGTTCCCAAGCCTAAATTGGGTATCTTATATGGTTCCCAAGCCGAAGTGAAGTCCACTTTGTTGGCATTGATTAGTTGGCATCCATTTTAAACTGAATTAATAATAATGTGGATCTGAAAAAGAAAACAAGTTGTAATTTGTGATCTGCATGCAACAAAATTATCACCTCAATTTCTAGTTAGGAATAATAATTAATTAAGAACACTATAATTGTACCCAAAGCTTGAGTAAAAATAAACAGGGAAAAACAGTGTGAAAAGTGACATAATTGTAAGTTGAAACGTAGGCCGTTGCCATGGTGACATCTCCCAACTTTGTCCCCCTTTTTCGGGCATTGTTAACCTGCGTTGAAAAATGAAGACCACTTTTCTAGGGGGTTTGAAATATGCTCTTTCTAATGAGACTGATTTGAAAGAGTTTCTGAAAGGTATTTTTCTGTAAAAGCAGGCTGAAAATACCCTATTTTGGGCCTTTTTACACAAATTAGCAACTTTACACTTAATTTGTAAACTAATGGAAAGAGCTTGGAGGTTGAAATTGTATTATTACTATCCAAACTCCTAAATAAGCATCTCCCTTAGGTATCCATTTAACCTTCTCCTAAAAAAGCATCTCCCTTAGGTATCCACTTAACTGATTCCTTCAAAGTTAGGTATCTTTCTTCAGTTGCCTATATTGTTTTCCCCACTGAACCTTGTAACTACTTGAACCCTGTCAAGTTATTCTATTGATAAATCCAGATATCTTATACTTTTATTTCTATACCACAACATGTAATTTACTTAAATCGTTGTAATGTAATTCTCTCGGTAATGTCCTGATCTCTTTTAACTGTAATCCGCTTAGAACCACAAGGCACAGACGGAATAGAAATCACAAATGTAATGTAATGTATTTTTGAAAACAACGTTGTACTGAGACATTATGCGCCAAATTTTGCATTTATTACTCAATTATTGTGGGAGCTAAGTAATGTCAAACTTTGACTTTTTTTGGAGCACTAATTTTTTCGGCCAAGTTTACTGTAATTCAGCCATTCACTCAGTGCTCGACAAAAATTATTATTGGTAGCACTGAATAGAGCTCCAAAAGTTGTGCAGGGTAGCTAAGTTTCAGTTTTTTTGGAAACATAGCTCGTGAGATATTGTGTCTCAAAGTTGTCAGAATGTCACTGTCGTACTGTATGTCATTGCAGTATGGGGTCAAACAAATGGCTTTATCTCCACTAATATTCCACAGGCGAAACTAAAACTTTACCAAAGTTCGTTTGATACATGTGGGACTTTGTGCATAAAGTTTTATCAAAATCCGTGATGGTCATGCAGGGAGCCCTTGATCACTTGACATGGAATAACCCTATCGCGATTTTAGGTGTGAATTTCTTGATGGTGACCATCTTGGATTTTTAGCGATGTTTTTTTCAAAAGTTCCCTGCACTTCTAAAACTTTGTATTTTGCTTCAAAATTGGTTGGGATGGAGTCCTTGGGCCCCAAATACATGCAAGGATTGCACAAAATAGGCATATCAGGAGTGTCCTTGTATCACATGGACTGGAGAGGTGGGAGCAGCCAGCTTACCCTCTCCTGTGCTTGCTTAGGTGATGAAAAGGGCAGGTAGCCCATTGAGGCGGCCATCTCTATTTTTGGGGCCTGGGAACAGTGACTGTTCTACCCATAAGGATAAGGATGCCCTGCAGCCCAAGAAATGCATTGTAATGTCATCTCAGGGTGACTCAATGCTCCATAGTCAGGATATCTTCTCTGATGTTTTAAAATTTTTGTGGAAAACCTTTCATGAGAGCCGGGCTTCGCCTGCACAATCCCCCAGTGCCTCAGTTTTATGCCCACAGGGCAGTGCCTCACAGGATACGTCTTCTACCCAGTCTGTTGCTGTCCAGGTTGTGGGAGACCTCTGTCCCAGAGATACAGATGATGACTTTTGTTGATCCCTTATTTTCGGGGGATGCTACTCATGTGGCAGGGGACCTGGGACTGTATGTAGGTTCTTTGGATTATGCTTTGACGCTTGAACCAGAGGATGATCCCACGATTCTGCGTTTATTTTTATGTTTGCAGGGTTGCTGGATCTTATTTCAGAATCTCTGCATGAGTTGGATTTAGCCACTCAGCTGGCTCTTTCTACTTCCTCCTCTCTTGTGTAGAGTGCAAATGCAGTCTTCAGTGTTTCCTTGGCATCCTGATAATTAACCTCTTGATATCAGAGCAGTGGAACTTTTCAGAAGGTACTCTCAAGCCATTTCTAGACTGTCTCCTAGGGCACCAGAGTGTCAGCAACTTTTTAGTCAGCCTAAAGTGGATTTCCTGGTTGCACAGGTCACTTAAGCATACCTCCCTTCCTAGCAGATGTGGAGTGGTTTTTAAGGACATACAGGACTGCCAAATGGATGTAGTTCTTGGGAGACTTATTTGAGGCAGTGCCTTTGTGAGTCAAAGCAGCTTTGGTGGTGTCCTTTGTCACACGCGCTTATCTGTCCAGACTGTGCACTTTGGAGAGCGAGGGTGATGAACCTCCTCCTCAACTTATTTTATCTGGTGTGGATTATGTAGCTGACATCCTGTATGACATTATTCATGTCCTGGGGAAGTTATCAGCTTATTCCGTTTCTGCCTGCAGAATGCTCTGGATCAGATAATGGGCAGGGGACTCTACATCTAAAGCTATTCCTACCAGACTCCCTTTTAAGGGGCAATTTTTATTTGGCAAAGACCTAGATGTTCTCATAAATTCTGTGGTGGACAGGTGATCCAAGATCCAGAGCCTCTAGAGTTTCAGGGTGCTTTAATTTTTGTAGCTCCAGGTGATCTTACAGTATTCCAGTGCCACGTTGCAAAGATTCTCATAGGACTACAGGCAGAGGTTTTCTAGTCCACGGTGCAACCAGGCCTCCACTTCATGAGCTGTTCCATCTGCCAAGAGGTCGCAAGGACGCCAGACTGAAGGAACCCCTCTGCATATTAGAGGCAGGCTCTCAGAGTTTCTGCAGGTCTGAAGTCAGATTTCATCCATTCTTTGAGTTCTGGACATCAGTCCAGCTACAAGCTGGAATTTGCCCAACTTCTGATGGATTGATTTGTGGACTCCTGCAGGTCACCTGGAGAAGGTTTCTGGATATTTAGGTTATAGAGCTGGTGCCATCCAAACACTTGGGCTCAGGCAGATACTCCTTATACTTTATTGTGCCAAAGAAAGGCTCTGAGGATTGGAGACCCATCCTGGACCTTACTCACGTCAATGCAGCGCTCAAAGTTCTGCACTTTCGCATGGATCAGTTCGATCTGTCATAGCAGTGGTGACCCCGGGAGGGTTTTTAGCCTCTCTGAATCTGACAGAGGCCTACTTGCATATTCCTATTTTCTCGGAGCACAGGAAGTTTCTCAGATTTCACGTTCTGGAAAATCATTGTCGGTTTTCAGCTCTGCCTTTTGGGCTCCTCGCATTTTCACCAAGGTGATGATTGTGGTGTCAGCTTACCTGTGCAAGATGGTACTGCAGGTACATCTCTACCTGGGCGCCTGGTTAATCAGAACCCTCTCGTTGTCTGAAGGTTAGAGCACGGTGGATCAGGTGATCGAGTCCTGGAGGATCTAGGCTGGATTGTGAACTACCAAAAGAGCAATTTGACACCAGCTCAATCCATGGAGTATCTGGTAGTCTTGTTCTACACGGCATCTGGCTGCGTCTTTCTACCAGAAGCATGCAGACTGAAGCTGTGCTCCCAGATTTCTGGTCTTTTGGCTGTCTGCTCCGTCGGTGTGGCACTGTCTTCAAGTCCTGTGGTCCCTGGTGGCTACAATAGATATGCCTTGAGTGAAAGCCTACATATGTTCCCTCCAGACATCATTGCTTTCCCGCTGGCCTCCTCAGAAGGACACTTTACAGAAGTCTTTGCCATAGGGAGAGTCTTTGCCATAGGGGAGAGTGTGGCGTAGTGGTTAAAGCTACAGCCTCAGCACCCTGAGGTTGTGGGTTCAAACCCACGCTGCTCCTTGTGACCCTGGGCAAGTCACTTAATCCCCCCATTGCCCCAGGTACATTAGATAGATTGTGAGCCCACTGGGACAGAGAGGGAAAAACTGCTTGAGTACCTGAATAAATACATGTAAACCGTTCTGAGCTCCCCTGGGAGAACGGTATAGAAAATTGAATAAATAAATAAAAAATGAATGTTGGAGGCTCATGCCAGCATGGACTGGTGGCTTCGTCCTCAGTCCCTTTCAAGCACATGCCTTTGCGGATCAATTCCTGGGTAGTTTCATAAGAGGTGCTAGTCTACTTCAGGGCTGTTGGATACCTTCTTAGAAAAGGAGGTCGATCAACAGGATGGAACTGCATGCCATCCGGTTGGCACTGAAGAAATTGCAGAAGACTCTAGAAGGTCAAGCTATCAGTCTTCTCTGACAATGCAACAGCATTGGCCTATGTCGATTAGCAGGGAGGCACCCAGGAGTGCATTTCTGGATCTGGAAACCTGTCTGCTCTTCCACTGGGTGGAGCGACAACTTCAGGCACTGACAGCAGCACATGTTGCAGGTGTGGGCAATGTTCAGACCGACTATATCGGCAAACAGACTTTGGATATGGGCGAGTGGATGCTGTCGCAGGCAGCGTTTCAGTCCATTGCCCAGCACTGATGTGGTCCCCAATTCAATCTCATGGCAATAGCAAAAAACAAAAAGGCAGTCCGATTCTTCAGCTGAAGATTTGAACCCGGCAGCGAGATGCTGTGGCCTCAGGGCATCCTGTTATATGTCTTTCCTCCCTGGCCCATGATAGGCTGAGTTGATCAAAGGATTGCAGCTCATCAAGAAAGAGTCAATTCTGGTGGCTCTAGATCAGGGCTGCCCAAATCCGGTTCTCGAGATTTACTGGCAGGCCAGGTTTTCAGGATATCCACAATAAATATGCATGAGAGAGAGATTTGCATACCAAGAAGGCAGTGCAGGCAAATCTCTCTCATGCATATTTATTGTGGATATCCTGAAAACCTGGCCTGCCAGTAGATCTCGAGGACCGAACTTGGGCAGCCCTGCTCTAGATTGACTTTCAGGCCTTGATACGCAGATATGAGGCGTCTTTGAACAGGCCATGGCCTCCGTTGCAGGTGCATCCAGACCTGTTTTCACAGGGTCCAGTTTGCTTTGAGGATCCAGATCGCTTTGCTCTTAAGGCATGGCTATTGAATGCGAGGCATTGGAATGTAAAGGATATTCAGACGTGGTCATTGCCACCCTTCTCAAGTTTAAGAAGTCGGCTACTCTTTCTGCTTATGCTAAGGTGTGGAGGACTTTCTAGCATTGGTGCGCCCAAGAATGTGTGGAGCTGTTTTCAGTTCCTATTTTGGTGGTGTTGGCCTTTCTCCAAGCGGGCCTTGACAAGAGCCTCACCGTGGCTTTGCTTTGGGTCCAAGTCGCTGGGCTCTTGTTTAAGAGCTTGGGACTATAGACTTACGTTAGCGTCTCACCTGGATACCACCAGATTCCTGAACATATGAATTGCTGCTGTTGGGTCAGACCAGTGGTCCATTGTGCCCAGCAGTCTGCTCCCGCGGCAGCCTGTAGGTCAAAGACCAGTGCCCTGACTGAGTCTAGCCTTACCTGCGTACTTTCTGGTTCAGCAGGAACTTGTCTAACTTTGTCTTGAATCCTTGGAGGGTGTTTTCCCCTATAATAGCCTCTGGAAGAGCGTTCCAGTTTTCTACCACTCTCTGATTGAAGAAGAACTTCCTTATGTTTGTACGGAATCTATCCCCTTTCAACTTTTAGAGAGTGCCCTCTCGTTCTCTCTACCTTGGGGAGGGTGAACAACCTGTCTTTATCTACTAAGTCTATTCCCTGTTTCGATCATGTCCCCTCTCAGTCTCCTCTTTTCATGGGAGAAGAGGCCCAATTTCTCACTGTACGGCAACTCCTCTAGCCCCTTAACCATTTTAGTTGCTCTTCTCTGGACCCTTTCGAGCAGTATCGTGGCTTTCTTCATGTACGGCGACCAGTGCTGGACGCAGTATTCCAGGTGGGGGCGTACCAGGAGGGATAGGGAGGAGCTGTAGTTAGGGATTACTCTTCTGAGCAGGCACTAGGCACAGTTCCTCCCCCCCTTGTACTGGTGCTGTTCTACATGAATAGTATGCATATAATTTGCATACTATTCAAGCTGGGCATCAGCCATTGGGGAAAAATGCTCCTGTACAGTCATTTTTACTGTGGCTTTAGAGTGTTGTGCATCTGGTCCTCAGTCAATTTAAAGAACAGCTCTACTGTCATTTCCTTGTTGTTTTGATTGTACTGAAGATAGTCTCTCTACATAGCTGGAACAAAACTAGTCTTGTTAGAAAAACATTTTCAGTCCTCCTTCATATTCAGGCCAACATGATGGACATAAGTCATTTAAAATATCCATTGTTACTCACTTAGGAAATGACTCCACTACATTTTTATTAAAGACCCCCCCAAAAAAAAATGTTTTGAGGGTAACTACTTCCACTGGAGTTTCTTACTGTTTAGTAATATGACAACAATCTTTTTTTTTTTTTAATTCTTTATTCATTTTTTTAATCTTTCAACAAGTGTACAAAAATCATACCAACAATTAACACATCACTTGAAAATCATAACATCATTCTCTTTACATAAATAAGAATCCTTCCTCCCCCCTTCCCTCCCACCCTGATATGACAACGATCTTTGTTAATGCATATTCCTTTCACTCAGAGGTTGTAATAAGAGCAGTTAATGTAGCTGGTTTTAAGAAGGTTTGGACAATTTCCTGGAGGAAAAGTCTTTAGTCTGTTATTGAGACGGGACATGGGGGAAGCCACTGCTTGCTCTGATTCGGTAGCATGGAATGTGGCTACTATTTGGGTTTTTGCCAGGTACTAGTGACCTGGATTGGCCACCATGAACACGGGCTACTGGGCTAGACCATTGGTCTGACCTAGTAAGGCTATTCTTATGTTCCTATGTTTTATTTTCTCCACATGGATAAGTTTACAGGAATAGATTCTGTCTACCTTTAGCATATATTACATATATAGAGGAACATTTTTCCTTAGACCAGGAATTTTCAACTTCTTCCTTAGAAAAAGGACAAATACTACATTTACTGTATTTAAAGTATCTAGGGGGAAGAAGAATAGCCTGGTATGTACTGTTACCATATTTGAAGTTGGCACTTTTCCTAAAGTTTAAATAGTGGGTAGAACGTAACTCTTCAGATAAGCATTGAACTGTGTTTTTACCCTTCCTTATTAACAGCTAATTTCAATAACTTGTTGAAAGTATGGTAACTCAGGATAGTTAGCATTTAATATACACTTCTCCCTCGGTACTTGCGGTTTCTATACTCGCGATTTTGATTATTTGCGGTTTTTGATTTGATGGCTTTTCCCCGCCCCGGTACCACGCCCACAGCAATGAACTTTTCCCTGGCCTGGCTGTCGGACAGTATGCTGTTCCTCTTGCCTTTGGCTTGCAAAAAGCTCTGATTGTTAAGTCTTTCATCCCTCCTTCTTCCTTCCTGTCGCAGAGTTAGTCCTGGAGTGCTGATATCTTATTGGCTAGGGTAGCTGCCAATCGGTGTCATCACGCCCCTTCTGGCCCAGGCTCTCCGTCTCTGATTGGCTACGTCCAAAGAGCCCGTGTCGGCTCCCAGAGTGCAGCATGCGCACGGTGAGGCAGGTTTCTCCTGGAACAGGGCTGAGGCACACGTGACAAACAGCAAAGCTTCCTCCTTCCCCCTGTTTCCCTTTCTCCCCTTCCGCGTCACACGGGGGAATTAGAAACAGTCCTCAGATTTTTAAACAGCTGCTGGTGGGCGACGGATCACTGTGGCAGGTGGCAAAGAGTGCAAAGCTGAGCAGAGTCTGGGCAAGTACATAGAAATAGTTATTCGCAATTTCTCCGTATTCGCAGGCCGGCTCTGAACCTAACTCCCGCGAATACGGAGGGAGAAGTGTACTTAGTAAGAAGCTGGAAGACGTGTTTAATTTTAATGAAGCCATACTTTCTGTGCAGATGCTGTATTCTATGCTGGAATCTGATTGAATAAATCTCAGACAAGGATTACAAAGCAAATAGGGAAGCAAGATGCTAGTTATAGGAGATAAAAACCTGAGAGTTAATAGCTTTGTCTGAATGGTGGTATTTATAAAATATAATTTTGGGGGCATTTTATTTTTCTGTTCCTCAGGTGGAATCGATAGAGCTTCCAATGGACAACAAGACTAACAAGAGGCGAGGATTCTGTTTCATCACTTTCAAAGACGAGGATCCAGTGAAAAAAATCATGGAAAAGAAGTATCACAACGTTGGGCTTAGCAAAGTATGTTCTAATGAGGAGAAAGCAAGGAAATTATACTGTTCCTCGAAATATCACATTCTTATAAAATAGATTCCCGTTCCAATATGAATGTAAACTATCACTTTAGAAAGCTGGTGTGTTGTGTTGTTTTTTTTTTTTAATTAGATTGGATTGGGACTTGTATACTGCCTTTTTGTAGTTTTACAACCACACTCAAAGCAATTTATTATCCTTTGGAAGTTGCGCTCCATAAGGAAATACTTCGACTTTATGTCTTTTAAAATTTTGGTAGAATCGTCTATTCTCTCAGTATTAGATTATTGTAATATAATTTATTTGGGTTCCTATAAAAAATAACCAATCAGTCGATTGAGAATAATACAAAACACAGCAGTCCGCCTGATTTTTAATCTTAAAAAACATGATCATATTAGCTTATATTAGCTTATATTGGTTGCCATTTGAATCCAGAGTGTTATTTTAATTCAGTTGTATCTGTTTTAAGATTTTATTTGGTCTAGCACCTTCATATCTCCCTTCCCATTTTAGATTTTATAATACAGTGGTACCTCGGTTTGCGAGTGTTTTGTAAGACGAGCAAAACATTTGCAAAATTGGCGCCTCGGAAACCGAGCGTGCCTCGATTTATGAGCACCCCCCCTGGCGATCCGGCATCAAAAAGGCACCCACCCACACGATCACATTTCTTACCCCCCATTTGGCACAGTCACCAAGGGTGGGATATATACTTTTGTTCTTAATGATATGATTAAGATTTTCAAGTGTTACATTGAAATTTAATGGATATATTATTGTACACTTGTTTATGATTTAAAATGAATAAAGAATTAAATAAAAAAGAGGATAGTGATTTACAGAAGGTAGAAGTATGATAATAGGGAGTAAATTTAAAGACAAAAGGGAATGGAGGGTTGAGGAAGGAGTAATATGGGGAATGGGAGAGCTAATGGCAAAATAATATAGAAATAGGTAGCTGAAAAGTAAAGAGAAGGGGGAGAAGTAGAAAAGACCTAAAAAGGAATGATAAATGTCAAGAGGCAGATGTAGTGAGGCAATAGATAAGAGAGAGGAGAAAAGACAAATGGACAGCAGCCACTTGAAGAAGAATTAGCAGATGACAGGATAGCAGAAAAGAGAAACTGGAACCAACATAATGGGAAAATAAAATGCCCAGAGAGCAAAGGTAGAAAAAAAGCATTTTATTTTGAATGTTCAGAGGATGTTGTAACATGTAGCTGGGTTTTAAAAAAAGTTTGGACAAGTTCCTGAAGGAAAAGTCCATAGTCTGCTACTCAGCCAACAAAGGTAGAAAAAAAGTATTTCATTCTAAATGTATTAATTGGAATATGGCAATCATTGGAAATGCACAACACTCACTAGTGGGTGATGTCATCCGACAGAGCCCCGATGCAGACGTCTCACAAGCATACTTGCTTGAAGAAACTTTAGAAGTTTCGAGATGCCCGTACCGCGCATGCGCGAGTGCCTTCCCGCCCGATGCACCGGGCGTGTCTCCTCAGTTCTTTTCTTTCCGCAGAGCTGAGAAGTTTTGCTTCAATTCTCTGCGCTGAGTGAACCCTTGTTCTTGCCTTCTAGTGCTCGCGGTTTTGAGTTTATTTCTCTTAATCGTGTGTTTTGTTCAGTTGTTTTCTTATTTTTAAAAAAAAAAAAAAATTTTTCCGTAGATTTGACCGGGTCGGCCGCATGGCTGGGGCCCCGCTGCTTCGATCTTGCGGCGGAGCTTTTTCGGCCTATGTCCCGGCCTATTACCGGTTTTAAAAAGTGTATCGAGTGCCAGCGCGCGATTTCGTTGACGGACCCGCATCGACGCTGTTTACAGTGTCTCGGGTCTCAACATCTTCCGAAATCGTGCCGACCTTGTTCCACTCTAACAGCACGTGCTTTCAAGCATTGCTGTTTCCTGTGGGAGTCGATGTTCATGATGGAAGCTTCCAAGGAACCTTCGACTTCGACCAGCGCTTCGCCTTCGCCTGCGAAGTCGTCATCTACTCCTGCTGCATCGGGTCTTTTGAAGCCGGCCTCCTTCGTTCCGGCTTCGACCCCCACCTCCTGCTCCGGTGCCTGCTTCGCTCTCCTCAGATCAGGTACCTCCTCAGACCGTTCCCCCGGTGGTTCTTAAGGTGCCTAAGGCTTCTAAGGCTAAGCACTCTACCACACGGGACCGCGAAGACCGTACAGGGGGCCCCACTTCAGCTGCGGCTCCCCCCTTGTCGGCTTCGCTGCGGTCGCTCCTGGAAGCCCAATTCATCGAGCTCATGAATACCATGGGTCCCAGGTTGATCGCCACAATCCAGCATGGGCATGCGGAACCTCCTCGTGGGGACGAGCCGTCTCCTCTGCCTCGCCGCTCACTCTCACTGCTAGACGAGGAGGCTCGGCGTTTGGCCGCCAGTTCATCAAGGCATGCTTCGTTTAGTGAGATGCCGCCTCTGGAACCCATCCCCGTCTTGGGCAAAGATAATTGGGATTTGCCTCCGGGTAGCCGAAGCCCTGGGCGTCGTCAGGAGGACTTTTTCCAGAGCCCCTTCCCTGCCAAGCCATCTCTCGACCCATGGAATGCTGCTCGAGAGGCGTCGGCCCATCCTCCTCTTCGATCTACGGCATCCAGCCTCATCTATTCATTGGAGGCCTCTGCGGAACCATTTGGGTGTCGTCGTTCCAGATCTCCTTTGAGACGGCGGGAGGGGCACCGCTCCAGGCATTCGTCCAGGCATTCTACAGTCTCGCCTCAGAAGAAGTTTCCTCGGGTGGGGTATTCATCTTTGGATATCTCCCCTCCTCTGGGCCCGGAGTTCGAGGATACCTTCAGGTCGTACTCTCCTTGTAGATCCCATGTCTCCTTGGATCAGGAGGCCTCGACTTCATCAAGTCCGTCTCAACGTCCTGTGTTGGCGGACCAGCTGTCTTTTTCATCCTTTCTGCGGCAGATGGCGAATGATCTCAACATCACCTTGGACTCGGGTTCCCACTACTCCAAGGAGTACCTGGATACCATGCATCTGCCTCATCCTCCTGCGGAGTCTCTTCGCCTGCTTCTCCACAAGCTCCTCGACCAAACCTTCGTGCGCTGTTTTGAAACACCGTACTCCATCCCTGCCGTTCCTGGCAAACTGGATGCCAGGTATCGCACGGTGCATCATAAGGGGTTTGAGGGCTCCCAGCTCTCCCATCAGTCACTGTTGGTTGAGTCCTCCCTCAAGCGGTCTCATCCGTCCCAGGTGTATGCCTCGGTGCCACCGGGCCGAGAGGAGAGGACCATGGATAAGTTTGGGAGGCGCATCTACCAGAACTCGATGATGGCTTCCCGAGTTCTCAATTATACCTTCCATTTTGCCACCTATTTGGAGTTCTTTCTTCCAGTGCTTCGGAAGTTTATGCCTTACATCGAATCTCAAGCTCGTTTTGAATACGAGGAGGTCGTCACCTCGCTGTCCCAGCTGCGTCTTCAATTGATGCAATCTTCCTATGATGCGTTTGAGCTCTCGGCACGGGCTGCCGCCTGTTCCGTGGCCATGCGTCGTTTGGCATGGCTTCGGACCATTGATATGGACCTGAACCTCCAGGACAGGCTTGCCAACGTCCCGTGTGCAGGTGCGGATTTGTTTGATGAGTCTATTGAGACCGTGACGAAGAAGCTGTCGGACCATGAGAAGTCCTTCCAGTCCATCCTTCGTCCAAAGCCTAAGCCTGCTCAGTCTCGACCTTCTCGACCGCCCTTGATATATCAGCTTTGTTACACTCCAAGGCAGGCTCCTGCTGCGAGGCAACCAGCGAAGAGACAGCCCCCGCAGAAGTCTCAACAAAAACCTCAGCCTTCTGTTGTTCCCAAGGCTCCTCAGCCTTTTTGACTCTCTTGTCGGGAGCATAACCAACACCGTTCTGCTATCCCCTGCCTTTCCAATTGGGGGTCGCCTCCATCATTTTTACCATCGATGGATGGCTATAACCACCGACCTTTGGGTCCTTACCATCATCAGGGAAGGATATTTTCTTCAGTTCCATCAGATCCCCCCAGACCATCCTCCAAGAGAGTATCCTTCCAACTTGACCCAGACCGCCCTTCTTCTTCAAGAAGCTCAGGCTTTGCTCCGGCTTCGGGCTGTCGAGCCGGTCCCTGTGGACCAACACAACCGGGGGTTCTACTCTCGGTACTTCCTTGTTCCGAAGAAGACAGGCGACCTGCGTCCTATTCTGGACCTCAGGGTGCTCAACAAGTTCCTGGTCAAGGAGAGATTTCGCATGCTGATCCTAGCTTCTCTCTACCCCCCTCCTCGAGCAGAACGACTGGTTATGCTCTCTGGATCTAAAAGAGGCCTACACTCACATCCGGCCTCTCGCAAATTCCTCAGATTTTGGGTGGGACATCTGCATCTGCAGTATCGAGTGCTTCCTTTCGGCCTGTCCTTGTCTCCCAGAGTTTTCACCAAGTGTCTGGTGGTGGTGGCCGCTGCACTCCGGAACCATGGTCTTCAGGTGTTTCCCTACCTCGACGACTGGCTCTTCAAAGCTGCCTCAGCTCCAGGGGTCATCTCAGCGACCCAAAGGACTATTTGGTTCCTGCAGAGTTTGGGGTTCGAGATCAACTTCCCAAAATCTCATCTGCAACCGACCCAGTCTCTTCCCTTCATCGGGGCGGTTCTGGATACTATCCAAATCAGAGCATTCCTTTCATCACAGCGCCTGGAAGCTCTTCTTCATCTCTGTCAGTCAGTGTCTTCTCGCCAGTCCATCTCAGCGAGACACATGATGGTTCTCCTGGGACACATGGCCTCCACAGTTCATGTGACTCCTTTTGCCAGACTTCACCTCAGAATTCCTCAGTGGACCCTGGCTTCTCAATGGACACAGGTGTCGGATCCTTTGACTCGTCACATCCTGGTCACTCCTGCTCTTCAGCAGTCTCTACGTTGGTGGATGATCTCTTCAAATCTATCCGGAGGTTTGCTGTTTCACACTCCTCCCCACCAGAAGGTTCTCACGACCGATTCCTCGACCTATGCATGGGGAGCTCATCTGGATGGTCTTCGCACTCGAGGCTTCTGGACCAGTGCGGACCGGCTGTGCCATATCAATCTTCTGGAACTCAGGGCGATTTTCAATGCTCTTCAAGCTTTTCAACATCTGCTTCATGACCTGGTGGTCCTCATTTGCACGGACAACCAGGTTGCCATGTATTATGTCAACAAGCGGGGGGGGGCACGGGATCGGCCTCCCTCTGCCAGGAAGCTCTCAGAGTCTGGGATTGGGCAATTCGCCACAACACCTTCCTCAAAGCTGTCTACATTCAGGGGGCGGGCAATGCCTTGGCGGACAACTTAAGTCATCTCCTCCAGCCTCACGAATGGACCCTCCATTCCAAGCCCCTTCATCAGATCTTTGCTCAGTGGGGGACGCCTCAGATAGACCTCTTTGCGGCTCCCCACAACTTCAAACTGCCTCAATTCTGCTCCAGGATCTACACTCCTCATCGCCTTGAGGCAGATGCCTTTCTTCTGAACTGGAGGAATCTTTCTATATGCGTTTCCTCCATTTCCTCTCATTCAAAAGACTCTGGTCAAGCTGAAGTCCGACCATGCCACCATGATTCTGATAGCTCCTCGGTGGCCCAGACAGCCTTGGTACTCCCTTCTACTTCAACTCAGCAGCTATTCCTTCTTCCAGTGTTTCTTTCACTGCTTACTCAGCATCAAGGATCTCTGCTCCATCCCAACCTACAGTCTCTCCACCTGATAGCTTGGTTCCTCTCAACGTAACTCCTCTCCAGTTTTCCAAAGCGGTGAGGGATGTGTTGGAGGCTTCCAGGAAGCCTGCTACTAGGCAATGCTACTCCCAAAAATGGACTAGATTTTCTAATTGGTGTGTTTCTAATTGTTAGGAGCCTCAACGAGCCTCCCTATATTCTGTGTTGGACTATCTTCTGCACCTATCTCATTCTGGCCTCAAGTCTACATTGATACGAGTCCATCTGAGTGCAATTGCGGCTTTCCATCAGCCTCTGCAAGGGAAACCTCTCTCTGCTCATCCTGTGGTTTCCAGATTTATGAAAGGACTTTTCCATGTCAATTCTCCTCTCAAACCTCCTCCAGTGGTTTGGGATCTCAATGTTGTCCTTTCTCAACTTATGAAACTTCCTTTTGAGCCTCTCAACAAGGCTCCGCTGAAGTTTCTCACTTGGAAAGTGGTTTTTCTTGTTGCTCTCACTTCTGCGCGCCGAGTCAGTGAGCTTCAGGCCTTGGTGGCGGATCCACCTTTCACAGTATTCCATCATGACAAGGTGGTCCTCCGCACTCATCCAAAATTCCTGCCTAAGGTGGTCTCTGAATTTCATCTCAACCAATCCATAGTTCTTCCTGTGTTTTTTCCAAAGCCTCATTCTCACCCTGGAGAATCAGCTCTTCACACTCTGGAATGTAAACGTGCTTTGGCTTTCTACCTGGATCGCACCAAACCACACAGAACTGCTCCTCAACTTTTCGTCTCCTTTGATCCGAACAAGTTGGGACGCCCTGTCTCGAAGCGTACCATCTCCAACTGGATGGCGGCTTGCATCTCTTTCTGCTATGCCCAGGCTGGATTACCCCTTCCCTGTAAGGTCACAGCCCATAAGGTCAGAGCAATGGCGGCCTCTGTTGCCTTCCTCAGATCGACACCGATTGAGGAGATTTGTAAGGCTGCCACTTGGTCCTCAGTTCATACCTTCACCTCATACTATTGTCTGGATACTTTCTCCAGACGGGATGGACAGTTTGGCCAAACAGTATTACAAAATTTATTCTCCTAAGTTGCCAACTCTCCCACCATCCCATTGAGGTTAGCTTGGAGGTCACCCACTAGTGAAAATACCTGCCTGCTTGTCCTGGGATAAAGCAATGTTACTTACCATAACAGTTGTTATCCAGGGACAGCAGGCAACTATTCTCACGTCCCACCCACCTCCCCTGGGTTGGCTTCTCTGCTAGCTATCTGAACTGAGGAGACACGCCCGGTGCATCGGGCGGGAAGGCACTCGCGCATGCGCGGTGGGGCATCTCGAAACTTCTGAAGTTTCTTCAAGCAAGTATGCTTGTGAGACGTCAGCATCGGGGCTCTGTCAGATGACATCACCCACTAGTGAGAATAGCTGCCTGCTGTCCCTGGATAACAACTGTTACGGTAAGTAACATTGCTGAATATGGCAATCATTGGAAATGCACAACTCTGAGATATTGTATTTTGGTTTCTGTTTTTCTAGTATTGCTGAATATGCTGAGTCTAACTTCTTGAGGTTTCCAGTTAAGATTTTTGCCTTCATATTTCTATTAGTGATCTGTAGTTCTTTGTTTCATGTTTGTTGAGAGTCTGTCTTGTGTGTGTGACCAGGGTGTGGTATTCTGTTAGTATGTACTTTTCTGTGTAGACATTTTGTAGCAATCCCATTGTTCTGTTTTCTCACTAGGTGCTATATTAGTATTTTAGGACCTGGTGTAATATTTACAGTGCATAAGATTATTGCTGTTTGAGTTCTGGGAGTTAGTGCTGTTATGATATGGTAAGGTCCCAGATGTGTATACTGGCCTTACTGAGGTGATATCAAAACTTTTAAATACAGTTTTAGCTTGTCATTAACGTCAGAGATTTTTTAGTAACTGATATGTGTTGAGGTGCAAAAAGAGCCTATTAACTCCCAATCTAATGAGACAGCAAAATCAACAAGCTGTCAGAGAGAAAAGGGCAGAATGACTGAGGGCATGTAGGATGTATCAGAGAGAGAAGGGCAGGTGGGATGTGTATGAGAATTTCCCCCTAGTGACCAATCAGATTTCATATTTCATTTTCCCATAGAAAAGAAGAATATATATTGGCCTCTAATGGCAACTTTTCTTGAGGTCTTCCTTTTCTCTTCTTATAAATAGGCCCTGTTGTAAGTGTCGGTGTTCATTATCACTCAGTTTGTAAGAATGAGAGACCACCTGTCGAGGCCAGTTTTATATGAGACTGAAATATAACAGGTCATGCCATGTATGTTGGTTTCAGTGACCTGTATTTGTTATGTATGTTGCCTAGTTAGCTACTATCGATTTCAAAATCTCTGCTGCTTGGAGCTTGGTTGAAAATTTTTTGATCTAAAAAAAAAAAAGCATCTATGAGTCAAACTTGGTTATTTTTGTTACATAAGAGTTTTTTAGACCCCTATACGTTTACAGAAGTTAGATAACACTTGATCCAATAGATGCTGGCATTGTAGATTAGAAGTGGGGACTTTAGATCATTTAATTATCCCAGGACAAGCAGGCAGGTATTCTCACTAGTGGGTGATGTCATCCGACAGAGCCCCGATACGGACATCTTGCAAGCATGTCTTGCTTGAAGAAACTCAGAAGTTTCGAGATGCCCGCACCGCGCATGCGCCAGTGCCTTCCCGCCCGATGTACCGGGCGTGTCTCCTCAGTTCTTTTCTTTCCGCGGAGCTGAGAAGTTTCACTTCATTCTGCGCTGACTGAATTTCAGTATATTTGCCTTCTTTACTACCGCGTTTCGTTATTTATTTGATTTCTTTCAATTTTAAGTTGTTTAAAAAAGAAAAAAAAAAAGTTAAAATTATTTATTCCGGCGGTTCGGCCGGGCCGGCCTCGTGGCTTAGGCCGAGCGCCTTCGACCTAGCGGCGACGATTTTCCGGCCTATGTCCCGGCCAATCACCGGTTTTAAAAAGTGCAGCAAGTGCCAGCGTGCGATTTCGTTGACGGACCCGCATCGACGCTGTCTTCAGTGTCTTGGTCCAGACCACGTTCCGAAATCGTGCCGGCCTTGTTCCACGCTCACTGCGCGCTCGTTCAAACGACGCTGCTTACTTTGGGAGTCGATGTTTAAGATGGAGTCTGCTAAGGAGCCGTCTGCTTCAACTTCCACTGCGGTTTCGCCAGTTCGTTCGAAGCCTGCATCGACAACTCCTGCATCGGGCATCGTGAAGCCGGCATCGTTCACTCCGACTTCTGCTTCCGGTTCAGCATCGGTGCCTGTCCCCGTCTCCTCGGCTCAGGTACCGCCTTCCACTGTTCCTCCGGTGGTCATCAAAGTGCCTAAGGCTAGCAAGCAGAAGCACTTGGCCACAAAGGAGCGCGAAGACCGTGCTGGAGGACCCCCTTTCGGTGCGGATCCCTCCATATCGGCTTCGCTACGATCCCTGCTGGAAGCTCAGTTTGTCGAGCTTATGCAGTCTATGGGACCCCGGCTTATCGCCTCCATTCAGGGTGACCTCCCGGTCTCGGTCCCGGGGGGCGATCCGCCCCCTCCCCCTCCTCCTCGTCGTACGATCTCTCTGCTCGACGAGGAGGATCGGCGGAGGGCGGCTGGTGCTTCCAGGCGGGCTTCATTTAGTAATATGCCACCTTTAGAGCCCATCACGCCCCCTCGACAGCAGAGTGCTGTGTCAGCCCCTGATAGTCGAAGTCCTGGGCATACTGCATCGCAGGAAGAGTTCTTCCGCACTCCATACCAGTCCTGGGTGGCACTGCGTGAGTCCGCATCCTTACCACCTCTGCGATCCACTGCATCAAGTCCCATCCATTCCTTGGAGGCTTCGGGGGATCGTGCGATGCACAGAAGATCTCGCTCCCCATCCCGTCACCGGGAGGGGCATCGATCTCGACACTCATCTCGACACTCTTCACGTCATTCGGAGGTGTCTCCGCAAAAAAAGATCCAGCGTTTGGGATACTCCTCGTCGGATTTATCCCCGCCTGAGGGACCGGAGTATGAGGAACCATCTACCTCCTATTCTCCTTGCCGCTCTCAGCTCTCTCTGGATCCGGAGGCTTCCACTTCTTCTAGTCCGTCTCGCCGGCCGGCGCTGGCGGACCAACTTTCTTTTTCATCCTTCCTTCGACAAATGGCGGATGATTTAGATGTGACGTTGGACACTGGTTCTTGATATTCTAAGGAGTATCTGGACACCATGCATTTACCTCACCCTCCAGCGGAGACGCTTCGCCTTCCTCTGCATAAACTGCTTGACCAGACTTTCATGCGTTGTTTTGAGACACCGTATTCCATCCCTGCAGTTCCCAGTAAATTGGATGCTCGATACCGCATCGTCCATCACAAGGGGTTTGAGGGGGCGCAACTTTCTCATCAGTCACTTCTGGTCAAGTCCTCCCTCAAGCGATCTCATCCCTCCCAGGTTTATGCCTCGGTACCTCCGGGCCGTGAAGGGAGGACAATGGATAAGTTTGGTAGACGTATCTACCAGAATTCGATGATGGCGACTCGAGTGCTCAATTATAATTTTTTCTTCTCTTCATATTTGGATTTTTTCTTGCCGGTGCTCCGCAAGTTCATCCCTTTTATCGATGCTCAAGCTCGATTCGAATTTGAAGAGGTGGTGGCGACCCTTTCTCAGTTACGCCTGCAGCTAATGCAATCCTCCTACGATGCCTTCGAACTCTCGGCACGTGCTGCGGCCTGTTCGGTCGCCATGCGTCGCCTGGCATGGCTTCGTACCATTGATATGGATCCGAACCTCCAAGACAGACTTGCTAATGTGCCTTGTGCGGGGGTTGATCTGTTCGATGAGTCTATCGAGACTGTTACTAAAAAGCTTTCGGACCATGAGAAGTCCTTCCAGTCTATTCTGCGGCCTAAGCCTAAGCCTCAGCAGTCTCGTCCTTCTAGGCCGCCGCTGATTTACCAGCGGCGTTATCAGCCGAGACAGACTCCTCCTGCGAGACAGCCTGCAAAGAGACAGGCTCCTCAAAAGCCTCAGCAGAAGCCTCAGTTGCCGGCTGCACCCAAGGCTACTCAGCCTTTTTGACTCTCTTCCAGGGAGCATAACCGACTTCGTTCTGTCTCCTCCCGTTTTTCCCATCGGGGGTCGTCTCCATCATTTTTGTCATCGATGGGAAGCAATCACCACGGACCTCTGGGTCCTTACCATCGTAAGAGAGGGATACTCTCTTCATTTCCAACGGGTCCCCCCGGACCACCTGCCAAGAGAGTATCCTTCCAACTCAACGCAGACCGCTCTTCTTCTACAGGAGGCGCAGGCTCTTCTTCGGCTTCGAGCCGTCGAGCCGGTGCCTGTAGATCAGCAAAATCGGGGGTTCTACTCCCGGTACTTTTTGGTTCCGAAGAAGACGGGCGATCTGCGTCCCATTTTGGACCTTCGAGTCCTCAACAAATTTTTGGTCAAGGAGCGGTTCCGCATGCTGACCCTTGCTTCTCTCTATCCCCTCCTCGAGCAGAACGATTGGTTATGCTCTCTGGACCTCAAGGAGGCCTACACTCACATCCCGATTCATCCGGCCTCCCGCAAGTTTCTCAGATTTCGGGTGGGACATCTACATCTGCAGTATCGAGTGCTTCCATTCGGCCTGTCCTCGTCTCCCAGAGTCTTCACAAAGTGTCTGGTGGTGGTGGCCGCTGCACTCCAAAACATGGGTCTTCAGGTGTTTCCATACCTCGACGACTGGCTCATCAAGGCACCGTCGGCTCCAGAGGTCATTTCGGCGACCTTGACTACAATTTGTTTCCTGCAGAGTCTGGGCTTCGAGATCAACTTCCCCAAGTCACATCTTCAGCCCACCCAGTCTCTCCCCTTTATCGGGGCTCTTCTGGATACCATTCAACTTCGAGCATTCCTTCCTCCTCAACGCATGGATGCTCTTCTTCTACTCTGCCAGTCGGTGTCTTCTCGCCCATCCATATCGGCGAGACACATGATGGTTCTCTTGGGCCACATGGCATCTACAGTTCATGTGACGCCTTTTGCCAGACTACATCTCAGGATTCCTCAATGGACCCTGGCATCTCAGTGGACTCAAGTGTCCGATCCGTTGTCCCGTCACATTGCAGTCACTCCTGCTCTACGGCAGTCTCTTCTCTGGTGGATGACCTCTTCGAATCTATCCAGAGGTTTGCTGTTTCACTCTCCTCCCCACCAGAAAGGTCTCACAACCGATTCATCGAACTATGCATGGGGGGCCCATCTGGATGGTCTTCGCACTCAGGGGTTCTGGACCAGTGCGGAACGCCTCCATCAAATCAATCTTCTGGAGCTCAGGGCCATCTTCAATGCTCTCCAAGCTTTTCAGCATCTGCTTCACGACATGGTGGTCCTTATTCGCACAGACAATCAGGTCACCATGTATTATGTCAACAAACAAAGGGGCACGGGCTCGGCCCCTCTTTGTCAGGAAGCTCTTCGAGTCTGGGATTGGGCGGTTCGCCACAACACCTTCCTCAGAGCTGTTTACATTCAGGGAAAAGACAACGTCTTAGCAGACAAATTGAGTCGTCTTCTCCAGCCTCACGAATGGACGCTCCATTCCAAACCCCTTCATCAGATCTTTGCTCAGTGGGGAACGCCTCAGATAGACCTCTTTGCAGCCCCCCACAACTTCAAGCTGCCTCAGTTTTGCTCCAGGATCTACACTCCTCTCCGCCTCGAGGCAGACGCCTTTCTACTGGAGTGGGGGAATCGCTTCCTATATGCATTTCCTCCCTTTCCTCTCATTCAGAAGACTCTGGTCAAGTTGAGATCAGACCGTGCCACCATGATTCTGATTGCTCCTCGGTGGCCCAGACAACCGTGGTACTCCCTTCTACTTCAACTGTGCAGCAGGGAGTCAGTACTTCTTCCAGTGTTTCCTTCACTACTTACTCAACATCAAGGTTCACTACTTCATCCCAACCTGCAGTCTCTCCACCTGACAGCTTGGTTCCTTTCAACATAACTCCTTACCAGTTCTCTCAAGCAGTGAGGGAGGTCCTGGAGGCTTCCAGGAAGCCTGCTACTCGACAATGCTATTCCCAAAAATGGACTAGATTCTCTTCCTGGTGTATTTCCAATGCCACGGAACCTCAGCGAGCTTCCCTATCTTCTATATTGGACTATCTTCTACACCTGTCTCAGTCTGGTCTCAAGTCTACCTCTATACGAGTCCACCTGAGTGCTATTGCGGCTTTCCATCAGCCTCTACAGGGGAAACCTTTGTCTGCTCATCCTGTGGTTTCCAGATTTATGAAAGGACTTTTCCATGTCAACCCTCCTATCAAACCTCCTCCTGTGGTTTGGGATCTCAATGTTGTCCTGTCTCATCTTATGAAGCCTCCGTTTGAACCTCTCAACAAGGCTCCACTTAAGTATCTCACCTGGAAGGTGGTTTTTCTGGTGGCCCTCACGTCAGCTCGCCGGGTCAGTGAGCTTCAGGCCCTAGTGGCGGATCCACCGTTTACTGTATTCCATCATGACAAGGTGGTCCTTCGTACTCATCCAAAATTCTTGCCTAAGGTGGTCTCTGAATTTCACATCAACCAATCCATCGTGCTTCCAGTGTTCTTTCCAAAGCCTCATTCTCATCCTGGGGAATCTGCTTTGCACACTCTGGACTGTAAACGTGCTCTAGCTTTCTACTTGGATCGCACAAAGCCACACAGAACTGCTCCTCAACTTTTCGTCTCCTTTGATCCAAACAAGTTGGGACGACCTGTATCGAAGCGCACCATATCTAATTGGATGGCGGCTTGTATCTCTTCCTGCTATGCCCAGGCTGGATTATCCCTTCCCTGTAAGGTCACAGCCCATAAGGTCAGAGCAATGGCAGCCTCTGTAGCCTTCCTCAGATCGACACCGATTGAGGAGATATGTAAGGCTGCCACTTGGTCCTCGGTTCATAAATTCACCTCTCATTATTGTCTGGATACTTTCTCCAGACGGGATGGACAGTTTGGCCAAACAGTGTTACAAAATTTGTTCTCTTAAGTTGCCAACTCTCCCACCATCCCATTGGGGTTAGCTTGGAGGTCACCCACTAGTGAGAATACCTGCCTGCTTGTCCTGGGATAAAGCAATGTTACTTACCGTAACAGTTGTTATCCAGGGACAGCAGGCAGCTATTCTCACGTCCCACCCACCTCCCCTGGGTTGGCTTCTCAGGCTAGCTACCTGAACTGAGGAGACACGCCCGGTACATCGGGCGGGAAGGCACTGGCGCATGCGCGGTGCGGGCATATCGAAACTTCTGAGTTTCTTCAAGCAAGACATGCTTGCAAGATGTCCGTATCGGGGCTCTGTCGGATGACATCACCCACTAGTGAGAATAGCTGCCTGCTGTCCCTGGATAACAACTGTTACGGTAAGTAACATTGCTTTTTCTTCTGTCCTTGTGTAAATGCCTTTTGGAAACTAATTTGGCCCCAAATTAA
Source organism: Geotrypetes seraphini (assembly GCF_902459505.1). Taxonomy (NCBI): domain Eukaryota; kingdom Metazoa; phylum Chordata; class Amphibia; order Gymnophiona; family Dermophiidae; genus Geotrypetes; species Geotrypetes seraphini. Next base: position 354,694,788 of record NC_047084.1, read on the forward strand.
TAAATTATTAGAAAATCATGTAGGACTCTCTTATGACACTATATTATTTGGTACAGCAATGAGAGTTCAGAGTCCGATTTCTGCAAATAATAACAAGTTATTATTAATATTGACAGGGGTCGCCATGCAACAAATTACTCAAAATTGGAAAGATTATACTAAGTTAAATTATACATTTTGGTGGAATTCAGTTTGCCACATATATAAGATGGAAAAGATGATAGCGTTACAACAAGGAAATTTTCATAATTTAAAAAAAATATGGGGACCATTGACTATTTACTCTAATGATCAGATATCTTAAGCACATGGTTAGTTATATTTGGGTTGGGATGGGGAATATGTATCATATGGTCATGGGAATATTGATAAAGAGGGGGGTATTTATTTTTATCTTATAAGAATATATGATTGTAATTACAAGTGATTTGTGAAAATTGTTTTATTATTTATAATTCACTTGATGTAAGAATCAAAAATGAATAAAGATTTATAAAAAAAAGAAAATTTTTTAATCGAGGGGTTACTTGGCTTGAAGAAGTTGGAAAACACTGCTATACGGAACAACCTTAAAATGGTAGCTTAGCGCGCATTTCGTGCCTGACTTTGGGAGTAAGCATTTACCTCTGCCAAAAGCAGGCTTAAATGTAGGTGTCTAGCTGATGGCAGTTAGGCGCACAAATTCGTATATTCTATAATATCACACCTAAATTCTGGGAACACTTCTCACCCACCCATGTCCCTCTCATGACCACGCTCCCTTTGGAGTTGTGCGCTATGAAATCTAAGCATGCACGTTGTAGAATAGGATGTAGATGACACTAAACTGTTCAAAAGTTGTTAAAACGCATGTGGATTGTGAAAAATTGCAGGCGGATCTTAGGAAATTGGAAGACTGGGCGTCCAAATGGCAGATGAAATTTAATATGGACAAATACAAAGTGATGCACATTGGGAACAATAACCCGAATCACAGTTACCAGATGCTAGGGTCCACCTTGGGGGTTAGCTCCCAAGAAAAGGATCTGGGTATCATTGTAGACAATACGATGAAACCTTCCGCTCAATGTCCGGCGGTGGCCAAAAAAGCAAATAGGATGCTGTGAATTATTAAAAAAGGGATGGTTAACAAAACTAAGAATGTCATAATGCCCCTATATCACTCCATGATGCGATCTCATTTGGAGTATTGCGTTCAGTTCTGGTCTCCTTATCTCAAGAAAGATATAGTGGTGCTAGAAAAGGTTAAAAGAAGAGCGACCCAAGATGGTAAAGGGGATTGAACGCCTCTCGTATGAGGAAAGACTAAAATGGGTAGGGCTCTTCAGCTTAGAAAAGAGATGGCTGAGGAGAGATATGAATTGAAGTCTACAAAATCCTGAGTAGCGTAGAATGGGTACAAGTGGATTGATTTTTCACTTCTTCAAAAATTACAAAGACTAGGGGACACTCGATGAAGTTACATGGCATTGCTCTTAAAACCAATAAGAGGAAATTTTTTTTCACTCGGAGAATAGTTAAGCTCTGGAACCCGTTCCAGAGGATGGAGTAAGAGCAGATAGCGTAGCTGGTTTTAAGAAAGGTTTGGACAAGTTTCTGGAGGAACAGTCCATAGTCCGTTATTGAAAAAGACATGGGGAAGCCACTGCTTGCCCTGTATTGGTATCATGGACTATTGCTATACCTTAGGTTTTGGCCAGGTACTAGTGACCTGGATTGGTCATCATGAGAACGGGCTATTAGGTTTGGACCATTGGTCTGACCCAGTAAAGCTATTATCCCAGGACAAGCAGGCAGCATATTCTTAACGCATGGGTGACGTCACCGACGGAGCCCTCGGTACGGACCTTTTTAACTAGAAAGTTCTAGTTGGCCGCACCGCGCGTGCGCGAGTGCCTTCCCGCCCGACGGAGGAGTGCGTGGTCCCCAGTTTCTTCGTTTCCGCGGAGCGAAGAAGACGCGTGTGTTTTTTCAACGGCCGTTGAACTCACTTTTTGCCTTCCCGCTCGCGAATTTTTTCTTATTTTCTTTATCTTTACCTTCGGGTTTTCTTTCTACTTGATTTGCAAAAAAAAAAAAAAAAAAAAACTTAGATTTTTTCTACCTTTTTTCGCTTTGCCCCGGCGGGGCCTGTTGCCATTATCCAGGCCTCGGGGTTCGATTTTGCGGAGGCTGTTTTCCCCTTCATGCCCCCGCAGGTCGGTTTCAAGAAGTGCCAGCGGTGTGCACGCCCGATCTCCCTCACTGACCCACACAATTGGTGTTTACAGTGTTTGGGGCCAGAGCATCGGGCGGACTCCTGCACCCGCTGTGCCACTCTTAAAAAGCGGACGCTTAAAAACCGACAAATCCAACAAAATCTTTTATTCGGCACCGGGTCGACGATGGACTCCTCGGCATCGACAGCGGTACCATCCAAATCGGCACCGTCTACTTCGACGCCGCCCGACCCCGCATCGGCGCCGCTGGCGCAAGGTAAGCCGGCTAAGAAGCCTCCCCCTTCCCTCGAACGCCCACCAGCCACAGTGGCGACACCGACCCTGCCGGCCTCGCGCCGACCCCGAAAGCGCTCCGCCCCGATTTCGGTGAGTGCCTCGTCATCGGCCTCCTCATCGCCGGGGCGTGGAGCGGCACCTAAGGAACCGAAGCAAAAGAAAGCGGTTCCGGTGCCTCCCCTGGATGACCGAATTGCGGCCATCCTCCAGGTTCAACTGCAAGATCAGCTGAAACGTCAGCTCGAGCAACTGTTGCCTACTATCCTGGCACCGCTCCTTCCGGTACCAGACCGGCCCGAGCCCCGTACCGAGCCACCGGTATCCACCCCATCGGTACCTATTAATACCTCCATGCCGATTCTCTCGGCCCAACAACTTCAGGCCAATCCTGTGTTTCAATCCCAGGCCACTGCGGATCCTCCTCGGGACCGAGCGGAGCAACATTCTTCCCGGGACCGGGACCGACGCCGGTCCTCTTCTCCCGGTACCGTTTCGGTACGCTCTGGGAAATCTTTGTCCAAGACTCACCATACCGAACCTTCCACCCCGGTGTCGCGTCATGCACACCCAGAGGTCCGGGACCCAGACTTGTGGGAAGAGTCCCCTCCCGGTACCGAGGAGGACCTCTCCTCCTCTGATGAGGATCCCTCAGCTCCTGACACCACCTCCAAACCTGAGCAATCCTCCTTCTCAAAGTTTCTCAGGGAGATGTCTGCCGCCCTATCTCTCCCTCTGGAGTCAGACTCCAAGAAATCCCAAGCCTTTCTAGAGGCTCTGGATTTTGAGCAACCTCCCAAGGAGTTTCTTAAACTACCCGTGCATGACATCCTACGGGAGACCTTCTATAAAAATTGGGAGAACCCCCTTACAGTGCCTGGGGCCCCCCGCAAGTTGGATAACCTCTATAGGGTTATCCCTATTCCAGGATTCGATAAGTCACAACTCCCCCATGAGTCTCTCCTGGTTGAATCCACCTTAAAGAAGACTCAGGGCTCCAGTGTCTATGCCTCCACCCCTCCTGGCAGAGAGGGCAAAACCATGGACAAGTTTGGCAAGAGGCTCTATCAGAATGCCATGCTGGCCAACAGGGCGAACAACTATTCCTTCCATTTTTCATTCTACATGAAACACTTGGTCCAACAGCTGTCCGCTCTCCAGAAGTATCTCCCAGAGAGGAAGATCCCACTCTTTCAACAACAGATCTCTAGTCTCCTCCAATTGAGAAAGTTTCTGGTCCGCTCGATATATGATTCCTTCGAGCTTACCTCCCGTGCCTCTGCCATGGCTGTAGCCATGCGCCGCCTGGCCTGGCTGAGAGTCTCAGACTTGGACATAAATCACCAGGATCGTCTGGCCAACGCCCCTTGTCTTGGGGATGAACTGTTTGGAGAGTCTCTGGATTCCACCACCCAGAAACTCTCTGCGCATGAAACCAGGTGGGACACCCTGATTAAACCAAAAAAGAAAGCTCCACCTGCACGACCTTACAGGCCTCAATCCTCATACCAGCGCAGATTCTCAGCCAGGCCACTCAATCCGCCTTCCCAACAGTCTCGGCGGCCACGGCAGCAACATCACCAGGCGCAGGCTCGTTCTCAATCCACTCAGCCTAACAAGCCTCTTCTTCTGCTAAACCGTCTCAGCCCTTTTGACTCTTCTCTCCAGGGCATAGCCAGTCTTCCACCTTCACTACCTCTTCCACAACCAATCGGGGGTCGTCTCCTCATATTCTTCAGCCGTTGGGAGGTCATCACATCGGACCAGTGGGTCCTCAACATCATCCACCACGGCTACTCTCTCAACTTCCAGACTCTTCCTCCGGACAACCCTCCCGTAGAGTCTGCTTCTCACTCATCTCAAATCCCCCTCCTCCTGAGGGAGGTTCAATCCCTCCTTCTCCTCAATGCCATCGAAGAGGTACCTCCAGAACAAAGGGGTCAGGGATTCTAATCCCGCTACTTCCTGGTTCCCAAAAAGACGGGAGACCTCCGTCCCATTCTCGATCTCAGGGACCTCAACAAACATCTCGTCAAGGAGAAGTTCAGAATGCTCTCCCTTGCCACGCTCTACCCTCTTCTTTCTCAACCCGACTGGCTATGTTCCCTGGACCTCAAGGAGGCCTACACTCACATCTCCATCAATCAGAATTCTCGCCGCTACCTGCGTTTCCAGGTGCACCACCGTCACTATCAGTACAAGGTGCTCCCCTTTGGCCTCGCCTCATCTCCCAGGGTATTCACCAAGTGCCTTATAGTGGTAGCGGCCTTCCTCAGATCTCACAACCTCCAGGTGTTCCCCTACTTGGACGATTGGTTGGTGAAAGCACCTTCGTCTCAACTTGTGCTACAGGCTACTCATCACACCATCTCTCTCCTCCATCTCTTGGGGTTCGAGATCAACTACCCCAAGTCGCATCTGCTTCCCACCCAGCGACTTCAATTCATCGGAGCAATTCTGGACACCACCCTAATGAGGGCTTTCCTTCCCTCCGATCGTCAGCAGACCCTGCTCCACCTCTGTCGTCAGGTCCTCATGCATCCCACCATTCCTGCCCGACAAATGATGGTCCTCCTGGGCCACATGGCATCGACAGTTCATGTCCTTCCTCTGGCACGTCTCCATCTCCGAACACCCCAATGGACTCTAGCCAACCAATGGTCACAGACTACGGATCTTCTTTCTCATCCCATCTCTGTGACATCATCTCTTCAGCAATCTCTCCAATGGTGGTTGAACTCCTCAAATCTTTCCAGGGGTCTGCTCTTTCATCTGCCCCCTCACTCCATGACCATCACCACAGATGCCTCCCCCTATGCGTGGGGAGCCCACCTAGGAGATCTACGCACCCAGGGTCTTTGGACCCCACAGGAGCGTCAGCATCACATCAATTTCCTGGAACTCAGAGCCATGTTCTACGCCCTCAAGGCTTTCCAACATCTTCTCTGCCCTCAGGTTCTTCTCCTGTGCACAGACAATCAAGTCGCCATGTACTACATAAACAAACAAGGCGGCACCGGATCTCGCCTCCTTTGTTTGGAGGCTCTACGCATCTGGACCTGGGCCATGGCCCGCAATCTCTTCCTCAAGGCTGTCTATATCCAGGGCGAACAGAACTCCCTGGCCGACAATCTCAGCCGCATCCTTCAACCTCACGAGTGGACACTAGATCCTCCAACACTCCTCTCCATCTTTGCTCGCTGGGGCACTCCGCAGGTGGACCTCTTTGCAGCACCTCACAATCATCAGCTGCCCCACTTCTGTTCCAGACTCTTCTCTCCTCATCGTCTGGCCCCGGATGCATTCCTGCTCGATTGGACGGATCGGTTCCTGTATGCCTTCCCTCCACTTCCTCTGTTGTTGCGGACCTTGTTCAAACTCCGCAAGGACAGGGCCACCATGATTCTCATCGCTCCTCGGTGGCCCCGACAACACTGGTTCTCCCTCCTGCTCCAACTCAGCTCCAGGGAGCCCATTCCTCTTCCTGTGTTTCCTACTCTACTTACACAGCAGCATCAATCTCTACTACATCCCAATCTGTCTTCGCTCCACCTGACAGCTTGGTTTCTCTCGGGCTGACCTCTCCAGAGAATCTATCTCAGCCTGTCCGTCTCATTTTGGACGCCTCCCGGAAACCGGCCACCCTCCAATGTTACCATCAGAAGTGGACCCGGTTCTCCTCATGGTGTCTACGGCATCATCAGGATCCCACCTCTTTGGCGGTGGAATCTGTACTGGACTATTTGCTCTCCCTGTCCAATGCTGGTCTCAAATCTACCTCCATCAGAGTCCACCTCAGTGCCATCACTGCGTTTCACGAACCTATCCTCGGAAAACCTCTCACGGCTCATCCTCTGGTTTCCCGGTTCATGAGAGGTCTCTTCAATGTCAAACCACCTCTGAAACCTCCTCCTGTCGTCTGGGACCTGAATGTGGTTTTATCAGCACTCATGAAACCTCCGTTTGAGCCTCTTGCCACAACTTCGCTCAAATTCCTTACTTGGAAGGTGCTTTTCTTAATTGCCATCACCTCTGCCAGGAGGGTTAGTGAACTGCATGCACTGGTCGCCGATCCACCATTCACTGTTTTTCACCATGACAAGGTGGTCCTGCGTACCCATCCAAAATTCCTTCCAAAGGTGGTCTCAGCTTTTCACCTCAACCAGTCCATTGTGTTGCCCGTCTTTTTCCCTAAACCCCATTCTCATCCTGGGGAACAGGCGCTGCACACGCTGGATTGTAAGCGTGCCCTGGCCTACTACCTTGACCGTACCAGGGCTCACCGCTCATCTCCTCAGCTCTTTTTGTCATTCGACCCTAACCGTCTAGGGCGTCCTGTCTCCAAACGGACGCTTTCCAATTGGCTTGCTGCCTGTATTGCGTTCTGCTATGCTCGGGCCGGTCTATCACTGGAAGGTGCTGTCACGGCACACAGAGTCCGAGCTATGGCTGCTTCTGTGGCTTTCCTCCGTTCCACGCCCATCGAGGAAATCTGCAAGGCGGCCACTTGGTCCTCAGTTCACACGTTCACTACTCACTACTGTCTGGATGCCTTTTCCAGACGGGATGGACACTTCGGCCAATCTGTGTTACAAAATTTATTTTCCTAATGGCCAACCATCCCTCCTCCCTCTTTGTTAGCTTGGAGGTCACCCATGCGTTAAGAATATGCTGCCTGCTTGTCCTGGGATAAAGCACAGTTACTTACCGTAACAGGTGTTATCCAGGGACAGCAGGCAGATATTCTTACGTCCCACCCACCTCCCCGGGTTGGCTTCTTAGCTGGCTTATCCTAACTGGGGACCACGCACTCCTCCGTCGGGCGGGAAGGCACTCGCGCACGCGCGGTGCGGCCAACTAGAACTTTCTAGTTAAAAAGGTCCGTACCGAGGGCTCCGTCGGTGACGTCACCCATGCGTTAAGAATATCTGCCTGCTGTCCCTGGATAACACCTGTTACGGTAAGTAACTGTGCTTTCTTGTGTTCTTATGGACCCAGTAAAGCTATTCTTATGTTTGCATGGATCTGCCATATGTTTTAATTACTGCCAATCAAGAGCTTGTTAATGCCAATAAATAAATATTGTCTGATTAGCTAATTATATGCAAATCAGCTCTGGGTGAGCTATCCAGAATTTGGCGGATTGTGTGAAATTGGATGTTGCCTTTCTAGTTCTGTGTGGTGAGGGAGCGTGATGCAGGCAACGTCAGCTCTAAGTGTTGGGGTACAAACAGACTTATGCTTGCAGCATAGAGTGGAGGAATAGCCTAATGGGTTAATACAGTGGGCTGAGAACCAGGGGAACCAGGTTCAATTCCCACTGCAGCTCCCAGTGACTCTGGGCAAGTTATCTAACACTTCATTACCCCTTGTACCCCCCCCCCCCCCCCCACCCACCCAAAGCCTTGAGCCCATTAGGGACAGTGAAAGTACATAAATATAACATGTAAACTGCTTTAGTTGAACCACTGAAAAGTTGTATATCAAGGTACAAACAGATGTCCCCCCCCCTCTGATAATTCAAACTGTTGAAGTTAACTGTGGCATTCTGTAAGATATTTTGGCCAATCCTTCTTTGAGCTTGCTACTGTACAGTACTTTAAATTGTACGAATCTGTTTTTTTCAGAATTTCTACTGAAAGCCCAGGCATAGAAACAGCTCTGTCTGCTCTCTGACTTTTCTTGCCTTTTAGCTGTTAGGATATAAGATGGAATACAAATTAAAGCAGACATAATATGTGCTTAAGTTGTGTTCTCGATAGAATTTCATTGTTGTCTGTTAATCCCTTTTATGTATCTAATCTTGCAGTGTGAAATAAAAGTGGCAATGTCAAAGGAACAGTATCAGCAACAGCAGTGGGGAACTAGAGGAGGAGGAGGAGGAGGAGGAGGCGGTGGGGGGTTTTCATCAAGAACTCGAGGAAGAGGTGGTAAGAATACTTTTAAAAAAACCAAAAAAAAAAAACCCACAACTATAATAAATATTTTTTTTGTCATATTTTAACAGCTATATCTAATGTGCTAAATGTAGCAATTTTGTTCTGAAATAGGCCCTGCTCAGAATTGGAACCAGGGATACAACAACTACTGGAATCAAGGCTATGGCAATTACGGATATGGCAACCAAGGTTATGGGGGCTATGGTGGCTATGACTACACTGGCTATAACAGCTACTATGGATATGGTGACTATAGCAGTGAGTATATTTTGGGGGGGTTTTTGTAGCCTCTGCTCCAAATAAATGACATGAACAGTGTTCAAGAAAATAATCACTCGATTGGCAAAAAGGATGAGTTTGAACAGATAAGGCTGGTCCCTGTCAGTCGATCAAATGTTTTCAATAATCCAGTTTTATCATATTTCCTGAGCTTTGTTCACATCTTATAAAGCAGTTTAGTTTAGCCTCGCAATGAAAAATCCTATATTCAGTATGATATTCTTACTTTGGTTTCTGTTAAACATTAACTTGCCCAGAACATACATGCCAAAGCAACTACAGAAGTTTTAGGTAATCTAAGAAAGGGGTAGCTGAAACTGCAAAATTGCTTTTGGGTTTACAGAAACTACAGTAGTACTAAACTTCAATATTAAATTATCCAGTGTAATAGACAACCAGATAGTCTTAAATTTCAGGATAACGATTAAATTTGCTAGCCATGCCCTGAAAGCAGAAGGTTTCAGTTAAAGATTAACATGCGTCTTCCATTCTTTGGAAATATTTAGGATGCATAACATGATAGTGACCCAATACTGTTTCCAGTGTAACAGGTGAGACATTCTAGACAAGTGGGTTGTATCCCAATGATCGTATGCTATGTGCAGAAGGAATCCACTTCAGATTTTTTCTTTGACTTTCCTGTACTTCACTGGAACCTATAGCACCACCTACAGTTTTTTTTCCCATCTGCAGAAGTGCCTAAAGGAGTGTTTCTGTTTTGCTTGCTTGTTTTTTAATTTTTTGTGTTTGTTTTCAACCCCTTTTTGGGCTTTCTTTGTGCTTGGGGTGAGCATTGAGAACACACAGACTTCGGTCTGCATCTAAGAACATAAGAAGTTGCCTCTACTGGGTCAGACCAGAGGTCCATCGCGCCCAGCGGTCCGCTCCCGCAGCGGCCCATCAGGCCTATGACCTGTGAAGTGGTCCCTGACTATTCCTATAACCTACCTCTACTTCTAATCCCAGTGAGTACCTGTTGGCCAGCCTGCATTGGTTTCTTAGGAGCTCGGGACCATCCTCACATTTTTTCTTCTTACTGCTGAACTGGGGTTTGAGTGCAGGCTGTAAGGCATACCTAGGAGACTCGGCAGTGTTTTTCACATCCACCCTTTCCTATGTGCTTCTGTTGGTTTGCGAGAGTGGGGGAGAAAGGAAATAGGAAGAATTGGGGTGGAAGAGAGGAAGGGAGAGAGAATCATTGTACATGGGAAAAAATAAGACCTAGTGCCTTCTTTGGGCCCAAAATTAATATGACTCTCTTATTTTTGAAGAAACAGTATGATGCAGTGATACTCGTACTGTAAGAGAGCTGAGACAGGCTGCAGCACATTTCCAGCACAGGTCACAATGAGTAAGGCTGTTACAGCCTGTGAGGAGGGGAGATTGTCTGAATTTGGCAGTTTTTGAGATTTCTGCATGTCTCGTGGTCCCACAGGTCAAGTTGGTCCCAAGCTTCTATGGGCCCGCAAAAGAATGATAGACTCTGGTCCTATAGACTCTTCTGTGCCCAGCAACTGGCTGCTTAGATTCTATATACCAGTTTATAGTCCTTATTTTGGTCAGTTTCTGGTATTCCTTTGACTCTCAGGTTGCTGCGCCGAGATTTGTTTCTTGATCTTCTATTCACGCCAGTAAGTCCACCAGGCTAGATGCCGTCTGTTCTAGCACAGCCTTGGTGTCTGTGACAGTGTGGAACATGTGCTCTTCTGAAGCAGCAACCCAGCCGCCCAAGTCCCCGACCTCCGCTCAAAGTTCTGCAAGAGCCACTTTCACATCATCCCAGACGCCCACCATCTCCTCTTTCAATTCACAAAACCAGGACTCCATAATTTTCTGCAAAGGAGAAGCATCATTTAAGGTACGAGGCGTCAAGTGTGTAGACGGAGTGGCCGTGGATTGCTGCGCCATCGTGTTTTTCTCCAACGGCATTCCGGTAGATTCTGATTGTTTGTTGTTTTTTTTTTCTTAATCGTTGCTCCGTTATACTTACCGTATTTGCCGGCGTATAGGACGACTGGGCGTATAAGACGACCCCCCAACTTTTAGTTAAAAAATAGAGTTTTGTGTTATACTCGCCGTATAAGACGACCCCTTCTTCCTTCTCCACCCCTTTGTATTCCCCCATGTGCTTTCAGCGTTCTTCTCCCTCCTCTGTCTTCAAGTACTTTCAGAGTCCTTCCTCCCCCCCTCCTGTCTTCACCATGGCATTTCAGCGTCCTTCTCCCCCCCTCCTTCTCTACCGCCCCGGGTGCAGCACAGCCAGCCAGGTCCCCTTACTTTTGCGGCACTTCCCCGACCGACCGACAACAGCCCGGGTCCGACAAACTTCCCTGCCCTTAACCGTGAATCTAAATTACCTTCTTACAGCTGCTGTAAGAAGGTAATTTAGATTCGCGGCTACAGGGCAGGGAGGATTGTCGGACCCGGGCTGTTATCGGTCGGTCGGGGAAGTGCCACAAAAGTAAGGGGACCTGGCCGGCTGTGCTGCAACCGGGGCGGGGCGGCCGCCCCTCTCTCTTGGTACCGCGAGGTTACTCTCCTTCTCCTTACCTGCCATGCCTGCAGCACAGAGCCGAACGGAAGTCTTCCCGACGTCAGCGCTGACGTCGGAGGGAGGGAGGGCTTTGTTTAAGCTTTGTTTAAGCCCTCCCTCCCCTCCGACGTCAGCGCTGACGTCGGGAAGACTTCCATTCGGCTCTGTGCTGCAAGCAGAGAAGGTAGGGAGAAGAAGAGCCGCGCAACTGAATACATCCAGCCCCGCAAGTAAGGGCATGTAAACTGTACCCGGCGTATAAGATGACCCCCGACTTTGGGGAGGATTTTAAGGTACTAAAAAGTCGTCTTATACGCCGGCAAATACGGTATATTTTTTGAGTTTCTTGCGTCTCGCCATACATACAATTAAATAAATCAAATTTTCCAGTTAGATGCCAATACTGCTCATGGGAAGCACTTTTACCACTCGTATGCTCAAGACCCGTTGGAGCTCAAGAATTATGCTGCCATTCCTTGGAGTGGTGTCAGTTCCTCCGGGCTTTCCCATTCTAATATATGAGTAACCAATGCCAATCGAAAATGTTGTTACAAAAAAAAAAAAAAACACCTCTAACAAGGATGGAGCCCATAAATGTTGGAAGGTTTTATAAAATGTATTGGAAAAGCCATCCAGGGAAGTACCCCCAGGGGGGGACTGAATAACTTTAAGCACTTCCTCCAAATCTATCAGCTGAAATAATTGAAGAATCTCTCCATCCCTCAATGTCTCTGGTGGGATCTGCTCCAAATACTCCTCAACTTATGAACATGCAGGCTATATGAGCTTACTCTGGATTTTTGTGGAGCTGGATTTTTGTCCAGCTCTTGTGATTTTTGTTCAGCTTGGATGAACTTTGGCTGCTGTGTACCCTTGGGTTGGGGGGCAGAGTCAGCCTGACAATTTATTTCTTTTGAATTATTTATTTATTTATTTAGTTTAATTCACTATTAGCACACTAGTTTGTGCACTAGTTCAACCACACATATTGCACAATTTGGAGTTATCCAAGGATGTTGGGTGTATGATTGTGGCAGCTGAGCATTAGGGGCGTTGTTTCCCCATTTGTGGGCTGTGGGACTGAGGACTCCCCATTCACATATAAAAAATTATTTGTTTTCAGCACTATCTCCCCCCCTCACCCAAATTGGGTCGGGGGGGAAACATTTTCCAGTACTCCTCTATTGTGTGTTTTGTACTTAAAATCTATCTACAAAACCAAACATACAGACATTCCAGCTTTCATTGACAAATATCTGATTCCGTATACTTCCTGGATGCTCCGATCCAATAATCAAAATTTACTAGTAATTTCATCCATCCGTGAGATATTCAATGAGACAACCCACAAAGCCATTTTATCGGTCATCGTCCCCTCTCTTTGGAACGCCCTACCATTAGACATCAAATTAGAACCCTCCCTGATCAAATTCAAATCCCAAATCAAAACTTTTATTTTTAAGGATGTCTATAACACTTGAGACGAGTCCCCTTATACAGAGAATGCCAAGCACTCCAGCAGAAAAAGAAAAACGCTTCCCAAGAAGCGACCCCCTTCCTACTGTATTCTCCTTTCTCCCTTCCCTTTTCTTTTTTTATCTCAATGTATTTTTTTATTCCCCCGTTCCCCCCTCCCTTTGGACTCAGTATATTTTGGTTTGTAAACCCCAGTAATTTTATTTCTAATTTTTACTTCATATTGTCTTATTTTCAGTTTTTAGCTGTACTTTACTATAAAATTAGTGTAAACTGTTTAGCTATTCCTTGATGGCTGGTATATCAAGTGACAAATAAACTTTGAAACTTGAGTAGAACAGTTGTTTTGGGGAATTTTCCCTTTACTGTCTCTACTTCACGTTGCCTATGGGAGCTCTCGGAGCTTGGGTACTAACTGTAAGTGGTTGTATAATAATAATAATAATAACTATTTTTATATACCGCAATACCACAAACAATTCAGAGCGGTTTCCAGAGGAAGAGACCGTATACAGACAGCGATATTACAAAAAATTTTCAAAATTACATTAGCATGGTAATATTATTAAAAATTTTTCCTGGAAGTGTTTTAGAAGTACATCAAGGCAGATGTGGAGTCAGAGAAATTTATCAAAGAGATAAGTTTTGATTGACTTCCTAAAAGTTTGGTAAGAAAGTGCATTTGAGATAAAGTTGGTTAAACTTAGAATTTTGTCAGCCATTCTCTGATGTAGTTAGGGGCTTCTGCAAGTAGACGGATGGGGCATTAGTCAAGTATACTGCTGCAAATGAACAGTTTTTTCAAGAGAGTTAACAGTTGTTGTTTGGGATAAAGGCTGGAAAGTGCTCCAGATTTGGTTTGCTGGGTTCAATTCCAGAGGTGTACGATTCAGTTGGAGAGAGAATAGGGGCAGTGACGGTATCTTTTTTGACTTCTGATTGTACTTTTCTAATCTTGTTTTGGAAGAAGTCCGCTAAGATTCGTGCATTAGGTTGGTAGTAAATGTCTAATTGACACAGTATTGGGGATGAAGTTCTGATACACATTAGACAGAATAACTTTTTGATGTTGAAGTTATTGCTCTTAATTTCTAGAGTGTAGTGGCTTTTTTTTTTTTAAATTTCAGCCTCAGCAATATGGAATTTGTATTTGTTGAGGCTAAAAAAGAAGCCTGGAAAGTCATAGAAAAAAATTCGTCAGAATGGATTCCTTCTGCATATAGCATGCGACCATTAGGATACAACCCACTTGTCTAGAATGTCTCACCTATCTACTGGAAAAGATATTATCAAGGTAAGAACATAATCTCTTTATTTATAGTGCAGGTTTCATGTGGACTCTTCTTTTGAGCCAGATACAATGGTGTGCAAAAGTCCTGCATCATTTGATTTGGTTGATGTGTTTTAAGCTATGTAACCATTTATGTATTTTATTAAATTTTCCATTCTACTATCATATGCTGTTATTGTACACACACATTTGATAAAGGTGTGCCTTTAAATAAATTTTCAGTCCAGAGAAATTTTGTTGGACATTGGCAGGGCTATATGCAATTACTTTATAGATTGAAACCATTGTTGCCAGCATTTGATTTTCGCAGCGTTGTCCATGCTTTAATCTTGAGTAGAGAGGACTATTGTAATTCACTTTACTTGGGAGTTGCTAAAGGGAAACTGAGGGCATTGCAGATGTTAATTAATTCTGCCGCACGATTGATTATGGGGGTTCCTAGGAGTGCACATATATCTCCTGTATTGAAACGGTTGCATTGGTTGCCTATACAGCAAAGAGTGCATTTTAAGATTCTTGCAATCATTCATCAGATACTGTACCATGTCTCCCCAAGGGTATTACAAGAGATGTTTGAAATTTACCGAACTAGAAGAAATTTAAGATCTGGAAATACAATGAAATTGAGTATAGAGGGTCGGATGTCGATTGTGCATGTCAGGATTGGAGCATCAGTGATGTCTGTGGCCGGTGTGAAGCTTTGGAATGCCCTGCCTGGCATTCTGCGATTTTTGTGTGGGGAAGACCAATTTTAAGAAAATGCTAAAAACGCAGCTTTTTGTCAATGCCTTCCTATGCTAATGTTCCAGTAGCCTCTTCAGTTTTAAGAGATAGTGTTAAAGAATATTCTTGCCTTGAATTTAATATTCAGTGCTTTTCTGCATCTTAAAAGTTGAAATTATGATTTGATAATGTTTGTATTGATATTGTATTATTTTTCCTGGGGGGATGGGAAACTTATGTTTATTGTTTATATCACATGTTCAGCGACCAAAGGGCGACGAGGATAATATGTATGTAAGCAATGTGTAAACCTCATAGTTTTATGCAGTATATAAATTGTTAATTAATTAAATAAATCAATAAATAAATGTATTGTGCTCGTATGGCTGTATGATATTAAATTGTAGTAACGGATTCTGTTATATTACTATTAGTTTTACTTTTATTTCTATAGTTAGCCCTGAAGAGGGCTGTTTTGTCCTGTCTACTGCTTTCAATATTTGATTGGCCAGCCTTTGCTCTAGCAGAAAAGCTAACACCTTTCAGGCATAGAGTGGACCAGCTTCACCAGATGCTCAAGGGTGATAATCCAATTCCAAGCTTCAATCAATGACACAATCAGCTCTTGCTTTGTTGGCTGTTTATTTGGTATTTCCAGTGACCGCTTGTGCCATAGGTTCTAAATTGGCTTGGGATCTGGTGACTTGAGCAGGCCAATCAATTGTCTTCACTCCCTTCTTTCTCATCTATTTGAGTACAGTTTTTGCTCGAGGACATGGTGCATTATCATCTTGAAAGAAGTAATCACCAGGAAACAAGTTCTCTGCTGAAGGCAACATGTGTTTCTGCAGGATTTCAATGTACTTCACTGCATTCACCATGCCTGCTACAAGCCAACCAATACCGCTTGCCGCCATACATCCCCATATCATGACCTTTGTAGGATGCTTAACTGATAGGTTAAAACATTCTGGCTCGTATTCTTCCCCTGGACATTTGCATACATACATACATACATACATACATACATTCTGCACTGCTCACCCAAGATGCAGAAAGTGCTCTCATCACTAAATAACACCTTAAGCGTCTCTCCAGACCGGCACAGCTTCACTGAAGGGTAATAGCTCACCATGACCCGCAGGTAGAGACAGAGACATAAACCTTTGGCTGTACTACAAGTGGGCTGTGCAGTCCCTAATAAACTCAGTCTGCTCTCAGTCTCCAGCAGGTGGTGGTAAGCTATTGCAGTCTTCCCTGGTTTCGTGTAGGGCTGTTGGAATTTGTTTAGTGGCCTTCTGGTGCCAGACTGAGCTTGGGGGGGGGGACCCTTTCAGGGGTCTGTCCGACCTCAGGGGTGTCACAATCGACGGGTCGCGTCCCTCCCCCCCCCATTTCCTCCACCCTCCTAAAAAAATTTCTGTAGAGGTGCCTCAGCTGTAAGCCTTGCCACTGATAACCAGCAAGGCATATGGCTTAGAGAACCTGTGGGGTCTGTTCAATTGTCCCATATTGCCGGGGGAGGAGGGGGTGGATGCGAAATCCTGAGGCAGTGCTGGTCTGAAGGAAAGCCTTCAATTGAGGTAAATTACAGTTAATTGCTAACCAGCACTTTTTATTTTTCAGCTAGTAGCGGTTTTCACAAAAAGCACTTTTAAAGGGACAAAGTGCTCCTTGTGTTCCCGCCTTGAGGTCGATGTGGCAAGTCTGTGTTAGTTTTGTGGTGGTTGCCGCAAAGGGGAATCCTTGTAGACTTCAGAAGTCGGCAAGAAGGGCTCCCCTTAGCGAGTGCTTTGTGCGTCGGCAACATAAGAATAGTCTTACTGGGTCAGCCATCAAGCCCAGTAACCTGTTCTCATGGTGGCCAATCCAGGTCACTAGTACTTGGCCAAAACCCAAGGAGTATCAATATTCCATATTACCGATCTAGGGCAAGCAGTGGCTTCCCCCATGTCTTTCTCAATAAGACTATGGACTTTTCCTCCAGGAACTTGTTCAAACCTTTCTTAAAACCAGCTATGCTATCCGCTCTTACCACAACCTCTAACAATGTGTTCCAGAGCTTAACTATTCTCTGAGTGAAAAAATATTTCCCTGTAACTTCAAATGCCCCCTAGTCTTTGTAATTTTTGAAGGAGTGAAAAATCGATCCACTTGTACCCGTTCTACGCCACTCAGGATTTTGTAGACTTCAATCATATCTCCCCTCAGCTGTTCTTTTTCCAAACTGAAGAGCTCTAACCTTTTTAGTCTTTCCTCGTATGAGAGGAGTTCCATCCCCTTTATCATCTTGGTTGCTCTTCTTTGAACCTTTTCTAGCGCCACTATATCTTTCTTGAGATAAGGAGACCAGAATTGACCGCAATACTCCAGATGAGGTTGCACCATGGGAGCAATACAGGGACATTTTAATATTCTTAGTCTTGTTAACCATCCCTTTTTAAATAATTCCTAGCATCCTGTTTGCTTTTTTGGCCACCACTTCACATTGGACATAAGGTTTTATCGCATTGTCTACGATGACACTCTGATCCTTTTCTTGGGCCCGGGCTTCCCCTACCTGCCCATGCAGGAATTTCCCCATCCGCTGGATCAGAAAGAAAAAAGGGTTTCCCATAGCGCAGATAGTGCTGGGGACTCCCTTGCCACTGCTGCTGGCTTACCTACTTTAGCAGCTGGGGTGGTTCAGGCCTCTGCCGCTGCAGCCTTAGGGGGAGTTTTGTTCAGGTCTAGCACCATAGGCTAAGTCGTGGACCAAATTTTTTATTAAGATACTAAGGGGTCCTTTTATTAAGGTACGCTAACGGATTTAGCGCGTGCTAAATGTGCACCTTAATAAAAGGACCCCTTAGTCTTAGTAGAAGTATAGGGTTACAACCTCTCCAACCCCACGCCGGCTCTGTGATGTAAACAAAATAAATAAATAAATACTTTTCCTCTCTCTTTTAGGTCATAGTTCAAGCTTGCTGTCTTAATACCAGATCTGGCAGGATACACATTTTAAATCTGACTTTTTGTAATCACAAAACAGAAAATAAAATTATTTTTTCTACCTTTTGTTGTCTGGTCATTATTCAGATCATGTTGGGATCCCAGGCTCTGGTTGTCTTTTGATAACTCGCTTGCCAGGGCTCCTTTCTTCTTCCCTCAGCGGTCTGAGACCGGAGGGAGCATCCACAACATGCAGATACTAAGGCAGGAGAGGGCCCGAGGCCAAAGAGGGGTTCCTTCCCTCCCTCCATCAGATGCAGTGCAGCTCCGCCAATGTTAAAAGGAGCTGCATCAAAATCGGAGCCCTGCCGCTGCTGTAGCACATTCCCGCTGCCTCGGTCCCGCCCCTCCTCTGATGTTCTGCAGCGATGGCAGGGCTCCAGTTTCGACGCAGCTCCTTTTAACATTGCACCTGATGGAGGGAGTGAAGGAACAGCGGGCCACATCTCGGCGATGGCAGGAATTGTTTGGCGAGCCAAGTTTTAGTACCCCACGGGCCAGAGTTTGACATGTCTGGTCTAGAGGAAAGCTATTAAAATGGTGTGTGGTCTTCATGATAAGGCGTATGGGGACAGACTTAAAGATCTCAATCTGTATACTTTGGAGGAAAGGTGGGAGAGGGGAGATATGATAGAGACGTTTAAATACCTATTTAATATAACTGCATGAATCGAGTCTCTTTCATTTGAAAGAAAGCTCTGCAATGAGAGGGCGTAGGATGAAGTTAAGAGGTAATAGGCTCCGGAGTAATCTGAGGAAATACGTTTTTACGGAAATGGTGGTGGATGCGTGGAACAGTCTCCCAGAAGAGGCGGTGGACACAGAAACTGTGTCTGAATTCAAGAGGGCCTGGGATAGGCACATGGAATCACTCGGAGAGAGAAAGAGATAATGGTTACTGTGGATGGGCAGTCTAGATGGGCCATTTGGCCTTTATCTGCCGTCATGTTTCTATGGGAGTGTAATGACTGGTCCTTGGTGGATCAGGAGGTAGCTAAGTTTGAGCTGGGCGCTTCTTATTTCTCAGATGTCATGTATGATCTACTGCAGGCTTTGGCTAAGTCCTTGGCTCTTGGTGTGGCCGCTCGCCGTACCCTGTGGCTCTGGGGTTGGTTGGCGAACGTGTCGTCTAAGGCTAAGCTTACTAAATTTCCCTTTCAAGTTGGTTCAGACCTTGACTGACCCTAAGGTGATCCGTCTTCCTGAAGACCGTGCTCATCCGCCTGCTCAGGGGGTGTTGCTCAGGGGCGTTTATGTGATTTTCGTCATTACCAACCTAGTAGGGGGACAGCACCTTTTCCAGCTTCCGGGTCCATTTATTTCAGCTTATGCAGTCCTTTTGGGGGGTCCGCCCAGCCCAATGACTCATTGTGGGCCTTTCCTCTGGTACCGGTGGGCGCCCGGTTGCGGCTTGGAAGAAACGGGCTTTTCAGCAGACCTTGCAGAAGTTGCTCGATCTAAAAGCAGATTGTACCAGTGCCTCCTCAGGAGTTTCGCACCGGCAGGTATTCTATTTACTTCGTGATGCCCAAGAAAGAGGCATCTTTTCGGCCCATATTGGATCTGAAGGTAGTCAACGGAGTACTATGGGTTCTGTCTTTTCGTATGGAGACCCTGAGATCTGTCATTATCCCAGGACAAGCAGGCAGGTATTCTCACTAGTGGGTGATGTCATCAGACAGAGCCCCGGTACGGACGTCTCACAAGCACGTGTTGCTTGTAGAAACTTAAAAGTTTCTAGATGCCCGCACCGCGCATGCGCCGGTGCCTTCCCGCCCGGAGGTCCGGGCGTGTCTCCTCAGTTCTTTTCTTTCCGCGGAGCTGAGAAGTTCAACTTCATCATGCGCTAGCTGAATTCAGTTAAATTTGCCTTCCTTGTCCGCGTTTTCGCTTTCTTTTAATTACAGTTAACAGTACTTTTCTTTTTCAGTTAAAAAAAAAAAAAAAAAAGAAGATTATTTCCTCCGGCGGGTCGAACGGGCCGGCCACGTGGCTCAGGCCCACTGGCTTCGACCTCGCGGCGGAGATTTTCCGGCCTATGTCCCGGCCAATCACCGGGTTTAAAAAGTGCAGCAAGTGCCAACGCGCGATTTCACTTACGGACCCTCACCGGCGCTGTTTGCAGTGTTTGGGCCCTGACCACATTCCGAAATCGTGCAGGCCTTGCTCTACCCTTACGGCACGCTCATTCAAACGGCTTTGCCTATTGTGGGAATCGATGTTCAAGATGGACGCAGCTAAGGATCCCTCAGCCTCCACTTCATCTGATACCTCCCCGGTTCGGGCGAAACCGGTATCGACCCCTCCTGCATCGAGTGTGGTGAAACCGGCATCATTCATCCCGACACCATCCACGAGCTCGACGTCGGTGCCTGCCCCGGTCTCCTCGGTTCAGGTACCTCTTCCTTCCACAGTGCCACCAGTGGTCATCAAAGTGCCGAAAGCTACTAAGCAGAAGCACTCGACCTCGAAGGAGCGCGATGACCGTGCAGGAGGACCCCCTTTCGGTGCGGATCCCTCCTTATCGGCTTCGCTGCGGTCCATGCTGGAAGCTCAATTCGTTGAGCTCATGCAGACCATCGGACCCGGGCTCATCGCTGCCATACAGGGTGACCTCCCGGTACCGGTCCAAAGGGGCGGTCCGCCCCCTCCCCCTCCTCCACGCCGTTCAACCTCGAAAACCGACGAGGACGAACGGGGGAGGGCGGCGATGCCCATGCGGCAAGCCTCGCTTACCGATATGCCGCCATTAGAGCCCATTACGCCTCCGCGCCAACATGGGACCAGACCTCCGATCGATACTCAAAGCCCTGGGCATAGTCAGGAAGAGTTCTTCCGTACTCCTTACCAGACTTGGGTAGCATCGCAAGAATCCGCATCGCAACCCCAGTTGCGATCCACCGCTTCCAGCCCTATCCACCACTTGGGGGCCTCGGGAGACCATGCGATGCACAGACGATCCCGATCCCCGTCCCGCCACCGAGACGGGCACCGATCAAGACACTCATCCTGGCACTCTTCACGCCATTCGGAGGTGTCACCGCAGAAAAAACTGCAACGTATGGGATACTCCTCATCAGAGGTGTCCCCTCCGGAGGGACCAGAGTACGAGGAGACACCCGTACCCGACTCTCCTTGCCACTCCCCGATGTCCATGGACCCGGAGGCCTCTTCCTCCTCCAGCCCGTCCCACAGACCGACGCTGGCGGATCAATTGTCTTTCTCATCATTCCTCCGACAAATGGCGGATGATCTGGATGTGACCCTTGACACGGGCTCCCGATACTCCAAAGAGTATCTGGACACCATGCATTTACCTAACCCTCCAACGGAGTCGCTTCGGCTCCCCCTGCATAAATTGCTGGATCAGACCTTCATGCAGTGTTTCGAAACACCGTACTCCATACCGGCGATCCCCAGCAAACTCGATGCTCGATACCGCATCGTGCACCATAAAGGGTTTGAGGGCCCTCAACTCTCCCACCAATCCCTACTGGTCGAGTCCTCTCTTAAACGCTCTCATCCCTCTCAGGTCTATGCCTCTGTACCGCCGGGCCGAGAGGGGAGAACGATGGACAAATTTGGTAGAAAATTCTATCAAAACTCCATGATGGCGTCACGGGTGCTGAACTACAATTTCTTTTTCTCTTCCTATCTGGAGTTCTTCTTGCCGGTGCTCCGCAAGTTCACTCCATTCATAGACACCCAAGCTCGATTCGAGTTCGAGGAAGTGGTAGCCTCCCTCTCCCAATTACGCCTCCAGCTGATGCAATCCTCCTTCGATGCATTCGAACTCTCGGCACGTGCTGCCGCAAGCGCGGTAGCCATGCGTCGCCTGGCATGGCTCCGTACAATCGATATGGATCCCAACCTCCAGGACAGACTCGCCAACGTACCATGTGCGGGAGCTGACCTGTTCGATGAGTCTATCGAAACTGTTACCAAGAAGCTGTCGGATCACGAAAAATATTTTCAATCCATCCTGCGGCCCAAACCCAAACCTCAACAGTCTCGACCTTCCAGGCCACCCCTGATTTACCAGCGGCGTTACATGCCCAGACAAACGCCTGCTGCGAGACAACCTGCGAAGAGACAACCTCCCCAGAAGTCTCAGCAAAAACCTCAGCCACCGGCTGCACCTAAGGCTCCCCAGCCCTTTTGACTCCCCTCCTGGGAGCATAACCGACACCGTTCTGCACTCAGCCTCTCCCATAGGGGGCCGCCTCCATCTTTTTTACCATCGATGGGAGGCCATAACCACGGACCTATGGGTCCTTACCATCATAAGAGAAGGTTACTCTCTTCAATTCCATCGGGTCCCCCCGGACCATCCTCCAAGAGAGTATCCTTCAAGCTCGACACAGACCGCCCTTCTTCTTCAGGAAGTCCAAACCTTACTTCAGCTTCGGGCTGTCGAGCCGGTCCCGTCAGACCAATTGAACCGAGGGTTCTACTCCCGGTACTTCCTCGTCCCGAAGAAAACGGGCGACCTGCGACCCATTTTAGACCTTCGGGCCCTCAACAAGTTTCTGGTCAAAGAGAAGTTTCGCATGTTGACTTTGGCTTCTCTATACCCCCTCCTCGAGCAGAACGACTGGTTATGCTCCCTGGATCTCAAGGAGGCCTACACTCACATCCCCATTCACCCGGCCTCCCGAAAGTTCCTCAGATTTCGGGTGGGAAATCTGCACCTACAGTATCGAGTGCTACCATTCGGCCTCTCTTCGTCCCCCAGAGTCTTCACAAAGTGCCTGGTGGTAGTGGCCGCGGCACTCCGAGACAGGGGTCTACAGGTGTTCCCATACCTCGACGACTGGCTCATCAAGGCCCCGTCAGCCCCAGAGGTCACTTCGGCGGTCTTGGCTACAACCTACTTCCTCCAGAATTTGGGCTTCGAGATCAACTTTTCCAAGTCTCATCTACAACCCACCCAGTCCCTCCCCTTCATCGGAGCGGTCCTGGACACCACTCGACTCCGAGCATTCCTGCCTCTGCAACGCATGGAGTCTCTTCTTCATCTCTGCCAGTCGGTGTCTACTCACCAAACCCTACCGGCGAGACAACTGATGGTGCTCCTGGGCCATATGGCCTCCACAGTACATGTGACACCCTTTGCCAGACTCCATCTCAGGATCCCCCAGTGGACCCTGGCATCACAGTGGAATCAGACGTCCGATCCACTATCCAAACACATCGTAGTCACACCTGCTCTTCGGCAGTCTCTACTTTGGTGGATGACCTCTTCGAATCTATCCAGAGGTTTGCTGTTGCACTCTCCCCCCCATCAGAAAGTTCTCACAACCGATTCGTCGAATTATGCATGGGGGGCCCACCTGGATGTTCTCCGCACCCAAGGATTCTGGACCAGTGCGGAAAGACTACACCAAATCAATCTACTGGAGCTCAGAGCCATCTTCAATGCTCTCAAAGCTTTCCAACACCTACTTCACGACATGGTGATCCTCATTCGCACAGACAATCAGGCTGCCATGTATTATATCAACAAGCAAGGAGGCACGGGCTCGGCCCTCCTTTGCCAGGAAGCTCTACGAGTCTGGGACTGGGCGGTGCGCCACAACGCCTTCCTCAGAGCTGTCTACATTCAGGGGGAGAACAACGTCTTAGCAGACAAACTAAGTCGTCTACTACAACCGCACGAATGGACTCTCCATTCCAGCCCCCTTCACACAGTGGGGGACGCCTCAGATAGACCTCTTTGCGGCTCCCCACAACTCCAAACTGCCTCAGTTCTGCTCCAGGATCTACACTCCTCATCGCCTCGAGGCAGATGCTTTTCTACTGAACTGGGGGAAACGATTTCTATATGCGTTCCCACCATTCCCGCTGATCCAGAAGACTCTGGTCAAGCTGAAACTCGAACAGGCCACCATGATTCTAATAGCTCCTCGGTGGCCCAGACAACCTTGGTTCTCCCTCCTACTTCAACTCAGCAGCAGGGAACCAGTACCACTTCCAGTGTTTCCTTCACTACTTACTCAACATCAAGGATCACTGCTTCATCCCAACCTGCAGTCTCTCCACCTGACAGCTTGGTTCCTCTCAACGTAACCCCTCACCAATTCTCACAAGAAGTGAGGGAGGTCTTGGAAGCTTCCAGGAAGCCCGCCACTCGACAATGCTACTCCCAGAAATGGACTAGATTCTCCTCATGGTGTGTTTCTAAATCAAAGGAACCTCAGCGAGCTTCCTTATCCTCCGTGCTGGACTATCTCCTACACCTATCTCAATCTGGGCTCAAGTCTACATCCATACGAGTCCACCTGAGCGCTATTGCGGCGTTCCACCAGCCCCTACAAGGGAAACCCCTCTCGGCCCATCCGGTGGTCGCCAGATTTATGAAAGGACTCTTCCATGTTAACCCTCCTCTCAAACCACCCCCAGTAGTTTGGGACCTCAATGTAGTCCTTTCCCGTCTCATGAAGCCCCCGTTTGAACCACTCAACAGGGCCCCTCTTAAGTATCTCACCTGGAAAGTGCTTTTCCTTGTAGCCCTTACGTCCGCTCGCAGAGTCAGCGAACTCCAGGCATTGATGGCGGATCCACCATTCACAGTATTCCATCATGACAAGGTGGTCCTCCGCACTCACCCGAAATTCCTGCCTAAGGTGGTCTCCGAATTTCATCTCAACCAATCCATTGTACTTCCAGTATTCTTCCCTAAGCCCCATTCTCACCACGGAGAATCGGCCCTTCACACTCTAGACTGTAAACGTGCTTTGGCTTTCTACCTGGATCGCACCAAGCCACACAGAACCACTCCTCAACTTTTTGTCTCCTTCGACCCTAATAAGTTGGGAAGACCCGTATCAAAGCGCACCATCTCTAATTGGATGGCGGCTTGTATCTCTTTCTGCTATGCCCAGGCTGGATTATCACTTCCTTGTAAGGTCACAGCCCATAAGGTCAGAGCAATGGCAGCCTCAGTAGCATTCCTCAGATCAACACCAATCGAGGAAATTTGTAAGGCTGCCACCTGGTCCTCGGTTCACACATTCACCTCACATTATTGTCTGGATACTCTCTCCAGACGGGATGGACAGTTTGGCCAAACAGTATTGAAAAATTTATTCTCTTAAGTCGCCAACTCCCCCTCCATCCCACTGAGGTTAGCTTGGAGGTCACCCACTAGTGAGAATACCTGCCTGCTTGTCCTGGGATAAAGCAATGTTACTTACCGTAACAGTTGTTATCCAGGGACAGCAGGCAGCTATTCTCACATCCCACCCACCTCCCCTGGGTTGGCTTCTCAGGCTAGCTACCTGAACTGAGGAGACACGCCCGGACCTCCGGGCGGGAAGGCACCGGCGCATGCGCGGTGCGGGCATCTAGAAACTTTTAAGTTTCTACAAGCAACACGTGCTTGTGAGACGTCCGTACCGGGGCTCTGTCTGATGACATCACCCACTAGTGAGAATAGCTGCCTGCTGTCCCTGGATAACAACTGTTACGGTAAGTAACATTGCTTTCTTGTGGTTCAGCTGGGGAAATTCCTGACTTCTCTTGATTTGACAGAGGCCTACCTGCATGTTCCAATTCATGTCTCCCATCGGCGTTTCCTTCGCTTTGCGATCTTGGGACGGCACTATCAGTTTTGTGCACTTCCTTTTGGTCTGGCCACGACGTTCACCAAGATTATTGTGGGCGTGGCAGCTGCCTTGCACAAGGAGGGAATTCTGGTTCATACCTCTCTGGACAACTGGTTGATCCAAGCAAAGTCTTTTTACGGCTTGGGTTGATTCCGTCTCGGCGCCTGTAGTGCCTCGGGGTTCTTTTCAATACCTGCTTGGGGAAGGTCTTCCTTCCAGAGGCCCGAGTGGACAAGTTGCAGTCACAGATTCACTTCCTCATGACTTCCTGGAGTCTTCGGGCCCAGGATTTTCTGCAAGTCCTGGGGTGGCTGGCAACCTCCTTGGATGTGGTTTGGTGGGCTCTGGCTCAAGTGTGGCCACTTCAGTATACTCTACTTTAGCGGTCGCCTCAGTTACATGATCTGGACTCTCCTGTTCCTCTTCGGGGGTTGGTTCGTCATAGCCTCTGATGGTGGCTACAGTCTTCCAATTTGCTGTAGAGAGTGAGTCTGGATCAGCCCCAGTGGACAGTGCTTCTCCCAGACACCAGTCTCCTTGAATGAGGAGCTCAGTGTCTTGGTCGCTCAGCTCAGGGCAGCTGGTCTCTGGAGGAGGCGTCTTGGTCGATGAATGTTCTAGAGACCAGAGCCATCTGGTTGGCATTACTAGCGTTCCAGACATTGTTGATTGGTAAGTCATTTTGAGTTCTCTCAGACAACACCAAGGTGGTGGCCTATGTCAATTGTCGGGGGAACCTGAAGTCATCTGGTGGCGCCAGAGGTGTGTCTGCTCATGGCCTGGTCAGAGGCTCATCTTCTAGACATCTCAGCTTTCCTCATAGTGGGAGTGGAGAATGTCCAAGCAGACTTCCTTGGTTGTCACATGTTGGATCTCAGAGAGTGATGTCTTGTAGCACTGCCTGATTCAGGGGGAAAATTTTGATTCAATTCAGCCTGTTGAATCAATTTTTCGATTCAATTTTCCTGCCCAATTGGGTAGTTTTCTTTAAACATCCTGGTGGGTTTATTTTATAGCGTCTTCACCCCCTTTGCCCTCTCCTGCCCACACGGATCCTATAGTGTAAACAAAATAAAAAAAAATACTTTTCCTCTCTCTGTTAAATCCTAGCTTACATTCGCGGTCTAACACCAGCTCTGGAAGGATACACATTTCAAATCTGACATATTGTAATCACAAAACGGAAAATAAAATTATTTTTCCTACCTTTTGTTGTCTGGTCATTTTTCAAATCATGTTGGTCCCAGGCTCTGATTGTCTTCTGATCAGGTTCTTCGTTCTCCGTGCTTACCATCCATCTTGCATCTCTGTCCTCCCCTTCTGTTTCCCTTTCCTCCCCCGGTCTGGCATCTTTCCTTTTTTTCATCTCCATCCCCCCGCAGCTGCAGTGATGGACCCCACCATCCACAGATCCACCACCTCTCCTTTTCTTAACTACTCTTTCATCCGGCATATCTCTCCTGTGTCCCTGTCCCTATTCTCCTCTCCACTAGTGTCCCCGTTCCTATGCTCCCTCCATGCCCAGCATCTTATCTCTGTTTCATGTCTCTCCTTATGTCCAGCTTCTTTCTCTCTTCCTTACCTCCTGTATCCCCTTTCCCAGATACAGGCTTTCTCCTACTATCTCTCCTGCCATCCTGCACCCTGCCCACCTACTTTGGAGCAGTATCTGTCCTTCTTGTACTCTTCCCCTTGTGGTCTTGCATTTCTCTCTCCCTCTCTCCATTAGTCCAGCACCTCTCCTGTGCTTTCCTCCCCCTTTTTTGGTTTGGTCTCTCTCTTCCCTTCACTTCACCCCCAGGTCTGGCATGGCATCTCCCCTCCCCTCTCTTACTCCTTCATCCTCCTCCCTCTGCACAGGCCTGCCTCCCTGCTGCGAAGGCCTGCTCCCCCAGCTTCCCAGCTTTTACCTTAAGCTAATACGGCAGCCTGCAGGATCGCTGGTGCTATAGTGATTCCTGTAGCTGTCGCCGTCCTCAGCGGCACGTTCTCTCTGCCGCGATCCTGACCCTGACGTCAGAGGAGGGGCGGGACCGTAGTAAAGATAATGTGCCGCTGAGGACGATGGGCAGCTGTAGGGATTGCTATAGCGCCAGTGACCCTGCAGGCTGCCGTATTAACTTAAGGTAAGAGTGAGGAAGCTGGGGGAATGTGAAGGCCTTTCCGACTGACCCTCCCCCCTCAAGCATGAGCGGCAGCAGACAGCCAGCAAGAGATAGCGCTGCCGCTCCTGCTTTAGGAAGTCATGGGGGGAAGGGTTGGTCATCGAATCAGGAGGCTTATTTATTTATTTATTTATTTATTTTTTATTGAATCGATTCGAATTGTGAATTGGGCAGCACTAGTGTCTCGGTCCCGCAGCCTTCAAGTTGGTTGTGCAGGCTTGGGGTCAGCCGGTCATGGGCCTGATGGCCATGAGTGGCAATGCCAAAGCGTCCTAGTTCTTCAGTTGGTACAGGGATCTTGAGGCTGAGCGGCTGGATGCTCTGGTGCAGCCTTGGCCATCTGAGTGCCTTCTGTACGTGTTTTTCCTGTGGCTGATGGTGGGCAGAGTCCTTTGCATTGCTCGGTATCCAGGCCACATGATCCTGGTGGCTCCGGACTGGCCCAGGCGTCCGTGGTATATGGATTTCATTTGTCTTCTCGTGGCAGATCATCTACCACTGCCCCTCTCTTCCAACCTTCCGATGCAGGGCCCCATTCCAATGTTCAATCTGTGTTCCTTTTGTCTTATGACCTGGCTCTTGAAAGGGAATGCCCAGGTAAATAAAGTTGTTCAGATAAAATGATTTGCACTCTCTTGGGGTCCCAGAGACTTTTCACCTCTCGAGGTTATGTGTAAGTTTGGCGTATATTTGAGGAATGGTGTGTTGCATGTGGCATGGTTCCTGTTCTAGCGCCTCTTTGCCTCACATCTTGGAGTTCTTGCAGGATGACCTGGACAGGGACCTTGCCTGGTCTTCCCTCCGGGTTCAGCTTGCGGCTTTGTCTGCGTTTTGCAGTTTTCTGCATGGTCTGCGTTTGACTTCTCCGGGTGTGATTCGCTTTTTGAGGGTGACTAAATTGCTCCAGCCTCTGGTGCAGCCTTCGGTTACAGCCTAGGATCTCAATTTGGTCCTGTCCGTGTTGGTGGGCTTTCTTTTTGACCCTCTGGGTTCCTGCACTTTAAAGGTCCTTACTCTGAAGGCGGTCTTCCTGGTGGCCATTACTTCAGCCAGATGCGTTTCTGAGCTGGAGGCTTTCTCTTGTAGGCCTCCCTTCCTGGTGTTTTCTATGGAGCGCGTAGTTCTGCGGCCGGTTCCTTTTTCTGCCTAAGGTGGTTTCGCCTTGTCATGTCAACTAGTCCGTGGCCCTCCTAGTCTTGGGTTGTCAGGAGGGCTCTTTGGAGCAGAGACAGTTGTGCAAGTTGGACGTCTGCCGGGTCCTTCACTCTTATGTTAAGTGGACCCAGGAGTTCCGGAAATTGGATCATCTTTTTAACCTCTTAGTGGGTTCTCGTAAGGGGGACAGTGCTTCCAAAGTCTACCATTGCGCGCTGGATCAGGGAGACTATTGCTTCAGTGTATCTTCTTCAAAAGAAGTTTGTTTGGAATTTCTCAAGGCTCATTCTCCTTGGGGTCTGGCTGCTTCTTGAGCCGAGTCTTCCCTGGAGCCTCTGGTGAATATCGGGTCTTCCCTCCGTTCCTTTGTGTGGCACTGCTGTGTGGCTATTCAGGCACATCAGGATGTATTCGGGGAGTGTGTGCTTGTGGCGGCCCTTCGGGGGGTCCCACCCATAATGGGTACTGCTTTGGTATATCCCATCTGTGAAATTGTGTCGGTCTGGAGAGATGCTTAAGAAGGAGAAATTAGGTTCTTACCTGCTAATTTTCTTTCCTTTAGTCTCTCCAGACCTGCACAGCCCCCGCCCTGTCTGTGTATTTCTTTCGGGATTCACATAAAGCGGGGTTTTCTGTGGGATTTCGTGTTTTCAGTAGGGATGGGGAGATTAAAAGAACAGGGGCATTTGGCTTGGCGGCTGAACTGTGGGGATGTTTGCTGAAGGTACTTCTCTTTTTTTTTTTTTTCATATATAAATTTGTATTGAAAAGTTTTCAATATAATGTACAATAAGAGCAAAACCACAAGACACACGTAGTATCAGTTACAAGTACAATATAAGTAGTACAATATTAAAAGCAATAAAACCACAACCCAAAATCAAAAACAAAACCATTCAGCCCCATCTAGTTTTCACCTTCCCTTCCCCGCCTCCAGCCCATGTTCCCCGGTCACATAGCAGACAACAGAACAACCAATACTAGGCGATCCCTCAGAGTATGTCCAGCAGTTCTTCCAACTTATTCCAAGTGTGGAAGTAAATGATATAAGTATGACGCCTCCTGGCCACTGCTATCTCCATCCTCCCCAAAGATAGCAATCGGTTAACCCATGTAGAATGAGAGGGGGCCTCTGTATTTTTCCAATGGTTGGCAATGAGGCATTTAGCTGCCGCCAACCCCCAACGAATAAACTTTGTTTGCCAGATATACTCCCTGATATTATACAATCCCAAAAGGCAACTCAAAGGAGAAAGCACAACACATTCACCCAAACACTCAGATAAAGTTGAAGGTACTTCTCTTATTCAATTTCCAACAGTATTGCTCTATGTTAGTTAGTTACTCCTATTGGGAATGTTGTTACTGTTATAATTCGCACTTATTAGTTTCTTAGTTTTGCTTGGCTATTCGGCAGACTGAATGTATATGGGAATGCACAGCCCACTTGTACTACAGCCAAAAATGTTTGTCTCAGTCTCCTTCTGGTCATGGTGTACTATTACCATCAGTGAAGCTGTACCAGTCTGGAGAGACTAGAAGAAAGAAAATTAGCAGGTAAGGACCTAATTTCTCCTTCTCCCACATTTCCTTTATCCACTTGCCATGTTGCACAACCCATGCCATTTTTTGCTTTCTTTGCTGCAGTTAGTAGTGTGTTTTTTCCCCCCCCCCCTAGCTTTACACCCTCTCAAACCAAATTTGAGGCACCTATGCCTCACTATGCTTGGTACTAACCATGGCTGAGCACTTGTCCTGCCACTCTCTCAGCAAGTGAGGTGATGTCAGCTTCCTATTTCCAAGAGATGTGCATCTCAACACTTGATCGTGTCTGTAATTTGTGTGTCTTGGTCGACCTGAACACCCTCTATCCTGTGTTCCTCCTGTCTCCTTCTGAAGCACCCTGACCACTGTACTTTTGATTGCATTCTACCCTCTATGCAATCTGCCTGCTGGAATACCCCTCTTCACCAAGAACCACTGTTTGAACCTGGTTTTCCTCTTACAAGAGCTGAAATTTGAACTTCAGTGCTATTGATGTTGCTGGTCAATCAGTTTGAATGATACCAGTTGCAGGAATCCCAGAAAGTTTGTTTTTTTTATTTTATTTATTTATTTATTTATTTATGGATTTCAAAATAATATCAAGCATTAAACTTGTACAGAAAACAAATCAAGCCAAATACAATCTACAACAATCCAAAATAAGATTGTTAAACAAGTAAATTCATAATAAACATAAAAGTTACAATGGCTTAACTTTACTCAAGTCCTCAAATTGGATCCAAAACTTACACAATTAGCAAGTAAAATAGAAGTAAACTTAAAGAATCACTGCCTTAAACTGAGCACAAAATGTATAACTTTCTAATGAGCTTAAGATTTTCCTTTATCCAACCCGGGATATAAACAAGAAAGTAGTTAATTGACAAGGTTCAAAGAAAACATACTTATTCATTTGGTGATGAACAATACACTTGCAAGGGTGTCGTAAGTAAAAAGTAGCCCCTAAAGCTAACACTCCTGGCTTAAGTAAAATAAATTCTCACCTACGCTTCTGCGTTTCACGTGATATATCGGGAAACATCTGTATTTTATGTCCAAGAAATTCTTTCTTTTTGTTCTTAAAGAACAAACTCAGAATCCATGCCTTATCTGGTTGAAGAGCAACAGATATTATTAAAGTTGCTGGGGTCGCAATTTCTTTATCTGACGTCTCCCAGTAACACTGAGACATCCATTGCCTCTTGAGGTCCAGACCTCTGATGTTGACTTTGACCACCAGCAGGCAAATAGTACATCTGAGACAGTCGAGGTAAAAGTTTATCTGAAATTCCCAGAATTTCCTGAAAATATCTTTTGATCATTTCCTTTGGTGTCTGGAATCCCAGAAATTTATACTTCCTGCCATGTAGTGAAGGCACACCCGGGATCTGGACCGGACCGCGTGTCTTCCTTATTTATCCTGAGAGATCCTGGTAGTCACTGACTGGGGTGACAGAGAAGGTGAGGCGGTCAGAAGACCTGAAATCCAGTTTTCTGAGGTACTGAGCTCCTTGCTTGCTCTGTGTTTAACTGGTTTGCCATTGATTTCTATTGCAGTACATGCTACTTGTGAGTATCTGTGTTTTCACTGGTTTGGCGATTTTGGGGGGTCCTGGAAAGGGGGTTTGGGGTCATTTCCCTGAATGCCCTAGTCTATCCCACCTGTAAATTCACAGAATCGCTGTTTTCCAGGGTTCCGTATGATTTCCCAGGCCGTTTTAGGGCAAAATTGGCACCTGCGGCGGTCATCTTGGAATTTCTTTAAAATTTTTAAAAGTATATTTTTTGACCTTAGGAGCTTTTTCACTCCAAACTTCACAGATGGCCTCCTCGGGACAGGATGACATGGTTTCTTCCTGTAATTGTGGCGGATGGCTGCCAGAATCACAGCTGTATGTCATGTGCATTGTGAGGGGGGC
This sequence comes from Geotrypetes seraphini, assembly GCF_902459505.1. Taxonomy (NCBI): domain Eukaryota; kingdom Metazoa; phylum Chordata; class Amphibia; order Gymnophiona; family Dermophiidae; genus Geotrypetes; species Geotrypetes seraphini. The sequence continues at coordinate 354,726,903 of NC_047084.1, forward strand.
GAAGTATGCACAAATTCCGTGCTCCCCTCCAGAGAGGCCCTGCTTACCTTCATTTCAACTGGAGACGCGAATGGAATGTTTGGTGCGCCTAAAAAGAGTGTGGAGGGCGCTGCCACAAAATGCAAGCGCAGTTCCGGGGAAAAGTCTCATAAATCTGCTAAGCACTCTAAAACTGAGGTACACAGATTGGCCCTTTCCCCGGTGAATATTTTCCACCAGAATTTGTAAATATGATGTATCGAGGATTTCTGGTTAAAGAGGCTGTGCCCGCTTCTTCCACTCAGAATCCAGCGCAACAGATGGGGGTCTGCACCTCCTCTGGATTCCAGCATGTTTCTGTGTTCTATTTCAGTCACCTGAAATGGAGCTAATTATAATATATAAATAGTGTTATCTTTATATACTATATAATCATTCAATACCCGCTATTATTAAAGCTCTAATAAATTAATTTTCAAACATTTATTAATTTAATATTTACCTTTTTGTAAAAATTGTCACAATACAATAAAATACATTAGATCAATCACCCGACATTTATCGGTGAAATCCTCCCTTTCAATCCCCTCAAAAAAGTTCATTCATTCATTGTTCAAATCTTCCTAAAAACCCTTTGTGCAAAATTTGCCTTGTTAAACCACAGTCTTTCAATGTTCTTCAGAAGCAACCACAATCAATTCAGCTTTCAGCCCGACATAGTGCTATGTTTCACAATCAATGCGTCTTCAGGAGCTGAAGTTGGGAGGGTCTCTCCTCCTACTACACAACATAAACGATATCATTACCCTTCCACCCACGGTTTCAACATTCATTTTCATTTCCTTCCAACATTCTTTTAAATATCATCAACAATCTTATGAAAAACTCTTAAAAAAAACTACCTTCGCAGCCTGAAATCGGGTATAATTCCAAAACAGGTAATCAGCTGATATGTTTCCACCATCTAAGCAGAGTTTTGGTTCTACCCTGCTCATAGATGCACTGAAATAATGATAATTGTACAAATATTTCTGATAAAATATTGTTTATTAAAATTTAACAGACATCTTGTTTCAAAAGGCATTTTTTGTACAATGGAGGCACATTACAAGTCAGATAGTGTAAATGCAACTTCCCTGACTTAACGCCTTCAAAATTCCATCCTGCTATGGTTACTTATATATAGATACCTAATATATGATGACATTTTACTGCCTGCATATAATTGGTCAAGAATAGTTGATACTATATAAGGCACTTGCATGCATATTGGATAGTGTCTTTCCCCCTCACACAATAATTAAAGTTACATTTTAATACTAGCTTATCTAATAAAGAAAGATACAAAAGAACCAGGAAAAAGTATCTGCAGATTTGGTTATTTGTGATTTTAAAACAAAATCCATTTAAATTTTTTGGGCTATTTTAAGCCCTGTAAGCCAGCCCTTAAGTCTTACCTGGTGGTCTGGCGGGTTTTCAGGGCAGAAGCAATCTTCTTACGCTCCTGCCCCGTGCAGATCGCTCATAGGAAATGGCTGCCTTGAGCTCCCATAATCTTGAGACTACGACGGGAGCTCAAGGCGTGGGAAGATCGCTCCTGCCCTGAAAACCCGCTAGACTACCAGGTAAGGCTTAAGGGGAGGCTTACAGGGCTTAAAATAGCTGGGGGATGCGGGGCTTAGGGGAAGAATCGGACCAAATATTATTTGCGGGTTTTTTAATATTCATGGGCCGGCTCTGCCCCTAACCCCCGTGGATACGGAGGAAGAAGTGTATACTTACAGAGGGAAAAATTATCCATACACACAGCTTTAAATCATTTCTCGTTAAATGATTGTTACTGAGTCACTTAAGAGCATGCACTGAAAATCCTGTGTCTCGGTGAAAGAAGGGGAGTGGCCAATCCACTCCCACAAAACCTATATTTTCCTATATGCATCCTCCAGTACAATTTTTAGGTAATTATATTTCAATCTGAACCCTGGTATGGAATATGCCATCAAAGTCCAATCAATTTCTGTCCGACAGGGACCCGTTTCGCCGCTAACAAGCGGATTCTTCAGGGTTTGCAAATTAGGCTACAATTTTAACGTTAACACATCATACGCTATGACACTAAAATTGTAGCCCGATTTGCAAACCCTGAGGAAGCCTCTTGTTTGCGACGAAACGGGTCCCTGTCTGACAGATACTGATTGGGGCTAAAGTGGCATATTCCATGCAGCCTTTTTGACACATATGATGTTGATTTTCTCATATTGACTTTTTTCTATATATCTCCAGCATTGAACTATAGCATTGAGTGTCTAGAACCGCTAATATTGCTCGAGACTACAAATTGTGTGTTATGCAATACGCACAAGCTGATTGGTATCAGTAAAAAAAAATTCTGAGTAAAGAAAAACTTTTTCTATAATGTATTAAATTATTTTTGAGTAGGAATAATTTATTAGATTGACAAAAAAAGTCATTGTAGTATATGAAGTTTTTGGATCGATGAGAGATACCCATGCCATAATTCCTATATGGATAATATCACTAATTCTTGGAGTGGCAATTCTGAGATTCTTTCTTTCATTTAGTTACCTAATCTCTGTATGATTAACCTTGTGTGGATCTGCTTCTAAGGCTACCATCTGTTGATGGATCCGTGCGGTGATTACTGCTGCCTATGTGCCATCTGGGAAGAAGCCTCCGCTTGGGGTGAAGACTTATTCTACCTTCCTCTTGGGACGAATCAACTGCTGTTTCTCCTGAGGAGATTTGTAGGGCTGCCACTTGGGCCTCTGCATACTTTCACAAAGTTCTACCGGCTTGATGTGGCAGCAAAGCAAGATACAGCTTTTGAGGCTTCGGTCCTGGCAGCGGGCTCATCGGGCCCCCCCTGATGTGCTGAGACTACTTTGATATGTCCCTAAGGTGTAGACTCCAGAGGTATTGTACAAGAACAAAAGATTGTTTTTTACCTTTGCTAATCTTCTTTCTTGTAAATATCTTTTGGAGTCTACACACCCACCTTGTTTTTCTATCTGATTAGCAGGTCGCCTGCCCAGTAACTGGTAAGCTGGATTTTTGTCTTTGTCCAGCCTCACTAAGAATTACATTCTTGTTCACTTCTGTAATGTTTAGGGGTCTCCGGGTGGTTTTCCCCTTGTGAACCTCAGGCTGTGTCCCCTTTAACCAAATTTATGCTGTTTTCAATTTGTTTAATGTTCAGTTTTAATGGTTATGCAAAGTTTGGCCTTAGGGCTTTTATTGTTTTGAAATTGTTGTTCATGAGCAGAATTGATGTGTGATAGGAAGTCCCCATACCCCCTCTTCTCTTTTGTTGGGAAGGGGTAAAATGCGGACCTCACGGACCTGACGGACCTCGTGGATCTAAACCCATACGGCTTTAAAAATCTGAGGTCCGTGTCGGTCCGTGTCCGTGGCGCTTGTAGTTTCTGTCGCTGAAAGACCTTGATGAGATTTTAGCACTGACGGGTCCGACTCAGCATAGGGAGGGAAAAGTGTTAGGATCCGTCAGCGCTAAAATCTCTTTGAGGTCTGTCAGAGCCAGAGACTAGTGCTGGAGTTTGGAGACTTCTTTTCCATAACGCACGTCCAAAACCTATGTCCCCGCTCTCTTGGCTTCTGCTCTGCCGCTCCAGCACTAGCCTCTGGCTCTGACAGACCTCGAAGAGATTTTTAGCGCTGACGGATCCTAACACTTTTCCCTCCCTATGCTGAGACGGATCCGTCAGTGCTAAAATCTCATCAAGGTCTGTCAGCGACAGAAACTACAAACGCCACTGACACGGACCTCAGATTTTTAAGGCTGTACGGGTTTAGATCCGCCAGGTCCGTGTTTTACCCCTTCCCTCTTTTGTTTCATGTTTTGTACTAATAGATCTACCTGGCTTGTGTACTGACTGATATTCCAGGGGTGAGTAACAGGAGATGACTACAGGAGGAGGGGCTAGAAATTGGTTTTAAGTTCCCTAAAGTTTCTAGGCTGGAAGAGATAAATAATCCTAAGGTGTAGACTCCAGAGGATATTTACAAGAAAGAAGATTATCCAAGGTAAGAAACCTAATCTTTCATTATCAAGGAATTACTAGAAATTACATGGAATTATACTTTTCAGACAAAATTATGTTCCGTTAGTGGCTTAAATTATGTTAACTGAGTCTCAAATGATTAATACTCAAACTTCACCATATAATGCAGGACTTTGGACACCACTGTAATTTTGCGATCCTTTCTGTAAGAGGAAGGGTTGCAGCCGATGAAGGTAGGCATTCAGAGAGAGAGAGATGAAGCAGAACACTAAAGCTAGTCATGGTGATTTAACTATGAATGTGCCATAGCCAATGCCCGTAATTGACTTTCTTGTACAATCCCACTTTATTCCGGGACCAGTGGGTTATTTCCCTCCACCCACCAGGGTATGTAGGAAGCTTCAAAACTTCAGAGGTGTTTTCCCCCCTCCCTTGCATACCTCCTCACTGAGCATGCTCACTAGTTTTTCTTCCTACAAGCCAGGCTGTAGATGCTCATCTTTTCTGCTTGTGTTTTATTTTGTGAGTATTTTTTGTTCGTAGTTTTTGCCTTCATGCTGTGGAGGTTCCCTGCGGGGACATCCTTGACTGCGGGAGATCGCAGACTGTTGGAGAACGTCCACTCTTCACTGAAAGAGTGGTTGATCGCTGGAATAGTCTTCCACTACAGGTGATTGAGGCCAGCAGCGTGCCTGATTTTAAGGCCAAATGGGATCAGCACATGGGATCTATTCACAGGGCAAAGGTAGGGGAGGGACATTAAGGTGGGCAGACTAGATGGGCCGTGGGCCCTTATCTGCCGTCTATTTCTATGTTTCTAACGTCTGCTTCTGGGGGGTTCCCTGCTCAGCAGTAAGCCCCCTGGACAGCCTGCACATCAGATTAGGACTCCGGTACCGTTCCCTCGGGAGCTAGCTCATCCCAGGTTCGTCCGCTAGTTGAGTGGAGTGCAGGCTGAGTGGTTCCATGGAGGTACGACCGGGATAGGAGCCAAACTGCGTTCCTCTTTCAGGCATTTATACAGTGTGTCCACGGGTGACGGAGGTCTCTGGCTGTGGTGGTCAGGCTGTTGGGGGGGCAGTCAGAAGAATGGAAATCCAGAGATTTTGGGGGTCTTTAAACAGGGGGTTTTAGGTGGTTTCCCTGCATGCCCTATGCTCCTAAACACCTGAAATCCTAAAATCTCTGTTTTTGAGGGTTCTTTGTGGTTTTCCAAGCTTTTTACTGGGGGTAGATGGGCAATACTCAGACTGGAAGAGCGCCACCAGTGGGGTGTCGCAGGGCTCGGTGCTTGGATCTGTACTCTTCAACATCATTATAAATGATCTGGACATAGGTACGACGAGCGAGGTGATTAAATTTGCAGACGACACAAAGTTATTCAGAATAGTGAAGACGCAGGAGGATTGCAAAGATCTACAACGTGACATAACCAGACTCAAGGAATGGGCATCGACATGGCAGATGAGATTCAACGTGGATAAATGTGATGCATGTCGGTAACAAATCTCAGGCAAGATTACAGGATGTCCGGAGTGGTACTTGAAGAGACCTCCCAGGAAAGGGACTTGGGAGTTCTGATCAACAAGTCGATGAAGCCATCTACGCAATGTGCAGCGGCGGCGAAAAGGGCGAACAGAATGCTAGGAATGATAAAGAAGGGGATCACGAACAGATTGGAAAAGGTTATCATACCACTGTACCGGGCCATGGTGCACCCTCACATGGAGTACTGTGTACAGCACTGGTCGCTGTACATGAAGAAGGACACGGTACTACTTGAAAGGGTCCAGAGAAGAGCGACTAAGATGGATAAGGGGTTGGGGTTGGAGGAGCTGCCGTACAGTTACAGATTAGAGAAACTGGGCCTCTTCTCCCTCGAACAGAGGAGATTGAGAGAGGACATGATCGAAACATTCAAGATACTGAAGGGGATAGACTTAGTAGATAAGGACAGGTTGTTCACCCTTCAAGGTAGGGAGAACGAAAGGGCACTCTTTAAAGTTGAAAGGGGATAGATTCCGTACAAACATAAGGAAGTTCTTCACCCAGAGAGTGGTGGAAAACTAGAATGCTCTCCCGGAGGCTGTCATAGGGGAAAACACCCTCCAGGGATTCAAGACAAAGTTAGACAAGTTCCTACTGAACAAGGACGTACGCTGGTAGGGCGGTTAGGGCACTGGTTTTTGACCAAAAGGGCCGCCGCATGAGCGGACTGCTGGGCATGATGGACCACTGGTCTGACCCAGCAGCGGCATCTCTTATGTTTTTATGTTAAAACAGGGGCTCTTTCCAGATTTGATTTTAAAGTTATTTTTCACAGTTGCCAGCTTCGTTTTTGAAAGAAAACCACATAGATGACCTCCCCAGGGCAGGATGGGATGGATTCATGCCTCATTTGCAGTGGATGGCTGTCAGATGCGCAGCCGTGTTCCACGTGCGCTGCGGCCTGCGATGGGGGGAAGGTTTACTCAGATGCGGTACCTTTGACCTCCAGGGAGGATCTTCAAGTGCCTTTTGCTCCAACAACTGCAAAAATGACATTAAGGGGCCCTGGGGAGTGCACTGGCGATGTTTCAGCAAAACGCAAGTGCGGCTTCAGCAAAAAACTTAATAAAAACTTAATAAATCTTCCAAACATTCCAAATCTGAGGTGCAGGGGTCTACTTCCGCCGATCACAGGGACCCTTGCTCCAAGGGACCATGGTCTTTCTTCTTGTCTTCCTGCGAGTATACTGAGGAGTAAGTTGGTTATGTCCACAGTTGCGTCAGACACTCTTTCCATTCCTCTGCTTTTTCAGGGCAGCTCTACGGTGGCCATGGATGTGGCTAATATGGCGGATCTCCAGGTTCCGGACTGGTGCGGAGCCTATGATTTGGGGGAGGTCCCAACTATGCACAGGTTCTTCAAACCCACACACTTTGTGGATTTAATCTCTGATTCTCTGCAGGAATTGAAACTACAGACGGAACAGGAATTGAAGGTACAGATGGAACAGCACTTAAAAGGTGCTCAAGCCATAGCGGATGGCTTTAACAAATGCTTCTCTGAAAGTGGATTCTTCGGTGGTGCATGTCACCAAGCATACATCTCTCTGCAGCGATGGGGGTGGTGGTCCTGAAGGATGTCCAGGACTGATGTGTGGATTCAAGTGCAGCTGGGGGTCAAAGCGGTGATGGCCACATCTTTCATGGCTCGGGCATACCACTCCAAGCTGTGCCATGATCTTGACATTGGTTCTTTGGGATTTGGATTTTCTCATCTTCGGAGTGAATTACATGATTGATGCCCTGTACGACATCTTGAATGTTTTAGCCAAGTTTGGCGCTTCTTCTGTTGCGGCTCACAGGATGCTCTGGATCCGGCAATGGTCTGGTGATTCATCTTCTAAGGCTACATTGTGTGTGCCCTTCAAGGGTCAGCTCCAGTTTAGTCAGGGTCTGGTGGCCTTATGGCCAGTGTTCTGGATCATAAACCCAAGGTGTTCTCTGGGAGCAAGTCCCGCCCTTCTAAGAGTTCTGGGCGTTCTAATTTAAGTCCCTTTTGGTGTTCTCACCCATACTCAGGTCCTTCCACAGGTCTCACCATCAGCAGTCTGCGGCAAGTTGACTGTCGACAGCCGCCAAGAAACATTTCTGCCACCATGCTGCTGTCTCCCCCTCTGCGCATCAGGGGGGGGCAGTTGTCTGCCGTTCTAGCGGAATGGGAGGCCATCACTTCCGACCACTGGGTTCTGGAGGCTCTCCGAGATGGTTACAAGTTGGAGTTTCTCTGTCCTCTGACCGAGTATTTTCTGGATTCCCCTGCCAGCCACCCCAAGAAGGTGGTTCGGGTGGAGGCCACAGTCTTTTGGATATTGTGGCCATAGAATCCATCCCTGAGCGAGGCTTTGGGAGAAATTTGATATACTTCATTGTTCCAAAGAAAGGATCCAACAATTGGAGACCAATTCTGGACCTCAAGGCGGTCAATGCAGCCCTGAAAGTCCCTTGATTCCGCATGGAGATGATATACTCAGTGATCGCTTCGGTGGCGCCAATGGAGTTTCTAGTCTCCCTGCATATGTTAGAGGCATATCTCCATATTCACATTTTCCTGGACTACCAGAAGTACCTGCGATTCCATGTTATGGGACAACATTTCCAATTTGCAGCACTGCCCTTTGGGTTGGCGACAGCACCCCGTATCTTCACCAAAGTGATAGTGGTGGTGACGGCCCATCTGCGCTCTATGGGTTCACCCATATCTGGGCAACAGGTTGATGAGCGCCCTCTCTGTCTGAGGGGTGTCAGGCTGTCTATCAGGTGGTAAAGTTGCTGCAACATTTGGGTTGGGTATTCAACTTCAGAAAGAGTCACCTTGAGCCCACCTGGGATTTGGAGTACTTGGAGTTCAGTTTCACACAGGTCAGAACAAAGTATCTCTGCCAGTGTTTCACCAGATTATCAGGGACCTTCTGGCTGGTCCTGACGGCTTGGCAGTGTCTCTAGCTTCTGGAGACCATGGTGGCATTGATTGATGCTTGGGCCAGAGCCCGCCTGTATGCGCTGCAGAATGCCCTGTTTTTGCACTGGAATCCACAACAGGACCTGTTTACAGGCACCCCTGCCCTGGACGCTGGTGTTGTGCCCTCTCTCGTCGTCCCAGGGACTTGTGCTCTGGATCTTCGACTGGGTAATTTTGTCGACAGATGCGAGTTTCAAAGGATGGGGAGCAGTGTACATGTCTGTCCCTGTTAAGGGCTGGTGGGCGCCCTCAGAGCGCAAGTGGTCGATTAATCGCCTGGAACTGCGGGCAACTCAGCTGGCCCTTCTCTTCGAGAGTCATCTCTGTCATCGAGCTATCTGTGTGTTCTCGGACAATGCCACAGTGGTGGCTTACGTCAATCGTCAGGGGGGTACGAAAAGTCCCTCTCTGAGCGTGGAGGCTCTTTTGGTGGGCAGAGAGACACTTTGTGGCGTTGTCTGGGGCACACGTGGCAGGAGTGGACAACATCCAAGCAGACTGTTTCAGTTGCCAGACACTGGAGCCCGGAGAGTGGTCGATCTTTCAAAGAGCATGCAATTGCATTAGTGGATCATTGGGGGTGTCCCACGTTCGATCTTGTGGCAACGGTGGCCAAGAAGAAAACTGATTGTTTCTTCAGTCGTCGAGAGGCCGGAAACGAAGGCCTGGACTCTGATCCAGGCCTGTCCCCAGGAGTGCCTTCTTTATGTCTTTCCTCTGTGGCCCATGATAGGGCTTCTGTTGTGGCACATAGCGGCCCATGAGGATCTTGTGATTCTGGTGGCACCCGATGGCCGAGGCGGCCATGGTATGCCAACTTGGTTTGGCTTCAGTAGGATCAGGGGCTCAAGCTCCCTTGTTATTCTCATCTTCTCACATAGGGTCCAATTGAGATGCAAGATCCAGACCGCTTTGGTCTTACGGCATGGCTCTTGAGTGAGTGGCCTTGATTAGCTGGGGCTATTCTTCAGCGGTGATCGTCATGTTGCTTCACAGCAAGTGGAAGTCCACAGTGGCAGCCTATGCAAAAGCTTGGAGATGTTCCCAGGCCTGGAATACCCTGAGGCAGGTGAACCCTTCTCTTCTATTGATTCCTCGGATCCTGGAGTTTCTGCAAGATGGCCTGAAGAAAGGTCTAGCAATAGCTTCGTACCGATTGTTGGGATTTTGTGTTTGGGCCCTCCTTTCCTGAGGGGCTCTTTGGCAGTCCATCCAGATGCAGTTCATTTTCTGTGGGGAACGTTGCAGCTCATGCCTCCCTTGTGCCTTCCCTATCTGGCCTGGAATCTTAATCTGGTTCTTCGCTCTCTTGCTCTCCGTATGAACCTCTAGGGCCGTCTCTGATGGATCTCACGCTCAAGAAGATCTTCCTGGTGGCTGTTACCTTAGTCTGCAGGGTTTTGGAGCTGCAGGTCCTCTCCTGCAGGGATCCTTTTCTGCAGATTCCAGATGCCACAGTGATGCTGTGTACTGTTCGTTCCTTTCTTCCGAAAGTGGTTTCCACTTTCCATGTGAATCAGGAAGTCTGGCTTTCTGGTTTTGCTTTCTCTGGATTTGTGGAAGCAGGACCAGGTATTGTGGTCCTTGGATGTGCGCAGAAGTTTATTGCGGTATCTGGAGGTCACCAACTAATTTTGCCTCTCTGACCACCTGTTTGTCTTGGCAGATCTTGCCCACACAGGGAAGCTAGCTTCTAAGATTACCATTTCCAGTTAGATTCACATGGCCATTTCCATTGCTTATGTGGCAGTTAGAAAGAGGTCCTTCCCTTGGGGTCTGGGCTTCTTCAATGAAAGGGATTTTCCTCCTCTTGGGCAGAGTTGTTGGCTGTTTCCCTGGACAAGATTTGCAGGGCCGCTACCTGGTTCTCCTTGCATACATTCACCAAGTTTTACAGGATCGATGTGGCAGCCAAGCAGGATGCTGCTTTTGGTGCCTCTATATTGGCATCAAGCTCATCAGTCCCACCCTGAATTTTCGGGACTGCTCTGTTAGGTCCCACTGGTCCTGGAATAAAGTGGGATTGTACAATCAAGATTAGGTTCTTAGCGCTGCTAATCTTCTTTCTTGTAAATCTACACTTTATTCCAGGAACCTGCCCTATACTTGTTGATTCACCAGTTATCTACCTTTACAAATACTGGTAAGCTGCATTTCTGTCCAGTTTTTCTTAGAGTGCTATCAGAATAGGGTTAGCACTCAGTTTGGGGGGTCCCCAGTTAGGGCGCCCTCTTTTGCCAGTGCATTCTGTTTCTACTTCTAGCACTGTTATTCTCATTCAGGTTACTGATGTTTGTTATCCTGATTTGATTGTTTCCTTGTTGCTGTTTTGCATTTATAATTGTGAACAGAATATATTTACTTGTCGAGTATCCCCGTACCCCTCTCTCTTGTTCTCATTGTCTACAGATGTTCCTGGCTGCTTTCGGACTGACTGGTGAGCATGCTCAGTGAGGAGGTATGTAAGGGAGGGGGGAAAACGCCTCTGAAGTTTTGAGGCTTCCTACAGACCCTGGCGAGTGCAGAGAAATAATCCACTGGTCCCGGAATAAAGTATGGATTTACAAGAAAGATTAGCAGAGGTAAGAACCTAATCTTCTGTTCCAAATTAAACAGTTCCAGTTTGTGTTCTCCTTTTTAGTTCTTGCAGATAAAGAATCATAAGTGGCTTCTGCAATCCAAACCGATGAGATTATTTTATTAATCTGCCTTTATCCAAAGAGACGTATGGCACATTGTCAATTTTAGCTAACATATTTATAACTGTGCCATAATACTTGTATTATCCGAGGACAAGCAGGGAGCATATTCTCACATGTGGGTGACATCATCTACAGGACCTGATATGGACAGTCAAAAAAAAATTACTGTCATTTTAAATCTGGTGCCATCCTGCCTGACATCGTCTCGTGGGACCTGCAGTTCTTAGTTTTCCGTGGAGCTGGGAAGCTATATTCTAGAGTCTCTCTAACCACATCAAACTTCAATTCTTTTTTGTGTCTTTCGTACTTTTTTTTCCTCTTGTTTTTATCATAGTATTTCATTTCTTTCATTTCTACAACCTTTTGGTTAAACTTTTTTTTTTTTTTTTTTACCAAATTCATTTTTTTTAGTGCAATGGGTGTGTTATTCTGGACAGACGGATAATATCCCAGTTCTCGTGAGCCATGCAAAAGGAATCCACTCCAGGTTTTGAATCCTTCCTCCTTCACTAGAGGACTCTGCTGCCCCCTTCAGTTTTTCCTTCCGCATTCGAGATGGAAGGCGTCTTTTTGATCTGCTCTGTATTTTTAAATTTTTTTCAGTCTTTTGATTGATTTCATTGCTAAGAGGTCCCCTTGTCAAGGGTCCAGCTCTGCCTGCATAGAAGAGAAGCAGACTGAGGTCTGCAGCTGACGGGCCAAATCCTCTGTGGATCTGTTGGCCAGCTTGCAGTACCCTTTTGGAGCTCTAGGTTCATTCCCATTGTAGCATTGCTCGCCTATTGCATTGCAGAGGCTTGAGTGCAGGCTGTTAGGCATCCATAGGGGGCTCAGCAGGGTTTTTCAGGGTACCGGATACATTTCGTCTCCCCCCTTTTCATGTTTGCAGGGGTTCGAACACTGGTCAGACTGGCAGCCTGAAGATTCAGTGCTGGAAGAGTATTCTGTATGGAGCAGTGATTTCTTCTCCTAGTTCCTTTGGAGCTGAGGCAGGCTGCAGCACAGGTTACAGTGAGTAAGGCTATTACAGCCTATGAGGAAAATCATATGTGTTGGGGGGGGGGGTGTCTGTAAAGCCTGTTTTTGTAGGTTTCTGCCTCTTTCCTTAGGTCCCTCACCTCTAAAATCAGGTTTGTTTGTGTTTTGTGCCAAAACGCTGCTGCAGTGGCTATCTTAGATTGCCTGATATATTTTTTTTAAAGTTCTCCAGAAGCTTCAAATCACCTTGTTTTGCCTCAAAACTGGCAGGGTTGGAGTCTTCAGGCTCCTTTACCTCTAATTCATGTCAGGTTTGTGCTGGCTGTGTGCCCAAAGAGCACCCTTGCGCCACTTGCTGTGCAGTACATGAAAGGGGTAAGAGTGGTTGGATTAGCCTCCCCTTTGCTCTTTTGGATCGAGGAACAGTCGGGGAGTCCGATGGCTGGGACTAAATCCCTTCTGGAGCCCCGGAATAGCAGTCATTCTAGACGTGGAGCGTAGAGGCCGCGGAACGCAAGAGATGCCAGCTAGAGTACTCTGAAGGAGACTCAGCACTGCCTAACATAGCATTTTCTCCAGAATTTGTCACTAGTGTGGATAACCTTTCAGAATGGCCAAAATCCCAAAGGAGAGTCTGGCAGTGTACCAGAAGGTGCGGGAGGGGGCTGGGGCTCCCAGGGCACATCTGCCTCAATTTCAGAGGCTGGTCAGGGCCTGGTAGGCATTTCCAAGGGAGATTCAGAGGATGAAGGGTCTGTTGCTATGCCCTTATTGTCACAGAGTAAGCCCTCCCTTTCAGGAGATGCAGGGTCGCAAGCAGGTGCATGTGCATCAGGTAGTGGTTGCTCTCAATAAAGGGGATGACTCCACGGTCCGGCGACTGTTCAGACCCTTGGTTCTGTTGAATCTTGTTTCTTTTTTTTCTTTTTTTTTTTTAATTCTTTATTCATTTTATAATTCACAACAAGTGTACAGTAAATATCAAACAATTATCACTTGAAAATCTACCATATCATACAACAAAAAGATAACCCCCTCCCACTTCCATATACAACAAAAAATATACTACATGAATATAATATCTTATCATTCATATATATTATTAATAGAAATCCAAACCCCCCCACCAATCCACATATAAGAATTAAAATTTGGAAAAGTCTAAATTATTCATTATAATAATTAAAAAATGGCCCCCACACATCCTTAAATTTATTATAGTAACCTTTTTGAACTGCCAACGCTCTTTCCATTTTAAATACATGACATTTCTGATTTTCTGCGGGAGTTAAATTTAGTCTCCCAGCTCTGTAATGAGTAGAGTAAGGGTTCAGTCGTCTTTATTTCCGTGCCATCCTGATATCAATATATTGGTCATGGAGCATTGGGATGCTCCTGAAGGATCTCTTAAAGTAGCCAAGACAATTGCTCGATTGTATCCAATATCACAGGTGTGTCAGCAGCTGATTGCTCAGGCCAAGGTAGAGATTCTTTGGTAATGCAGATAACCAAGTGCACATCCCTACCAAATGAGGGAGGCATATTTAAAGGATATACAGGATCGCAGAGTGGATGTGATTCTTAAGTCAGTAAGAAGCGCTAGCCTTAGGAATCAAAGCAGCTGCCTTTGTGACATACGCCTATCATATCAGGTTGTGGAGTCTTAAGCTGGCGAAGAGCGAGCCTTTGCCCCAGCTCCAATTAGCAGGAGTGGATTAAGTAGCTGATGTTCTTTATGACATAAGAGCCATGAGCAAAGTTTCAGCTTATTTAATCTCATCCTACAGAATGCTCTGTATCGGGGAGTGGGCTGGAGATTCCACCTCCAAGGCTACCCTCAACAGGCTTCCTTTCAAGGGACAAATGTTTGGAAAGAGGCTTGATGATCTCATGACCAATGGCAGATCATTGGCTGAAATCTCTGCCTGACAGCAGACCACAAACTTCTAGAGGCTCTGGACAGTCTAATTTTCATGGCTTCAGGTGCTTTTGGCAGGTGGAGCCAAGCCCTCCAATTCTCATCCTGTTTCAACATCCAAGAAAGCACAATGATGCCATGTCTGCAGCAGTTTCCCTGAAGATAGGGGGAATGGCTCTCGGACTATTCAGAGGCCTGGGCATAAATCTCGTCAGATCGTTGGGTACTGGAGATTATTCAGAGTGGTTACAAGCTCAAATTCATGACCAGAGAAAGCAAGCAAGGTCACGGCCACTGTTAAGGCTGTTAGATATTCAAGCCATAGAGTCGGTGCCGCCCGAAGATTCAAGCTCAGGCAGATACTTCATATACTTTGTCATACCCAAGAAAGGCTCAGACGATGGGAGACCCATTCTGGATCTTAATGCATGTCAATGCAGCACTGAAGTTCTGCGTTTCTCATGGAGACAGTATGTTCAGTCATAGCAGCGGTAACTCCGGGGAAGTTTCTGTCCTCTCTGGATTTGCAAAGGGGCTTGTCTGCACAATTCCATATTTCTGGACCAGAGAAAGTTCCTGAAAGTTCATGTCCTGGAAAATACCAGTTCTTGGCCTTCCCTTTGGGCTGGCAACAGCACCTCACACCAAGGTGATGATGTTAGCTACCCACCTGTGCAAGATTGACTTGCAGGTTCATCCATACCTGGGCGACTGACTGATCAGAGCTCTGCCTTTCCCAGATAATAATGGCTTATGTGGTCCGCAGAACCTGAATTGGATAGTAAATTTCTGAAAGAGCCAACTGATTCTATCCTAATCCCTGGAATACCTGAGGGTACTTTTCAACACAGCAGATGCTTTGCACTCAGTTAACGAGTTTGCTGGCAAAACCAGCTCTGCTGCGTGGCATTATCACCAAGTGCTAGGTTCCAAGACAACCACAATAAAAGTGGTTCTCTGGGCGAAGGCGCATATGCATCCTCTCCAGAATGCCTTGTTTTCGGTGGTCATCTCAGTCGGACTCCCTGCAGATCCCCTGGAAGCTCGGGTCAGTATGGGCTGGTGGCTTCACCTGCAGGTGTTGTCAAGGGGTATGCCCCTCTGCATAGTCTCCTGGGTAATTGTAGCAGTGGATGCCAGCCTGTTCAGCTGGGAGGGCTCACTGCAATCAACACCCAATTCAGGGGCATTGCTCGGCTTCACAAAGAAAGTGGTTGATCAACAGACTAGAACTTTGAGCCATTTGACTGTCACTACAGAAGCTTCAGACGAAACTAGAGGGTCACTTGGACCCAAGTGTTCTCAAACAATGCTACAGTGGTGGCATATGTCAATCGCCAGGGAGGCACCAAGTGCTCAGCTGAGTCTGGAAGCTCACTTGCTGTTCAGTTTGGTGGAGCTTCATCTTCAGATCCTCTCAGCAGCACATGTAGCAGGAAAGGACAACGTCCAAGCCGATTTCCTCAGCAGACAAGACTGGATCCAGGCAAGCTGTCTATAGCAGTCTTTCAAGCCATAGTTTGTCGCTGAGGTTGCCCTGCATTCAAGCTCATGGTGACAGCAGCAAACAAGAAGGGGGGCAGGTTCTTCAGTTGAAGATCCAAGCCCAGAAGGAGTGGGTTTGGACAAGAAGGAGTGGGTTTGGACACTCTTGTCCAGCCATTGCCGAAGAGCGAGCTCTTGTACGTGTTTCCTTCATTCTTGTGACTGAAGATTGGCCATGTAGTGCGTCTTCATAGAGGTCCAAGGAACTGTCGAGGGGGAGCTATTTTATTTAGTTATTAGAATGCAGGGCATAGCAAGGGAGGTAACTGTGTTGGGTCCACTGGGAAACAGTGATCATAACGTGATCAAATTTGAGCTGATATCTGGAGTGACATCGCTAAAGAAATCTACTGTAGTGGCACTTAATTTTTGAAAGGGTGACTATGATAAAATGAGGAAAATTGTTAAAAAGAAGCTAAAAGGATTGGTGGCAAAGATTAGACTGTAAACCAGGCATGGTCACTATTTTAAAAATACTATTGTGGAAGTCCAGATCAGATGTATTCCATGTATTAACAAAGGTGGAAAGAAGAAGAAACGAGAGATAGAATGGCTAAAAGGTGAACTGAAAGAGGCTATTGGAACCAAAAAAAATAATCCTTTAAAGAATGGCTAAAGGACCAAATGAAGAAAATAAGAGACTTAAGCACTGGCAAGTTAGATGGAAAGCATTGATAAAGCAAAAAAAAAAAAAAAGAATATGAAGAGATATTTGCTAAAGAGGCAAAAACTCAAAGTAACAATATTTCTAGGTACATTAAAAGCAGAAAACCTATGAGGGAATCCGTGGTACCATGAGGAGCAAAAGGGATGCTCAGGGAGGATGAGGTCATAGCGGAGAGACTGAATGAATTCTATCCGAACTGGAAATGTGTGATGATGCGGAGGAACTGAAAGAAATCTCAGTGAATCTGGAAGATCTACTAAGTAAGATTGACAAGGTAGAAAGTGATAAATCACCTGGATCAGATGGTATACATTCCAGGGTACTGGAAGAATTCAAACATGAAATTGCTGATCTGCTGTTAAGGATCTGTAACCTGTCGCTAAAATTGTCTGTAGTACCAGAAGATTGGAGGGTGGCAAGTGTTAGGCAGAGCTTTAAAAGAGTTCCAAGGGAGATCTGGCAAATTACAGACCGATAAGCCTGACTTCAGTGCCGGGCAAAATAGTGGAAACAATTATAAAAAATAAAATTGTAGAACAAGTAGATAAACATGATTTAATATAGAAATATGATGGCAGATAATAGCAAAATGGCCCATCCAGTCTGCCCATCTATATTACCTCTCTTCTCCCTAAAAGATCCCACGCACCTGTCCCACACTTTCTTGAATTCAGAAGTCTTTGTCTCCACCACCTCTACTAGGAGCCTATTGCATGCATCTACCACCCTTTCTGTAAAAAAGTATTTTCTTAGATTACTCCTGAGTCTATCACCTTTTAACTTCATCTTATGGTTTGTCATTCCGGAGCTTCCTTTCAAATGAAGGAAACTCGTCTTGTGCGCATTTATGTCATGTAGGTATTTAAACATCTGTATCATATCTCTCTCTCCTGCTGCCTTTAAGTGTGTCCCCATATGCCTTATGATGAAGACCACTGATCATTTTAGTGGCCTTCCTCTGGACCAACTCTATCTTGTATATTTCTTTTTGAAGGTGCAGTCTCCAGAATTGTACACAATATTCTAAATGAGGTCTCACCAGAGTCTTATACAGGGGCATCAATACCTCCATTTTCCTACTGGCCATAACCTCTCCCCATGAATCCTAACATCTTTCTGGCTTTCACCATCACCTTTTCAACCTGTTTGGCCACCTTAAAATCATCATATACAGTCACTCCCAAGTCCTGCTCCTCTTTCTTGCACAAAAGTTCTTCACCCCCTAAACTGTACTGTTCCCTCGGGTTTTTGGAGTCCAAATGCATGACCATACATTTCTTATCATTAAATCTTAGCTGCCAAATATCAGCTGTTCTTCAAGCTTTGCTAGGTCCTTCATCATGTTATTCACACCATTAGGGGTGTCTACACTATTGTATATTTTGGTATTCCCAAAGAGGCATAAGAACATAAGAAGTGCCTCTGCTGGGTCAGACCAGAGGTCCATCGTGCCCAGCCCAACAAGTCCAGGACCTGTGTAGTAATCCTCTATCTATACCCTCTATCCCCTTTCCAATCCCTTCTTAAACCCCAATACTGTAATTGTTCTATCGCGCCCTCTGGAAGCGCATTCCAGGTGTCCACGTTGGGTGAAGAAAAACTTCCTAGCATTGCTTTTGAATCTGTCCCCTTTCAACTTTTCCGAATGCCCTCTCGTTCTTGTAGTTTTTGAAAGTTTTAAGAATCTGTCCCTCTCCACTTTCTCTATGCCCTTCATGATCTTGTAAGTCTCTATCATGTACCCTCTAATTCTCCTCTTCTCCAGGGAAAAGAGCCCCAGTTTCTCCAATCTCTCAGCGTATGAAAGGTTTTCCATACCTTTTATCAAACGTGTTGCTCTCCTTTGAACCCTCTCGAGTATCGCCATATCCTTCTTAAGGTACGGCGACCAATATTGGACGCAGTACTCTAGATGCGGAAGCACCATCGCCCGATACAACGGCAGGATAACTTCTTTCGTTCTGGTTGTAATACTCTCTTGATTATACCTAGCATTGTATTTGCTCTTTTAGCGGCCGCTGCACAATGTGCCATTGGCTTCATTGTTTTGTCCACCATTATTCCCAAGTCCCGTTCTTGGGTACTTTCACTCAGTAACATCCCTCCCATCTTATAACTGTACCTCCAGGTTTCTGCTTCCTATATGCAATACTTTACAATTTTTCTACATTGAACTTCATCTGCCATCTCGTCACCCACTCCCTAGTTTGTTCAGGTCCCTTTGTAATTCTTCGCAGTCCTCTTTAGTCCGAGCACCACTAAATAGTTTGGTGTCGTCTGCAAATTTTACCTGACTACCCTTCAGCAATATCTCTTAGAAAAATGTTAAAAAGAGCAAATCCAAGAACCGAACCTTGAGGTACACCACTGGTAACATCAAAGAGCAGGTCCAAGAACCAAACATTGAGGTACACCACTGGTAACATCCCTTTCCTCTGAGAGATATCCATTGATGACTACCCTATGTCTCCTTCCACTCAGCCAGTTCCTGACCCAGTCTGTCACTTTGGGACCCATCCCAAGTTCATCCAGTTAATTATGACGTGTGTGGAACACTGTCAAAGACTTTTGCTAAATTCTAAATATACCACATCTAGCGTACTCCCTCTATCCAATTCTCTGGTCACCCAGTCAAAGATGTTGATTAGGTTTGTCTGACAAGGTCTACCTCTGGTGAATCCATGTTGCCTCTGGTCCTGTAAGTCACTGGATTCCAGAAACTGGTTTGTTCGTTTTTTAATTTATCATTTATTCATATTTAAACAATAAAATTATTGAACAACATAAGAGCCTTATCATTTTACAAATCAAGGAAATTATAAACAATTCCAAACATATGTCTGCTCAAAACATGATTTTTAAGACTCTTTAACAGTCCTCAATCAGGAGAGACAATTTCACATATCAGAAAGAATGATACTTAAACAAAAACAAACAATTCTAGAAAAGGAAAAGTAGTGAATCATCCCCAGTTATTTAAAGAAACTTCACTCTGTTTTAAAAGTGTTTCCATTAATTTGCTTACCACAGAAGTCAGACTTACTAATCTGTAGTTCCCTGCTTCTTTATTCCTTTCACTTTTGTGGTGAGGGACCACATCCGCCCTTCTCCAGTCCTCTGGTACCACTCCCAATTCTAGAGAAGCATTGAAAAGGTCAACCTGCGAAACCACCATAACTTCCCTAACTTCCATCACTATCCTTGGATGTACACAATCCAGTCCCATTGCTTTGTCCACCTTTAGTTTAGGTAGTGCCTCACGAGCACAATCCTCTGAAAATCGATCTGGGTCTACCACACCTCCATCACTATTTGTGTTTGCCTTCTGTGGTCCTGCTCCCGGCTTTTCAGCTGTGAACTCGGGCCAGAAATATTTATCAGCTTCTACATATTTCTCCCCTTCACCTTTGAGTCTCAATGCCATTTTTGCACTTCTTCCTATCACTAATATACTTTAAAAAATGTGTTGTGCCCCTGTTTTACCATGTCAGCTATTTTTTCTTCCATTTGTATCTTTGCTTTCTTGACTACTTAACCAGCTTCTCTTAATTTTTCTGAATATTTTAGAGTTAGCACAGGTTCAGCCAAGGGAGGTCTTTTAAAGGTGTGAATAAACATGTAAATGTCAGCTGGTTGATGTAGTGTATCTAGATTTTCAGAAAGCTTTTGATAAAGTTCCTCGTGAGAGGCTTCTGATAAAATTAGAGTCATGGGATAAGAAGCAATGTTCAGTTATCGATTTAGGAATTGGTTATCAGACAAAAAACAAGAGGGTAGGTTTAAATGGCCATTTTTCTTGATGGAGGAGAGTAAATAGTGGAGTGCTGCGGGTACTGTTCTGGGACTGATATTTAACTTATTTATAAATGATCTGGAAATTGGAATGATGAGTGAGGTGATTAAATTTGCACATGATACTAAACTGTTCAAAGTTGTTAAAATGCATACAATATGCTGAAACCTGCCCAATGTGTGGTGGTGGCCAAGAAAACAAACAAGATGCTAGGAATTATTAGAAAATGGATTGTTAAGAATGTTATAATGCCTCTATTGTTACAACCTCATTTTGAGTACTGTGTTCAATTCTGGTCACCTTATCTCAAAAAAGATATAGCAGAACTAGAAAAGGTTCAAAGAAGAGCGACCAAGATGATAAAGGGGAAGGATCTCCCCTCGTATGAGGAAAGACTAAAGAAGTTAGGGCTCTTCAGCTTGGAAAAGAGATGGCTAAGGGGAAAAATTATAGAAGTCTACAAAATACTGAGTGGTGTAGAATGTATACAAGTGGATTGATTTTGGTTTTTTTTATACACAATAAAAAATTGCAAAGACTAGGAGACAGTAGAAGTTAAATACTTTTAAAACAAATAGAAGGAAATATTTTTTCACTCAGAGAATAGTTAAGCTCGAACACATTGCCAGAGGATGTGGTAAGAGCAGTAAACGAAGCAGGTTTTAAAATAGGTTTGGACAAGTTTCTGGAGGAAAAGTCCATAGTCTGCTATTGAGACAGACATGGGGAAGCCACTGCTGGCCCTGGATTGGTAGCAAGGAATGTTGCTATTTGGGTTTTTGCCAGGTACTTGTGACCTGGATTGGCCACTGTGTAGTTGGATACTGGGCTAGATTGGACCATTGATCTGACCCAGTAAGGCTATTCTTATGTTCTTCTTACTATTCCAACTGTAGGTGTAATCAGTTTTCAAATTCCTTTCAAACACCAAATCAAAGGCAAAGAACTCAGTCTCAACCTCAATCCAAACAGCAGCAGTCTTTTTGACTCCCTTTTAGAGGACATTGCTAGCATATCTTTCTCTACCTCAGACTCCCCTTAGGAGGCAGACTTCACCATTTTTATTATCGTTGGACCCTAATAATAGACTACTGGATTCTGCATGTGGTGAGTCTGGGTTATGCCCTTTGTTTATTGTGAAAACCTCTGAACCATCCTCCAAAAGAGTCTTGCTTAAAATCCCTCTAGAAGATCCTCCTTCATCAAGAGATCTCAGCCCTCCTCCAGCTCAATGCAATGGTTCCACTGCAGGAGAGAGGTTGAGGGTTTTACTTCGTGTTTTCTGATACTAAACATGACCGGAGGTCTCCGTCCAATTCTGGACTTCCGTGCTCTCAACAAATTCTTAGTGAAGGAGAAGTTTTGCATGGTCTCTCTGGGAACCCTCTTTCTGGTGTTGGAGAAGAATGACTGGATCTGCTTTCTTGATCTCAAGGAAGTGTACACCCATGAATACTTCTTAGCTGCCCAAAGGAAATTTCTTCGCTTTCAAGTGGGGACATGCCACTTCTAGTACAAAGTACTACCATTTGGTCTAGTGTTGGCACAGAGAGTGATCACGAAATGCTTAGTGTGGTGGTTGCATTCCTCTGCTCGGGTGGCTTTCATGTATTCCCTTATCTAGATGACTGGTTAATCAAGGCCTCATCATCTTAACAAGCTTAACTAAGCCATCGAGGCCACAGTTTGTGTATTGGAACTCTTAGGATTTGCAGTCAACTACCAGAAATTGCATTTTCAGCCAACGCAAACCTTAGAATTAATAGGAGTTCTCCTGAACACACTACAAGCTCGAGCTTTTCTACTGCAGCAGACTCGACAACCTTAATCAAATTTGTCAGAAAGTCTCCTCTCTTCAATGCATCACTGCAAGGCAAATATTACATCTCTTAGGCCACATGGTATCCATGATTCACGTAACTCTATTTGCCCGTCTG
This sequence comes from Geotrypetes seraphini, assembly GCF_902459505.1. Classification (NCBI taxonomy): domain Eukaryota; kingdom Metazoa; phylum Chordata; class Amphibia; order Gymnophiona; family Dermophiidae; genus Geotrypetes; species Geotrypetes seraphini. The sequence goes on from NC_047084.1 coordinate 354,748,969, forward strand.
CATTTCAGAGAACCTCAGTGGACACACTCGACCCAATAGTCTCAAGCTACCGGATCCCTTTCCCAATTGATTCAAGTGACCTCAGAACTTTGTCAAGCTCTCCAGTGATGGATACTACTGACCAGTCTTTCTAGAGGTCTTCTTTTCCAGACTTCACTGCATCAGTTAATACAACAGATGCTTCCATGCTCAAATGGAGAGCTCACCTTGATGGCCTTCTCATGAAGAAACTCTCCAAATCAATCTCCTGGAACTTTGAGCAATCTGCAATGCTCTCTCGACATTCCAGGATCACTGCCTAAATCTAGTACTGTAGTCTTCATTTGAACAGACAACTAAGCCGCCATGTTCTGTGTGAACAAACAAGAAGCAATCCAAATTTGGTCTTGGGAGGTTCCTTGCAATATCTTCCTTAAGGCAGTTTATCTAGCAGGAAAACAAAACGTCTTAGAAGTCAAATTGAGCAGACTCCTTCAGCCTCACAAGTTGTCATTCAGTTCAACCATCTTACGATGGTTATTCTCTGATTGGGGGACCCCGGAAATAAACCTTTTTGTTCCTCCCCCAACCACAAACTTCCTCTCTTCTGTTCCAGACTCTACACTCCCAATTTTCTGGAATTTAGTTATTTCTCCCTCGACTGGTGGGACAAGTTTCTTTAAGCTTTCCCTCCAGTTCCTCTAGTCAGGAAGACTCTACTCAAAAACTTTGCCAAGAACAAGCTACCATGATTCTCATAGCACCTCGGTGGCCACATCATCCATAGTTTTCTCTCCTCTTACAACTTGCTGTACAGGAACCCATCACGCTTCAAATCTTTCCAGCATTGCTGACACACCAGTCTACGTTTGTTAGCACTCACTGTGTGGTATCTCCCACTGAGTAGGTTAGCACTCACTGTGTGGTATCTCCCACTGAGTAGATACATTCACACTATCTAATCCTATGTCGGCTATCATTGAAGCCTCTAGAAAACCTTTCAGTCAACGCTGTTATTGTTTCAAGTGGACTTGCTTCACAGTCTACACCTCCATTCCTTGAATCCGATTTACTTGCCCTCTTCCATCAATGTTAGACTATCTCCTACATCTTTCAAATTCTGGACTCTGACTACTTCAGTCAGAGTACATCTTAGTGAAATTTGTGCTTTCCTAATGCCATTGGACAAGAAACCATTATCTGTAGATCCTTTGGTTTCCAAATTTATGAAAGGCCTTTACCCCATACCAAGCTGCCTCCTGTTGCTTGGAACCTTAATGTTATTCTTTATACTAATGAAGCCTCCTTTCAAACCACTCTCGTTGTCTTCACTTAAACATCTCACTTTCAAAGTGGCCTTCCTTGTGGCTATTACATCTGCACACCAGGTTAGTGAGCTTCAAGTGCTTGTTAGATCTACACTGTAAAACTTGTCAGATATACACTATAAAACTTTCTACTATGATAGTTTGATTCTTCACACACATCCGAAGTTCCTCCAAAAGGTCATTTTGGAGTTCCATCTGAACCAGTCCATACTTCTACCTGTTTTCTTTTCAAGACCACATTCTCACCCTGATGAAGCAGCATTCCACATATTGGACTGTAAATATGCTCTTGCTTACTAATTGAATCACACCAAACCTCACAGATCTACCACTCAACTCTTTCTGTTGTTCGATCCTAACAGATTTGGAGCTCCTGTCACCATCTCCACATGGCTAGCAGACTATCTCCTTTGCCTATGCTAGCTCCGGGCTGATGCTTGAGGGTTGTGTCACTGCTCATAAAGTTTGAGAATGTCGAATTTGGTAGGCCATCTACGTTCCACTCCTATATGTAAAGCAGCCACTTGATCCTCAATTTATACATTCATATCCCATTACTGTTTAGAGAATCATTCTAGATGGGATAGTTGGATTGACCAAGCAGTTCTAAGGCATTTATTTTTACTTAAATGCCAACTTACCTCTAACCCTTTTAGTTTTGCCAGGTTCATGATAGCTGTCAATAACCCTGTTCTCAGTTATGATCCTGGCAGCTTGGGAGTCCAACATGTGAGAATATGCTGCCTGCTTTGTCCTCAAATAAAGCAAAGTTTCTTACCTGTAGCAGGTGTTATCTGAGGACAGCAGGTAGATCGTCGTACAACCCTCCCACCTCCCCTAATTGGCTTCTTAGCTGTTTTTCCGACTGCAGGTCCTGCGAGCTGATGTCAGGTGGTTAGGCACCAGCATGCGCTCTATGGTGGTCCTAAAAGATTTAAAGTGACAGCAAATTTATTTTATTTTTTTGTCCTTTTTATATCTTATATTAAAGCTACATATAAACATCTACTCATTCTCTTCACTGCGCAGTCTGGCATTGGGATTTGTGACCTTTATCACAAGCTGAGCTGCCCTCTCTACAATGGTCTTGCGGTTCTTCGAAGAAACATTGTGGGCGATTTCTGCACAATAGGACTTGTTACTCATCAGGAGCACCACCAGGAACTTGCGGAATCCTGAGGGCAGCATGTGTTTGGGTTTTTTGTTGCTCCCATAACCAATGTTTGGCATCAGGATCTGGCCCGTGAACCTCCTGCAGACTCTATTATCAATACCTCTGGGTTTACGCCAATTTCGCTTAATCTTGACATAGCGATCTGACTGGTGACGGATGAAATTCTTGGTTCTTTTCTTGACAATCTTAGGTTTCACTAGAGGTCGTAGGGCAGCCATGTCACCGGTTCCGATGCCCTGCCGTCCGAGTGACAGCAGATTTTTGACTGTTGTGCCAGGTTCTGTGGATGTCGCCCATATGTGAGAATATCTGCCTGCTGTCCTCAGATAACACCTGCTACAGGTGAGTAACTTTGCTTTCCCTTAGTTTGTTTAGAATAGTCCTAATCATTGGCTGTTGATTTGGATGATTTTGCCTGCTGTTTAGAGTGGTGTACAGTCTTGATAGTGGCAGAGAATGACTTGTGGTCTTTGATATCAGAGATTTTTCATTTTTTAGGTCCGCAGAGTGCTTATGGGAAAGCTTCCAGACGAGGTGGTCATCAAAATAGTTATAAACCCTACTAAATTATTCCTTTTGCAACGTGTCCCAAAAAAAGAAAAAGGTATGTCACATTTTTAAATTATAGGCCTTTAAAAATATTATGTAAATTAATATATTTGGGAAATATTATATTGTTGTAAGCTATTATAATGCTTAATGTTTTAAAATTTCACAGCACCGAGACGTGCTTACCGTAATGTAACATAGTGACTTTGAAGATAATTAACACAGGTGCTACTTAAAAACTATTTGCCCTATTATTAACAAGTCAGTAAAGTTAACAGGTAAAGTACTGCTAATGGGTACAAATTAAGGAATTGCAGCGAAGAAAGTATTGCCTACTAACTCTGACATTATACCTTGTTTGTACCCGCCAGCGGGAACTTCATTGCAGGCCGTGTCGTGCTGACTTCGATTCTCACAGGCCCGCACAATGCGGACAGGGTACGAGAGGCTCACGCTCTCGAATGCTGCCGTTTGGTATGGTCTCTTCCAACATCCTGTATCAGCATTATAACATAAATGGATACTTCAAGCTTTTGCCTTCACTTACTACTTTGATAAAAAAATAATAAAATACAAACATAAAAATAATAAGTACTTGTAATTTTAATGCATTTTTTACAGGCCCAGTAATGGTTAAATACGTCAAATGTACTGGATAATTTTAACTATTTATTCTTCTAAGGATACAGCTTGTCTCTGGATTTTCCAGTGTCTTAATTTTATATTCTTAATCTATTTTAATGCTTGCTTTTCCCATTTTTTATAGACCACGTAAGCAGTAATTGCATTTAGTTCTTGAGCTGAATTCCTGTTGTGTGGCAATTTTGTTGTAGATCCCAAGTACAGGTTTCTCAGCAGAAGATAACATGCTTGATGTGGTTACAAGCTCTCTGGCTGACAGTGAACCTATTAAAATACTCTGTAAAACTACCTTTTATGTACCACCTAAGAAAATTTAACTACCTTCTTATACAAAAGAATCAAATTTCTTTCAGAAATCATTGGTGCACATGTGGCTTTTTCAGCTCATGGACTTGATTTTCAACATTAATATATTGAAAGCAGTTTTATGATTAATGTTTAATATTTAATATATATATACTCCCACACATTAAAAAAAAATATATATGGGATTGGGGGGAGGGTATCCATAATACTTTAAAACTTAGCCTGACTATATTTTCTTTTTTTTTTTAGGTGGCGAAGCAGTATTTTCTGGGTCGAAGATTCATTTGAGGTGGCATATGCCATGTGCTAAATAGCAGTTCAAACTAATTTTTTTTTTTTTTTTGGTATCAAGTTCCCTGAATGGAATTAAGACGTTGGGGGTATCCTGAAGCTTAATTCTCAGTTTGCATTATTGAAGTTGATTTGATTCTTAATTCTTAATGGCCATGCTTAATAAAAACAATTTTTGTTTATTCTACCTACTCTGATGTTGTAGAGCAAGTCTTGTTTTAAATGCCCAGTATGACCGTGTCATGATGTACGTGTACTTTTTTTTTTCTTTTTTTTTTTTTAAACAAAAATAAACCTTTTTGTATAAAAATTGAAGTGGTTATTTTTATCTTCAGACTTGACATATAATAACATGGGATAATAAGAACATGGAGGGGCATAATAAAAAAAAAAAAAAAAAAATTTAGTCCCCTTTTGGCCTAGGCCCTAAACGCTGAAAGTAGAAGCAGGGAAAATGTCCATTTTCAACAAAAACGTCCAAAAGGAGGTTTTTTTTAAAATAATGGCCTTCCTCTATCTACGTTCAGCTGCTTAAATGCCCAGACCACCACTAAGTTTACACTTACAACATATAATAAACCAAAAAAAATCTAAGTCCCAAACGCCCAAAGCCAGGCCTTTAAGCCTAAAAGCTGGATTCTGTAACCAATGTCAGTCAAAAACAACACTGGTTACAAAATCCATACACACACACACACACACCCAGCAACAATCGTGGCAGGAGAGATGGCTCATCTCCCCTGCCAAAATAACGATCCTGAAGTGCCATCAACCGCGGCACTTGGGATCGCTATCGCAGCAGGAGAGATAGCCAATCTCCTGCCGCGATCCCCCCCCCCCAACAAGATTGAGCAGGAGAGAGCTGAACCCCTCCTGCCTCGATGCAGCCCCGTGATCGGCTGGGGCAGGAGGGAGCCCAAACCCTCCTGCCCTGCGACCCCTCCCCCCGACATGATATAGGCAGGAGGGAGCCCAACCCCTTCTGCCCGGCAACCTCCCACCCCCATTAAGATACGGGCAGGAGGGATCCCAGGCCCTCTTGCCCCAACGTAGCCCCCCCCCGACCGAACCCCTGATCGGCTGCCCAAACACCCCCTACGCGACACCCAACCTTTACCTTAAAGTCCAGCAAGCATGCCATCCACAGTATGGCAGGCCTTAGGGCCCAATTGGCCCAGGCGGCTCTAGCCCTGCCCACAGGTGGGGCCTTAGGCACATGGGCTGGGTTGGTAAAAGGGGGGTGTTGCGGGACCGTTTGGGGGGGCAGTCTTGAGGGCTGCGTCAGGGCAAGAGGGCCTGGGATCTCTCCTGCCCGTATCTTAATGGGGGTCACCAGGGCAGGAGTGATTGTGGTCCCTCCTGCCTGATCTGATCTGGGGGGGGTCACTGGGGCAGGAGGGGTTGGGCTCCCTCCTGCCCATGTCGAGTCGGGGGGGGGGGTCGCCGGACAAGAGGGGTTGGGCCCCCTCTTTTCCGATTGGGTGGATCGCGGCAGGAGAGATTGGCTATCTCTCCTGCAGCGATAGCGATCCAAAGTGTCGCAGTTGGCGGCACTTCGGGGAATCGTTGTTGTGGTAGGGTAGATGAGGCATTTCTTCTGCTGCGATCGTTGCGGTGGGGAGTGGGCAGGTTGCCAGGGCCGCAGAGCTGATCGCGGCAACCGCAATCAGCTCAGCAGCCCCTTTTTTGGCACTTATACCTGTTTTGACTTTGCAACCTGTCAAAATCTTTGGTTATAGCTGCTGTATGCCTATGTCTAGGTCGGCCCACCTCCCGCCGTTTCCACTCTAAAAATGCCTCTTTTTCGCTTTATGCGTTTAGAAGCAGGGGAAAGGCCTAAGCTGGTTTTAAATACGTCTAAAACAGCTTTGGTTATGGGTACTTGGATGATCAGTCTTTTTAATCATCCAAGTACCCATTTAGGCCACTTTGTAGATGTTTTTTGTGTGTGTGGGGGGGTTATTATGAGCCCCATAATGTATTTAAATGTTGGTAGGAGCAGAAGCAATTTAGTAAGGTTACTTTATTTGTACAGGGGCTCTATACAGGGACTATAGGATAAAGCCACACACTGGTAAGCTCATCTATATGTATTAGCCATCTCCTTCCCCCCCCTACTGTGTCCACCCATTACTGCACCAGTGTGGTGGTCAGCTATAAACAGGTTCATCCCAGAAGGGTAGTTGGGTGCATTGGAAAATCCTTGCTACTTATAACTTAACCTTACTTCTCCAGTGACAGAACTGTGAAAAGGTGCTATCTGAATGAGCGTGTGCACACCATTTGCAGTCTATGTGGCAAGCTGTGTTAGGATAAAGCTGGTCAGAACAGACCAAATACAGGTTTAGTTAATGGTGACTTTTCATATAGCGCAAACAAAAGTTTTTTTTCTCTTGCTCCCAAGGATTTTACATGAAACAAGTGGAGCAGGCAGAAGGAGGAGGGGAGACTTACAGTAGCGAGGCGGGAGGCAGAAGGCAAGAAGCAGGAAGGAGACAGAGCTAGGGGCAGCGGCGAGAGTTAGCTCCGCCCACCCCCACCGCGTCGGCGAGGTCAGAGCCCGAACTCCCCCTTAAAAGGGGCGGAGCTAACGGCGTTCGGCACGCAGCAAAGGCGCTCGCCTTAGCGAGAGCACCTTTGCGAAGGGCCTTGCGAAGGGTCAAGTCACTACAAGCAAGGACACCGGGAAAGGACAGCAAGCAGTCAGAGAGAGAGAGGACACCAACAGGCAGAGAGAGAGAGAGAGCACCATCAGTAGAAGCAGGCAGAAGGAGAGAGAGAGGACACCAACAACAGGCAGAGGGAACATCGATGGAAGCAGAGGGAAACCAGAAGATGAGCTTTCCGGTGTTCTGCACAGACTGTCATGTATGACTACCTCCCCTCGGGGAGACAGTCATATGTATGCAGCCGGTGTCAGGAGCTGAAAAGCTTGAAGAAGGAAGTCAAGCGACTTGAGGACAAGATTCAGGAGCTAGAAGGACTTACACCACTGAGGACCCAACCAGGACAGCTGAAGACTTCATGAGTGAGAGACGCATTGAGGAGGAAGTCAGGGAACTCGAGAAATTCATTGAGGAAGCATACAGGAGGAGGGTGGAAGAGAACGACCTTGAGATGAAAGATGAAGCTACACCAACACCAATATGGAAGGGAGAACAAGAAACAGATGACCTCAGAGAAGACACCCACAGAGGAACACCGCACGACGGGGAGAAAATGGTTAGCCGATGCCTGGAAGAAGAAACAGTGAAGCACACTGAGACCGAAGCAAAAATGGAAGAAGGGAAAGTCAGCGATCCTAGTGTGAGACTCGATCCTGAGGCATGTGCACAGCCACATAGCAGGAGGGAGAGAGGACCGACTGGTGACCTGCCTCCCGGGAGCAAGAACTAAGGACATCGTGGACAAAATTGGAAAGATCCTGGAAGGAGCGGAGACGGAATTGACCACAGTAATGATCCACATCGGGACGAATGATGTCAGCAGGAGAGAATACAGAAGAAGCACGCTGATTGAACAGTTCAAGATCCTGGGAAGGAAGCTGAAGGTGAGGACTCAGAAGATAGCGTTCTCGGAGATCCTACCGGTACCGAGAGCAGATGTGAAAAGGCAGGAGGAACTACAATCAATAAACGCGTGGATGAGGAAATGGTGTGAGGAAGAAGGGTTCCACTTCGTGAGGAACTGGACAACGTTCTGGGGCAAGAGCAAGCTCTACAGGAGAGATGGACTACACCTGAGCGCAGCGGGAACTAGACTTCTAGCAAATGACGTCAGGAGAGGAATCGAACAGGCTTTAAACTAAGAAGAAGGGGAAAGCCGACAGTCGACCAAGCGTCGATGATATGGAAGAAGGTATCGCGTGAAGATACCGAGGGGAGAAAAGGCTGGGAAAAAAAAGGGACAAATTACAGGAGTCGACTAACCCAGAAGAGGAGGTTAGAAAGATTGTAGCAAAAGAGAAGAAACCTAGGACAGAAGCACAGGGAATGGAAATGAAGCTAAGAAAACACCAGGATCTAAATTGCGTATATACCAATGCAAGGAGCCTACAAAATGGGGGAATTAGAAGCCATGGCCAATGCAGAGGACTTAGACATCATTGGAGTCACTGAAACATGGTGGAATGAGGAAAACAAATGAGATACAGCACTGCCGGGGTACAAGCTCTATCGCCAGGACAGGTCAGGACAGAAAGGAGGTGGAATAGCCCTATACGTAAAAGAAAGCATACAATCAACAAAAATGGACACAGCAGAGACAACCAATAAGCTGGAATCGCTATGGGTTAAAATACCGGGAAGGAAATGACCTGAAATAAAGATGGGCCTATACTATCGTCTACCTGGGCAAACTGGAGATATCGATGAAGAAATGGAAGCCGAGATAAAGCGAGAATGCAAAAGCGGTAACACGGTTATTATGGGAGACTTCAACTATCCCGGGATAGACTGGAGCCTTGGAAGCTCAAGATGCACTAGGGAGACAGAATTCCTGGAGGCTACACAAGATTGCTTCATGGAGCAACTTGTTAGAGAACCAACGAGATGAAATGCCACTCTGGACCTAATCCTAAATGGGTTAAGGGGACCTGCAAAGGAAGTGGAAGTAGTGGGTCCATTGGGAAACAGCGATCATAATATGATCAAGTTCAAGGTTGAGGTTGGAATACTGAAAGGAAAGAGAACCATAGCGACAACTTTTAACTTCAGGAAAGGAAACTACGAAGCAATGAGGGAAATGGTAAGGAAAAAACTTAGGAACACTTCCAGAAAATGGCAAACAGTAGAACATGCCTGGTCTTTTTTTAGGGACATGGTGAGCGAGGCGCAAAATCTGTATATCCCCAGATTCAGAAAGGGGTGCAAAAAGAGTTGAACAAAAGACCCAGCGTGGATAACAAAAATAGTGAAAGAAGCGATAGGCAATAAGAAAACTTCTTTCAGGAAATGGAAAAAGGACAAAACTGAGGGGAACTGGAAAGAGCACAGGAAGTATCAAAAAGAATGTCACTGTGTGGTTCAAAAAGCTAAAAGAGAGTATGAAGAGAGGCTAGCCAGGGAAGCACGAAATTTCAAACCATTCTTTAGATATGTTAAAGGGAAGCAGCCAGCTAGGGAGGAGGTGGGACCGCTGGATGACGGAGACAGGAAGGGAGTGGTGAAGGAGGAGAAAAAAGTGGCAGAAAGACTTAACATGTTCTTTTCATCTGTATTTACAAATGAAGACACAACCAACATACCAGAACCTGAGCAAATCTTCAAGGGAGATCAAGCAGAAAAACTAACATCCATGGAAGTGAGTCTTGAAGACGTACGCAAGCAGATAGAAAAATTAAAAACTGACAAATCCTCGGGTCCGGATGGAATCCATCCAAGGGTTCTGAAGGAACTAAAGAAGGAAATAGTGGAACTACTGCAGCAAATTTACAATCTATCCCTGAAAACAGGCGTGATCCCGGAGGAGTGGAAGATAGCCAACGTTACACCCATCTTTAAAAAGGGATCAAGAGGTGACCCAGGAAACTACAGACCGGTGAGTCTGACCTCGGTTCCGGGGAAAATGGCGGAAGCACTGATTAAAGAACACATCGATGAACATTTTGAAAGAAACGAATTTCTGATAACCAGCCAACATGGTTTCTGCAAGGGGAGATCGTGCCTAACTAACTTATTGCACTTCTTCGAGGGAATTAACAAACGGATGGACAAAGGAGACTCCATAGACATCATATACCTAGATTTCCAAAAAGCCTTTGACAAGGTGCCTCATGAACGTCTACTCCGGAAACTGAAGAACCATGGGGTGGAAGGAGATGTACATAGATGGATCAGAAACTGGTTGGCGGGAAGGAAACAGAGGGTAGGAGTAAAGGGCCACTACTCGGACTGGAGGAGGGTCACGAGTGGTGTCCCGCAGGGCTCGGTGCTCGGGCCGCTGCTATTCAATATATTCATAAATGATCTAGAAACAGAGACGAAGTGTGAGATAATAAAATTTGCGGACGACACCAAACTATTTAGTGGAGCTTGGACTAAAGAGGACTGCGAAGAATTGCAAAGGGACTTAAACAAACTAGGAATGGGCGACGAGATGGAAGATGAAGTTCAACGTTGAGAAATGTAAAGTATTACATGTGGAAGCAGAAACCCGAGGTACAACTATACGATGGGAGGGATCTTATTAAATGAGAGTACCCAAGAAAGGGACTTGGGGGTAATGGTGGACATGACAATGAAGCTGACGGCACAGTGTGCAGCGGCCGCTAAGAGAGCGAATAGAATGCTAGGTATAATCAAGAAGGGTATTACTACCAGAACGAAAGAAGTTATCCTGCCGTTGTATCGGGCGATGGTGTGTCCGCATCTGGAGTACTGCGTCCGATATTGGTCGCCTTACCTTAAGAAGGATATGGCGTTACTTGAGAGGGTTCAGAGGAGAGCAACACATCTGAAAAAAGGGATGGAAAACTTTTCATACGCTGAGAGATTGGAGAAACTGGGACTCTTTTCCCTGGAGAAGAGGAGACTTAGGGAGGATATGATAGAGACTTACAAGATCATGAAGGGCATAGAGAGAGTAGAGAGGGACAGATTATTCAAACTTTCAAATAATAAAAGAACAAAAGGGCATTCGGAAAAGTTGAAAGGGGACAAATTCAAAACGAATGCTATGAAGTTTTTCTTTACCCAACATGTGGTGGACACCTGGAATGCACTTCCAGATTGCGTAATAGGGCAGAGTACGGTACTGGGGTTCAAGAAAGGATTGGACAATTTCCTGCTGGAAAAGGGGATAGAGGGGTATAGATAGAGGATTACTTCACAGGTCCTGGATCTGTTGGGCCGCCGCGTGAGCGGACTGCTGGGCACGATGGACCTCAGGTCTGACCCAGCGGAGGCATTGCTTATGTTCTTACATCTGCGGAGAGTTTTGCACAAAATAGTTTTTAGCCTTTGATCCATGAGCTTATGTATCAGGATCTTTAGGGACCCCTGAGGAAGACAGTTTTGTCGAAACACGGACCGTGTTGGGCCCATTGTTCCCAATGTTCTGGGTCCTAGATGTTTTTCTATGTGGATTATTTGGATTGTATTTTCAAATAAAAGCCTGCATCTTAAATATCATCCTCTTCATAGCATTTTTGTTTTCGGCTATTCATATAGCACCAATAGAACATGAACTTTTATGAGAAAATCAGGGGATATTAGTTTTTGAGTGCCATATGTCATGGTTTATGGGTATTAGGCATGGATTAATTAGTGAATTGTGAAAAAGTAATATTTTAAAACAGTGTCGGCAGTAGCTCAGGAATCAAACTGAATGACATGAACAACCATGAGCTCAGAATGGGACAGGCTAAAGTATTTTGCATGTCAAATCAAAACAGCTACAGAAGACCAGAATTGGGATAACAGATTGTGGAATTGATCGTATATTTCAAAAAACCAGTTGGATCAAGGAAGATTTGCTTGCTTTTGAGCTGAAAAGAATATATTATAACTACTTATCATTTCTATAGTGCTACTAGACACATGCAGCACTGTACATCAAAACCTAGAAGAGACTGTCCCTGCTCAAAAAAACTTATCTAGTTAAGACAGACAAGCTGGACAATAAGAATACACAGTGCTCAGATGGTGAAATTACAAAGGGATGATAAGACATATTGGTTCCAGAAGACTGAAAGAAAACAGTGTGACACATAGCTGTGGCCAGGGAGTTAAGATTGAGGGGAGGGGCAGATAAGTGCAGGAGGGGTTCCTGTAATGTTCGGTTTCTTTAAGATGAAAGGAGAGAGCTGCTTTACAGTCTGGAATATGTAGCTTTATTGCTGGAATTGGTCAGATTTACTCAGTCCCCCTTGAACGTATTTTAGAAGCTTGTAAGAAGATGGCTTACTATAGGAAAAGCTCAGGGAGAGAACTGCAAAAAAACTTCTTAGGGTTTATTGAGATGAAAGGTAAAGGCTTCCTCACAGTCTATAATGGACAATGCTACAGTAAGATCTGAAAATTTAAAAAAGTGTGTGTAGGAATAAAATTGCACAAAGCAAATGAAAAACAAGATGGTGTATGCTGTAGATGAGTGGTTGACAAAAACAACCATCAATGGGCAATGTGGGTACTTGAAATGAATTTTCCTTGGTAGAGTACAGAGGGCAAAAACTTTACTAATTTGGAGGTTAGACATTCCAGGTTCGAGAATTCTTATAAAGGTCTTCTTCGAATGGTATACCCTTCCATCCATGTTTAATAAAATTTTCTGTCCTTGGGCAATTAAGGGTAGCAGATATGCAGGGGTTTGTCAGTTCTGATGATCTGAGGGAGAGGGGAAAACAAGGGTTATCTTGGTCTGTGGAGGTCTTAGCTTGTATGGAAGAAATTGAGTGGGTCTGGTAGGTTTTAGTGAGGAGGATTAACAAGCTTGTTTCATATCAAGATCTTTAGCTAGGACAGAAACAAGTTCAAATTTCTTTGTCTTGCTCTTATTGGAATGGTAGAGCTTGGAGCTCAGAGCTCTTACAATGAGTTTACTGGGGCTCCCAGATAACTAGGTGGTAAACTGATAAAGTGTATACTTAAGTAGTATATAGCCACTTTTATACCTTCTCTGTATGAGAATCGATTTTCCCAAGGGGACTGGAAACAAAAGTTTATGTTGTGAACTTTAATGAGAGTTGGGCAAGTTATGGAGATGGGTGTGTTCCCTAGTAGACTAGCAACTTGAAGTAAGTTAGTGTCCCAAATGTTATTTCACCTGCAAATAGGTGAAAAACTTGACAGATTGAGTTAGGTGAGCAGTAGTAATGGAAGCTATGACAGCATCATGGATGTAACCAGTCTTTTATATTGATCTGCCTTTTGTGTTAGGAATGCTCACTGTCCCTATAAAGAGGAGTAAGTACTCCAATAAAGCATGGGTCATTAAGGAGGCTAACCTTAAAGCATACATTTTTTTATATACTGCATACATCTTTTATAGTTCAGTGTGGCATGCAAATGAGAGACTAGGCATTCCCAGGAGTTACAACATTTAAAAAATATCTAATTGCTAAAATTTTCCTTTTTAGTCTATCACAAATTTTTGAAATAAAATTTGATGGTTTAACAAAGTGGCAAAGCACAAGCATATATTGATCTACTCTGTGTCCTATGTGTCTGTCATAATTAGATTGTAAGTTATTTTGAGCAGGTGCCATCTCTTGTGTAGTTAATGTACAGCACCATATGCTATAGAATTAATAAATAGTAGTAATAATGGTATGATGTCAACTGTAATAGGTTAGCCTAATAAGAGAAGGAAAAGTTGCCAGGATACAGGCAGTGAACAGGCAGTGGGAGGGTTCACTAATGACTGCAGCACCCTTTCCAACCTATGATCTGTGTAGCTCTTGTCACACCCCCAAACCCTTGGCCATATACAAAACTTGGCCTTCATGGAATTTTGAGATGTGGCCATGATGATAAACTAGTGGTTGTCCTTGTTTTCTCCTGTGATGCCATCTGAGTAAACCTCTACTGGGAAGAATATGCGTGTATATACATTCAAAATAACTATTTTTTTGTTAGTGGCTTAAGGCATAAGATGTCAAGGTACACTAGGTGTGACTGTGCTCTTGGAGGGCATATGATCAGAGTCCATACTTGAGGCAATAGAGTTGGAGTGGTTTGTATTGTGTGAGCAATACTGGACTCATATACCCAAGATTTTGGTCATAAGGCATCTTCAGAAATTATTTGCAAAGATAGGGTAAAGGCCCATATATGCAGTCTCAGCTAAAGAGGGTAAAATCTCTCTAAGTCTTGTAGATAAACCTTTTAAAGTAGCAGGTAACAAGCTGTAGTCTCTTTGCTATGTTATGACAAACAGTAGACAAGCTAATTTCCCACTCATCAGCTCTGGCTGGGAAAATGAGAGTAATGGAAAGCTTAACTATCAGGATGAGGAGGAGTATTTTTCTTCTCGAGGGCCTAAGGGAGAAACATGAAAGAAACTTGCAAGGGAAAGAATACAAACTCCCAAACACCAGATGGACGGAGTTGTTGTTGATCTTTCTGCTGCCATGTCCTGTGTCAGTGTTTCAGAAGACTGGTTATATGCAAAGAGGATGGTACCAAAAGCACTGTACAAACTGGAGTTTTATGGAGAGAATGGCAGTTATGCCTCTAGGACTTGGCAGACATTTTGATAAGCCTTAAATATCATCATACTGGGTTAAACAAAATATCCAACAAGCATCCTCTTTCTAATTGTGGCCTAAGTCATATGGTCCCTAAAGTAGTAATCGCCCTTGCTGTTTACTTTCTGAGGAAAAGCAGTGGCTTTCTTCAAGTCTCAAGTAGAAGCTTCAGTCATTCAATTTTATATTTCACAGGAGATAGAGCAGAGATGCGGAGGAAAGCTGACAGTCGCTCAGGAGCGGATGGTTCATTGTGAGGTATCCTTCAAGGATACTAGGGAAACAGGATATTTATGGAGTCCCAGTAGAGAGGTTCCAAAAATGGTGAAAGAAAGCCAGGAGGGTTTAAGAGGAAGGCAGAGTAAAAGACTCAATTTTTCCCTGTCTTCTCAGCAGCCTGTAGGTACAAGTAAAAAACACAATTTGAAGTGTCTGTATACAAATGTTAGAAGCCTAGAAATAAAATAGGAGAGTATATAGCACTGAATGATGAGGTAGATTTAATAGGCATCTCAGAGATCTGGTGGAAGGAGGACAATCAATGGGACACTATTACTTGGGTATAAATTATATCGCAATAGAGTAGATCAAATTGGAGGGGAGGTTGCGCTTTGTTGAGGGAATTGAATCATAAAATAAACATTCTGCATGACCTAGATAGTGTGGAATCCATATGGAGAAGAACATAAGATTTGTCGCTGCTGGGTCAGACCAGTGGTCCATCGTGCCCAGCAGTCTGCTCACGCAGCAGCCCTTAGGTCAAAGATCAGTGCCCTATTTGAGTCTAGCCTCACCTGCGTATGTTCTGGTCCAGCAGTAACTTATCTAACCTTTTCTTGAATCCCTGAAGGGTGCTTTCCCCTATAACAGAGCGTTCCAGATTTCTACCACTCTGGGTGAAGAAGAACTTCCTTATGTTTGTACGGAATCTATCCTCTTTTAAATTTAGCAAGTGCCCTCTCGTTCTCTTCACTTTGGAGAGGGTGAACAATCTCTTTCTTAACTAAGTCAATTCCCTTCAATATCTTGACTGTTTCGATCATGCCCCTCTGTCTCCTCTTTTCAAGGGAGAAGAGGCCCAGTTTCTCTAGCCTCTCATTGTACGGCAACTCCTCCAGTCCCTTAACCATTTTTGTTGCTCTTCTCTAGACCCTTTCGAGTAGTACTATGTTATTTTTCATGTATGGCGACCAGTGTTGGATGCAGTATTCCAGGTGGGGGCATACCATGGCCTGGTACAGCGGCATGATAACGTCAGATCTATTTGTGATCCCCTTCTTAATCATTTCTTTCATTCTGTTTGCCCTTTTTGCCGCTGCCACACATTGCGTGGACGGTTTCATTGACTTGTCTACAAGAACTCCCAAGTCTCTTTCCTGGGGGCTCGCTCTTGAGTATAGCACTGGACATCCTGTATTCGTGGATATGATTTTTGTTACTGACATGCATCAACTTGCACTTATCCATGTTGAACCTCATTTGCCATTTTGCGGCCCATTTCTCAAGTGTGTTTGTCTCGCTCTAGGTCTTCGCAATTCTTCTGTGTCCTCATCACTCTGAATAACTTTGTATCATCCGCAAATTTAATCACCTCACTCGTACCAATTTCTAGGTCATTTATAAATATGTTGAAGAGCACAGGCCCGAGCACCGAACCCTGCGGCCCTCACTCGCGATGCTTTTCCAGTCCGAGTATTGTTCATATGTGAAGTGAAGGAATATAAAGGTAGGGTTATACTACCGACCCCTGGGACAAAATGAGCAGACAGATGAAGAAATGTTTTCAGAGATTAGGAAAGCTGGAGAATTGGACAACCGTATAATGGGCGATTTCCATTACCCCAACATTGACTGGTTAAATGTTACCTCAGGGAGTGCTAGGGAGGTAAAATTCCTAGACATCATAAATGACTTCTTCTTGGAGCAACTGGTCCAGGAACTGACAAGAGGGGAGGTATTTTAGATTTGGTTCTCAGTGGAATGCAAGGCATAGTACAGGAGTTAACTGTGTTGGGTCCGCTGGAGAACAGTGATCATAATGTGATCAAATTTGAGCTGTAACCAGGAGTGATGTCACAAAAGAAATCTACTGTAGCGGCATTTCATTTTCAAAAGGGTGATTATGATAAAATAAGGAAAATGGTTAAAAAAGAAGCTAAAAGCTTGCAAAGGCTAGGACTGTAAACCAGGCATGGATGTTATTTAAAAATACCATCGTGGAAGCTCAGACTAGATGTATTCCATGTATTAGCAAAGGTGGAAAGAAGAGGAAACAAGAGTCAGTATGGTTAAAAGGTGAAGTGAAAGGTTATTAGAGCCAATAAAACATCCTTTAAAGAATGGAAAAAGGATCCGAATGAAGAAAATAAGAGACACAAGCATTGGCAAGTTAGATGCAAATCATTGATAAAGAAAGCTAAATATGAAGAGAAACTTGCAAAAATAGGCAAAAACTCATAACAATTTTTTTTTTTTAGGTACATCAGAAGCAGAAAACGTGTGAGGGAATCTGAGACTGTTGGCTGATCAAGGAGCAAAAGGGGAGCCCAGGGAGGATAAGGCCATAGCAGAGAGACTGAATTAATTCTTTTCTTTGGTCTTTATGGAAGATGTAAGAGATCTACCTGAACTGGAAATAGTTTTCAAGGGTGATGATATGGAGAAACTGAAAGAAATCCCAGTGAATTTGGAAGATGTACTAAGGCAAATCGACAAGTTAAAAAGTGATAACTCACCTGGACTGGATGGTATACATTTCAGGGTACTAAAACAACTAAAAAAAAACATGAAATTGCTGACCTGCTGTTAGTGATCTGTAACCTGTATTTTGTCTTGAAATCTGAATCGCACAGGATCTCAATTACTTTCATTTGCATATGATTAGGTACTGATTCTATATTTATTGAGAAAATTAAAGAAAACTTGTCTTCCAAAGATTTAAAATCTGCAAATCTTATTTCAAACTTAGTTCTAATGCTTAAAATTTTTTTCTGTGTATTTTTAATACAATGCAATTTCACCTAAACTTGATTTGTTTATGTTGCATGTTGGAAAGTGCATTAAATCTTCATTTTTCAACTGCTTTTCCCAAAGAGCTACTGGTAGCTTACATTGGAATGCTTTAACTTGATCACACACGTTTGTAATGATCTGATCTTATCCTTGCAGTTTTAAATTTAAATCATTTTAAGTGTTTTGTTATATCAACCATGAAGAATATATCTTGTAACCATACTGGATCAGAAAACAACTGACATATTTCTTCTTTCAAGTCCCAGAATTGTTTAAGGACCTTGGAGCAGGATAGCCAATGGACCTTAAAGTAGGACAAACCGGAATATTCGCATTCTAATTTGCTTAAGACAGCAGAAAATTGTCGCTGATTTAATCCTCGAGATCTTATGAAATTGATAGTTTTTTTGACAAATGTCAATACATTTTCCATGTTTTATTACCTTTGTGCATAATACTTCTTGATGTACAATGCAATGCGTATGATGAATCTTGGATCCTTCACAAGTTTCAATTTGGGTTTTGGGGGGGGGTTTTTGTTTGTTTGTTTTTTTTTTGCAGTAATGCCACAAAACCATTGGTTTTACTGGCCATTGAAGGAGCTCTATCTGTAGCTACAGAAGTTAGTTTTCACAGAGATAAATTGTAAGTTGTAGTGCCATGCATTGGTAGTAGTTCCAATAATTCCTCAAAAATGTTGAAATTTGTGTTGCAAGCATGAAGAAATACAGCTAATTGAGCTACATCCCCAATCACAGGTAATATTTGGAAAATCTTTGAAACTAGATGATTTTGCTTTGATCTGATCACTTAAATTGCCGGCCAAATCAGTAATTCTTTCTGCAACTCTATTTCGAGACAGATTGTTTGAAAAACCTTAACACTTCCAGGCCAAATAGTTTCTGCAGCTTTAATTAGATATTCCTTGATGAAATCACCTTCAGTAAAAGGTTGACATGGCGTAGCTTGCATGCATCACCGCTTCACTTTCTTGTGATATTTTAGTAAACGTGAACTTTTGTTTTTCACTCCCAACTTGAGCTCTTTCAACTTTTTTTTGTCTCATTAATCCTTTGTAATTGTTATACTGTATTTTGATTTATGCTGTTTATGGTGCCATTTAATGTTATATAATTTTGGCACTCATAGCATTATACATATCAAGCAAATTATTTTATTTTTTTCTTCATAGCAAAAATACTCCAATTCCCACTTTTCTTGGTAATTTCAATGTTCATCAGCAATTTTTTGTTTACTTTTACTACCACTTGGTTTCGATAAAGACATACTGAATACAAAGAGCTGAAATAAATGAATAATCGTTAACACACACACAAAAAAATTTAAATAAAAGTCAATATCTTTTTTAAAATATTAACTTACCAGACACAGAATAATTGCACAAATTAATAAGTGGTAACGTACATAAGAATAACCTTACTGGATCAGACCAATGGTCCATCAAGCCCAGTAGCCCGTTCTCATGGTGGCCAATCCAGGTCACTAGTAACTAGCCAAAACAGAAGGAGTAGCAATATTTCATGCTACCAATCCTGGGCAACCAGTGGCCTCCCCCATATCTCTCTCAACAACAGACTATGGATTTTTCCTCCAGGAAATTGTCCAAACCTTTCTTAAAACCAGCTACACTATCCATTCTGACTACAATCTCTGGCAATGCATTCCAGAGCTTAATTATTCTGTGACTGAAAAAAATCTTTCCTCCTATTGGTTTTAAAAGTATTTCCCTATAACTTCATCAAGTATCCCCTAGTCTTTGTAATTTTTGACAGAGTGAAAAATTGATCCACTTGTACCCATTCCACTCCACTCAGGATTTTGTAGACTTCAATCATATCTCCTCTCAGCCGTCTTTTCCAAGCTGAAGAACCCTAACCTTTTAGTCTTTCCTCATAAGAGAGGCAATTGCATCTCCTTTATCATCTTGGTCGCTCTTCTTTGAACCTTTTCTAGCACCACTATATCTTTCTTGAGATAAAGAGACCAGAATTGAACGCAATACTCCAGATGAGGTTGTACCATGCAGCGATACAGGGACATTATAACATTCTTAGTTTTGTTAACCATCCCTTTTTTAATAATTCCCAGCATCCTGTTTGCTTTTTTGGCCGCAGCACATTAGGCGGAAGGTTTCATCGTATTGTTTACGAATAATACCCAGATCATTGGGCGCTAACCCCCAATGTGGACCCTAGCATCCGGTAACTGTGATTCAGGTTATTCTTCCCAATGTGCATCACTTTGAATTTCTCCACATTAAATTTAATCTGCCACTTGGATGCCCAGTCTTCCAATTTCCTAAGATCTGCCTGTAATTTTTCACAATCCGCAAGTGTTTAACAACTTTGAACAGTTTAATGTCATCTGCAAATTTAATCACCTCACTCGTTCCGATTTCTAAATCATTTATAAATAAGTTAAATAGCACTGTATTTTTATTGTATTTCAAAGGCGAAATATTTCCTGTTAGGCGCACCAAGCAAGTTATACAAGACTAATGGTGTGGTAGGTATTATTGTCTGATTCACTGCTAGTATTAGTGGAGGGAAATGGTGCGTTATGACTTAGAGGCGCAAGAACTTGTCTTGGGTGCTGAAGGCGTCTGCATCGTAGTACTTAATAAGAATAAGAAACTGGTTATACTTGTACATTGTATCATTGTTTTCGACTGGCTTAGACAGACGACTGCTTGGCACCAGTGGATTGTGGGAGAAATTTTGTGACTCCTAGTTATGACTTATTGGATTACATTGGCTGGGTTGCAAAGATGTTTGTTGTGGGCCGCAAGTTTGACATGCTTGCTTTAGTGCAACTGGTGCATATCATAACATGTAAAAGAGAAACCAATCTCTGTACAGTAGGTTGTCCAGAAAAGCCTAAAGTTGGAAAAACAGTTTGAATTGAAGTTATTCCCATGAATTTGATTATGCTTGATCTGAAAATAATGAAAAAAATTTTAAAGCCCATCCTGGGGTCGTTCAAAGCCACTGATTATATAAAGCTCTGTTTTTTTGGTATTACAGCTATAACTTTTATGTTTTCACACTCTGCAATAATACATTGATAAAAAAGACATTTTATGCAAAATATCTAGCAGTTTTTTATTAAATGAACCTTCAATATCTGCACTTTATTGTGGAAAATAACAAAAATTGAATATACTTCGTTAATAGCGAAAGACACACTCAAGTTTAAGTTTCAAGTTTATTAGGATTTTATATACCGCCTATCAAGGTTATCTAAGTGGTTTTACAATCAGGTACTCAAGCATTTTTCCCTATCTGTCCCGGCGGGCTCACAATCTATCTAATGTACCTGGGGCTCTGGAGAATTAAGTGACTTGCCCAGGGTCACAAGGATCAGCGCGGGGTTTGAACCCACAACCCCAGGGTGCTGAGGCTGTAGCTTCAACCACTGTGCCACACACTTTGATATAGTCATCTATGAATGGTATTCAAAACACTCAAGCATTCAATGTCTTCTTGAGAAGATAAAGTCTGCAATTCTGTTCAACTCCTTGCAACAAGGCCTCACTTAGCTGTTTGATTTATATAGGGCTTGCTTCTATTGAAGCCTCCCAAATCAAGCCTCTCGGTGTTGTGTGACTTCAGTTGTGTTTTAACCCAGCTAATGAAAGCTTCTTTTGAACCGCTTTATGCTTGTCAGTGGAAACACTGACTTGGATGGTGGTGTTTTTTATGGTGATAACTTCAGCTCATAGGGTAAGCTAGCTTCATGCCCTAATAAATGATTTGGACTGCTGGATTTTCATTTCTCTCCTTTCTTGAGGCACCCGGAGTGCTGGCAAAGATCGGCTGTCACCTGCAGAAATTTGGCAGCTTAAGCAGTGAAGTCATTTCAAGCTGGACTTCAGTCTAGACTGTTTTTGATTTTATTTCTCACTTTCTTTCCATTTTATTAATTATTTTTAATTTCATTCATTGTTTTGCCCCTTGTTTTGTTTTTATTTTATTATTTAAATTTCCCCAGAATTCTATTGTTTAACGGTTCCTCCCTTCTGCATCTATCCCTATCTCTCCTCTTTTCAACCTTCCAAAGTCCTTTCGATCAATGTAGTCTTGTTAGAATGTTTATATTCTTATTTTTTCCTCTATCTCTATTTTACCTCTTTTATTCTACTAAATGTTTTTTCCCAGGTACTTTAGTTAGATTATGAGTCTTCGGGACAGTAAGGGAATTTCTAAGTACCTATCTTACTTATAATTTTATTGCACCCTAATGTATATTTTCTGTAAACCGCTTAGAACCTAACGGATTAGCGGTATATAAGAAATAAATTACATTACATTTGTCTTATATGAGATTTTACAGCAAGGGAGTGGTTCTGCATACTTATCCAAAGTTCCTTGCTAAGGTAGAGTTCCATCTTAATCTATTATCCTATCAATATTTTTTTTCTTTACTTTATGCCCAGAAAAGGTGAAAGTGTGCTGCATACGTTTATTTTTAAAATATCTATTCCACTTAAAACCTAAGTGGATTGCAATAAAATATACAAAAAATATTACATATCAACCTAACAACAATTGCCAGTCCCAGAAAACCTTCCAACAGTCTATTTGCACAGTTTTCTTTTTCAAGATCACCCCCACAACTCTAATAGAATGCTTGCACAAACAAATGAGTTTTCAGATCCTTTCTAAAAGATTTAACATCCCTACATAATCTCAAATAACCAGGCAAGCAATTCCATAACTCTGGACCTGTCGCTGATATTGCTGTCACCTGTATTTTCATATAATGTGTTTCTCCAACAGATTCAATTGACAGTTTCATTGCTGACATTGAATTTCAAGAGAGCTTTTGAAAATACACCTAGTTTTCTGTTTCTTTGTCAAACAACAACTCTCATCCTGTTTCGATCAAAACACAGACTGGCTAGCAGACTGCAACCCCCTCACTTATGCACAAGCAGGTCTGACTCTTGAAGCATATGTCATAGCTCATATGTCAGAACTATGGCATTGTTGATAGCCCACTTAAGAACATAAGAATAGCCTTATTGGGTCCGGCCAATGGTCCATCTAGTCTAGAAGCCCATTCTCACAGTGATCAATCCAGGTCACTAGTACCTGGCCAAAACCCAAAGAGTAGCAACATTCCATGCTACTGATCCACGGTAAGCAGTGGCCTGCCTCATGTCTTGGGGCCAATCTCTATAAAAGATTTGCAGATCTGTGCCATGGAGTGCTGTCCAGATGCAGTAGACTCTCTGTTAACCGGAACTCAAACAACCAGCAAAAAAAATAAAGAAATACTGTAATACTTTAAATTAACAAAATCAATTTCTGGTGGAAATTTAAGTGTAAACTTGGCACGCCATACCTGAGTACGCTCATGTTCTGCCTACCACATGTTCATTAGTTTATTTGGAACAGTTTATGGTATAGTATAGGGTACAATATTATGCGTATTTTAATAGTAACTCTCAAGCAACCAGAAAGCATGGTTACTTACTGTAACAGGTGTTATCCAGGGACAGCAGGAAGATATTCTCACATGTGGGTGATGTCATCCACAGAGCCCTGGTATGAACAGCTTTAAAAGTATGTCACCACTTTAAGTTTTTAGAAACTTCGTGACTGCCTGCACCGTGCATGCACAAATGCCTTCCCACCCGACACAGGCTTGTGGTACCTCAGTTCCATAAGCAAGCTAGGAAGCCAACCAGGGGAGGTGGGTGGGTTGTGAGAATATCTGCCTGATGTGCATGGATAACACCTGTTATAGTAAGAAACTGCTTTATCCCAGGACAAGCAGGCAGCATATTCTTGCATGTGGGACTCCCTAGCTTACTAGAATGGGATGGAGTCAGTGTTGGCCATTAAAAAAAAAAAAATTTTGCAATACTGCTTGGCCGAAGTGACTATCCCATCTGGATAAAGATTTGAGACAGTAGTGAGATGTGAATCTATGAAATGAGGACCAAGTAAGCAGCTAAGACTGTGTGCTGTGACAACTCCCCAGTTGCAGCTCAGCCTGAGCATAACAGAAGACGATACAAGCTGCCAACCAGTTACAAATAGATCTCTTGAATACTAGTTGGCCCAACTTGTTAGAGTCAAAAGAGGAATTGATGGAGACATTCTGTGAGACTGAGTTCTCTGCAAATAGTAAACCAAAGCTTGTTTGCAATCCAAACTATGAAGAGCCATTTCTCCAGGATGAGAGTGAAGCTTGGGAAAGAATACTGGTAGTACAATAGATTGATTGAGATGAAGTTCAGTGACTACTTTTAGAAGAAGCTTTGGATGTGTACAGAGTTCTATTTTGTCATGGTGGAAGACTGTGAAAGGTGGGTCCACCACCAATGCTTGGAGCTCACTCACTTGAGCAGATGTAAGAGAAATAAAACCATTTTCCAAGTGAGATATTTAAGATGAGCCAAAAACATCGGTTCAAAAGGAGGCTTCATGAGTTTAGAGATAACTACATTGAGATCCCAAACCACTGGAGGTGGTTTGAGAGGTGGCTTGACATTGAAAAGTCTTTTCATAAATCTGGCTATGAGAGGATGAGCAGTGAGAGGTTTATCCTCGACTGGTCTGTGAAAAGCATTAATAGTACTGAGATGAACCTTAAGGCTAGAGTTGTATAAATGTAAAAGATAATCCAATACCAAATATATAGAGGTGGATAAAGCATCATGATCGTGAAGAGTACACCAGGTGGAAAACCATGTCCATTTTTTGTTGAAAGCACTGCTGTGTGGATGGTTTTCCTGGCACTTCCAAGATCAGTCTGACAGGATAGGAAAGATGGCTGTCAGCTGATGTCATCCAGAAAGGTACCAGGCTGTCAGGTGTAAAGACTGAAGATTGGGATGTAGAAGAGATCCTTGACTGCATGAGAAGAGATGGAAAAATCTGAAGAGGGATTGGTTCCTTGATACTGAGCTGAAGTAGAAGAGAGAACTAGAGTTGCCTGGGCCACGAGGAGCTATGAGGATCATAGTGGCCAACTCTTGTTTAAGTTTGACAAGCATCTTGAGAATGAGAGGAATGTGCGGAAATGCATAAAGAACTTGTGCGTCCAATCCAGGAGAAAGGCATCTGCCTCCAGATGCTGGGGAGAGTACTGTCTGGAACAAAATTGAGGCAGCTTGTAACTGAGAGGAGACACAAACAGGTCTATCTGAGGAGTGCCCCAGAGAGAATATTTGGTGTAAAACTGCAGAGTTGAGCATCTACTCGTGAGGCCAGAGGAATCTGCTGAGCTTGTCTGCGAGAGTGTTCTTTTTCTCCTTGAATGTAAATCGTTTTGAAAAATATGTTGCAAGCAATGGCCCAGTGCCAAATCTTCTGGGCCTCCTGACAGAGAATGAGAGAACCTGTTCCTCCTTGCTTGTTTATGTAATACATTGCTACCTAGAACTCTTCGGGGTATGGCGGTATACAAAAATAAAGTTATTATTATTATTATTATTATTGTATATATCAGGGGAACATGATTGTCTACAATGTGCTGAAAAGTCTTGAGCATTGTGGATGTGGAGCCGTTCCTGAGGGGACCAGTGACCTTGCATACGAAGACCATCCAGATGAGCTCCCCAGGCATATTTGGATGAGTCCATGGTCAGAATTTTCTGGTGTGGAGTCATCTAGCACTGTAGAGACTGAGGAAAAGAAGATGTGAGTGTAATCTGCTGAGATAGTGGATCTAAAGCTTGAGACCATTGGGATGCGAGAGACCATTGAGGAGTCCTGAGATGAAGTCTTGCAAAAGGAGCAATGTGAACCGTGGAGGCTATTTGGCCCAGTAAGCACCATCATCCATGGAAGGTGACAAACCTGAGTGGAAAGGTGAACCAAATTGTCTTGTCTTTGCTGAGGGAGAAATGCTCTGAGATGAACGGTGTCAAGCAGAGCTCCTATGAACTGTAGATTCTGAGAGGGTTGAAGTTGAGATTTGGGAAAATTGAACCCCAATTGCTGAAGCAAGAGAATTGTCGATTGTGCGGCTGCAAGCACCCCTTGAGATGTGGCATCTTTTATCAACAAGTCGTCAAGATAAGGATACACTTGAAGATCTTGGACTCATAATGTCGCTGCTACTACTACCAGGCATTTGGTGAATACTCTGGGAGAGGATGCAAGGCCAAATGATAGGACTTTGTGTTGAAAATGGCACTGAGCCACTTGAAACCTGAGATACTTCCTGTAGGCCAGATGAATTGGAATACAAGTAGGCTTCTTTTAGATCCAGAGAGCATAGACAGTTGTTTCAATCCAAGAGGGGATATAGAATCGCTAACGACAACATGCAAAACTTTTCCTTTACTAGAAATTTGTTCAGGCCCCTGAGGTCTAAAATTGGACATAGACCTTCCATTTTCTTCAGGATACGAAAATACTGGGAGTAAAACCCCCGATTCCTCTGAGCAGGTGGAACTTTTTCTATTTCGTTCAGAAGAAGTAAAGATTCTATCTCCTGAAGAAGGAAGGACGTCTGGTGATGGTCGAAAGAGGACTCTCTTGGAGGATGATCTGGTGGTATAGCATCGAAATTTAAGAGAGTATCCCTCTCGAATGACTTTTATAACCCAGAGGTCTGTTGTTAATTACCAGCATGGATAATAAAATTGGAGTCAGCCTCCGATTGGCTGGGGAAGAGGCTGAGAAAGAGAAAAAAGAGAAACAGTGGCTTGCTCTCCATGAGCCCATCAAGATGGCTGAGTAGGTTTCTGAGAAGTTGCTGGTTGAGACTTTTGTGGATGCTATTGCTTTTGCTTCTGAGGCATATGAGGTTCAGCAGGTTTTGTTGAGTAACGCCTCTGATAAGAGGAAGAAGGCTTGAAAGGTCTCCAATGACCTGCTCCTGATCAAATACAAAGGCCTCTGATCTATCCACAGCTTTTGACACAGTATATCACCACCTCATCGATATGCTGTTCTCGCTTGGATTTCAGGGCTCTGTTATTGCACGGTTTTCTTCCTATCTTTTCCATCACACCTTTAGCGTATGCTGTGGTGGATCCTCCTCCACTGCCATTCTGCTGTCAGTCGGTGTACCTCAGGGCTCTGTCCTGGGACTACTTCTTTTTTCCATCTACACTTCTTCCCTTAGTGCTCTAATTTTGTCCCATGGTTTTCAGTATTGCCTTTATGCAGACAACTTGCAGATCTATCTCTCTACACCTGACAGATATTCAGTCCCAGATCTCAGCCTACTTGTCTGACGTCGCTACCTGGATGTCTTGTTGCCATCTAAAATTAAACATGGTCAATACTGAGCTCCTTAACTTTCTGACTAAACCCGTCTCTCCTCTTCCCCCATTCTCTATTTCTGTGAACAACACCCTCCTCTCTGTCTTGTCGGCTTGCAATCTTGTGGTAATCTTTGACTCATCTCTCACATTCTATTCACACATCCAACAGACTGCCAAAACCTGTAATTTCTTTCTCTACAATACCGCTAAAATCAGACCCTTTCTGAGTGCACTGCCAAGATCCTCATTCATACCCTCATCACTTCTCACATAGACTACTGCAACCTGCTTTTCATTGACCTTCCGCTAAATCATCTCTCCCCTTCAATCTGTTCAGAAGTCTGCTGCACACCTCATATTCTGCCAGTGTCACTATGCCCAAATTACCCCTCTCCTTAAGTCACTTCATTGGCTCCCTATCCATTTCTACATACAGTTCAAACTCCTCTTATTGACCTACAAGTGTATTCACTGCAGATCTTCAATATCTCTCATCTCTCCCCACATTCCTCTCCTCTCCCCCACTGGCCATTCCACTCATTGGATAAGTCTCTCTTATCTGTATCCTTCCCCTCTATGGCCAACTCCAGACTCTTTCCCTTCTACTTTGCGGCACCATATGCCTGGAATAAGCTGCCTGACTCGGTACATTAAGCTCCGTCTCTGGCAGTATTCAAATCCAGTTTCAAAGCCCACTTTGAAGATGCTTTCAATTCCAAATTCCATCCCATTTACTAAGCACCAATATCTGCCTTATCATTCCCTGTGTAATTCTCCCACCCGAGCACCTTTTTGTCCAGTTTATTTGTCTTGATTAAACTGTAAGCTCTTTTGAGCAAGGACTGTCTCTTCTGTGTTTTGATGTACAGTGCTGCGTATGTGTAGTAGCGCTATAGAAAAGATCAGTAGTAGCACTGTTATCCCAGGACAAGCAGGCAGCATATTCTTGACTGATGGGTGACGGCACCGACGGAGCCCGGTACGGACAATTTTAGAGTGATTGCACTCTAAGAACTTGGAAAGTTCTAGCAGGCCGCACCGCGCACGTGCGAGTGCCTTCCTGCCCAACGGAGGCGCGCGGTCCCCAGTTTCTTAGTTTCCACGGAGCTAAGAAGACGCGTCCTTTTCAACGCTGTTGAAAAGATTTTTTTTCTATCACCTTCCCGCTCGCGTAAACCTTCAGGAAATCTTATTTCCTTTTTTTTTTTCTTTTATTCTTTTTTTGATTTAAAAAAAAAAAAAAATCTTTACTTTTGCGGTTCGCCCCGGCGGGGCCTGTTGCCACCATTGAGACCTCGGCCTTCGATTTGGCAGAAGCCGTTTTTACGTTCATGCCCCCCCCAACCTGGGTTTAAGAAGTGCCAGCGGTGTGCACGGCCCATTTCTCTCACCAACCCGCACAACTGGTGCTTACAGTGTCTGGGTCCAGACCATCGGGCGTCCACCTGCACCCGCTGTGCCACATTAAAAAACCGGACTTCGAAAAACCGTCAGATTCAACAACGGTTGTTATTCGGTGCCGATATGTCTGAATCTACGGCACCGACATCGGCCCCGTCTCAGTCGGCACCCACCTCGTCGACACCGCGCCGGCGTCGCAACCATCAGGTAAGCCGGCTAAGAAGCCTTCCCCGCTGGAGCGTCCTCCGGTCTCAGTAGCAGCGAGCCCAGTCTTGCCGACCTCGAGGCGCCCGCGGAAGCGCTCCGCCCCTATTGAGGTGAGCCCCTCGACCTCGGGTTCCTCATCCTCGGGGTGTCGAGCGGCACCACAGGTACCGCAGAAGAAAAAAGCGGTACCGGTGCCTTCGCTGGACGAGCGAATTGCTGCAGTCCTACAGGTGCAACTTAAAGAGCAGTTGCAACGGCTCCTTCCTGCTCTATTGGCACCGAACCTTCCAGTCCCGGTCCGGTCTGAGCCACCGGTACCGACAGTGGAGCAGCCTCTATTGTCCGCATCCACTTTGTCGGTACCGGTACATTCTGCTTCCTCGGTCTCCATGCCCGTTCTGGCACCGGAACCGAGGGCTTTACATCAGGCTGTCCAAACTTCGGCTCCAATACAGCCTTTAACATCTCCCGGTACCGCTTCTTTGAGGTCGGGTAAATCGGCACGCAAAACCCGACACCAGGAACCATCCACGCCAGAGTCCCGGGATCGCAGCTTCCAAGTTAGGGATCCTGATATGTGGGGTGACTCCGAAGAGCCTTTTCTCTCTGAGGGGGAGTGTTCATTGGGTGAAGAGGATCCTTCTGTTCTAGATCCATCCTCTAAGCCGGATGCTACCTCTTTCACCTCTTTCTTGAAAGAGATGTGTGAATCTCTTTCTATTCCCTTGGAGGCTGAGTCCAAAAAATCCAAAGCGTTCCTTGATGCACTGGATTTTGACCAGCCTCCAAGGGAATTTCTGAAATTACCCCTCCACGATATCTTGAGAGAGACTTTTTACAAGAATCTGGAGACACCTTTGACTATCCCAGGAGTTCCCCGTAAATTGGACTCCTTATATAAAGTCATTCCCATTCCTGGCTTTGACAAACCACAACTTCCACATGAGTCTCTTTTAGTGGAATCCACACTTAAGAAATCTGCAGGAGCTAGTGTGTATGCCTCAGTCCCTCCTGGCAGAGAAGGAAAGGCCATGGATAAATTTGGCAAGAGATTGTACCAGAATGCGATGTTGGCTAACAGGTCAGGGAATTATGCCTTTCATTTTTCTTTTTATTTGAAGCATATCATTCAAAATCTGACTGCTTTTGAAAAGTATCTCCCTGACCGCAAGAAATCTGCCTTTCGCCACTGTTCTTCTCTTCTCCAGCTTCGCAAGTTCATGGTCCGGTCGATCTACGACACATTTGAATTGACCTCTCGAGCCACGGCCATGTCTGTTGCCATGCGTCGTCTGGCATGGCAAAGAGTCTCAGAGCTTGATGTCAACCATCAAGATCGCCTAGCTAATGCTCCATGCCTAGGCGATGAGCTCTTTGGAGAATCCATGGACTCCACTACGCAAAAACTATCTGCCCATGAGACTAGATGGGATACTCTACTGAAAACTAAAAAGAAGACACCACCTGCCCGGCCTTTTCGACAACAATCGGCCTAC
Organism: Geotrypetes seraphini; assembly: GCF_902459505.1. Classification (NCBI taxonomy): domain Eukaryota; kingdom Metazoa; phylum Chordata; class Amphibia; order Gymnophiona; family Dermophiidae; genus Geotrypetes; species Geotrypetes seraphini. Next base: position 354,778,790 of record NC_047084.1, read on the forward strand.
CAACGCCGCTATGTGGCTCATCCCTTGCCACCGGCTCCTCAACAGCCTAGACGTCAGCGCCAACAACAACGGCAAACTCCTAGGCCAGCACAGCAGCAACAAGTAAAGCCTCCACCACAAAAGTCTACCCAACCCTTTTGACTTGGTTCTCCAGGGCATAGCCAGTGTTCTACCATCTGCCCATCTTCCCCGACCCATAGGAGGACGTCTTACTCTCTACATCTGCCGTTGGGAAATCATCACCTCGGATCAGTGGGTCCTCAACATCATCCGCCACAGCTATTCTCTCAACTTTCAGACTCTTCCTACCCAAAGTCTGCCAAGAGAGTCTGCTTTGAACACCCCTCAGTCTTCCCTCCTTCTTCAGGAGGTTCAATCCCTCCTTCTGAACGCCATAGAGGAAGTTCCTCTAGATCAAAAGGGGCAGGGATTTTACTCCCGTTATTTTTTGGTTCCCAAAAAAACAGGAGATCTCAGACCCATTTTAGATCTTCGCGATCTCAACAAATGCTTGGTCAAAGAAAAATTCAGAATGCTCTCTTTGGCCACTCGTTACCCTCTTCTCACTCAAGGCGGCTGGCTATGCTCCCTCGATCTCAAAGAGGCATACACTCACATACCGGTCAATCTGGCCTCCAGACAGTACCTCCGCTTCATGATCAATCACTGTCATTACCAATACAAGGTGCTACCCTTCGGTCTTGCCTCCTCTCCAAGAGTGTTCACCAAATGTCTGATTGTGGTGGCTGCTTTTCTACGCTCTCACCACCTTCAGGTCTTTCCTTACCTCGACGATTGGTTAATCAAGGCCACTTCCTCTCAGACAGTGCTCCTGGCCACAAACCAGACCATCCTTTTTCTTCAACTCCTGGGGTTCGAGATCAATCTACCCAAGTCTCATCTCATCCCCACTCAGAGACTTCAATTCATTGGAGCGATCCTGGACACAGTCCTCATGAGAGCGTTCCTGCCTTCCAACCGTCTACAAACTATTCAATCTCTATGTCAGCAGGTGCTTTCACAACGTTCCATCTCTGCCAAGCAACTGATGATACTCTTGGGTCACATGGCCTCGACAGTTCATGTCACCCCCTTCGCACGTCTTCACCTGCGCACTCCTCAATGGACCCTTGCTACCCAGTGGTCTCAAGCGACAGATCCTTGCTCACGACACGTCTTTGTGACATCATCTCTTCGTCAGTCTCTACAATGGTGGTTGATATCCTCAAATCTCTCCAGAGGTCTTCTGTTCCATCTACCTCCTCATCAACTAGTCATCACCACCGACGCTTCCCCTTATGCCTGGGGAGCTCATTTGAACGAGTTCCAAACTCAAGGCCTTTGGACAGCCCAGGAAAAGAAGCATCACATCAATTTCCTGGAACTCAGAGCGATGTTTTATGCCCTCAAGGCCTTCCAACATCTTCTCTTTCCTCAAGTTCTCCTACTGTGCACAGACAATCAAGTTGCAATGTACTACATCAACAAACAGGGTGGGACAGGCTCTCGCCTCTTGTGCCAGGAAGCTCAGAAGATTTGGGCTTGGGCGACAGATCACCAATTATTCCTGAAGGCTGTCTACATTCAGGGAGAGCAGAATTCCTTGGCGGACAATCTCAGCAGAATTCTCCAACCCCACGAATGGACTCTCGATCCTTTAACTCTCCAGTCCATTTTCGCTCATTGGGGCACTCCTCAGATATACCTCTTTGCAGCTCCTCACAATCATCAGCTGCCCCACTTCTGCTCCAGACTCTACTCTCCTCACTGTCTGGCAGCGGATGCGTTTCTTCTGGATTGGTCCAATCTGTTCCTGCATGCTTTCCCCCCTCTGCCTCTCATGTTACGAACCTTGTTCAAGCTCAAGAGGGAACAAGCCATCATGATTCTCATAGCTCCACGGTGGCCCAGGCAACATTGGTTCTCCCTTCTACTTCAACTCAGCTCCAGAGAACCTATTCTACTTCCACTGTCTCCTCTACTTAGACAGCAACAGGAGACCCTTCTGCATCCCAACCTCCAGTCTCTGCACCTGACAGCTTGGTTTCTCTCGGGCTGACTTCACATGATCCTCTTCTATCTCAGCCCGTTCGTTCTATTCTGGATGCTTCCAGGAGACCAGCCACTCTGCAATGTTACCATCAGAAGTGGACCCGGTTTTCTTCTTGGTGTCTTCTTCATCAACATGATCCCACTTCCATTGCAGTGGAGACCTTGTTAGATTATCTTCTTTCTTTGTCTGACTCTGGTCTCAAGTCTACTTCCATCAGAGTCCACCTCAGTGCTATTGCTGCTTTTCTTGAGCCTGTTCATGGGAAACTTCTCTCAGCTCATCCTTTGGTGTCCAGATTCATGCGGGGTCTTTTCAATGTCAAACCACCTCTTAAGCCCCCTCCTGTGATCTGGGATCTCAATTTGGTTCTTTCTGCATTAATGAAGCCTCCATTTGAACCTTTAGCTACAGCTCCTTTCAAGTTTCTCACTTGGAAAGTGCTCTTCCTTGTCGCTTTTACCTCTGCCAGGAGGGTCAGTGAGCTACACACACTAGTTGCTGATCCACCTTTCACAGTCTTTCATCATGACAAGGTGGTTCTACGTACACATCCAAAGTTTCTCCCTAAGGTTGTCTCTGAATTGCATCTCAACCAATCGATTGTTCTGCCTGTCTTCTTTCTGAAACCTCATTCTCATTCTGGAGAACAGGCTTTGCATACTTTGGACTGTAAGCGGGCTTTAGCTTACTATTTAGATCGTACTAAGCCCCACAGATCATCTCCCCAACTTTTTCTGTCCTTTGATCCGAATAAATTGGGACGTCCTGTTTCTAAACATACGTTGTCAATTGGCTTGCAGCGTGCATTTCATTCTGTTATGCTCAGTCCGGACTGACACTGGAAGGTTCTGTCACGGCCCATAGAGTTCGAGCTATGGCAGCATCTGTAGCTTTCCTCCGTTCAACTCCTATTGAGGAAATCTGCAAGGCTGCTACTTGGTCCTCAGATCATACTTTTATATCTCATTATTGTCTGGATGCTTTCTCCAGACGGGATGGACACTTCGGCCAATCAGTTTTACAAAATTTGTTTTCCTAATGGCCAACCTTCCCGCCATCCCTCTTTTTGTTAGCTTGGAGGTCACCCATCAGTCAAGAATATGCTGCCTGCTTGTCCTGGGATAAAGCACAGTTACTTACCGTAACAGGTGTTATCCAGGGACAGCAGGCAGATATTCTTGCGTCCCACCCACCTCCCCGGGTTGGCGTCTTAGCTGGCTTATCCTAACTGGGGACCGCGCGCCTCCGTCGGGCGGGAAAGCACTCACGCGTGCGTGGTGCGGCCTGCTAGAACTTTCCAAGTTCTTAGAGTGCAATCACTCTAAAATTGTCTGTACCGGGGCTCCGTCCGTGCCGTCACCCATCAGTCAAGAATATCTGCCTGCTGTCCCTGGATAACACCTGTTACGGTAAGTAACTGTGCTGTATAGTCATGGAAATGGAAAGGAAACTACCTGATCTTACTTATCAAAAGTTGCTATATCATTACAGAACCCTGCAGGGACTATATTTCTATCAACATGGGAAGGACTGTTTGCATCTTGTGCATAGGCATGAGGGGAGCACATATAATTATGAGAAAACATTTAACAATACTATTTTGTTCAATTGTATATCTCTAGCTGTTGCAGTCTTTAAATTACAAATCTCGGGTGTGCTATAAAATTATCCACCAGAGGCAGAGGTAATTACAGAATACCTAATGCCTTATTATTAGTATAGACTGAATCTGGTTAAAGAAGTTTTCCTTACACTGTTTTTCTCTGCATGGTTCTATATAAAAGTAGAGAGTTATTTTATAGATTGTGCATAGATTTGATAATTAAACTGGGGCAGAGGAATCTGACAAAATATTGCAAAAGAGGGGGAGAGAACACTATCTCTTGGAAGTGTTTTCTTTGCTTTTGTTTAATATTTATTCAATTTTCTATACTGTTCTCCCAAGGGAGCTCAGAACGGTTTACATGAATTTATTCAGGTACTCAAGCATTTTTCCCTGTCTGTCCTGGTGGGCTCACAATCTATCTAATGTACCTGAGTGCTATAACCCCAGGTGCTGATAAAACCATAACAGCAGACCTCCAGTCTCCTCCCTCATCTAATTCCTGTTCCCTCCAAAGCCAAAACGTGTATGTGATAGAAGCAGTGGAGGTGGCAAGACTAGCTGTAATTAGCAGAGATTCTAGTTTATTAACCACATGAAGAGGAGGGGGAAGGGCTTGTGAAGAAAGCCATGGTGCTAGTGAAGATGGCTTTGGGCTGCCACTGAGAACCAGCCATCAGTAGTAGAAGAAAAAGAGGGAGCCATGACTTCAGCAAAGTTGGCTGTGGGCTACTGCCATAGACCCAACCCTTGGCAGCAAAAGAAAGGTACAACCACAACAAAAATGATGCTGGTGGCAGGGGAGGAGTGTCATGGGTGTGGCAAAAAATATCTGCAGGGTGCCACCAGGGACTCGGTCTTTGATGGCAGAATAAGGTAGTTTCCAAGTTTTATTAAAATTTGTTGAAACGCCTATCATGAATTCTAAGTGTTTTACAATGTTGAAAACAAGATGGAAACTCAAGGACATATTGACAAGACGTGGAATGGAAAAAATTTCAAGAAGGAAAGTGAAGAGGAGGGTGGTTATAGAGATGGGAGAGGGAGGAGAGGCTTAAAGTAAATAGATGCAGCAGTAGTAACCAGAGTACACATTGTACTGAATATAGAATAAATATTAATTTAAATGCCAGTACCACAAACCTGAGTATCAGGCCAACTATTTTAAACTTTACTGTGATGTTTGTGGGTGGTTCCCTACTATGACCGCTCAGCTGATCGCAGCAAGGAGATTTCCTTGTGATGATCAGCTTGGCAGCTGCGTCTATTTGAAATGTAGACCAGCTTTTTGTTGGCCTACATTTGAGGTTCCTATTGTGGTCCTAGGGAGATGCCTAGGGCCGCTTAGGTTCATCCAAGGCCACTTTCAGGTGAAGCCGTGCCTACACCCAGCCTTGGGTGAGCTTAAGCATCCCTTTACACCTCCCCACACCTGCGACAGATGCCTATAGTGTACATATCTTGCCTCGGGGGTTTTTTTTTTTTTTTTTTTAAAGTGCATCCCAATTGACTGGTTAGACAGCGGTAGGATGCCTACTGCTACCTAGAATCAGGATGCCGCTTATAGAATTTGCCCCTTAGGATCTGTGTGAGGAAGCTCTCAGACTGTGAGGTAATTACTGAAGAGTTTCATTATTTCTAAATAAAAGATATTTGGATATTCAGATAAAGCTGAGGTGGCTTAGATATTGTTTGAATGTGTGTGTTGAAACTCGGTGAACTGATTTAATATCAGAAGCATTTATTGGGTTTTCCTGGGAGGGTCAGCTGAGGGATAAAATAATTATTTGTTCTTTTGCATATCTAGTTAGAAATACATGGCCTTTAGCCTAAGAAGGCACTGACTTTTTTAGCCTGTATTCATCCAGGGATATTAGGGTTTTGCTTCTTTTCATTTGTAGCAACCATCTGGATCTTCAGAGGAGTTGCTGGTTCCAGACAGGTGACAGGACAACAATCAGTACCTAATGCAAGAAAGCTGTAATACCAGTGTAATACCAGCTGTAATACCAGTGAAAATAGTTTTTTTAAAAAATATTTTATTTTTGTGTGCACACATATACATTTTATGTTTTTATTGAACTTTGTGACTGAGAAACAGTCTCTGGTTTTAAAAGTCACCTAGTCAAATACCTGTGGTTTTGGATATCCTGGAACAAAGTTGGTATTAAGTTGAAAGACATGACATATTTGTTTGAGGTCTGACTATTATCACTAACTAAAATGGTGCAATCAATGTAAATTTGATCACACCTGAATGGTAAATTAGCTTTGCTATTAATTTATATTTAAATTTAATTTCCTTGTTTAAAAAACATCTGGTAACAACTGGTTAGACATAATTATTTAATTTTTCTTTCACCCTTAATTATTATTTTTTTATTGCAACAAATAAATATAAATATTTAAATGTTTAACCTCTGTGTTAGTGTAAATTGATGGAGTAACCTGTTGAAACATCTGATTGTGATTATAACATCTCAAACATTTAATTGTAATAATTAAATTATAATGTAAATGCAACACATCACCACTAGGGGGTTTTACACATTCAAATATAGCTGTAGTACTTTAGGTAGAAAGAAGTACTGGATTATGTCAAATTAAAGTTGGTCATAGCAATAGAGGTTCTGGGCAGGCTTGTTTTACAATTGGAATAGCTGGTTACAAATTTACACATTTACTGGGGGGGGGGGTGTTGTTATAAATGAAACAAAAATGTATTTCTGTTTCTTATGCGGGAATAACATTTGTAGCTAAGAGAATTATAATAATTAAAATAACAAGAACAACCAATGCAATGATTACAGTCATTTTCCTGTTCTTCCACCATGTCTTCCTGACGATCGTCGCAGATGTTTTTTGGAAAACATATGCCTGGAAGCAAAGGAACAGCAAGAGAGCAATTAAAATATGATTCAGGGCTTGAATTCAGCCAGAGCTCAGCTCCAATGAACATTTACAAAACAAGGCTATACCACAAGCTACAAGCTTTATTAATCTTTTGGACCATGCATAAGATTGGCACAGCAGGCCCTCAAACTTTGAAAATGCTTGCATGTGCCGTCAGCCCTGTTCAAGAGGAAGAAGTGATTTTAGCAAAACAAGAGGTCTATGAGACCCAACAAATGCCCTTCTATGTGTCTATAAAACAAGCAAAAATCCTGCAGAAATTATGGCTATAATTAAGATATAATACAATTACATTAGCTCAAGAGTATCATAAATGTGTACAAGTGCTGTATGAATGCAATCCTACCTGCTTAAATTACACTCAAGAGGGCCAGCTACCAATATTCACCACCTCTAATTGGGCAGTGCTATTGAATATTGGCACTAACTAGTGGCCATCTCTAATCTGAGCAGGAGTGGCGTATTCCTGGGGCAGAGTTGGGGAGGAGCTGGGATTTATATGAGGCTGACAGCATTATTAGGCACCAAGGACCACACAACAGCAGACCTAACTTTGCCCACTTAGCTATTTGGGTGATGGCACTGAATATTGACCAAGCACCCACATAGTTTCCGTGTTTTGGCACTTGGCAGATGAAATTTAATGTGGACAAATGCAAAGTGATGCACATTGGGAAGAATAACTCAAATCACAGTTACCAGATACTAGGGTCCACCTTGGGGTTAGCACCCAAGAAAAGGATTTGGGTGTCATTGTAGACAATACGATGAAACCTTCCACCCAATGTGTGGCGGTGGCCAAAAAAGCAAACAAGATGCTAGGCATTATTAAAACAGGATAGTTAAGACTAAGAACGTTATAATGCCCCTGTATCGCTCCTTGGTGCAACCTCATCTGGAGTACTGCTTTCAATTCTGGTCTCAAGAAAGATATAGCGGCACTAGAAAAGGTTCAAAGAAGAGTGCAAAAAGGATAAAGGGGATGAAACTATTCTCAAGTGAGGAAAGACTAAAATGGTTAGGGCTCTTCAGTATGGAAGAGAGATGGCTGAGGGAAGATAAGATTGAAGTCTAGAAAATCCTGAGGAGTAGAACGGGTACAAGTGGATCAATTTTTCACTCCGTCAAAAATTACAAAGACTAGGGGACACTCAATGAAGTTACAGGGAAATACTTTTAAAACCAAAAGAAGGAAATATTTTTTCACTCAGAGAATAGTTAAGCTTTGGAACGTGTTGCCATAGTTTGTTCTCAGAGTGGAAACTGTAGCTAGAAGGGTTTGGACTATTTAAGGGTTTGGACTATTTAAGAAGGGTTTGGACTATTTCCTGGAGGAAAAGTCCATAGTTAGTGAGAAAGACATGGGACAAGCCACTGGTTGCCCTGGATTGGTAGCATGGAATGTTGCTACTCTGGGTTTTGGCCACGTACTAGTGACCTGGATTGGCCACTATGAGAACGGGCTACTGGGCTTGATGTACCTTGGGTCTGACCCAGTAAGGCTATTCTTATGTTCTTATGATATCCTTTTGAACCCTTCTAACATGCCTAGACCTCTGTGCCGACCTTTCCCTCCAAGTTCCAATAGGCCCCCCATGGCCTTTCTTAACTTTGTTAGGGTCTAGTGGCTAAGTAGAGAAGGAGTGAACTCCACTTACTCCTGTCCCTGGTTCCTGGTAGCTGCAACCTTTAGCAGTAGTCTAGTGCTAGATGTTGAGGCTGCCATTTTAAAGCAGGAGCCACCAGAGGCTGGTGCAAGAGGGGTTCATTCCTGCCCTAGTTAGCCACTGTACAACCAAAAAATTTAAGATAGGTCTGGGAGTGTGGAGGCTACCTTTTGTTGTTAAGGGAGGGACCAGAAGGGGGATCTAGCCATTTTAGGGGAAGATCTGATATTCCTTTATGTGGGTCCTGACTGAATATCAACCAGGATCTGCATAACTGCCAGTGGTCATCTCATGCTTGGGTAGTCTTGGATATTCAATGCCGGTGGCTCAACAGAGTCCGGCATTGAATATGCAAGACTAATTTAGCCAGCAATTATCAGTGTTAGAAAACAAAAAAAGCTGACCATTCCTGGTTGAATATTAGAATTTGGGGGGGGGGGGGGGGAAAGAGACATGTGTAAATCATGATTCTACCCAAACTGTGTTCTGGAACATGCCCACACCAAAGTTGCCTACAACTATTCATACACTGGTTTATGCAACTTATCCATATGGTGAGTTGCTGAATATTGCTCTTCCCCAGCTCTGTGGTGATAATTTTATGTTTAAATGATTTTTATTATCCCAGCAGTAAGAAGCAAATACAAACAGTGGTACCATTCAGGAAATAACATTTTCAACAATATAATCAGTTCCCCTCCCATCCCCCCCCCCTCCCCTCCCCAAGAATCCATGGCCAGTCCAACAGCTGAGAGTGGGAATAAAATCTTAAAGATTCAAAAGTCTACTGCGAGCACGCGGTGTGAGGTCCTGCCAGAAGTGCACCCACACCTGACAAAATTTGCGACCTGGGCCAAGAGTCAAGTCTCTCACCATGCGTCTCTCCAGTGTTGCATGCATTATCATTAGGGATCTCCATTGTGCATATGACGGGGGATCACGGGAGAGCCAGTTGGTGAGGATGGCTTTTTTTTCCCATCAAAAGGGCTCTGGATATAAATGCTGACATTCCCCTGGGTTTGGGCGAGGCTATATTATAAAATCCAAATAACGCCCTCGGTTGCGGAAGCCATCGCCTTCCCCAAAGCGATGTGGTATATAGGCCAAGATGTCTCCAAAACTATTGGATTGCGGGGCAGGCCCAAAACATGTGACTCAAAGATGCGTGAGCCTGATTGCATTTCAGGCAAGAATGCGACGCAGTAATCCCCATCCGGGCTACACGTTCCGGTGGAATATAAAGTCTAAGAACAATTTTCAATTGCATCTCCCAGTGAGTAATATTGGGCGACACCTTTTGAATGTTCTTCAGGAACCGTTGTAGCTGTTGAGCGTCAACTGGCAATGCAAGTCCTCAGCCCACGCTGTCGCTAATATATCCAGATTTGTGCTTGGTTGGCAATCCCGGATCCCCACAATATGAAATCGTAGAGGAATTCTCTGTTGGGCTGAAAGGCTGAAGAGTTCCGAAAGTGCCTCCCTGGAGACTTCAGTAAGGGCAGCCACCGGGAGGGACTGAACATAGTGACGGATCTGGTAATAGGCGAAGAGATCATTAGCCTGTAGGTCAAAAGTTCGTTGCAGCTTGGCAAATGGGGCCAGGCTCCCCTCCTCCGAAAACAGGTGAAAAAGATATTGTAGACCTTGTGCTTATCACCTAAGAAAGGTGGCATTTTGCATGCCCGGCTGAAAAGCTCCATTGCCCTATATAGGTAAATATAAAGACACCCTAGAAGACAATTTGGCTGCTTTACAGACCCATCTCCATGTCCTTCTGGCCAGCGTAAAAATGGGGTAGTGAGACACCTCGGATCCGCCACATGTAGAAAATAGCTCACATGGAACGGAGCCAGCAAAGATAACTCCAGTGGTGTAGCAGAAAAATCAGATGTTCCTCTAAACCAATCATTAATATGTCTCATCTGACAAGCCATAGCATACCAACGTACATTTAATAAACCATAGCCCCCCCTATCCTTGGGCAGACACATCCGTAGCAAGGGCATACGTGGTCGCTTACGTTGTAGCTCTTTCGTTAAACGAATGTTATGGGCATGGGACAGCAGCAGAGGTAGAACCTGAAAGCGATATAACCATTTGGGAAAGAGCACCATATTAAAAAGGGCTACCCGGCCTGCCACCGATAAGGGAAAAGTGGACCAATTCTGTAGATGGTGTGAGGTTTCATGAAGCAATGGGGTGATATTGCTGGTGTACAGGGTCGTAAGGTCTCGGGGGATCTGTACCCCCAAATAGCGAATTGAAATCTGAGCCCACGTAAATGGGAAGTGACCGCTCCATGTCTGTTGTAGTGTCAAGGGGCTAGCTTGGGCCATAGATTTCTGGTAGTTCAACGTGAATCCTGAATAAAATTTGAATTCATCAAGCGCTTGCAATAAATATCGAACAGAGTGAGCGGGGTCAGTTAGCAAAAATAATAGGTCATCTGCAAAGGCCAACACTTTGAGTGAATGAGTCCCGAAGTCCACACCCGCTATGTCGGGGTCCTGAGACACTGTGCGAAGAAAGGGTTCGAGGTACAATAAAAATAAGAGGGGTGACAGGGGACAGCCCTGTCGAGTTCCCCTCTCAATAGATATTGGGTCAGTAATAATGTCATTGACAAGTAGTCTTGCTGTTGGAGTGGAATATAAAGTGCGCAATGCCGAGGCGAACCAGCCCGATATTCCCATACAATTTAACACTTCAAAGAGATACGTCCAATTGACCTGGTCAAACGCCTGTGCCGCATCCAAACTGAGTAGAAGCATAGGAGTGTGATGGAATTGCGTGTGCGCTAAGGCTATCAATGTTTTATGTACGTTGTGTACTGCTTGTCTACCCTGTACAAAGCCGACTTGTGTGGATGCAATCACATCGGGGAGAAGGGTCGCTAATCTATCAGCTAAGATTTTGGACAGAATTTTGATGTCTACATTCAGCAAAGAAATTGGGCGATAGGACTCGGGAGCAGAACTGTCTTTGCCAGGCTTCAATATCAACGTGATTAAAGCCTCATTCGCTTCTCCAGGGAAATGTTCATCCTGGATTACCTGGGAGTAATAGTCCCTTAAAAAAGGACTAAGCTGCCCTGAGAGCAGTTTATAAAATTCTGCCTTAAAGCCATCCGGCCCTGGAGCCGAAAAATTTCGTTGATTGTGGATAGCTTTATGGAGTTCTTTAGGGGTGATTGGTGCATTAAGAAACCGAACATCCGAGTCAGAGAGCAGCTGTAAACCGGAATCCGTGAAATAGTCCTTAATAAGGGGTTCAGCTCCCGAGTCCCGGCGCCCATATATCTTCCCAAAGTGGGACTGAAAAATTTGTGCAATGTGTTCAGTAGTGTGTTGAAATTGGCCCATACTATCCCTCAATCCCAAAACATAACGGTGACCCAGCACCTGGGAAGTCAAGCGAGCTAATAACTTCCCTGCCCGATTTCCATAGCGATGGTAGCGAAATTTTTGATACAAGAGCATTTTCACCGTGCGCTCATGTATATAGGAGTTGAGGGTCGTTTCCACGGAAGCTAAGTGTTCCCTAGCGTGGCGGGTCGGGTACAGGGTATACTGACGCTTAGCGCTTGCTAGTTCTTTTTCCAACCGCAGTATTCCCCGGGACAAACGGCGATTACGTGCTATTACATAAGCTATACAATCTCCTCTGAGCACCACCTTAGCCATGCTCCAAAACAGTGTCGGATCATTGCTATGCTCACCATTAAAGTCTAGGAATTCACCCCATTTAGTCGTTAAGTATGTTTTGAAATGGTCAATAGAAAAAAGATAACTAGGGAAGCGCCAACGTACAGGTCCTCGTAAACCGAAGCCCACATTCACATCTAGCCAGATCATCGCGTGATCTGAAATCACCGCCGGGCCTATTACCGCTGCATCCACATTTAGAAATGCTCTGCGCGTGGTAAGGATGTAATCTATCCTAGATTGTGTGTTATGTGCTCTGGAGCGGTGTGTGTAATCCCGTTCAGTGGTATGGAGAATTCTCCACGGGTCCACCAGATCTAAAGTGGTGCAAAGATAGGGCAGGCCTCTGATATGAGATATACTCGCACCAGGTCCCAGCTGAGAACGATCACAAGTCGGGTCAAACACCTGATTGAAATCTCCTGCAATGTATACTGGATCAGTAATCTGTCCCAGAAGCATGGCAGTTAGACCCTCAAAGAAGGAATGGTCATAGGTATTAGGTGCGTATACATTCATCAAGTAAAAGGAATATGTGCCTACTGACAACTGCAGCAAGAGGTAGCGGCCCTGTGGGTCTGAGGCTATTACTTTCGCACGCAGTGTAAGGTGATGTCTTACTAATCAGTATCGCCACCCCTGCCTGCTTATGAGTTGAAGATGCTGCATGCACTGCGGCTACCCAGGACCTCCTCAATTTCTGATGTTCCAAGTCTGTAAGTCGGGTTTCTTGCAGACAGGCTATGTCAACCTTATGTCGTTTGAGCTGTGTTAAAATTTTTGTTCGTTTTATGGGAGAGGTAATGCCCGAAACATTCCAGGATACTATTCTCAAAGTGTTAGCCAGCAGGTATAAAAGGGGCTAGTACAAACATATAAAATGCTAAGTGCAGAAAAAATCCACCCCGGGTTCCCAGCCATACCCAGGGCAGCCACATGACGCTCAGGACCTGCCCGAGCAGCACCAGTACCATGGTAAATGTCAGGTGCAGGAGTTTCGCAGCAGGGTCTGATCCCACCCTTCCCAATAATCGAAAGAATACCAGCAGCAACCACGTAAGCCAAGGACTCCCCCCCCCCTGGAACCCCAACCCTCCCTCCCTTCCCAACCTGCTCCCCAATTGCATGGTTGTGGTCACAGCTTCAGGTTCACCCTAGGCAGTCCCAAAGGTGTGAAAGATCACAATACAATGCCACTCTGGGCCCCGAGTTCCCATACAGTAAATACAATAGTCATAAGAGTAGCCTGCAGAGAAAATGAACGTTAGGATGAGCTCAAATATACAGTATATCAATTTCTGCATGAGAACAGGAAAAAACACAAAATTGTAAACAAACTTAAACCAGAATAGCAAGTAACAGCCATATTATCTGAGATCCAGGCTTCCCCCAAACCAGGAGATCCCGGTGCATCCACAATGCCACAGGCACACAGAAGCATGTGAAAAACGAGGAAGCACACCATGTGCTCTTTCATGTAAGATCTGACTGGGGCAACACCTGAGTGTTCACATAAAGGGCCGCCTCAGCCGTGGCCTCAAATACCTGCCAGCGTCCCTGATGGTAAATTTTCAAAGTGGCTGGATATAAAAAGAGAAAGCGTATTTTTTTTTCAGCCAAAGAGGAGAAAAGTGGATAGAATTGCTTCCTGCGCTCAGTTAGGGCCACAGAGTAGTCCTGGAAAATGCGCACCTCAGACTCCTCAAATGCTAAAGTCTCCCGAAGTTGTTTATATTTGCGCAAGATTTCCACTTTATGGTTATAGTTTAAAAGTTTGGCTATTACCATGCGAGGCCTCGCCTCTCTTGCTTGTTCTGGGCCTAGCCGGTGTGCTCTCTCCAGTCGAATAGGCCCCAGGCCCTCCTTCAAGGGAAAGGAACTGGTCAGCCAGGCCTCCAGCACCTGCAGGAGCTTAGGGCCGGGTACTGTTTCCAGAATCCCCAAAAAACGTAAGTTAGATCTTCTGGATCTATTTTCAAGATCATCCAGTCTTTCTGCTTGTTTTTGAGTCAGAGCCTGCAGTTCCTGCAACGTGGTGTCATGTGCCTGCTGTGTATCCTCGACGCTGGAAACCCGGGTCTCCAGCGCTGTGGTGCGGCTAGTAGTCTCCATAAGTAGATTTTCAAGCTTTAGGAGCTGTTCAGAAAGTTTTTCTATGCTGGGCTGCATTGCCACTGTTACTGCTTGAGTAAGGGCCGTCAGCGCCTCCGGCGCTATTTGCTGAATCGCGGCTGTGGAGGTGACCGCCGCCATTTTGTCAGCACCTTGTTGCGGGCGGTCCCGATCCTTTTTTTGAGTGCGGGTGGACATCGGCGACGCAGGAGAGGACAGAAATCTGTCCATATGTTGTGCACAGCAAGCGCTGCAAAGCGCTGTCTCCCGGCTCATCTCCAAAGGCTAGTAACAGGGCGCTTCAGGACTCGGGGCCCGGGAGCTCAGGCAGCCTGCTTCTGCCCTGGCTCAGTGCATACGTGATCTCTCATGGTGATAATTTTATAAAAATAAATTTTATACAAATATGGACTCCTACCAAATACCATCTAGTGTACAAGTACACACCATAACTTGCATACTTTGCTGGCAGATGTTAAAGGGATGAAGTTTGTAAAAAAAAAAAAAAAAGTGCAGATTATATAATACACTAATCTAGTAATGAAAGATTAGATTCTTACCTGGATAATCTTATTTATATTAATATACACAGGAGTCTGTAGATTAGGTGATCAATCTATGCTTGTGAACCACTTGTAGAAGGGTGTAAATCACATCTTTCAGCTCCTCCTTCACCAGTGGAGTATAGCTCCTTCAGTTTGTACCAAAGCAATCGAGTTCCTCTGTAACAAGAATGGCACCGGGAACTTCCCTGGAAATGACATACATTTCTGTTCTGCACTGTAACTCATGAAAAAGAACAATTAGCATAAACTTGCAACATAGGTGTATCAATGAACCAACCTGCTGTGTGCAACTAGCACTAACACATAAGGAACTCCAAAGCTCAATAAATTGGTACTTTATTAATAACTTAATCATACATGTTCATCCAATTGACAGGAGAAGAACTTCAGTTCTGAGGCAGAAAGCAGGTGAATTGCAGAATGCACAGGGTGGGCTGTAAGTACAGTACTCTACTCCTGTATATATTAATAGAAACAGGATTATTCAGGTAAGAACCTAATTTTTCATTCTGTTACATATACACAGGAGTTTAGTGCCAGACATCTAGGGAGGGACAGATGAGCCTGCCCACAAGAATGAGCACCCAAAAGTGGTGTCCTCTTGAGCTGCCACATCTACTCTGCAGAACTTCGTAAAGGTATGGAGAGTAGACCAAGTAGCTTTTCAAACCTGGTACTTTGTCTGGGTTTTGAAAAGCTTCCAGCTAGCAGCAATGTCAGGATGGCATCTGTGCATGCACAGATGCAACATGGTAACATCACATGCATGCGCGCATGTGCAGATGCCCTCCTGACAGGCAAACAGGTTGAGGAGGCAGGGCTGGGGGCGGAACAGGGCATTACTTGGGTAAAACTGGGTGGGCATGGGGCGGGGGCCATGGGTCCAGATTTTCATTCCGAAAAATCTGGTAACCCTAATCCTTGTGATATAATTTGTACCCAGGTAATACAGTGTTCCATTGATTGTCCTTCCACCAGGTCTCTGAGATGCCTATTATATCTACCTCATCATTCAGTGCTATATACTCTAACTCTCAATATTTTATTTTGTAGGCTTCTAGCATTTGTATACAGACACTTCAAATTGTGGTTTTTTTCCTTGTATCTACAGGCTGCTGAGAAGACAGGGAAAATTTGAATCTTTTACTCTGCCTTCCTCTTAAACCCTCCTGGCTTTCTTTCACCATAGAAACCTCTCTACTGGAACTCCCTAAATATCCTGTTTCAATAGTATCCTTCAAGGACACCTCAAACCGAACCATCTGCTCCTGGGTGACTGTTGGCTTTCTCCTACATTTCAGTTTAAAAGCTGCTCAATCTTTTACAACATTAAAGAAATAAAAAGAGAAATGCACTTAATTTTGTACTGAACACAATCAATGGCACTACCACAAAGGGAAGGGGGCTTATCCCTCTCAATTAACATTTCCCTTGCTGTGCTTGGTGGGTATCCTCAAGCCTCACTGACTGATGACCATCTTCTCCCCCTCAGGTCCAACAACCAGAACTCTCCCATGCTCTGTAGCCAGCAGCAGTATTTCACACTGCTGCAGCTCCCACCCCACCCCATTCCTGTTCAGCTTTCACGCATGCAATAGCAACTCAGGGATACTTCCACCAGCTGCAGAGCTTGGAGATTTTTGGCTGCTGGACTAGAGGAAGTGAACTTCAGTTGGTGGGGCTTGGGGATCCCTGCCATCTCAAGTATTTATACAATATTTTGTATTCAGGCAGGGAGAAAATTAGTGCCTACCTATTTTGGGCTGAAGCCCTCCCCCCATCAAACATCTGGTTATACCACTAAATGCAATACAAAAAACATCTATGATGCATATATTCTAAAGCTAACATATTCCTGTTAATAAATTCAGAATAAAATATTATTTTCTACCTTTGTGGTCTGGACATTTTACTTTTCTATCATCTTGGTCCCATTTTCTCTTTTCTGCTTTCTTGTCAGTCTTCTGCTAATTCTCTTTCCAGTGTCTGCTGTCCATTTTCTTTTTTCCTTACTTCTCTCTTGTTCCATTTCCTCACTGTCTAAGATATTGCTTCTGCCCTTTCATTTATTTCCTTCCTACTTTTTTCTTTTCTGTCTCTGTTCATCCAAATTCCCCTCTCTCTCACACCTTTCTCCTTTTTAATTTTCAGCTATCAATTTTCCATCTCCTCTCAGTTCCTAGCTCTCCCATTTCTCATCTTTCATAGCCTCCTACTTTCTTCCATCTAATCCCCATGACCACATTTCTACCTCTGTACTCACTATTCTCTCACTCATCATCTTGTTACCCCTTTTGACCTCTCCCTATTTCCAGAATTCGTCTCTCCTGTCTTGTAGCCTAACCCAGTCACATTACCTGACTTCCCAGCATCTCCCTATCCCACCTCTCTTCTCTCTTGCTCCAAAGTCATTATTTTCTCTCTTTTCTGTTCTTGTTCCCTCTCCCCTTTGATGCACCATCTTTTCCACCCTCCATCCCATTGTTCAGCATCTTTCCCTCCCCTTCCAACCCCAAACTCAACATTTTCCCTTCTCCCTCCCATTCCCAGCTCTTTCTGCCAGACTGCCATCTCATCCAGTATCTCCCCTTCCCACCATCCCCAAATCCATCATCTCTCTTTTTCTTTTCCCAACTACCATTTCATCCATCTTTCTCTCCCTTCTTCCCCAGCACCCCAGGGTCCACCATCTTTCCCTTTCTCTTCCCAACTGCCCTCCTATCCAGTATCTCTATATCCCCTCCCTCTGTACCACTCCTAGGGTCCAACTTTTCTCCCTTTTCCCTCCTTCCATCCCATTGTTCTCCATCTCTCTCTCTCTCTCCTCTTTTTCCAGGTCTGTTATTTCTTCCCCTTCACCTCCTCTGCTCTAAGACTGGCATATCCCCTCTCTTTGAACACCCTCCCCCATCCATCTGCTTCAAGAAGAACTACTCCAAGGAGACTCTTTGTGCCAGCATGTTTCTTTTTTTTTTTTAATATATTTTTATTGAATGAACCAATCACGAGAGGTACAATCAGCACCAAGCCAAAAGAGAATAACATCATAAACACAATAATCAGGTATACAATACAGCTAGGCCCGAGATCAGGCACTCAAACAGAGCCTTCTCATGAAAGTTCACAATTTTCATTTTTGAAACAGAACAACAGGAAAACAAACCTCCCTCCCTCCCCCCGCCCCAAAACCACCCACCCCCCTCCCCTTGCATCCTAAGGAACCGACCCAGCTTAGAACGAGTCCCAGCACTCCACGTAAGCCACTGATTGCCAGCTAGTGGCACCCTTCTTGCGTTGCCTCTCCCAGACCGCCATCTGGGACATACTAGCTCTCCATTGTTGGAACGTAGGGCACACACTTCCCACCCAGTGCTGCAGAATTAGCTTCTTAACGAGCCCTAGAGCCACCAGCACAAAGCGTTGCAAAGGCGCAGCAATACCAGCCTCAGTCAGGGGACCCGTGACACCAAGCAGCAGAGTCTTGTACGACCAGTCCAGGGAGCGCCCCAAAACATCCTCCACCTCTTGGAGTGCCCGTACCCACAGCGGTCCCACCAAAGAGCATTCCAAAAAATGATGCACCAGCGTCCCCTTGAGAGCAGGACACCTGGTACAAAAGGCATCAGGCCACAGGCCCATAGTGTGTCCAACGCAGCGGGTTACATACGCCCTATGCACGATCTTGAGATGAATTTCATGTAAAGCAACGTTAGGAGTCACCCCCGCACCATCCACAAAGCATTGTGACAAATCATCAACCGTAACCTCTTCACCCAACTCAGAGCTCCAGCCATCTGCCATTTTGGACAGAAAAACCTCAGCAGGCCTCCAGTCTCTCCCCAGTTTGTACCAAGCCGATAGCGAGTTAAAATCAAGCGAGAGGGAAAGGAAAGCCCTGTCCAGCGGGGAAAAGGTAGGTAACTCCCCGGACGGCAACCGAAGCGAAGAGCAATAACTGCATAGTTGTAGATAGAACAGTGCGGACCCTGCACTCCACGCCCAGTGCTCCTGACATGCAAAAAAATCCGGCAGTCGCCCCGAACCCAGCTCCACAAGCTGACCAACAAATCGGCACCCGGATCGACTAGCCCGCGTAAAGAAAACATGTGTACCCGCAGGGAAAGCAGGGTTAGCCACGAACTCCAAAAAAGGGGAGGGGCCCGACGAGCCCCCCAATTCCCTGCGCCACCAACCCCAAGCGGTCCGCAAAGGTTGTAACAAGAAAGCACAAGCGCCAGCCCCGGGTCTCAAGATATTGAACACTGATACCGAGTCCGCCAACATGGACCAAAATCCCTGCGGGGCAAACTTAGTCCCACCCGTGTAGATTTCGTGCACCCAACGAAGCAGAGCCGCCACGTTATAAAGACGAAGATCCGGGAGATTTACTCCTCCCTGAGACCGCTCTCTAATAAGCTTTTGGAAACCAATTCGCGCCCGTCTAGAGCGCCATATGAAAGATGAAACAATACCTTTATATTTCCTAATATCTCTACACGTGACCCACAGAGGCACCATCTGCAGAGGATAGAGCAACTTTGGCAAGAGGACCATCTTAAAAAGAGCAACGCGACCGAGAAAAGAAATCGGAAAGTCCATCCACCTCTTACAAAGCGCTCCAACCGCATCTAGTTTGTCTAGCACATTTTTCCTATATACCACCCGAGGGTCCGCATGCAAAAACACTCCCAGGTATTTAAGCGTGCCCCCAGACCATTTTAATGGAAAAGAAGGATCATGATGAGCCGCACATTGCGAGTGGACCGCCAAAGCTTCCGACTTATCAAAGTTAATGCTCAGACCGGAAAACATGCCAAATTGTTGGATAATCTGAATTAGTGCAGGCACTCCCGTAATTACATCCCCCCAAAATATAAGCATATCGTCAGCGAATAGATTGATTTTAAATTCTTGCGGCCCCAGATGTATACCCCACAATTTTGTAGTGTGCCTGATCTTAATCGCTAGAGGTTCAAGGGCCAACACGAACAGCATAGGAGAGAGCGGACATCCCTGACGCGTGCCTCGAGCTAGGGAAAAGGAGGAGGTGAGCGCCCCATTCACCAAGATCTGTGCAGTCGGCTGCTCATATAGTGACCGAACCCCGGCCAGAAAGCTCCCCATGATGCCCATCTGTGGTAAAATCCAGAACAGATAATCCCAGAGAACTTTATCAAATGCCTTTTCCGCATCCAGGCTGACAATAAGGGCATTCTCCTGACCCGGATGGCTCCGTAGCAATGCCGGGTTCTGTAGCACAGATAGGGCTCGCAAAACATTAGCAGAAGAATACCGCCCTGGGACAAACCCGGCCTGGTCCGGGTGAACCAGACCGGGCAAGACCTTGCCAAGACGTGCAGCCATGATGGCCGCGAAGAGCTTAATATCTTGATTCAACAGAGATATAGGCCTATAGGACCCCAGCTGGTCTTCCGCCCTTCCAGGTTTCGGTAAAACAACAATGTGAGCATGAGTAAGCCGATGTGAAGGCAAACCCCCCTCACACATGGCCTGACATAAAGCCTGAAAGGGACCAATAATCTTCTCCCCCAGCAATTTGTAGTATTCGGGGCCCAGTCCATCCGGGCCAGGAGCTTTCGCAAGCTTTAAAGCCCGTATAGCTCTCTGGATCTCAATGCCCTGCACTGGAGCGTTAAGTGCATCTCTCTGGTCCTGGGACAACTCAGGAAGGGGAAGGCCACGAAAAAACTCTGCTCTCTGCTCAGTGTCACAGCTCCCCCGATCATATAGAGCCCGATAGAACTGTACAAAGCTCTGTTGAATAGCCTCGTGCGAAGTTGCCTCAGAGCCATCAGGAGCCCAGATTTTGGGAATATGTCGCCTGCGTGCCCTGTGGTTAACCAAGGAGGCCAACAATTTCCCTGCCTTATTGCCCCACCTATGCAAACGGTATTTATACATCTGAATATCCCGTAGGGCTCTCTGCGCCAGTAAATCATTAATTTGACGTCGCAGCTCCACGTATTGACTCTTGAGGGCTGTGGAACTCTTTCTATGTAACTCCCCCCGCACCCGGCCCAACTGACGGGACATATCCAACAGTGCCCTATCCTGTACCTTCCGCTTATGGGAGGTGTAAGCTATAATTTTACCCCTTAGAACAGCTTTACTAGCCTCCCAATATACCACCTCGGAAACATCAGAAGAGGAGTTATCGGCTAGATAAGAATCCCATTGGTTTACCAGGAAAGTGCGGAAATCCTTATCCTCATACAATGTGGGATTCATTCTCCAGCCCGACAAGGTCCTCTGGGGCGCCTGGTGATCAAGAAGCTCCATCCAGACCATGTGATGATCGGAGAGTACTCCGTCCTCAATCATCACCCTCCGGACTCCGGACAAAAGGGGTGGGGCAACTAGCAAATAATCCAATCTACTGTGTGCTTTATGCACTGGTGAATAAAAAGTAAAATCAGATTCGTCTGAATGGAGCGTGCGCCAAAGGTCCACAAGGCCCAACTGCGAAGTAACAAAGTTGATCCCCTTGTGTTCCCCTTGATGTAAACGAGGCCTGGGGGGCTTACAGTCAATTAAGGGGTCAGCAGTAATATTGAAATCCCCACCGAGCACCAGTTGGTACTCGGAAAAGGGAGCAAGGGCAGCAACTAAAACAGAGAAAAAACGATGAGAGTACACATTAGGGGCATATATAGAGCAAAAAACATATTTCGCTCCCTGAAACACCCCTGCCCAAATTACATACCGGCCCTCAGAGTCCGAAATCACTTTGTGCATAGTACAAGTATGTTTCTTATGGAAAAGCACAGCTACACCCCTCTGTCTGTTATTAAAGGAAGCAAAGACAAGCTCACCCACCCAATCCCTGTGGAGCTTGGCATGCTCAGACGCATTGAGATGTGTCTCTTGAAGAAGCAAAACATCCACCTGTAGTTTCCTACAGTACTGAAGTACCTTACTACGCTTAACAGGAGAGTGCAACCCATCTACATTAAAGCTAGCAATCTTAACCCCAGACATAATAACCAAGTATAACCAAAATACACAAAAAAGACCAAAGATCATATGGGACGGCAGCACCAGCCTCCCAGCCGAGCCGGCACTCCGTCCACTCAAACAAAAAATCAGACTGAGCCAGATTCCTAGGATGCAACCCATACCCTAAACTACCCACCAACTCAACTGCCAACTTCTTCAAACAAGCCCCCCCCCTACAATCAAAATGACCCACCCCCCTCCCCTCCAGCAACCCCACCGCCTCTTCCCCCATCCACACTGGCGACCACACCCCCATGCCACCAACACCCACCACAATCAAACACAGATGCTCACACTCCCCCCGCACTCTCCCCCAACCCCCCCCCCCACGCAACTCCAACCACAAGTACCGGTCGCAGCCATGACCCAACTAAAGTAAAATAAAACAGTGGAGAACAGAGGACAGGAAAACATCCCAGTCCCTGGACATAAAGGCCAAACACAGAGGGTCAAAAATAGCAGAAGAGATCCAAGACAGCCAGCCCCGCACAACAAAACAAGGCAGCTAGCTCTCCTGGTCAGGTCAAAGAGAGATTCAGAAAATAGTTATCAGATGTCCAATCCTGCTCACAAGCCGGCTGAAAGGGGTAGGAGCATCCCCTCCCCAAGTATCTTGCCAGCAAACCGCCAAAGGCCCTCCAGCACGTATCCGGTGGCAGCGCAACTATGTCCAAACAAATAGGCTCCATCCAAAGGGCAGCAAAATAATCCAAACAGGCAAGAATAGTCCTTGTCCTAGATGAATCCATGAGAAAGCAGGGTGGGCCCAAAGGTTCACCCCCAAAGCAAAATTCTCCTAGTCCTCAGGCAGGGATGCTCCCTGAAGAACAAGCTCATTACTGAGCAGGGAGACTCTCAATGAAGCGCTTCAGCTCCTCTGCCTTAGATACCGTAAAGGTGCGGTTCTCATAGGTCAAGCGCACCTTAGCCGGGTAGAGAAAGGCAAATCGAATTCCTCTGGAAACCAGTTGAGAGCAGTAAGGCGTGAAGTTCTTCTCAGCTCCGCCACTTTAGTAGAGAAATCCTGAAACATCAATAGCTTAGCGCCCTCGTATAGCAGATGTCGCGCCTTCTTAAACAGATCAAGTAAGCGGGCCTTAACAGCATAGTTGTGGAAGCGGGCCAGCACAGCTCGAGGTCTGTTATTACCATCCGATTCACGTCGGTGCCCCACACGGTGAACACGCTCCACTACCACAGGTCCCTCAGCGTCCGGGAAGCCGAGCTCCTTGGGCAGCCATTGTTCAATCAAATGCTTAAGCTCAGAATCATGTACAGTCTCTGGTATTCCAATAAATCTAAGATTCTTTCTGCGAGCCCGGTTCTCCTGATCTTCCACTTTCTCCTCCAGCTGGGAAACCCGGGCCTCCAGAGAAGCAAGCTTGCCATCAGCTATTCCAGCCCTGTCTTCTTGAGCCGATAGTCGCTCCTCTACTTGTTGCAGTTGTGCAGCCTGCCCCACCAGGGTATCTTTAAGGTCATCCATAGAGGCATGCAGCTTGGCCAGTTTTTCATCAAGCAGCTGCGAAAGGTGCCTCATGGAGACTTGCATCACCTCGTCTGGGGAGTGGGCCGTCACGAAGTCTGTTTGGGTCTCCGCCATCTTGCTCGCCGGGCTCCCAGAGGTCTTTGTCGGCCGCGAAACCTTTGGCGGCATACTCCGCCGCTAGAGAGTGCAAGTCTTGGTGCTCAGCCCCCGGCCGGTTCCCGGTGTCTAGCAGCAACTGCGCCTTTAAGGGTCAAGCAAGGGCCGGTCAGAAGCACACCGGGAAGGGAGGAAGTCGAATGAAGTCGAGGGAGGCAGAGCGGATCTCAGTGCTCAAACTCACCAGCCAGCACATGGTCCCCCGCCATCTTGTGCTCCGGGCTCCCAAAGGTCTGCATCGGCCGCAAAATCACTGGCAGCATGCTCCGCCGCTGATGTGTGCAAGCCGCGTTTTCAGCCCTCCGCCGGTTCCCGGTGCTTAGCAACGGCTGCGCCTCATATTTTTAAACATGTGCCGGTCAGGAGCGCGCCGGGAGGGGAGGAAGTCAGGGGAAGCAGAGCGGAGCTCGGTGTACAGACGTCCGCTCAGGAACCAGCCATCACGTGACCCCCGTGCCAGCATGTTTCTTGTCTCCACCTTCGTCCAGTGTCTCCCTGGCCTTCCCAGTTTAACTTTACAAAGTAATTATAGTCTGAAGAGGATTGACCATGCTGCAACAATTCTAATAGGCTGCCTGTGGCCTCTGATCCACTTTCCTTCTGCCGCGGTCTGTCCCAGACTGAAACGACATAGGTGGGGCAGGACCACAGCAGAGGGAAAGTGCAGTGGAGGCCACGGACAGCCTGTTAGAATTGCTGCAGTGGCAGCAATCTTCTGCAGACCATATTACTTTATAAAGTTAGGCCAGGGGGACTTCAGGCGAGAGTGGAGACAAGGGGAAAACATGTCAGCTTTCTGGGGGCCCCCTAAAGCCACAGGACCTAGGGCAATTACCCTGTTTGTCCCCCTCCCCAATGCTGGCCCTGCTCTGGCCCCAGAAACTCTCAATTTCAACTTTTTCAGAATCCCCCTCTCTTGATTTTCCCCAAAGGGAACAATAGGCTCTACTCACAGTGTTAGTCCTAGTGCTGCTGCTGCTGCTGCTGCTATTGCCTCTTGTGTCAGCTTTACTTCAGCCTGACTGAAGTGGAGTGAACTTTCTGCCTCAAATTACATTACATTAGTGATTTTTATTCCGCCATTACCTTGTTGTTCAAGGTGGATTATACAAGAGGTTATCTGGACATTTCCAGGAGAGTTACAAAGTAGAGCAAGTTACTTCGGGGGAGATCTAAACATTGTTTCAGGGTCATTACAAGATAGATAATTTAGTTAGAAGGTTGTGGGATCTGGGGGAGATTGAAATGCTTCCTGTGGTGTTAGTTTGTCTTGATGGATTTCTTGAATAGCAGGGTTTTTATTTTTCTTCTGAAAGTTTTGTAGTCTGGTGTCATGATCAGTAGATTGGAAAGTTGATGGTCTAGTTTCGCTGCCTGATTGGAAATCTTTGGGCTGCAAGTCAGACTGGAACCAACCGAAGGCTCAACCCTCACAAATCCTCGTGGCATGATGGGGGGGGGGGGGGGGGGAGAATAAAATGAATCTGGCTTCCTGAAACCCAAAGGGATTCACACAAGGGACCCCATAGTCTGCACTCAAGCCTCTAATAAATCAGAAGTGAGCAGGCTCCCTGGGAACTGGACCCCAACCCTCGAAGTAACATAAAGCAAGCTGTCTCATCAGGTACACCTGGGGATTGCACTGTGAGCTAAATTCTGCTCTTGCAGAGTCTACGTTCTCTCCCAGGCACAGTAGCCCCACATATGGGGTCCTCTGGCACCAAAACCTCCCAGAAACAGAGTAAAAAGACCTGAAAATAATTTAAAAAAACTAACAGAGCAGATCAGAACATCTCTTCTTGATTTGCTTGTAGAAGGAAAAACTTTAAAAAAGGAGCTGTACTCCACTGTGGACACTTACACTTTCTCGCGAGCTGGCATAAATCTTCACACTTGCAAGGTAGGCACAGTTTCTTATAATTACACTAGTATTTTATAGAGACAAGTAAGTGCCTACTTACTTACCCTCTCAAATCAGGTGCCCTGTTAAAAAATGACCTGTGTTAGAATTTTCAGGATGGTATTTATTTAATGTCACTAAAATTCACAGCTAGGGAACTGATACAGTTGTAGCAACTGTGAAATATGTAAAGTCACTTCAATTAATGGCTCCAATATTTGTTATTTATAAAGGAAAAGAATAGTAGCTGCAATTTTGCATAGGAATATTCGCATGGCTAAATGCGAAATTATAATTTCAAGTCTGATTTCTAACAGGGAGGATACATGATTACTTAAGGTAGCTTAATGCAAAATGGATAGGGAGATAGTATTAGGGGTCTCCAAGATTCACAGTTCCTTCTAAGCACTATGGAGTAAATTCAATAAATGTCACCGAAATTTAAGCACCGGAATGATGTGTGCTCATTGTGAATTATACAACAGCAGTTCAATGTGGAATTTCTGTGATAGAATACTAGAGTATGTTCACAGTTTCACACCTAATTTTAGGCACAAGAACTTATGCAATGTCAAAAGTTGGTATAAGTGCTCGAGCCTGTTAGCAATTAGACATGTAACCCCTACTATGTATGCTATAACTATATGCGTAACTCATAGGCACCCCAATTTTATAGACTTAGGGGTTATATTGAAATGCCTTTAATCCTATGACTCTCAGCACTCTATCCAGAGGTTTTTAACATGAGGTCTGCATTTTTATGAAAAGGGGTCCATAAATCTCACCAGACTCACAAAAGGGGGGAGGGGGGAAGGAAGTGGATGTGACATGATACCATTTCCATTTCACAGGTGATAAATCCATATTGGTTCTGCTATAGATCAGTGATTTTCATTCATTTTTAAGCTAGGGCCACTTTGCATTCTAATGAGCTTGAAGAAGAACTGCCAAATATCTTCCCATTCAGGGCTGCAACATTGCAGACTAATCTTTGTCAATGACATCCATCCCCACCAACATGCCATCAAACTTTTCATTGGCCATATCCTCATTTGTGAGCATTTCCAAATGCATTCTCTTTTGTCTATTGAGAAATACCTTGTCCTTCAAACATCCACTTTCCCCTTTCTATTCTGAGCCTGAGTAAGTTTCAAGTTTCTTCATAGTTTGATATACTGGCCATCACATGCAGTGTTCTCCCTAGGGCCTTTTAGCCAGGCGCTCCGCCCAGCAAATTTAGATGACCGCCCAGCTGTCATCCGATCGCGAATCCAGCTGCTGCTCAACTTAAAAAAAACAACAACAACTCACCGGCTTGGAGATTCCCACTTTAGCCTGTAGCGAACTCGTGCTCTGAGGCTGTAAAGTGTGCGTGCCAGCTTCCTTTCTCTTCCCTCCGAAACCAGAAGTTATGTCTAGGGGGGGGGGGAAGAGAAGAGAAGGGAAGCCGGCACACACACTTTACAGCCTCGGAGAACGAGTTCGCTACTTAATATCTGATGAGGCCTCGACCATGCTGCCTGAAGATATCCATCTAGAATGTGCTCATAGAGCCTTGCAAGCGCCATGGGCTAACAGGCCGTGCAATATAATAGCCTGTTTTCAAAACTTTAAAGTCAAGGAGGCTGTTATGGCTAAAGCTCGGGTGCAATCGCCTCTTCGGTGGAAAAATTATGACCGGTTTGGCGTCGGTCACTTTAAGGCAGAGAGTCAACTTAAAACCGGTCTTGAAGTACTTGCGAAAAAAGGCGATTCGCTATCGCTGGCACCACCCTTTCGCACTATTATTTCATGTGAAAGGAACTTTGAAAACAGTGCATTTCATGGAGGATGCGATCCAGATTTTTCTGGATATGAACTTTGGAGTCCAGGAATCGTCGGCGGGTGGTGGCCTTTGAGATTTCCAGCTTGATGGACAGCTTTACATGACCTTTTTGGCTGTTACTCCTGTTCTGGAACTAATTTCAGGGATTTCCTTCTATTTTTCCTGATGTGTGTTTGAGTTGAGATCTTGTTGTGTTTTGTGGTAGCGGAGTGGATGGCTGGATGTTAGTTTTTATTTTCATACCGGTAGGTTGCATTTAAGGTTGGTGGGGAGTGGGGATTGGCCACCATGTGGTGAGATATTTCCAGTAAATTGTTGATTGGGAATGGGGGTGGGGGAGCTCAGTATTTTTGTTTTCATTTGGTTTTCAGGGTGTTCAGATATCGAGGGAGGGGTTTTATTGAAGGTCTCTCTTTTTTTTTCTTTTTTTTTAAGTACAGAGGGGGGAGGGTACTAAAAGAAGTGCTAGATTGGGCAGGGGAGTGAGCTTATGGGCCAGAAACAGAGGACAGACAGAGAGATGGTGGGCAGTGGTCTGAAGGGAGAGAAGTTGTTCCAGGGGTGGTGTGGAGGAAGAGGGAAAGAGATACTTGAAGGGAGAACTGTTGGGAAGAGAAAGGGAGAAATGGTAGACCTGGGAAAAGGAGGCAGGGGGAGAGATGGGGTGGGAGGCAGTTGGGAAGAGACAGGGAGAGAAGATGGATCTGGGGATGGAAGGGAGGTAGTGATAAATTTTAGGCTTGTGTATGGAAGGTAGAGAGATGCAGCGTCTCTCTTTTTTTTCCTTCATTTCATTGTTCAGCATCAAGGGGGGAGGGAAGAAGAAAAACAGAAAAGAGAGGGAGCAAAATGTTGGACCATGGGGATAAGGAAGAGAGATGGACCCATGGGAGGGCAGGAGGGAAGAGAGCTAGGATAAGAAAGGGGATGGAAAGAAAGGGACAGGGAGTTATAGCCTGACCAGTAGAGAGAGGGAAGGGGATTCTGAAAGTGGTGAACCACGTGAATGATAAAGGAACGCATCATTGAGCACCTTGACGAACACAATCTGATGAGGACCAACCAGCACAGCTTCAGCAAAGGAAGATCTTGCTTGACGAACTTACTGCACTTCTTTGAGGGAGTAAACAGGCAGATAGACAAAGGTGACCCGGTCGACATTGTATATCTGGATTTTCAGAAGGCGTTCGACAAGGTTCTGTCTGTGCTTGGGACAGTGCTCTTCAACATATTTATAAACGATCTGGAAATTGGCACGACGAGTGAGGTGATTAAATTTGCAGATGATACTAAGTTATTCAGAGTAGTGAAGACACAGGAGGATTACGAAGATCTGCAACGTGACATAAACATGCTCGAGAAATGGACTGCAACATGGCAAATGAGATTCAATGTGGATAAGTGTAAGATGATGCATGTCGGTAACAAAAATCTTATACATGAATACAGGATGTCTGGGGCGGTACTTGGAGAGACCCCCCAGGAAAGAGACCTGGGAGTTAATGAAGCCATCCGCGCAATGCACGGCAGCAGCAAAAAGGGCAAACAATGCTAGGAATGATTAAGAAAGGGATCACGAACAGATCGAAGAAGGTTATCATGCTGCTGTACCGGGCCATGGTACGCCCTCACCTGGAATACTGCGTCCAGCACTGGTTGCCGTACATGAAGAAGGACACAGTACTACTTGAAAGGGTCCAGAGAAGAGCGACTAAAATGGTTAAGGGGCTGGAGGAGTTGCCGTATAGCGAGAGATTAGAGAAACTGGGACTCTTCTCCCTTGAAAAGAGGAGACTGAGAGGAGACATGATTGAAACATTCAAGGTACTGAAGGGAATAGACTTAGTAGATAAAGACAGGTTGTTCACCCTCTTCAAGGTAGGGAGAACGAGAAGGCACTCTCTAAAGTAAGGAAGTTCTTCACCCAGAGAGTGGTGGAAAACTGGAACGCTCTTCTGGAGGCTGTTATAGGGGGAAAACACCCTCCAAGGATTCAAGACAAAGTTAGACAAGTTCCTGCTGAACCGGAATGTACGCAGGTAGGTCTGGTCTCAGTTAGGGCACTGCTCTTTGACCTAGGGGCCGCGGCAGGAGCGGACTGCTGGTCACGATGGACCACCGGTCTGACCCAGCAGCGGCAATTCTTATGTTCTTAAGCCACTAGGTGCCTCTATTTTACATAGAACATCTAGGTAAGCATTGGGACATCCATGTTGGGATATTCTTTATTTCCCCTGAGAATTTTGCAAAAGACTCTGGTGTACATGGAGTCTTTTGAAAAATACATATAAGGATATTTGTTAGCATCAGTGAGGGCTTCACATGTGTAAATGCTAATAACTGCATTGTACAAGGTCTGATCTTGCAACATGTGTATTTGCTGCCTGCTAATTGATAAGTGCCAGGCTTTTCAAAACTATACATACAAGAGGAGTCAATTAAGAAGCCAAGTGAAGGAACTCTTATTTTTGTACTTTTCAAGGTGATGTTAGAAACCACTGAGACAAATCAATAGGTGAGATCCTCTGCTTCAAATGAGGAGATAACCAACAGTAATGCATGCCTTTGAGCTGGTGTAAATGCTGAAGGAGAAATTTGTTTAGATATAATATGTATACTGCTATTGCAACATAAGAATACAAGTATATTTTTGGATTGCCCAAATCATGACCAGAACATGCTCCCACTAAATCTGCATGTCTCATAGCAATTCTGCATGTAAATCATCATCTTCTAACATTGACATTTAAATAAGTTTAATGCTGAATTACACTATATCCACTATATATAGGGCTCCTTTTATCAAGCCGCGCTAGCGGTTTAACTCAGGGAATACTGCACGCTAAACCGCTGGCTACGTTAGTCGCTACCACCTCCCTTGAGCAGGCGGTAGTTTTTAGGCCAGCGTGGGGGTTAACGCGTGATGAAATGTCACACATGTTAACCCGGCTAGCGCGGCTTGATAAAAGGAGCCCATAGTGTATAATCATGAATTAGTTAATCAATCCTTTTCATAACCAAATAATTGTATGTGCAAAAGACTGTGTTCAGATCCTCATAACTCTGTGCTCAAATGAAATTAATGTAATATCCAGAGCAGAGGTTGCTGACTGGGACCATCATAACGACAGTATAGTCCCATAAAGTGCAACATGTATAACTTTTAAAACCCAGATAAAAAAAAGAAGTAC
This sequence comes from Geotrypetes seraphini, assembly GCF_902459505.1. Classification (NCBI taxonomy): domain Eukaryota; kingdom Metazoa; phylum Chordata; class Amphibia; order Gymnophiona; family Dermophiidae; genus Geotrypetes; species Geotrypetes seraphini. The sequence continues at coordinate 354,808,986 of NC_047084.1, forward strand.
TTATCTAGGAATGATGCAACATTTCTCTGATGAATATCCTCTGCTGTAGAGGTGAACAAAATAAACCAAAAACACCTCAAAATCAACAGTGCACACCTGAAGGTGTCCAAAGGATCTGAGCAGGAGAAAGCAGGAGAAAAGCAGCTACAGAGAGAGACAGAAGCCAAAGGGGGAAAAAAGCAGATAAAAGAGCAGGAGAGAGAAGCAGAGGCAAGAGACCAAGAGGGGAATCAGTGAGAGTTAGCTCCACCCCCCCCCCCCGACATCCACCACCGAAGTTCCGCCTTAAAAGGGGAGGGGCCAATGGAGCAGAGTTGATCTGACTCTGAGCAGGAGAAAAGCAGCTGCAGAGAGAGGCAGAGGCAGAGAGAACAAAAGGGGGAAAAAAGCAGATAAAAGAGCAGGCGCAACCACAGCAGACCCAGAAGGCATCCGCAGCAGACCAGCAAGCAGACAGCAATGGAAGCAGCAGATGGAAGCAAGATGTTGAGCTACCCAGTTTTCTGCATCTCCAGTTCTCCCCTCTTGGAGGTGGTCTTACGTATGCACCTGATGTGGAGAACTGGAGAGCCTGAAGAGACAAGTCAGACTCCTGGAGGGCAGAATATTGGAACTGGAGGCACTTCAAGCAGGGGAGGAGGGAGACAGAAATGCAGAGAATGTCCAGACAGAGGAAGCAGAGAACAAGACAGAAGACACCATCGAGGAAGAAGTCCGAGAGCTGGAGAAGTTCATAGAGGAGGCATACAGGGAGGCCGTGGAAAATCACCAGCAATAGTGGAACTGCCAAAAGACACCTACAGAGAGTGTGGACCACCTGACAGACAACCACCAGGAAGAAATGGGTGATACAGTAGCGAGAACGAAGGATACAGACCTGCGGCAGGAGAGATGGACATACACCAGGGACACGGACCTGAGGCTGGAGAATCAGGAGAAGATAGAGAGGACAGCAATCGTCGTGGGGGACTCCATCATCAAACAAGTTGACAGCCACATAGCGGGAGGAAGACTTGATCAGCTAGTGACCTGCCTACCGGGAGCCAAGGGAGAAGACATTGTGAGCCGCATCGACAGGATCCTCAACAGTGTGGAAGAAGAAGATACGCCGGTGGTGAACATTAACAAAACAAAATCCATCCTATTTACATGGAAAAAAGACATTTCACTTAAAAAACCTTTCCTTATTAATAACATACCTATCAGCACGGAACCTACAGTTAAAATTCTTGGAGTGCTGTTCGATAATAACTTATCCTACCACGAACACATTTCTTCCATTGTTAAACACTGTTTCTATAAGCTTCGACAGATAAGATCAATCTCCAAATTTCTCTATCCTTCCTCTTTAAAGATATTAATCCATTCATTCATCATAGCTAAAATCGATTACTGTAATTCCCTTTTTCTAAATATCAGCCAAAAGGAAAAAAGAAGACTGCAAATCATTCAGAACACGGCCATAAAGTTAATCTACAATGCAAAAAAATTCGATCATGTCTCCCCATTATTAATTGATGCACATTGGTTGCCAGTTAACCATAGGATCCTCTACAAACTGATGTTCCTAATTTTTAAGTCTCTTACATTCAACGAACCACAATTCATTTTAAAATCACTTATTCCATACAAACCCCAAAGATCCTTACGTTCATCTAGTCAAAATTTATTAACATTGCCATCATTAAAAGTCATTGGAACAAGAAGAGCAGAGATGTTTACAGTTGCAGGGCCACAATGGTGGAATTCCCTTCCCCATTACATTAGAATTGAAAGCGATATATTAGTATTTAAAAAGCTTTTAAAATCTTATTTTTTTAAGGACGCTTTTGATTTATAATTTAACTAATGGATGCCTAAATCAATTTTACGTAAGAAAAGCTTTGAATAATTTTACCCTACCTCTCGTTCTCTCCTGGTTTTTGTTTTTTCTTCTCCCCCATTGTAACTTTACCCTCTTTCCCTCTTTCTCATGTGAGTCTTTATTGATTTTATTGTAATTATGTCATAGTTTCTATATTATTATGTACATCGCCTAGAATTTCGAAATAGGCGATTCATCAAATGTGAAATAAAACTTGAAACTTGAAACTTGAAACTTGGGGACGAACAACGTGAGCAATAGAAACTACAACAGGAAAGTACTGAAGGACCAGTTCTGGATGCTAGGAAGGAAGCTGAAGACCAGAACGCAGAGGATAGCATTCTCGGAGATCCTGCTGGTACCCAGGGCAGATGAGAAGAGGCAGATGGAGCTGCAAGCAGTCAATGCGTGGATGCGGCGCTGGTGTGAGGAAGAAGGATTCCGCTTCATGCGCAATTGGACAATGTTCTGGGGGAAGAGCAAGCTCTACAGGAAGGATGGACTCCACCTTAGCAGAGACGGAACGAGGCTACTTGCAAGCAACATCAAGAGAGAAGTGGACAAGTTTTTAAACTAGGAAGAAGGGGAAAGCCGACAGTCAACAGAGAGAGAGAGTCGATGGTTCGGGAACCGGTATACCCAGAGAATACCGTGCAAGAAGATAGAGGAAAAGACTCACCGGATTACAGGCAAGAGAGATCGAAAAGGACACAAGAGGGAAGGAAATGCAAGAAAGGAAAAATCTGCAAACTCAAGTATATGTATACAAACGCAAGGAGCCTTACAAATAAGATGGGTGAATTAGAAGCCATAGCACAAAAAGATAACGTTGACATCATAGGCATCACGGAAACATGGTGGACTGAGGAAAACGTCTGGGACACTGTGCTACCGGGATACAAACTATACCGCAGAGACAGAGTGGCTCAAAAAGGTGGGGGTGTTGCCATATACGTCAAAGAGGAAATTGAATCTGCTGGAGAGAACACGCCACAACTGACGGATAAGTTAGAGTCTCTATGGGTCAAAATTCCAGGAGCAAATGGCCTGGAAACGAAGATCGGCATCTACTACTGACCCCCAGGGTAGTCCAAAGAAATTGATGGAGAAATGACAGACGAAATTAAACGCAACTGCAAGGGAGGCAACACAGTTATCATGGGTGACTTCAACTATCCGGGAATAGACTGGAACCTAGGCACCTCCGGCTGCATTAGAGAGACCAAGTTCTTGGATGCTGTAGGTGATTGCTTCCTGGAACAACTTGTCAAAGAAAATACTAGAGGAAATGCAATTCTGGACTTAATTCTAAATGGCCTGCGAGGACCAGCACAAGATGCAGAAGTAGAAGGGATGCTGGGAAATAGCTATCACAATATGATCCGCTTTGATCTGGATGCAGGGGAGAAACATCGGTCTAAAATGACAGCCATGGCACTGAACTTCCGAAAAGGGAATTATGAAGAGATGAGACTCATGGTAGGGAAGAAGATTAAGAAGAGGATAAGCACTGTAAAAACGCTAGAGCAAGCTTGGACCCTTTTTATGGACACAGTCACCGAGGCGCAAAATCTATATATACCACATATCAACAAGGGATCCAAGAGGAAAAAGAACAAAGAACTGGCGTGGCTCATTATAGAGGTGAAGGAAGCGATCAGAGACACGAAAACTTCATTTAAGGAATGGAAAAGGTCAAAAATGGATGAAAACTGGAACAAGCACAAACAACATCAACACAGGTGCCATAAGGCGGTAAAAGGGGCCAAAAGAGACTAATAGGAAAAAATAGCCAAGGAAGCGAAGATCTTCAAGCCGTTCTTTCGATATATTAAGGGGAAACAACCCGCAAAGGAAGTGGTGGGACCGTTGGATGACCATGGAATAAAGGGAGCATTAAAGGAGGACAAAGCAATCGCTGACAAACTGAACACATTTTTTGCATCTGTATTTACTGAAGAAGATGTACACAGCATACTGGAACCCATCAGGCTATATGCTGGAAACGAAGACGGAAAGCTGACAGGATTGACGGTCAGTCTAGAGGAGGTATGTAGGCAGATTGATAGGCTTAAGAGCGATAAATCCCCAGGACTGGATCGCATCCATCCGAGGGTCATCAAGGAATTGAAAGGGACCATAGCTGAACTGCTTCAACTAATAGCCAATTTGTCGATCAAATCGGGAAAGATTCCGGAAGACTAGAAGGTGGCGAATGTTACACCGATCTTCAAGAAAGGTTCAAGGGGAGATCCAGGGAACTACAGACCGGTGAGTCTGACCTCGGTACCGGAAAAGATGGTAGAGTCACTGATAAAGGACAGCATCATTGATCACCTTGACGGACATGGGCTGATGAGGACCAGTCAGCACGGTTTTAGCAAAGGCAGATCGTGTTTGACGAACTTGCTGCACTTCTTTGAGGGAGTAAACAGACAGATAGACAAGGGCGATCCGGTCGACATTGTATATCTGGATTTTCAGAAGGCGTTCGACAAGGTTCTGCATGAACGACTACTTTGGAAAATTGCAAGCCATGGAATTGAGGGTGAAATACTCACGTGGATTAAAAACTGGCTGGAACATAGGAAACAGAGAGTGGGAATAAATGGACAATACTCGGACTGGAAGAGCGTCACCAGTGGGGTGCCGCAGGGCTCGGTGCTTGGACCCGTGCTCTTTAACATCTTTATAAATGATCTGGACATTGGTACGACGAGCGAGGTGATTAAATTTGCGGATGATACAAAGTTATTCAGAGTAGTAAAGACGCAGGGAGATTGCGAAGATCTGCAACGTGACATAATCAAGCTCGAGGAATGGGCATCGACATGGCAGATGAGGTTCAACGTGGATAAGTGTAAAGTGATGCATGTCGGTAACAAAAATCTCATGCACAAATACAGGATGTCCGGGGCAGTACTTGGAGAGACATCCCAAGAAAGGGACTTGGGAGTTCTGATCGACAAATCGATGAAGCCGACCACACAATGTGCGGCGGCAGCAAAAAGGGCAAACAGAATGCTAGGAATGATAAAGAAGGGGATCACGAACAGATCAGAGAAGATTATCATGCCGCTGTACCGGGCCATGTTGCGCCCTCACCTGGAGTACTGCATCCAGCACTGGTCACCCGCCGTACATGAAGAAGGACACGGTACTACTCGAAAGGGTCCAGAGAAGAGCGACTAAGATAGTTAAGGGGCTGGAGGAGCTGCCGTACAGCTAAAGATTAGAGAAACTGGGTCTCTTCTCCCTCAAACAGAGAAGATTGAGAGGGGACATGATCGAAACATTCAAGGTACTGAAGGGGATAGACTTAGTAGATAAGGACAGGTTGTTCACCCTTTCCAAGGTAGGGAAAACAAGAGGGCACTCTCTAAAGTTGAAAAAGGATAGATTCCGTACAAACATAAGGAAGTTCTTCTTCACCCAGAGAGTGGTAGAAAGCTGGAACGCTCTTCTAGAGGCTGTTATAGGGGAAAACACCCTCCAAGGATTCAAGACAAAGTTAGACAAGTTTCTGTTGAACAAGAACGTGCGCTGGTAGGGCTAGTCTCAGTTAGGGTGCTGGTCTTAGACCAGAGGATCGTCGTGTGAGTGGACTGCTGAGCATGATGGACCATTGGTCTGACTCAGCAATGGCAATTCTTATGTTCTTATGTTAAACCCAGTCCCTCCTGACTCAAGTTTCGCTCCACGCGTCATCAGGAGGGAGTAAACTACAAAATAAAAAATGCTAAAATTACTAATAATTCTTATTTCGTATGCTGGTATCTAGGCACCTATCTTTACATCTATCATAAATTAAATAACAATATAGCAAACATTTATACATATCTTTAAAAATGTTCAATGTTGTCTTCTAAACTTTACAATAAGCTGAATAAACTAATCTCACGGGATATGGGCTGCCTCGGGAAGTGGCTGAATGACTGGAAGACAATGGGGATGCTGACCTACAATCCTTCTTATACTGCATTACCATCTCAAATTCAAGCCTCATTCTGAAAGCAGAACTAAAACTAAAATGTCAGAAAGAAACTGACTCAAATATCATCTGCTGCCAAACTGAATAAACAAGGTTAGGGATGGGAGCTTTTGAATCTAAAAAATATGTACCCCTATCTTACACCAAATCTCTGGCAATAAGGTTATGAAACAGCCACGGGGGAAGGATTGGATGCAGGGTCCGCCACTCAAAAATGAAATGCTCTTCTCGATTCAATAATGCTTGAGATATATCGCCACCCGCAGGTAACCGTATTCGAATCAGTACTGTGTATTGAAGTTCCATTTCTAAGTGGCCCATCTCCATCCAGCGGGCTACCAGCGGTGTCTGTAAGTGGCCAGTATTTATATTGCATAGGTGTTCCCCTATATGTGTCTTAATCATACGTTTAGTATGACCAATATAATATTTTAAACAGGGGCATTTAATGCAATATACCACCCCTTGGAGGTGCAATTAGTGCTAGACCTTAAATAAAACACCCGATGTTGGCTTATGTCAGTGTGTTTAGTGTCTGATATTAACACATGTTTACAATAAACACAATGACTATACGGGTGATGACTGCATGCTTCTTCTTCCCTGTCTGGTCTATTCTTATATTTTATCATCTCCCCCAAGTTATGTGACCTCTTAAATGCAAATTTAGGTCCCTGTTTCATATCTTCATGTACCCCCAATATTGGCCAGTGATTTTTAATTATTCTCTTCATCATCATGCCCTGAGGGGAATATGGAAGTACACATGCCAAAACTCTGTCTTTCTGGCGAGGAGGTTGAGTTAGCAACCATTCTCGTTGGCAGCATCTTGCTCATTTCTAAGCTTTTCTGATCACCCCCTTGGGGTACCCCCGTTCCAAAAACCTATCACGTAATTTTCCTGCTTGTCCCTGGAAATCTTGCTCATCTGAGCATAAACGACGCAGCTTCAAGAACTGCCCAACCAGAATGCTGCTGCGTGAATCTCTAGGATGGAAACTCTGGAAATACAGCAGAGAATTTCGGTCAGATGGTTTACTGTATAATGTGGAATACAGTAAAACCTTGGTTTGCAAGCATAATTCATACCAGAAGCATGCTTGTAATCCAAAGCACTCATATATCAAAGTGAAATTCCCGATAGGAAATAATGGAAACTCAGACAATTCGTTCCACAACCCAAAAACTTTAATACAAAATACTATACGTACTTGTATTGCAAGACCTCGCTCATTTAGAACAGTCATTACACTCCTGCAGCATCAGAGAGATAAGAACCATCGGCTCAGTTGTAATGATGTGACGTGTGTATATTGTATGTACTCGTATTTCAAGACTTTGCTTGTTTAGAACAGTCATAGTAACATAGTAAATGATGACAGATAAAGACCTGAACAGTCCATCCTATCTGCCCATAAGTTATACTCATTAAAAAATACATTGATATTTCTGGGCTGTAGACTGTAAAGTCTTGCAGGTGTTAGAGAAAGAAAAACCATTGGCTCAGTTGTGATGATGTGGCACGTGTATACTGTATGTACTCATATTGCAAGACTTTGCTTGTTTAGAACAGTCACTACACTCTTGCAGTGTCAGAGAAGAACCATCGGCTTAGTTGTGATGGGTGTATGCTGTATGTACTTGTATTTTAAGACATTGCTTGTATATCAAGTTAAAATTTAATAAAACATTCTGCTTGTCTTGCAAAACACTTGCAAACCAAGTAACTTGCAATCCAAGGTTTTACTGTAAACTATCTCCCTCCAAGCATATCAATATATCCAAAAATGGTATTGCAGTACAACTGGATTAGAAAGTGAATTTAATGTGAGGATCACTAGTGTTCAAAATCTGCATAAAGTTCTGGAGTTCCTCTAGATGTCCCTGCGATATGAATAAAACGTCGTCAATAAAACATTTCCATAGTTTCACATGGCGATAAGCTGTTGCTGTATACACAAATTTATCTTCAAAATGGGACATGTGGCTCCTATTGCAACTCCCCTAGTCTGCAGGTAATACTTACCTTCAAACTTAAAGTAATTTCTTTGAACTACTAATTCTGTCAGTTGTTTCAGCAAAGTGATTTTAGGTTCCGGTAGACCCAAAACACTTGCACTCATCCTAACTGTTTCTACTGCTTCCCTTTGTGGGATATTAGAGTAAAGAGATGTTACATGGGCTGTTACTAAGATGACTTCAGACTCGTGCTGTTCAATATGGATTTCATCTAGAATATTCAAACAATGCATTGTATCCTTTACATATGATCTAGATAAGGGGACTAAGCTTTTAATATGGTTATCTATGTACTGGGATAGGGGTTCTAATACTATAGGGGTAGGGGTCCCTGATACTATGGGGCGTCCGGAAGGCCTGGTGGATGACTTATGTATCTTAGGGACAAAACAAATTTGAGGGACCCTAGGATGGGCTTGACTCAACATTCTATATTCTTTTTGGGAAATCGTATCCTCATATTTAGCTTCTGCCAGCATGTTCTCAATAGTTATTGATAATTCAGGGGTAGGGTCCTCATTGAGAGGTGTATAGTATGAAATATCTTCCAATTGAGATAAAGCTTCGTTGTGGTAATCTTTATACTCCTGTACCACTATTCCTCCCCCCTTGTCCGCCCTGTGGATTATAATGGTTGGGTCCGATTGTAAATTCAGAATCAAGGAAATTTGTTGACTAGATAGATTCTTATATGAATGGATATTCTGGTGTTCAGTATTCAACTCATAAAACACAATGCGTTCAAACGCCGCTACCCAATCAATCCACAGGGCCCGGGGGGGGGGGGGAGGGAGGGTATCCATTTAGATCTGGTATTTCTATGATCCAAATATCTTTCAGTGGAGTCCATTTGATCTTTTTGTTTTTCAACCCCAAAGAACGCTTTGACTCTCAAAGTACAGAAGAAACAATACATCATTATCCACATATTAAATCTATCATACCGTGCTGAAGGAACAAATGAAAGTCCTTTGTTTAATACCTGTTGTTCTTCTGTTATTAATGCTCAGGATGATAAATTTAAAATACCTTCGTTCATATGCAGCCACCCCTCTTGGTTTTGGATGACCTGCTACTTTCCCTTCCCCCGTGCTGGTTCCCTCCACTTGTGTTGGTAGCCGTAAAAAAGACTCTGATAGTGGGTTAGGTGTTGGTCCTTCCACAGGGATACAAGCGATAGCTTTTTATTGTTGATGTTTTGTTCCTTCATCTGCCGATGAATCATTCGAGGATATATGGAATAACACTTTCTTCCCCGCTGCTCGACTTTTCTTCTTTCTAGCTGTTTTGCTTATCCAAGGGTAGATATACCACTGGTGTAGTGTATTCATCTCACCGATATTTCTTTATCTTAAATGCTTTTTGTTCTTCCTTATATTTTTCCATAAGGGAGTCATGCTCTTGCAGGGACTGGGTTTAGGCACCTTCGGATGTACACTGTTGATTTTTAGATGTTTTTGTTTTGTTTTGTTCACTTCTACAGCAGAGGATAGTCATCAGAGAAATGTTGCATCGTTCCCAGATAAGTTCTCCTTTTTATCTGGGTTTTAAAAGTTATACATGATGCACTTTATGGGACTATACTGTGGTTATGATGGTCCCAGTCAGCAACCTCTGCTCTAAATATCACATTGATTTCATTTGAGCACAGAGGTATGCGGATCTGAACACAGTCTTTTGCACATACAATTATTTGGTTATGCAAAGGAATGATTAACTTATTCATGATTATATACTATATATAGTGGATTTTTTAATATTAGGTATAGAACCTGAGTGTAATTCATCATTGAACTAATATAAAATCTCAGGAAATTTTTATTGCCATACTCCATAGAGTTTATGATTGCAAGATTTATATAAGTTTACAATCTAGATGTGTAAACATCAGCATTTACACCTACAAATGAGGCATACCGCTTCTAAATTAACCTAATCTGTTAAAGAGAATATCTGATCACTTACAGTAGCTTGAAGATCAGTGGTTCTGATGACCAGCTCATCCAGCTTTCCCTGTCTCTCCAAAATATGGTTGATATTCTGTGCCATAATGGTTTTGACATCATTGACTTCGCCTTGCAAAGTATGCACTTGGGGAGAACTGTGACTCTCCTGCGTCATAAACAGTAAAATGATTTAACACTGTAATTAGTCTTACAGCTCATATTGCATGAGTGAAGGTGCCATTTTGCTGTACCACTGGGAAGCCCGGAAAGAGAGAAAAGGAATGTCCAAGTTTCCAAGTTTATTTGTCATTTGATGTACTGTCTATAGCTCCAAATTTAAAAAGATTGATTGTGGTCCCCAAACCATAGTGCCTTTGTACAGTATAAATCTATCACCTTCTTTTTCCTGTTGGCCATTCATCCCCCTATTCATCCAAGCATCTGGTTGACTTTTGGCATCAACCTTTCAAACTATTTGGCTGCCTTACGACTGTCAGATATAATCCTTCCCAGTTCCCTCTCTTTCATGCACATAAATATTTCCCTCTTCTGTTCTTCTCCTTGAGTTTTTGCATTATTTAGTATTAAGTACCGAGTGCCATACCCTAGAGCAGTGGTCCCTAATCTTTTTGACACCAAGGACTGCTTTTATAGAAGCAAATTTTTCCAGGGACCCTTGGGGGGAGGGGAGGATTTTGGGGCAATTTAGTAAGGCAGTTTTATACAAAATACACATTACATTTCTATTATTATTAAGTTATAATATCATAATATAAATTATACAACTTACCATAATGCAGAAACAGTGGGAGCCCTAATATTGTTTTCCTGCAATCAAACGATCCCATCTGGAGACGATGGAATACAGTGATACACATGCAAAAGAACCCTGACGATCTCACCAACCCATCTTCCTGCACAGCACTTTTCCATCTCTCCCTCCCATCCCCCACGTGCAGCAGAACCCCGATGACCCTGCCAACCCATTCCTCTGCGCACATTTCCATCTCTCCCTCCCATCCCCCATGTGCAGCAGAACCCCGATGACACTCCAACTGCAAGGCCCCGACATACCTCCGTTCTGAAAAGCAGCAGCAGCAACACTGAACAGGCTGCTTCACTGCCTTCCCCACCAAGGCCTTCCCTTTGCCACCGTGTCTCTAATAATGTCATCAGTGGCATGGTAGTAGAGGGAAAGCCCCAGGGAACGCCTGTTCAGTGCTGCTGCTTTTCAGAACGGAGGTTGGAGGTTGGCGGTTGGCGGGGTTCTGCTGAAGGATTGAGGATCTCTTGCGGCCCAGCTGTCAGATGGCCGTGGCCCGCTAGTGGGTTGTGGACTGGGGTTGGGGACCCCTGCCCTAGAGCATTCCTCAAGCTTTGTTAATAATAATTTTAATAATAATTTTATTCTTATATACCGCCAAAGCCATGGTAGTTCGAGGCGGTTTACAACAAGAAGAGCTGGACAATCAGTGAAAAGAAATTACAAAGACGTCTTTGAGTACAAATGGAGAAGTGCGGTTACAAGTAGAGTGGGAGTAAGTCAAGTGATAAGCATAGAGTAGAGGCAACGAGTAAGTGTAGGAAGCGTTCATGGTAAAGCATTAAGAGTTCTTGGTTACAAATCGATTGAAGAGGTTTGTTTTAACTAGTTTTCTAACGTTAAGATAGGATGAGGCGTGCTTAATGATGTTGCCCAGCCAACCGTTCTGTTGGCCTGCCTGGAAAGCAAGAGATTTGCCCAGATATCTGTTGTATTGGCAGGCCTTTAATGTTGGGTGGCTAAACATATGTACCCTGCGAATAGGCCTGGTGGAACAGTCCAAGTTGAAGTGGGAAACCAGGTAAATGGGGGCCAGACCTTGAGTGGATTTGAAACATAGACAGGCAAATTTGAACAACACTCTTGCTTCCAGGGGCAGCCAGTGAAGTTTTTGGTAGTAGGGGGTTATGTGTTCCTATTATTTTAGATCCTTCTACATATTATCCACACTATCCCGAGTGTCTACTCTGTTGCAGAATTGGTATCATCTACAAAAAAACAAATCTTTCCTGACAGACCTTCTGCATTGCTTACATAAATGTTAAAAAGAATCTGATCAGAGATCAATCCATGTGACACACCACTGATAATGCTCTTTTCCTCAGGGTGAATTCCATTTACCACCATCCTCTGTTGCCTCTTAGTCAATCAGTTTCTCCTCCAGTCAGTTGCTTCAGGGCCCATACTAAGGGTGCTCAGTTTGTGCTTGAGTCACCAATGAGAACATAAGAATATAAGAACATAAGCGTTGTCATACCGGGACAAACCAAAAATCCATCAGGCCCAGTATCTTGTTTCCAACAGTGACCAATCCAGGTCACAAGTACCTGGCAAGAGTAAAAACAGAAATCCTAGAAGTAATCAGTGATTTTCCCCAAGTCCATCTTAATAATGACTTATGGACTTTTCTTTTAGGAAACTATCTATACCAGGGGTACCCAAAAGGTCGATCGCGATCGACCAGTAGATTGCGAAGGCAACACGAGTCGATTCCGGAGACCATCCAGGCTACATGATAGACTTGCATTGCCTTTGTGTTCTACCTGCTTCCTGACGAGGTAAACAGGATGCAGAAGCGCCGGGCCGACCAGCCTTCCCCCTCCCGACATCAATTCTGATGTCGAAGAGGAAGTTCCAGGCCAGCCAATCACTGCCTTGACCTCTTTGAAAACCCCCGGAATATAAATAATTAACATTTTCTCTGTGTACAGTGTGCTTTTTGTTTTTTAAAAATTTTATTGTTGGTAGATCATTTTGACATAGTTATTTTAAAAGTAGCTCGCAAGCCCAAAAAGTGTGGGCACCCCTGATCTATACCTTTTTTTTTTTTTTTGACTCTGCTAAGCTAACCCGCTTTTACTACATTCTCTGGCAACAAATTCTAGAGTTTAATTACACATTAAGTGGAGAAATATTTTCTCTGGTTTGCTCTAAGGGGTCCTTTTACTAAGGCGTGCTAGCCATTTTAGCGCATGCGAAATATTAGTGCGTGTTAAATGCTAACGCGTCCATAGGATATAATGGATGTGTTAGCATTTAGCATGCGCTAAAACTGCTAGTGCGCCTTAGTAAAAGGACCCCTGAATTTGCTACTTAGTAGCTTTATTGAGTGCCCTCTAATACTTGTATCCAGGTAACAGCACTATCTGAACAGTGCCTCTGAGTATCCTCAAACACTGCATCAGTACTAAAGGCATATTGCTGGGGTGGAACATGAGTGGAGCCAGTCTAGTCCAATTCTACTGTATGCTATTTAAAACCTTAAATGGAGACAGCCCAACCTACCTGAACAACTGCCTCATCCAAACTACCTCAATCAGACGTAGAAAAACCCTCTCATTCACCCCCCCCCCCCCGATCAAAGAAATTAAATGGAAAAAACTATACGATGGCCTCCTAGCCACTCAAGCAGCAAAACTAGATAACCAGATCTCCAATCTACTGATAACTACCCCAGACTACAAGATGTTCAGAAAAGAAATAAAAACTATACTCTTCAAGAAATTCCTGAAACAGTCCTAACATCAGATATTCCTTTCTCCCTCCCTCTTCCCGCCACACAGAAATTACTGATCTACTCTTTACCTTCTCTAGAAATGACCAATGATCTTCCATTGTAACCCACCATTTATAACTCTTTTGTAATCCGCCTTGAACCGCAAGGTAATGGCGGAATAGAAATCTCTAATATAATGTAATAACTTAGGACAGCTTAAAAAAGTTTGACCATGTAAGCCCTTTTTAAGTGCAACTTCATTGGCTCCCTTTTGAAACAGAGTTATTTGGCGCCCCGCCCTCCAGCCTCCCTCATTTTTCTTTGTCGGGTTCATGGGTTCCTGAAGAAGGGTTCTTCCCCGAAACCAGCTCGGTTGAACCTGTTATCCGGACACGCTTTAATTTTGTGCTTCAGAGATGAGTTTCTTCTTCATTCTTCAGTTAAGTTAACGTTTTTCTGATTTTTTGATTTTTTGCTGGGGTTTTGGCTGGTAGGGTTTATTTAGGGGTCGCTCAGGTCTCACCTGTTACTCACTTTAGTTGATTCACTCGTTTTTTGATTTGTGAACGTTCTCACCTTGATTTACTGCACACCCTGGGTGCTCAGTGATGGTGTGCGGGTGGGGGGTATATTACCTCTACCTGAGTTATGAAGTGTCGGAGCTTGTCTCCTGTTGCTGCTTGTTCACACTGAGAGCACCCTTAAAATTTGAGATCATCTCGTTAGTTTTCACGCGGTTTGCGTGGTGTGCACAGTTTTGATCCTGAGCGCCCCCTTTGTGAACCTTTTTGACTATTTCTGCCTTATTGTTGTATCTGCATTTGTTATAAAGCACTATTCGGACTTCTACCATCATACTTATCCACCCAACTAAATTATTCTCATCAAATAAGAATACAAGAAACTCGGGTATGTTTAAGTACCCCACTCTGAAAGCCTGTTGTTTTAAAAGTTTCTTAGACAAAACTTTGGCTTTTCAAGCGGGGAAAATGAACTCTTGGCTGTGTCCTCTAATTGCCCAATCCCAATCTTACCTTGAGTTCAGAAAATTGATAAAAACATATTTGTTTGGTAAATTTATGCAATGATTTTACATTATATTACATTGTACTGCATCATATTGTATTTCACTGAATTCTACTGTATTTTGTGTCTTCACTGATATGTCTCAGTTCTCTTGCTGTGAATCGCCCGGAACTTCCAGTTGGGTGGTATATAAGAAAATAAATAATTATTATTATCATGATGTTATTTAGACAGCAGACTGAATCTTGCCACTATCTAGATACATTCTATCACCGACTGAAATATCTGATATTCAGTGATAGCCATTATTTGAGGAGTGACACTAAACACTGAAAAGGGCTTTAAACTAGAATTGTTGTGGGCAGGGTGATCAAAGCCCTCAGGTAAGTGAATCACTAATTACCTCTACAGAAATGAGAAATAGGGGCAGTATATACTAATGCTCGAGGCAAGGTTCTGGATCTAGAGGCTGTGATGGAAAAGGCTGATTTGAACATAAGAACATAAGAATTGCCGCTGCTGGGTCAGACCAGTGGTCCATTCTGCCCAGCAGTCCGCTCACGTGGCGGCCCCCAGGTCAAAGACCAGTGCTCTAAATGAGTCCAGCCTCACCTGTGTACCTCACCAGTTTAGCAGGAACTTGTCTAGCTTAGTCTTGAAACCCTGGAGGGTGTTTTCCCCTACAACAGACTCCGGAAGAGCATTCTAGCTCTCCACCACTCTCTGGGTGAAGAAAAACTTCCTTACGTTTGTACGGAATCTATCCCCTTTTAACTTTAAAGAGTGCCCTCTCGTTCTCCCTACCTTGGAGAGGGTGAACAATTTGTCTTTATTAACTAAGTCTATTCCCTTCAGTATTTTGAATGTTTTGATCATGTCTCCTCTCAGTCTCCTCTTTTCATGGGAGAAGAGGCCAGTTTCTCCAATCTCTCACTGTACGGCAACTCCTCCAGCCCCTTAACCATTTTAGTTGCTCTTCTCTGGACCCTTTCGAGTAATACCGTGTCTTTCTTCATGTATTGCGACCAGTGCTGGACACAGTACTCCAGGTGAGGGCACAACATGGCCCGGTATAGCGGCATGATAACCTTCTCCGATCTGTTCGTGATCCCCTTCTTTATCATTCCTAGCATTTTGTTTGCCCTTTTCGCCGCTGCCGCACATTATGCAGACAGCTTCATCGACTTGTCAATCAGAACTCCCAAGTCTCTTTCCTGGGAGGTCTCTCCAAGTACCACCCAGGACATCCTGTATTTGTGCATGAGATTTTTGTTACCGACATGCATCACTTTGCACTTATCCACACTGAACCTCATTTGCCATGTCGATGCCCATTTCTTGAGCTTGATTATGTCACTTTGTAGATATTTGCAATCCCCCTGTGTCTTCATTACTCTGAATAACTTTGTATCATCCGCAAATTTAATCACCTCACTCGTTGTACCAATGTCCAGATCATTTATAAAGATGTTGAAGAGCACGGGTCCAAGCACCGAGCCCTGTAGCACCCCGCTGGTGACATTCTTCCAGTCCGAGTATTGTCCATTTACCCCGCTCTCTGTTTCTTATGCTCCAGCCAGTTTTTAATCCATGTGGGTATTTCACCCTAGATTTCACCCTCAATTTAGTGGCGATCACAGAAAGGTGATTCACAGAGAACTATGACTGGGATGTTGGGCTATAATTATAATTATTCTTAATTCTTGTTATACTGCTTTTTCTAACTGGCAAGTCAAAGCGATTTACATCACTAAAACATAAACAGAATATAAGAAAGGAACTACAATTTCAATAGGAAAGGACTCATGTTTAAAATAAATCTTAAGAATTTTCATGGAGAGAGAGAGGGAAGGCAAGGGAGGTTACAGGGATAAATCCAGTGATATTCAAAAGTGACCTTAGTCTTATGGTTAAAAGCCTGTTTGAACAGCTAAGCTTTTAAATTAGGTTTAAATTTCTTGAAACCAAGTTCTGCCCTTAACGAAGATGGCAGTGAGTTCTAGAATGATAGAGCTACGAAGAAAACTACTGAATGTCTAGTTGACTCTAGTCAGGCGTGGCAAATCTAATGCCGTTCCTGACTTGCCATAGTGGAAATATAAATGTAATCCTGGGTCAAAAGGGATTAAAGCCCACCAGAAAGGTTTCCCTGGGGTGCAGGCAAGGGAGGCTGCCTATCCTGATTCAGGTTCTTCTAGTCATAGTCCCTGGCAAGAGAAGCTTTTTCACAGACAAAAGGGAAAGGTTACAAAAACCAGCAGGATAAATAAACCCTTTTCTCCCTCTATGAGAAAGCATTGTTTTCCTGACTACATTCTGCAAGGTGATCAAAAAGGGAGGCATAGAGAGATCCTGCCTATGCTGATTCCTTGCAGATGTATGTAGGACTCTCAACAATATAAGGCAGATTTTGAGGCAGGGGGGCAGTAGAGAGAAAAGAGAAAAATGGAAACAGCCCAGAAGGAGAGAGGCAGGGAAACAGATGCTACCTTTCAGCAATGACCAGCTTAAACCTAAGCCTGATGTGAAGATGCTGGAACTGGGTGAGTCTGAGCAACTGACTGCACCAGAAATGACAAACTCTGAGGAATCTATGGAGGTTTGTGAGGAACTACCTTTGCTAGATGAGCCAGTAGAAGCCATGAAGCTCTCTTAAAAAGTACAAAGCTGTTTTGTCATTTTTTTCTTTGTTAGTTACTCTGCAGTGATCCGTGGGGGTCGGTGTAGGGCGTGCCTCCGATCGCGTTAATTTGCAGAAGGACTCATAGTGAATCAGTCGCCCGGCCATGGATCGCCCACGGATTGGATCGGTGAGTTTAATGAATCTAGGCCCTTGTATGTTCGATTAGACAGAAAAGAAAAAAGCCAGAATATACAGTAACTGTCCCATTAATTCCAAGAGATGAAAGATGAGATAGAAGCAATGAATGATATAAGACAGGCATGTCCAACAGGTAGATCGCGGAGGGGTCAGAGGTAGATCACCAGCTCTACTTGGCTCCATTTCTCCAGCAGCTTGCCCTGTTGCTAGGAGAGAGCTCGTGCAGGCAGGTCGTCTGCCGAGGGCTTGCTGCTACTGCTGATCCTTTGCCTGTCTTTTTACCCTGCCTGTGGGAATCTTGCCTGCGGGTGTATAGGGGTGCTTGTTGTTTTCTTGCCAATAGTTTGTGGGTACCCCTGGGGGGCCGCCAACCGAGCACCGCAACAATACATCACAGGTCCGGCGTCATACCTGGTCTCCTGCCTCTCAGAATCACCCATTTCTGCCCCCGCCCCAACAGATGTGGTTTCATGGTGGTAGATCACCGGCACTTTTGGCCGGAAAAAGTAGATCATGACCTGTTCGAAGTTGAACATGCCTGATATAAGATCAAAAGCTGCAGAGAGATCTAAGGAAACTGCAAGAACAGTGTTGTTTTTATCTAAATAAGAATGAATTTCACTGAGAACAATTGTTATAACAGTTTCTGTATTTTGATGGCAATTGAAACCAGATTGTTTTTGATGCAATGCTAGAGATTTTTCTACATAGGTAGAGAGTTGAAGGAAAACTACCTTCTCTTATATCTTTGAAAGGAAACAAAGATTTGATACTGGACAATAGTGAGCTGGGTTTGTTGGATCAAGTGATTTTTTTAAAAAAAGAATAGGTCGAACTATAGCAGATTTCCATAAAGCAGGAAACTGTTGAGAGAGGCTAGAATTAATTATAGAAATTTTATGGGGTATCAGTTTAAATTGGGGGATCGTTAGCCAAGAGGATGCAAATGGATTCAAAGAGCATGAGGTCTTATTTAACATAGACAGGATTTTAGACAAAGAAAAAGTGGACTGTAATTGAAATGGAGCCCTGTTGAATGGCCTAAGAATGGAATAGCTATATTTTTTGAAAACAAAGTATCCTGGGTCATTGTTAAAGAAGAAAGTTGAGAATCAGGATAACACATTCTGTAAATTGATCTTTGTAGAAAAGAATTGTGCTAAACTTTCAGTTGAAATTTGGAAGTAATGGAGCGAAATATCAAATAAATGTCTTTGGATGGATTAGATGATTTTTTTCAATCAAGTCTTGATAATATTTAAACTTACCCCTCTTTTACAAAACTGCGATAGCAGTTTTTAGTGCAGGAAACCGCACTGAATGGCCCGCGCTGCTCCCTATGCTCATAGGAATTCAATGAGCATCGGGAGCAGCGTGGGCCATTCAGCGCGGCTCCCTGCACTAGAAACTGCTATCACGATTTTGTAAACGGAGGCCCTTGTCTTTTTTAGATGGCAATTATAATCCCTATGTATTACTCTAAATTTAACTAAGTCAGTAGGTGATTAAATTTTTTTTCAAATGCATTCAGCTTTGCATAGTTGTCTTTCAATAATTTGTAGGTCATAATGGTACCACGGATTACGAGAATATGACTGAGAGGGGACCGTGGTTTTTAAAGTGGACTGGGCATCCCTCCTGCCAGCGATGTTTGGTGAGGGGGTTCTTGCGCCTGTGACATGGACGCTGGTTAGACAATCGTGGTATTAGGTGGGCTTAGGTGTCTGTCTGTGAGGACAGATGCAATTCTATATAGGACGCCCGTGTGCGATTCTCAAAAGCTGCTTAGGCGGCTTCTGAGATTGGGCGTCCTATATGGAATCCGGCCCATTAAGTCTGACTTCTGTGGTAAGTAAATTAATTGAAACACTTTTAAAACAGAGAATAGTGATGTTTCTGTAATCTAATGGATTACAGGATCCAAGGCAACATGGATTCACTAGAAACAGGTCTTGCCAGACAAATCTGATCAATTTCTTTGACTGGGTGACCAGAGAATTAGATAGAGGGAGTATACTAGATGTGGTGTATTTAGATTTTAGCAAAGCCTTTGACTGTGTTTCACACAGACATCTAATAAACCGAGTGCTCTCAGGATGGGTCCCAAAGTGATGGACTCATTGAGTGGAAGGCGACAGAGGGTAGTGGTCAATGGAGATCGCTCTGAGGAAATGGATGTTACCAGTGGTATCCCTCAAGGTTTGGTTCTTGGGCCTGTTCTTTTTAACATTCTTGTAAGTGATGTTACTGAAGGGCTGTCTGGTAAGATTTTCTTCTTTGTGGATGATACCAAAATTTGCAATAGAGTGGGTACCTCTGATGGTATTTTCAATATGAAAAAGGACCTAGTGAAGCTTGAGGAATGGTCTGAAATTTGGCAGCTAAGATTTAATGCTATGAAATGCAAGGTTAAGCATTTGGGCTACAAAAACCAGAGGGAACAGTACAGTTTAGGAGGTAAAGAACTTTTGTGCATGAAAGAGAAGCTGGACTTGGGTTGAAAAG
This sequence comes from Geotrypetes seraphini, assembly GCF_902459505.1. Taxonomy (NCBI): domain Eukaryota; kingdom Metazoa; phylum Chordata; class Amphibia; order Gymnophiona; family Dermophiidae; genus Geotrypetes; species Geotrypetes seraphini. Next base: position 354,828,697 of record NC_047084.1, read on the forward strand.
GTGAAGGCAAAAGCTACAAGGATGCTTGGGTGCAAAGGGAGAGGAAAGGATAGTAGGAAAAAGGAGGTATTGATGCCCATATATAAGACTGGTGAAATCTCATTTAGAATATTATGTACAATTCTGGAGACTGCACTTTCAAAGAGATATAAACAGGATGGTGTTGGTCCAGAGGAAGTCTACTAAAATGGTCGGTGGCCTACTACATAAGGCATACAGGTACAGACTCAATTATCTCAATATGTATACTTTGGAGGAAACCCAATGAAAACTACTGGGTCAAATTCTAAACTATGTCTCCCAAAAAGCAGAACCATACAGCAAAACTGAAAAGGAAGAACTTGTAATGTGAACTTCACTTCAATATATAAACTTTCAACCAGAGAGGTGCTCAGAACCTTGAAAAACAAGGTGGAATAAATGCTAACTGGGGACAAACCCCTATAAGCATTTCAGTGTTCTATCATTGCATCCTCTCCCGTGATAGAAAGAAATATGGTGAAAAATAACTTGCAAAAAAGACTAAACTAATGTCCCAAATCAATCATGTGAAAAAATAATAACGCTTTTCAAATGTGAACTTAACTTGTATAGGTGCTTCGGGAAGCTGTCTCACTCCAGCGGGCTCTAACGCGTTTCGCCAAAAACGCATTTTTTGCAAGATATTTTCCACCATATTTCTTTCTATCACGGGAGAGGATGCAATGATAGAACACTGAAATGCTTATAGGGGTTTGTCCCCAGTTAGCATTTATTCCACCTTGTTTTTCAAGGTTCTGAGCACCTCTCTGGTTGAAAGTTTATATATTGAAGTGAAGTTCACATTACAAGTTCTTCCTTTTCAGTTTTGCTGTATACTTTGGAGGAAAGGCAGGAGAGGGGAGATATGTTAGAGATACATGGAATAAATGCGCATGAGGTGAGTCTCTTTCACTTGAAGAAAACTCCAGAGTGATGAGGCATGGGATGAAGTTAAGAGGTGATAGGCTCAGGAGTAATCTAAGGAAATACTTTTTTACAGAAAGGGTGGTAGGTGCATGGAATCTCCCAGCAGAGGTGGTGGAGACAAATATCATGCCTGAATTAAATAAAGTATGGGACAACATGTGGTATCTCTTAGTGAGAGGAGGAGATAGAGGATGTTGCGGATGGGCAGACTAGAAGGGCCTTATGGCCTTTATCTGCCATCATGTTTCTATGTTTATGTGACTGCCACAACTGGAATTTAACAAAAATGTTGACTGCTGCAGCTAAATACTGACCTGTCTCTCCCCAATCAAGCTCTCTGATCATCTAGTCAAAGAAGCTGATCAGATCCATTTGACAAAATCTACCTCTAGTAAAATTATACTGCCTTGGATCCTGCAATCCACTGGATTCCAGAACTGCACTATGTTCTTCTCTAGCAGTATTTCCAATAAAATTTTCAACACAGAAGTGGCCTGTAGTTCCCTGCCTCTTCCTTTTTCCTGCTTTTGCAGAGAGGAACCACATCCACCCATCTTTAGTTATCTGGGACCACTTCTAACTCTAAAAAAGCATTGAAAATGTTAAACAGCAGAACTGCAGCACTTCCCTATGGTATCTTTTTATTAAGTTGTAGTAAGCACTAATGTGCGTTTACTGCAGCGTAAAAAGAGTTACTGTGAGATGTGCTGGCCAAATTTTTTAAATTATTATCTGGGAACAAGGAGTGTATGGGAGTGGAGAGCGGGCATGACAGCACAAATCAGTGAGCCTATGTGGTTAGCATAGGAGCCCTTCCTGCCTACAAAATGAGTAGAGGTAAGGGCTCACATGATAATATTTTTAATGTCTGCAATTAGTTCAATGCCATTATTTCTGGAAATAGGAAAATCGGCCTACTTCCAGCCAAAGCACAAGTGGCCTTGGTTCATAGGAAAGACCTGTGGCAAGGGCATGCTAAGGCTACTTCTGCTGTAGCTTTAATAAACTAAACTAAACTAAAGCTTAACTTTATATACTGGGTCATCAGCCTAAGGAAACTCGACTCGGTTTACAACAATTAAATAAGAACTGAAAAAAGAAAGAACAGAGGTTTCAAAAGAGATTAATTTTCAAAATGTTTAGCAAATAAAAAAGTTTTTTGAAATTTATGAAAAGATCGGAAAGAGCAAAATTAGTGAAAATCATAAAAAAATTAATCTGCTTTATAAAATGAGTGCACTTTGTAAAGAAGAAATTTTTTTAAAAATAATTTTCACTAATTTTGAGGACTGATGATTGAAACTGAAATCACATTTACTAAAAGATATAAATTGAGAGATCTGTTGTAGTGGTTTCTAAGTTCTTGATAAACAAATGGAGGGGCATAATCGAAAGGGACGTCTAAGTTCGTTTTCATCTAAGTCACAAGTCATCCAAAGTAAAAAACAGCCTAGGACACATTTTCAAAAAATACGTCCAAAATTTTTTTTTCTTTCGAAAATCGTCTAACTATATGTCCTGCCGATCTGATCATCCAAGTTGCTAAATCGTCCATCTTTATACTACATTTTCGTCCAACTTTTCGTCCAAGTCCAAAATGCCTAGAACAAGCCCTGTTGGATGTGGGAGGGGTCTGAAAAGTGATGGACTGCCACCTAAATAGTGAGGTACCTTACAGGGCACTGCTGTGAACTTCACACAAAGGGTGCCATGTCTTCTCCTCACTACAGCTCCCTTATAGGTCATAGTGAGTCCCCCAAACCACCTCCAGAATCCCCTAGACCCACTTATCTATGACCCTAATAGCCCTTATGGCTGCAGGAACCACTTATATGCCAGTAAAAAAGGGTTTTGGGGGTGTATAGGGGAGTGCACATGTTTAAGTATCAATGCAGTGATTACAGAGGCTTATGGGCATGGGTCCTCCTCTCTATAGGTCCCTAACCCCCCCCCCCAAGACGACTTAAGCCACCTCTGTGCTGGATGGCTAGGCTTTCCTATGCCAGGCGTCCAGGTGATGATGGTCTGGAGGCTGAATTTTAGAGGTGTGATTAATATTTTTACGGTGGGGTGGGGGGGGTCGGTGATCACTAGGGTAGCATGTGGGGGTCTGTTTTATGTGTTTGCAGTGCTTATCTGGTGACTTTAGGTGGGTTTTTGTGACTTAGACTATGTTTTACATGGTCTAAGTCGCAACGTCCAAGTTCCGTCGATCCTGGGCTGTATAACTTTTATACATGCTGTACGACTAAGTCTAAGCTGGCCCACGTCCTGCCCAACTCCTGCCCTTGACACTCCTCCTGAAAAGCCCCATTTAGCTTTGGTCATTCAGTGGCACTTTGAAGGCCTAGGTCATTTAGAAATATGTCCAAAACCCGTTTTTATTATTGGCACTTGGACGTATTTGGGAACTGTTCGTCCAAGTGCCGACTTAGGCCGGTTTTTGAACTTATGAGCCCCATAGTTTTTTGTGCTTAGTAGATCTTTTGGATTTTGTGATTGTGAATTTGATCTATCTAAATCTCAATATATATTTTTTAGTAAAAGAGACCCTAAGGGCTCCTTTTACAAAGGTGCACTAGGGTTTTTAACGCACGCACAAAATTACCGCGCGCTATAGCGCATGGTAGCCGAAAATCTACTGCCTCCTAAAAAGGAGGTGGTAATGGCCAGCATGCTCGGGAATTTAAGGCACACTATTGCGCGTGTTAAGGCCCTAGCACACCTTTGTAAAAGGAGCCCTAAGTTCCTTAAATATACTTGGATCCTGTGCTGTTTTGGTAGGGGCACTGGCACCTCTCCACCCCCCCATGCCATGCTCGCGTCCCCCCCTACCTATTTAAAATCTTTGCCAATGTGAGCAACTACTTCTAGACTGCTGCTCATGCTGGCCTGGCTCTCTCTGAAATCACTTCTGGGTCACGGGGCCAGGAAGTAACATCAGAGGGAAAGCCAGTGCGAGCAGCAAGCTGGAGAAGCTGCTCGTGCTGGCGAAGATTTTAATAAGTACAGGGGTGAGAAAGGATGGCGTGAGTGTGGTACGGAAGGAGCGGGACGCAGAGAGGAGGGCGCATGGGGTTTTGACACGGAAGGTGCGTGAGGGGAGGCAGAGAGGAGGACACATGGGGGCGTCACTGCCCCGAGCACCTCCTACTCTCGCTACGTCAGCGCTTGGATCTATACCATTCAGTCCCACCATTTTGTCTACGAGGGGGTGCTGAAAAGTTCTCAGCCCAACCATGAAGAGAATGAGGTGGATGCGGCTCAATCAATGACCTGAAACAATGTCAAAATGTAGAACTTTGTTTCTGCAGATTGGCACTTAACGAAATAAGATGACATTCTTTTCAGCTACAGTGGCAAAATAACGCTCAGAATTTAGAAAGCTGGTTGGTTGGACTGAGAACTTTTAAGCAGCCTCTTGTACTTGTGTTTAGCAAGCTCTTCATTAGCACAGTTTTCTGAAAATCATTCAAGCTCTTTCTCACTTCCATTTCTATATGTGTTTATTTTCTGCAGGCCTATTCCTGGCCCTTAATCTGTGAGCGGATAGCGTAGCCGGTTTTAAGAAAGGTTTGGACAAGTTCCTGGAGGAAAAGTCCATAGTCTGTTATTGAGAAAGACACGGAGGAAACCACTGCTTTCCCTGTATCAGTAGCATGGAATATTGCTACACCTTAGATTTTGGCCAGGTACTAGTGACCTGGATTGGCCACCGTGAGAACGGGCTACTGGGCTTGATGGACCACTAGTCTGATCCAATAAGGCTATTCTTATGTTCTTATGAATATTTCTTAAGCAGTCACATTTTATCCTCATCAGCTTTTACATATTCGTTCACCCTTGAGTCCGACAACAGCACTTTAGCGCCTCTTCCTACCACTAATATATGCAAAAAAGTCTTATCGCTTGCCTTGTTTTACTGGATTATTTCCCTTCCCATTTGCATCTTTTATTTTCATTACCAGCTTATCACTAAGCAGCTTCACTTAGCTTTTCCAGATATTACCTGTCTTCCTTTCTTTGACCTCTTGAAGTTTATGAAGGTTAACTTCTTTCCAACACTATAGTGGCCTGCTTTTCCTCTTGCTTTTATTGACTTTCTAACAAAAATGCTTGTTCTTAAAAGAGCTCCTTTCAGTTTTGCCCATAGCTTTTCTGCTTCCCCCAGATGTTTCCATCCTAATAATGACAGTTTTTCTGAAGCTTAGGAACCTCTCTTTTGAATGAGGCATATCGATCACTGTCTTAATACTGAATCACATCATCTATTGTGCACTGTATGCCAGATGATCACCCTCTATAATATCAGAAATACTCTCACCATTTGTAAACACTGGCTTCATTATCATTTTAAAGTTATAAAGAGGAATAAACTATATAATCTTACTAGCAAAGCCAGTATAACCAGAACCCAGGCTAAGCACATTATCAATTATATCAAATAGTGGAGAAAAATGAATCAAATAGTGAGAAAAAAGACCTCAGATATCTTGCTCCTAGTCCCAACTTCATGAGACTGAATATATTTTACTAGTCGTTAAGCCTGTTACATTAACGGGTGCTAGAATATATGTGTGTCTGTCTGTGTTTCTTTATCTCTCTCTCCTTGGCTGCTGTCTGTGTCCTTCTGTTGCCCCCCTCCACCCAAGCAAAGCTGTCTGCCTCCAGCACACCCCTCCCCCCAAAGCAGCCCCCTTTCCCTCTCCCTAACTGTCTCTCCTTGGCCCCTTCTGTCTTCCCCCCAGTGCAAAACTGTTTGCCTTAAGCACACCCCTACCCTCAAAAGTAGCCCCCTTTCCCTCTCCCTAACTGTTTCTCCATGGCCCCTTCTGTCTTCCCCCCAGTGCAAAACTGTCTGTCCCCAGCACACCTCCCCCCAAAGCAGCCTCCTTTCCCTCTTCCTATCTCTCCATGGCCCCTTCTGTGTCCCCCAGCACACCCCTCCCCCAAAGCAGCCCCCTTTCCCTCTCCCTGTCTCTCCATGGCCCCTTCTGTCTCCCCTCAGCACACCCCTCCCCCCAAAGCAGCCCCCTTTCCCTCTCCCTCTAGCCCCCTGTATTGATTCCCCTGCTTACCCTCCCTGCATCCCGGCGTCTTCTGGCCTGCTCCAGGCCGCGATCATGGTGGCCGGCCCCAGCGAACCTCACAGGCCGCTCCCCAACCCGGAAGCACGCTCCATCTCGACGCGATCCCGTGCGTCAGAGGGAACGTGCCACTGAGGCCGGAAAGTGGCCCGCGAGGCCCACCAAAGCCGGCCATGATCGCAGGCTGCCCTGAAGAGAAGGATCAGCGGCAGCGGCAGCAGCAGCGGTGAGCAAGGGCGGGAGGTGAGGTGCTTGCTTCCGGTTAGTGAGGAGTTTGCTTCGGATTGGTGAGTGAGGAGGGGAGTGGCCAGAGTGATCCCTGGCAGTGTTTTAAAATGGAACGCGGCCACGGATCAGAAAACACGGTGCCAGGGATCACAATTTTTCAAGAGCGCATGTGCGCTCTAGGGTTTTATTATATAGGATATATAGGACCTTCTCCAGCTATTGCTCAAAAAAACCTCCACTTTAATTATACCACTCTATTGCAGTCTTAAAAAAAAAATTGCATAGACACAATCCCATATCATGCACAGCTCACAACCATAACAGTTGGAAAAAAAAGCAAAGTCCAGCTGTATTCTTTATCTCGCATTCACAGAAAAGCACAACAGCGGCCCTGTTTCACCTCCAGCTTTATCAAGGGCTACGTCATCAATTCTCCGTCAGTCTGGTAGCACTAGAAATTCTCCCCCCAGTCTTCGCCAAACACAAAATTCTTCACCCTCACTAAGGCATTGCACCAAACGCTTCAAAACAAATGAGGAGAGTATTCCACTAACTGGATAACTATCCAAATAAAGTCAGGCCAGAAAAGTCACAAAAAGTCTTTCAGGCACTTTCTGATTGTCAGATAATCTTTTTGCAACTCTTAAGATTTAGAGTAGAGAATGACACGGGGAGCGATCCCCGCAGCGAACCGCTGCGTGGCTGCGGGTTATGGTGACCTCATTAGCAAATCGCCGCAGACGCGGGGACAAATCCTTTCACCGACCGCAAAAACGGTGAATAGATTTGTCCCCGCAGGCCAATGTCCCCCCTTCTAGGAACCGCTATTTACCTGTGTTTTCACCGTGCTCCTCATTTGTCAGATCAACCCTTCCTGCCAATAGAACCCGCCCCCCCCCCGACGATCGCCCTCACTGGTAGGAGGGTGCCCAACCCCTCCTGCCGGCACCCCCAATGGCCCCCTATATCGCCAATAGGAGGGTGCCCAACCCCTCCTGCCGGTCCCTCCCCCAACAAACCCCGCCATCCCGAAACACCACCCTTAGTCTTACTTTCCAAGTTGGACCGGACAGCTCCTCGCTCGTCTGGCCAGCAGGCCTGCCTCCGTCCAAATGAGGCGGGCCCGCCCCTCCCCTCCCCTGCCTAACCCACAGGATCCTAGGGCCTGATTGGCCCAAGCACCTAAGGCCCCTCCTATAGCGGGAGTGGCTTTAGGTGCCTAGACCAATCAGGCCCTAGGATCCTGTGGGTTGGGCAGGGTAGGGGCGGGCCCGCCTCATTTGGACGGAGGCAAGCCTGCTGGCCATACGTGTGAGGAGCCGTCCGGTCCAACTTGGAAAGTAAGACTAAGGGGGTTCTGGGGTGGGAGGGTTCGTTGGGGGGGGTCCAGCAGGAGGGGTTGGGTACCCTCCTGCCGGCGATCTTAGGGGAGGCCATTGGGAGGACCGGCAGGAGGGGTTGGGTACCCTTCTGCTGCGATTGTCGGGAGGGCCGTTGGGGGGGTCTACAGGAGGGGTTGGGTGCCCTCCTGCCGTGATCGCTGGGGGGAGGGGAGACTTGCAGCCATAGCCGCGGTCACTATGCTAATCACGGCAGGGAGATCTTTGCCGCGATTAGGTACAGCGGCCGCGTCTACTTACCATATAGGCTAACATTGTAAGCATTTAAAGTACATGTCGTGTTTGTTTTTGCATTGCTAGCCCCAGGGGTGGTGGAAGATTAGTGATTGAAAAACTGTATGAAAAATAACTATTTTAAATTTAATGATCAAAATGTGTCAGTTTTGAGAATTTATATTAATTAATTTTTTCTCTGCGTGTTTTGTTTTTGTATAGTTATTAACTAATATTTAACTAAGTTTTAAAGTTTTAAAGAATGTTTCCTTTATACGTAAATAAAGAAAAGTGAATGGGATTGCAGTGGCGGTGACGGGGCGGTGAATGGGGTGGCAGTGGCGGTGACGGGGCGGTGAAGAGGATGGTGAGACGGGGACGGGGCGGTGACGGGGATGGTGAGACGGGGACGGGGCGGTGACGGGGATGGTGAGACGGGGACGGGGCGGTGACGGGGACCAATTTTTTCACCGTGTCATTCTCTAATTTAGAGCAGTGTCCCGCAAACTTTGTCGAGCCGCGGCACACTAAATGTAGTGGCCGCGGCTCAAGGCATCCGGAAGTGTGGGGATGTCTATGTGATAATATCATGAGCATGCGCGAAGGCTCCAGATGGGCCCTGAGCCGCCAGTGGGGGTACTGGGGCTGGTGCCAGCTGATTGCCTACAGGAAGTGCCTTTCGCTACGAGAGGCACATCTTGTAGGTAGTCAGTCGGTGCTGGCGCCTCTCCTCCCCAATGTCTCATGGCACACCTGAAATCTCAGGAGGCACACTAGTGTGCCTTGTGATGCACTGATTTAGAGACAGTGCATTTCAAAGCAGCCAGAGATAAAGAAAAAGACACAGCCTGAGTCAAATCCAACTTGCTACTCTAACAGAAGGGACTACTTCCTTATTATCAACAGAACAGAGATTAATTCCATGTTAATATAAAGAATGTGAAATTATATAGTCACTAGTTTTTTAGCCTGTTACATTAACGGGTGCTAGAATAGTTGTGTAGATTTAGGCATTTCTTTCTTTCTTTATGTCTGTCTTTCTCTCTCCCTGCCCCCTGTCTTTCTTTATGTCTGTCTCTCTCTCTGGCCCCTTGTCTGTCTTTCTTTCTTTCTCTCTCCCTGCCCGCTGTCTGTCTTTCTGTCTTTCCCCCCTCTCTAGTAGCACCCCTTCCCTGCTCCCCCTGTCCAGCAGTAGCCCTTCTCCCTTTCTTTTACCTCCCCCCTGTCCAGCAGCACCCCTTCCATGCTCCCCTCCTGTCCAGCAGTAGCCCTTCTAGTTTCCTTTTCCCTCCCCCCCTGTCCATCAGTAGCCCTTCTCCCTTCCTTTTACCTTCCCCCGTCCAGCAGCACCTCTTCCTTGCTCCCCCTGTCCAGCAGCACCCCTTCCCTGCTCCCCCTGTACTGCAGTAGCCTGTGTCCCTTACTTTTACCTCCCCCTGTCCACTAGTACCCCTTCTCCCTTCCCTGCTCCCCATGTCCAACATCCGCTAGGCCGGGCAGCCTCGGGACTTTTGCTAGGCCGACTCGGATCACATTATTGAAGTGGGCTGGCCTAGCAAATGCCCCGCGGCTGCTTGTTGAAACCGTGGCTTCTGCTGATGCTGGTCTGGGGGTGAGAAGAAGAGGTGTCCCAGCAGCGGCAGCTAGTCAGAAGGCAGGAAGTAAACCGGCATTGGAGATCAGGGCAGGAAATCAGCTGAGGCAGGCACTGTGCATGCCATGGATCACGGACCCACAAAGTTTGAAGTGCGTATGTACGCTAAAGGTTTTATTATAGCGGATAGATAGAGAGATAGATAGATGAGACAAGGGTGTCTTTTTCTTGAAAAGATAGGGTGGGGATCACTTACTGCCCTTCATTCTCATTCACTGGGGTGGCCTTCCTTTACCACCCTTGGAGTCTCTATGCAAATCCATGTAAAAAGCTGTAATGTAAACTGCCCTACCCTTTCACTATGGGTAAAAGAACCTGATAGGGCTGGTAATTGTAATCACTTCACAAAAAGGTTGAGAAAGGGTATGATTAGGTCATGGGAGCGAGAGTACATTTGGGGCTTTCACATATAATTTCTGCAGGTTCACTTTCGTTACTGGCTAGATTTTCAAAGGGAAACTTGCATGGGATTTCTATTTGAATGTGTATTTACGGTTCAAGTCTGGGGTTTAATTGTGAAACTGGCAGCTTGGTCCCCTTAATTGGCCCCTCCCTTTCCTTTGCCTATAAGTAAAAACCATTCGATCATAAGAGAATTAGAAGCGACTTACCATGTCTAGTTTTGTCCAGGTCTGAAGTTCTTGGGGAGATGACGCAGAGGAGGATTGTTTGACCTGCTTGTTAATATTTGACCATGTGAATGTTTGGTTTTAGTTTTGTTTTTTTGGAGAGACACTGCAAATATTACTGAGACAAGATGGGTTTTCAGAAGGATGAAAAGAAAAATCATTGAGAATCTGGGGGTGCACTGAGTGAAAGCCACATTTACAAGGCTCTGGAAACGTATCTATCATCCAGAGCCAAAAGTGAATGATTTAATTTGACGTTCCCTGATATTTGGACCTCTTATAAAAGAGGGGGATGATAAAATTCATAGAACAGGAATGCTGACCAATATTCAAAAAACAATCTTTTCGTAAGGTGGCTATTTTTTATTTATTCAATTTTTCTATACTGTTCTCCCAGGGGAGTTCAGAATGGTTTACATGAATTTATTCAGGTACTCAAGCATTTTTCCCTGTCTGTCCCAGCGGGCTCACAATCTGCCTAATGTACCTGGGGCAATGGGGGGATTAAGTGACTTGCCCAGGGTCAGAAGGAGCAGCATGGGTTTGAACCCACAACCCCAGGGTGCTGAGGCTGTAGCTTTAACCACTGCGCCACACACTCCCCTCTGCTATTAGAGGCAGTTTTAATAGGCTGTCTAGCAGATGAGTCAAAACAGCTTCTTCTCAGTTTAATAAACCAAACGGCATCTTCTCAGCAAGCCAGCCAAAACATAACTTAAAAATGTCTTGTCTATTTTCTTCAGGGCTCTTGACTAAATTCCTGTAGATCTGGACAAACAGTTCCTTTCCTCTGAATACAATCCACACAGTGTTCAAATAATAAAAATTCTGACCTTTGAAGGAGCTATTTATTCACATTGGCCAGAGAAATGTACTGCTGCCTGAGAGATTTGAACTGGTGCTGTACTTGTACAGTTCCTGTCTTAAAGGACGTAGAAAACAATTTTATAGTGGGGCAGCTATAATGACACCATTTATGCATCTGAAGACTTATCTTTTTGAGGCATTTGTACTTAAGAAGTTCTAATTGTAGGATAACCAGTTCACAATTTTTGTATTAACTCGTTTGTTTTATGAAAACTGCTGTGAACTTCTTTGAGGTATTGGCGGTACATAAATAAGGTGACCCATCAAAAGCGTGCTGGACATTGGCGCACCAACAATCCCACGGTAACATTTGTACGCAGGACAAATGTCACCACAGGATTGTCGATGCGCCAATGTCTGGCATGCTTTAGTTACGGAACCATAACTAAAGATTGGATTGGATTGTATGAAACCCTGCTCTCACTCTCAATATCTTTGGGCACCAGCTAGCTTTTCGGGTTAGTTATCCGGACCAGGATCTACAAAACAAAGATTGTTTTTCGAGCTGGGCGTAGGCCAGGGCTGGACTTACTCTGATAGGCTAAAGCAGGGGTGTCAAACTCATTCACATTAAGGGGCTGAAATCCAAAACACAGGCTAAGTTGCAGGCCAGACCCCACCCCATAACAGTATTAATTGTAACAATTATTTCCATTCATTTTTCATATATACATACACAATATAATCTTATTAACACAAAATTAAACTACACAAAGCACATTGTATGCTTCTCAACATTCATTCCTACCAGAACACAGATAACTCCTCTGCAAATACTGAACCACAAACTAAAAGTACTAATATATAAAAAAGAAACCCTAAGATTCAAGACTCTGCATTCAGTACAACCCCCAGAGAAAAAGAAACACATGTATTTCTTCCTGGGCAGTGCAAAATATAGACACCAGACTAAAATTCTCAAAATTGACACAATTCAAATACTAAATTGAAAATAAAATAATTCCCTCTACCTTTGTTCCCTCCCTCCCTCCATGCTGTGCTTCCCTCCGGCGGGTGTCTTACCTTCTAGCCATTTTATGCGGCCCGCGGTCCGATGCCCCGAGTGTTATCTTGTGGCCGGCTCCCCCCTCCTCACAGCCGCAGTGTGCACGAAGCTGTGTGCAGCGGCTCCTCGCGCGTTCTATGCCTGAATCGGAAGCCTTCTCTATGACATCGCAATGTCAAGAAGGAATGCTTCTGGATGAGGCGCAGGACGCGTGAGGAGTTGCTGCATAAAACGTCCAAGCGGGCCGATTCGGCCCACTGGCCTTGAGTTTGACACCTGTGGGGCTAAAGGATAAGTTTCCCTGGTTTTACATCACTCCACCCAGTCTTTTACTTAATTGAAATTAATCAAGTTGAGACTGATGAAAAACGTTACGTTATGTTTACGAAGAGTGACGACATTCACTGCCACATGTGAGACAATTTTTAGCTGCTTTATCCCAAATAATCTAATGCAATCTAATCCAGTATTTCTGAGTCGCACTATGCCTAAATAGGTTCAAGGCAACTTACAATATAAGGAATTACAGAATGTTTGTTTGCTTATTTATCTCCTGCCCTTATCCAGGGCGAGTAACACTTTTACATGCAAAATAATTCATTACATTTAACATACAGATCACATCATACCCACATACATACAAAGGATAAAAATACAAGTAACATATAAATTACTTCAACAGTAAGCATTGGTATGCATCAGAATATAAAAATGCCAATGATATACAAGTCGCTGCCATAACGAGTATCATTAAAACCAGTAAAACAAACAGACCATGGAATACATCAATGACCCACACTCTGCACTCAACAGTCACCACTACTTCTCACTCGAGCACTCTCATGCCACATATTTCATCGTACAGAACAAATGTCTTTTCAATACTTTCTTTAAAGTTCTGTATATTCTGCTGATGATGGATATATTCTGCAAGGCTGTTCCATTCCCTGGGGCCAATACAATGAAAAACACTATTCCAGGATGTTGAAAGCCTCAAGTCCCGCACAGATGTATATGCTACATTACAGCAGTTCGAGGAGAACAGAGTTATGAATGGCATAATGGGAAAGAGAGGATTGAGGTTCAATGACTGTACTGATATAACACTTGAGTAGGAGATTTCGAGTTAGTTATCTATGTTGTGTATGCTTTCAAAGAAGAGAGTTTTTAATTTTTATCGGCATCTGTTGTAGAATGTTTTCATTCTGATGTCAATTGGGAGGTTGTTCCAGGTCTTGGTGCCAAGCTACTTAATGTCGTTATTCATAGAGAAAGAATCTAACCTCTCTTTACTAACCCTCCCTAACTGTTCTATCCTTGAATGTTTTTCTTTTCCTCAACGATTATAGTTCCTCCCTGACTACCCTCTTGTTCTGGTATGTCTAGTAAGTATGATTTTATGTTTATGTATTTTTAGCCCTGTATAATTTTATTTGTGTATTTCACCTAGAAATCCCAGAATAGGCGATCATATCAAATTTTAATAAAACTTGAAGATAAGTGAAGATCAAGTCGAATGTGTGTTTGTATTTAACCCCTTTCAGAGATGGAAGGAATAGTTGAAGCAATTCTAGATTTCTGGTTGATGTTGACCAGGAATTCACAAAAAAGTTTATGAGTGGCTCTGCAGTTTTTGCATATAAGATTTGGAACATAGTTTGAAGATGATACAAGTTTTGACGGGTAGCCAGTGTAAGTTCTTATAGTAAGGTGAAATTTTTTTTAGCTTGAATATTAGTCTAAATATTAGCTGGACTCGGTGGTGGTAGTCTTAGATATCATGAGGCTACCTGCATCCCTTGACCTCAACCTTGGGATTTCCATCCAGTGATCTCTCCACTACTCTTCCGGAAACTGTTATAGGGGAAAACACCCTCCAGGGATTCAAGACAAAGTTAGACAAGTTCCGGCTGAACAAGAACATCCGCTGGTAGAGCTAGTCTCAGTTAGGGTGCTGGTCTTTGACCAGAGGGCCGCCGCGTGAGCGGACTGCTGGGCATGATGGACCATTGGTCTGACCCAGCAGCAGCAGTTCTTATGTTCACTCCTTGAACTCTCCAACTTGGAGGGGGTCTTCCCCAGTTTGGTCATTTCCCAAACCTCCTTGCTTTCTAGAGGAGCGGCTCTTGGTTCTGACCCCCCCAGGGATGATTTCTCCCCCTGGTCTCTAATCCAGAGGTATTATCACTTGGATAAGGGTTATTCAATGACTCCAACATCTTTTCCTTGAAGAAAAACCTAGAGCCACAAGTGTCACTTTTTAACTGTATGGGCATCACATCCACTGCATATGATTCTCCTGATAGAGCTCTCATCTTCCAATGAGATCTTGACTGACTAACAGCCGGTGTGTCTTGATAGGGCCGATACTCTTAGCTCCTCCACTCTGCTTGTTCTCCAAGTGCGCATTGGAGTTCTAGGCACAGTCCCTAATTCCTCCTCTCACTCTCCCACTGAAAATCTCTCTGCTTGGAACTTTGTGATTAAGCGGGATATAAATATGGAAATTAAATTAAATTTTCAAAACAAAACCTTTTTGTACCTGTGGTTAGTTGCTCTAGGTCCCACCCTCATTTCACAGCCCAGGGCCACTTCTTCCCTGTCAAGCTGAAACCCTCAGTTTGGGCTCTGCTATAAGCAGGTCATGAGCATTCTTCTTTTTATCCACTGAGATTAGGGTCCACATAGTCTCTTCTCTTTTCTCTCCTAGCAACAGTCATAGAGTGTAAAGTACCATTGATTCTTCTCCTAGTGAACTGCTCCAGGTCTCACACTCTTTCCTCAGCCCAGGGCCACTTCTTCCCCACCAAGCTGAATTAACACACCACAATATTGCGCTCTGACTATTCCACTCAGATCTTTACCCCCACAGGCTGTTGATGCTTCCAGGAGTCTCCCTCAGTACTCGGGCGCTGGTGGAAGAACGGGATACCCAAAAGCCCAGTTCTATCTTAAGACACACCTTTTATCCCTTTTATCATCTTGCCTCCTTCTCCAGGCTGGGTCCTCCAACTCTACCCACTTAAAGAGTTTCTACTCATGCCTCAGGCCAGGATTCTCAAAAACCCGCGTTAAAAAGCGACAGCCTGCTAACACAGCCATTTTGATACGAATCTAAAAACCCGAGATATTGTTAACAAATTGCACATGCAAATGAGGTTGATGGACAGCAGTGAAGATTCACTAAATTTGCATGTGCCCATTGCTGGTGATAGCAATGGGCATATGCACAGAAAAAAATGCTGTCAATGCTGTAATCCCCCAAACACAACACTCTCCCACTGCCCTATAAATCCGGCCCACTGTAGCAGGAGAGATGCCCACTCTCTCCTGCTGCACTAACTAAATTCTCTGCCATGACCCGACTGCCACCTCACAGCAGGAGAGATACCTACTCTTTCCTGCAGAACTAAACTCTGCCTTGACTCAACCCGACTGCCCCTGCCCGCAGCAAGACAGATGCCCACTCTCTCCTGCTGCACTAAACTACCCACTATGACCCAACTCAACCGCTTCCCCATTTAGTAATGATCCCCCTTCCCAGTCTTTGTCACCCCCTCCCCCTTACCTCAACAGATGAGCCGGAGGGAAGTGGACACCCTCCTCCCAGCTGCTGATGCGTTGTCTAAAATGGGAATTCCCCTCCTCGGTGCATCTCCCTATGGGAGGGGCCTTAAACAACCTGGGCCAATCAGAGCCTCAGGCCCCTCCTCGGATGCATTGGGAAGGGTCCTAAGCCTCTGATTGGCCTGGACATCCCATAGGAGGGGCCTTAGGCATCCGGGCCAATCAGAGCTTTAGGACCCTTCCTGATCCGGGGAGGGGCCTGAGACTCTAATTGGCCCAGGTTAATATCAAAGTAGATGGCCAGCATCTGTAGCATATAATTGATTTTTAGTGAGATCATCATCTTTGTGGTATCCAGGAATAATTGAGAGGCATAATTTCCGTTTAGAATGGTTTAATTTATAGCCACCCACTGCAGAGCAGAGTTCAATAGTATCCAATATGAAAGGAATGGAGTCCAAAGACAAATATATAAGAAATATCATTGGCATTTTTGATATGCATTTGATCACAATGCTCAAAAGCCTGTAAGCAGCATTAAATCAGACATGTATTGGAAATAATCTCCAACTACCACATGGTGGCAGTGTTGGCTTCAAAAATATTGCCTTAATGTTCAGGTCTTGTGCCAGTGTTTCTAAACAGGTGTATCTTGGCAGACATGCAAATAGACTGCCATAGGCTGGTCAGAGCTCAGTAGGGAGAAGAGCTGGGTGGTGGGCCTGAGTTGCTGCCCCCACTTCTGATCTTCTAATCTCTTCTATGATTCCTTTCTCTCACACTTTTAAACCTGCTAGATTTCTTCCAGGCATGGGGAAAGTTGGTGAGCAATGCTTACCTGTTGCTTCCTTCTTCTTTGTGGATGTGACTGCAGATAGAAGTGGAAGAAGAGAAAGAAACGGCAAGTTAGTACTCTGTACCACACCTGCTAGTTGGAAGAGATGAGGGGGAGACTGAGAAAGGACCCTTTCAATGCTTTCTTAGAGTTGGCAGTGTTCCTGTGAGATTGCAGATGAGTTCATGTGGTTCCTTTTCATAAAAGTGAAATAAGGAGGAAGTTGGGAATTACAGCCCAGTTAGTCTGATCCATTTAGCACGGAATTGATGCTAGAGCAGAAAGCAGAGCAGTATCTGGAATAGGATGGGTTGCGAGATCCCAGAGAAAAGTGATCACGTCAGGCACTTGTGAATATTTCATTAAATACTTTTTTGAACCCCTGATATCTGTGGATCTGTTCCTTTTTTCATTTTTTGCTATATTTGTTGTGCAGAATTTCTGCATCCCTTGTGCTTTTTGTTTTGGTTTTGAGGCAAAATAAGTGGCCTACCCATTTAGCGGCAGTAGGAAACATCTTTAAAAAAACATCTCCTGCTGCCACAGAATTAGCAGCAGCAGAGATAGTGCATTATGACACCATTTTCTGCTGCTGCTGCTGCTGCTGGATGGGGAGGCCACTTAGCAGGTGATTGTGGCTGCCCGACAGGCGTATGGGAGAAGACCTGCAAGAGTGGGGGTCTTGGCAAGTCTGGAAAAGGAGAAGCCACTGTTGTCAGCATAGCTATTGCTAGCAATCAGTATTTTTGCCCTAACCAATGTCAGCAAAGGCCTATGGGAAATTATATCAATCTGACTCTGGGATGTGGATGCAGATAGACCCTAAGTGCTCATGCACAGAATTCACATACAGAAAGCATCCAGGCAGACTGCTTCAAACAGCCCTAATTAAATCATGCTTAAAAGATAACAAACGAACTTGCAGCTAAGAGGGGCGAAGAGGTGTTAAGAAGATGTGTTAATGTCTGATGCTTAGGATGGACAGCTTAAGAGATACAAATACAATGGATCCAGGTGGTCAGTGAAACTAACTATTGTTTCAAACAGTTTACAAATTCTAAACAGAAAGATACTGGGAAATTCAATAATTTCTATATTTAGAATAAGATTCCAAGCTATAAAAGGCTCCTCTCTACAACACCCCCCTCTCTTGCTCTATCTCTGGAACCTGAAGCTTAGGACATCACCTTCCCCACCCCCCTTTCTCTCTCTCTCTCTTTCTTTGCCTATTCTCTCTCATTCACAAGAGCACAGAAGCATTCTCTATAATTGTAAAACTTATATCTCTAATTTTGAATCTTGCTTTTCTATAATAAGTCTATTTTTATAATATATTCTTTATGCAATCACCTCTGGCTGTGTTCCTTATTTGATTCTACTCCTGGTGAATCTTCTGTGAAGGTATTGAACTCGGGACCTGGCGTTTGTAAGGGCGCCTAACATAACCCATACAACCTTACATTGTGGGGGCGCGACCATCCTTACAACTGTCACATGAAGGAGTTGAAATTATTGCTGCTAGGGACTCTCCATTGCAAGATTGCACCATAAAAGAACAATATACAGCAGTGCACTTTCTTTGGACTGAGGAAGTGAAAACTGTGGAAATTCACCATTGGATACTGGTTCAGTATGGACATAGCACCATGAATCAACAAAAGGTTTATGACTAGGTAAAAAAGTTTAAAGTGGGAAGAACAGTTGTTACCGATGAAGGTCATTCTGGTTGCCCATCAACAGGGTGCATACAAGAGCACATTGACAGGGTGGATGCATTGATTAGAGAAGACCGATGGATAACGGCTGCAAATTTGGATATCAGCTATGGATCCGCATTTGCCATAATGCATGATGACTTGGGATACAGGAAAGTCTGTGCATGATGGATTCCCAAACAGCTTACTGATCTACACAAGCAACAGCATGTGGAGGTTGCGTCCCAGTTTCTGAGATGGTATGAAGAAGATCCGAGTATTCTGGACAGAATTGTCACTGGCAATGAGACATAAGTGCATCACTGCGACCCAGAGAGCAAAAGACAAAAGACATTATGAAGTAAAGGAAACGGTGCTCACCTAGCTTCAAGAGCAGCCAAAAATGTATTCTCTGCAGGAATGCAGAAGCTAGTTGAATACAACAAATGTGTCCTCTTGCATGAGGACTATGTGGAAAAATGATATGTTCAGTTGCTCACAGTTACTTCTAGTAAAGCCGTTAAATGTATTATGCCTTCACTTTATGATTTACCCTCCTACATAAATGGATTAATGAGAGGAAGCCAGCATGGATTTAGTCAAGGGAAATCTTGCCTCGCCAATCTACTGCATTTCTTTGAAGGGGTGAATGAACATTACATTACATTAGTGATTTCTATTCCACCATTGCCTTGCGGTTCAAGGCGGATTACATTCAAACTAAAAACAAGAATTACATTCAAAATTTGAAAGAATAGAATAAGCGATGATATACAATTTTTAAGGTAAAAAAAAAAAAGTTGGATAAAGAGTTACCAACTGGAAGTAGAAGTCTTTAGGAGATAAGAATGGGGTGAATTATGTGGTTTTAGATAACATTAGGTAAATAGAAGAATATTAGAGAGTACTAAGGGTATAGAGAGTGTTAGATGTTGGGTTGGGATTAGTCGTGCTAGATAGGTTTTATGTG
Source organism: Geotrypetes seraphini (assembly GCF_902459505.1). Taxonomy (NCBI): domain Eukaryota; kingdom Metazoa; phylum Chordata; class Amphibia; order Gymnophiona; family Dermophiidae; genus Geotrypetes; species Geotrypetes seraphini. Next base: position 354,847,795 of record NC_047084.1, read on the forward strand.
TTTTTTGAAGGGTATGGTTTTAGTATCTCTCTTGAAGGTGTTGTAGTTTGTAGTTGAAGATAACAGGGTGGTGATTTGTCTGTCCAGTTTAGCTGCTTTGGAGGCTATTAGGTTGTCATAAAGTTTTTTTCGTTTGACATTTTTGGATGATGGATGAGAGAATAGTGAGTGGGTTCTTCTGTGTCTGGTTGAGGAGGATTGATTTAGTCGGTTATTCCAGTAGGTTGGGCTTTCTCCATTGATAGCCTTGTAAAGTAAGCAATAGAATTTGAAGTGTACTCTCGCTTCTATTGGAAGCCAGTGTGAGTCATGGTATGCTTCTGTGATATGGTCATATTTTTTTAGTGAATAGACAAGTCTTAGGGCTGTATTCTGTATTGTCTGCAGTTGCTTTATCATGGTCGCGGGACATGGTAGGTATAGTATGTTGCAGTAGTCTATCATCCCAAGGATAAGAGATTGTACCAATAGAAGGAATTGCTTCTTTTCGAAGAATGTGCGGATTTTTCTTAGATTTCTCATGGTCATGAGCGATGCCTTTATTATTTTATTAATTTGGGGTTGCATAGTGCAGCCTCTGTCAATTATGATTCCAAGCAATTTTAGTGTAGGTTGTAGTGGGTATGAGAACAAATTTATTATAAGATTAGTTAATGTTGGAATTTTGTTATTTTCTAGTAGGATGAAATTTGTTTTGTCAGAGTTAAGTTTTAATTTGTGCTCTGTCATCCAAATTGCAACTGATTCGAGTGTTTTTGTATTGTGCTTGTCATGATGGATTCTGGTTGGTCGAAGGGTAGGAGAATAGTGATGACATCTGCGTAGCTGTATGAAATTATGCCAAGATTATCCAGGTAGTAGCTGAGGGAAGCTATGTATATATTGAATAGTGTAGGTGATAGGGATGATCCTTGGGGAACTCCGCAGGGGTTGAACCATGGTTCTGATTTTTCTTGCATTGTTTTGACTCTGTAAGTTCTTGATTGTAGGAATCCTTTGAACCATGTAAGTACTTTGCCTGAGATTCCTATTGAGTCGAGAGTCTGTAGAAGCATGTCGTGGTCTACCAAGTCGAAGGCTGCAGAAAGGTCTAGTAGTATCAGCAGGATTTTCTTGCCTGTACTGAGGTGTTGTCTTACAGTGTTCATTAGTATTCCTAGAAGTGTCTCCGTGCTGTATTTGGTTCTGAATCCTGACTGTGTGGGGTGGAGTATGTTGTGATTTTCTAGGTAAGAGGCTAAAATTTTGGCTACGAGACCTTCCATGTGGATAAAGGTGAGCCGATTGATATTGTGTATTTGGATTTTCAAAAAGCATTTGACAGAGTAGCTCATGAAAGACTTCTGAGGAAATTAGAAAGTCATGAGATAAGAGGTAATGTCCTATTATGGATTAAGAACTAGTTGAAAGACAGAAAACAGATAGTAAGTTTAAATGGCCAATATTCTAAATGGAAAAGGGTAAATAGTGGGGTTCCCCAGGGATCTGTGCTGGGACTGATGCAACATATTTATCAATGATCTAGAGATGGGAATAACTAATGAGATAATAATTAAATTTTGCTAATGACACAAAGTTGTTCAAAGTTATTAAATCGCAAGAGGATTGTGAAAAATTGCAAGAGGACTTTGTGAGACTGGGAGACTGGGCATCAAAATGGCAGATGGTGTTTAATGTGAGGAAGTGCAAAGTGATGCATGTGGGAAAGAGGAACCTGAACTATAGCTGCCTGATGCAGCATCTATTTTAGGAGTCACTGCCCAGGAAAAGGATCTAGGTGTCATCCTTGAGGATACATTGAAACCCTCAGCTCAATTTGCAGTGGTGGCTAAGAAAGCAAATAGAATGTTAGGAATTACGGTATCTGGAAAGGAATGGAAAACAAAGATGAAAATGTTATAATGCACTTGTATCTCTCTGTGGTACAGCTGCATCTCGAATACCGTGTGCATTTCTGGTCGATGTATCTCAAAAAATATAGAGCAGAATTAGAAAAGGTAAAGAAAAGGGCTATGAAAATGATAAAATGGTTGGGACAACTTCCCTATTAGGAAAGACTAAAGCCGCTAGGGCTTGGAGAAGAGATGGCTAAGGGGTGATATGATAGAGGTCTATAAAATACTGAGTGGACTGCAAAGGGTAGATGTGAATCACTTGTTTACTCTTTCCAAAAATACTAGTACTAGGGGGCATGTGATGAAGCTACTAAGTAGATTTAAAACAAACCAGAGAAAATATTTCTTCACACAACATGTAATTAAACTCTGGAATTCTTTGCCGGAGAATGTGATTAAATCAGTTAACTTAGCAGGGTTTAAACAAGGTTTGGATAATTTCCTAAAAGAGAAGTCTATAGGACATTATTGAGATGGTTCGGGAAAATCCACTGCTTTTTCCTAGGATAAGCAGAATAAAATTTGTTTTACTACTGTGGGATCTTGCTAGGTACTTGAGACCTGGGTTGGCCACTGTTGGAAAAAGGATGTTGAGCTTGATGGACCTTCGATCTGTCCCAGTGTGGCAATTCTTATTTCTTATGCTCTTATGTAATAGTATGTGATGATCTAAAGGTGGCCAAACAAGTTAGAAACATAGAAACATGAAGGCAGGTTAAAGCCGAATGGCTCATCCAGTCTGCCCATCCACAGGTAAAGGCAAAAGCTAGAAGGATGCAGGGTGTATAGGGAGAGGTATGGCTAGTAGGAAAAAGACTGCATAAGACTCTGGTGAGACCTCATTCAGAATATTGTGTACAATTCTGGAGACCGCACCTTCAAAAACTAGGTCCAGAGGAAGGCCACTAAAATGGTCCATGGTCTTCATCATAAGACATATGGGGATAGACTTAAAGATCTCAATATGTACACTTTGGAAGGGAGACATGACAGAGACATTTAAATACCAATGTGGCATAAATGTGCCTGAGGTGAGTTTCTTTCATTTGAAAGGAAGCTCAGAATGAGAGGGCATAGAATGAAGTTAAGGGGTGATAGGCTCAGCAAGGTAGCAGATGCATGGAATAATCTCCCCGTAGAGGTGGTAGAGACAAAGGCTGTATCTGAATTCAAGAAAGAGTGGGATAAGCACGTGGGATCTCTTAAGGAGAGAAGAAGATAGTGGATGCTGTGGACGGGCAGACTGAATGGGCCATTTGACCTTTATCTGCCATCATGTTTCTATGTTTCTACCCATGCATCTTCTGGTTCAATGACCTGAGTCAAATTTAACATATCAAGGGAAACGTCATGATATAGAATCACAGGTTGACCTTTTTAACAAAAGGTGGGAATATCAAGCTCTTGATATTGGTCAAAATGATTGTTCTGGAATATTCAGCATCTCTAAAAGGTATATTTTAAATATCAGTTTTGGTGCTACAGAATGTACTTTTGGAACGTTTATTAACTGAAGAGTTCAACATCGTTCAAATTCTCCATGTTTTCTATCTTCTGATGTAATAATTATCTTTCATAACAGTGATCATAACTGATCATGTCTGTTAGGTTTATATATACCCAGTTAAATTTATAGAATAGGTGCCCTGTTACAGAATTGCTCTTAAAATGTCTTCTAGATCTGCTTAGGGTTACCAGATTTACGAATTTTCCCGGACATGTGCTCCTTTTTGAGGACATGTCTGGGGGTCCAGACGGCTTTTCAAAATCCTGCACTTTGGGTTTTGAAAAGCTCTGTCAAAATCGCATCGGGAGGGTGCATCCGTGCATGCGCGGATGCCATCTGGGGATGGAATGGGGCGTGACGCAGGTGGAACAGGGTGGGCATATGGGCGTGGCCATGGGTCCGGATTTTCCTTCAGGAAAATCTGGTAACCCTAGATCTGCTGGAGTGGAATATACGGCACTGAGGTCTGGCTGCCCATCCTATGGCGAGGGAGAAAAGTATCTGCAGCTGCTGACTCTGAAAAGAAGTGGGCAGATTAGTGAGGCAAGGCCTTATCTGAACCTGGAATTCTCTTGTACAGCTAGGCTGAGAGTATACAGTAAATTTAGTTGCATCTCTGCATAGCAGAAGAAAGAAAAGTGCTCTTGAAGTGCTGAACCAGAAGATGATTATTGATGAGCTCTGATTTTAGATGTGCTGTTAAATACACTTAGATGCTCTCCTTCCTCTGCCAGGGTAGAGCACTGGCTGGATTTATTTCATGCAGAGACAGATGAGAATGAAATATTCCTCTGTGCAAAGACATTCATTGAGATTTATTATCTGTTGTTCATGTCATTTGACAGTAGTGAAATAGACAAAGATCACTGGCTGTCCTCCTATTAAAAGGTTAATGACTCTCAGGCCATGAATGCATTTGAAATGAGATGGTTCAGTTTTGCTCCAGGATGCTAATACTAGATGATGGGACAGATGAATAATTGCACTGTGGGGACTGTGGGCTATGGAAGCGACGTCTTGTTACCATACGCTTGACTGCAGTTCTGTCAAGCATATGTGTTGTTTGAACACTTGTCCCGTTTCAGTGATTCATCCTTTTTCCACCCCATATTCTGTGTCTTAATGTAATCTGATCTTGAATTTATTTATTTATTTCGATTTCTATCCCGTTCTCCCAGAAGCTCAGAACGGTTCACAGTTAGAAGCGCACGAGACAAACGCGCGCCAACATTTGAGAGCGGCCAATTGAGCGCAAGACTTCAGCGCGCCGCTCTAAAAGCTTATTTTAAAGGGCTCTGACGGGGTTATGGGGGGAACCACCCCACTTTACTTAATAATGTTGGCGCTGCCACTGGGGGTGGTTGTAACTCCCCATTATACAGAAAATAACTTTTCCCTGAAAAAATAGGTAAAAAGTTAAATTTTCTGTGTAATGTGGGGGGTTACACCCCCCACACCCCCCAACATGGCAGCGCAAACAGTATTAAGTAATCCCACACCCCCCGTTGGAGCCCTTTAAAATAAGCTTTTAGAGCGGTGCGCTGAAGTCTTGCGCTCAATTGTCTGCTCTCAAATGTCGGCGCGCTTTTGTCCCGTCGCCGCTCAGAACGGGTTACAAGTAGACATTCACAATTGTTTGAAAACAGACTAGTCATGACAACAAATACTTACTGCATCTCCTGTCCATTAATGGCCTAAATTCTATATATGACACCAAAAATTGCTTGCAGAAATTTGGACGCATTCCCAATATCCACATGCAATTTAATTGAATAACCTGCCAATTAGTGCTGAAAATTGAGTGCAAATGCTCAATCATTGGCACTAATTGACATCAATTATAATTTACACATGTATTTTTAGGTGTCAAGCTCTGCATAAAAATTTTACGGGCAATTCCAAAAAGGGTGTGTGGCCATGGGAGGGTCATAGGCGGACCGGAGGCATTCCTGTAATTTATATGTGTTTTTATAGAATAAGGAGGATCTGTGCCTAATTTAGGCATGAGAGTTTATACCAGGGTTTAGTTGGTTTAATTCATTGTATTGCAAACTGTGCTGTGGCACACTAGCATGCCTCCTGAGATTTCAGGTGTGCCACGAGACGCTGGGGAGGAGAGGTGCCATCTGACTACCTATAGGACACGCCTCTCAAGGTGAGAGGCACATCCTATAGGCAATCAGCCAACGCCTCTCCTCTCCATGCATCTTCCCTGCCAGCACGTCCCACTGGCAGCTCAGGGCCTGTCTGGAGGGCCTTTGCGCATACACAGACATCACCGTGATGACATCAGGAATGTGCTTGACATCATCACGGTGAAATCCCTGCACTTCTGGATGCCTCAAACCTAAGCCCCCCTACCCACACCCCGTACCTTTCTAGAAGAAAGTTCAGTCAGAGGGATGCTTATCTTCTGGTTGGCAGGCCCACCGCTCCAAAATAGTGGGCCTTCCCCTTCCTGGTGCATTCTAGGAGTCTTAGGCTACTCCCACTTCATCCCAGGATGCACTGGGAAGAAGGCCTATGACTCCGATTGACCCAGGTGCCTAAGGCCCTCCCAATCAGGGTCTTAGGCCCCTCCCTGGTGCATCCTGCCAGCCAGAGGATGTAAGCTTCCCTTCAACTGGACTTTCTTCTGGAAAGGTACAGGTTATGTATGTGTGTGTGTGTGTGTGTGTGTATGTGTGTGTGTGTGGGGGGGGGGGGAGGTTATAAATGCTGATAGGGTCTATGGGTTTTGGGGATCTGGAGGGGGATGTCGCTGGTTGGTTGGGGCATCTCTCCTGCCTGGCTGCTTCGGGAGGGTTTCGGGGACAGGAGGGAGTGGGCATCCTTCCTGCTGATTTAGGCAGAACTTGGGGGGGTCACCTGTTGCAGCTACTCTTCTGATCACATCAGGGGGATTCCCTTGTCGTGATCAGCTGATGGCAAGGGATCACTCGATCAGGCAGGCGCAATTCTCTAATCAGTGCCTGTGACTTGGGCACCAGTTAGAGAATCGGGGCGGTTAGGCAGGGTTAGATGTTTGTTCATTAGGGCAGACACGATTCTGTATTGGACGCCAGTCTGTGATTCTCAACTGCTTCTTAGGCGGCTGCTGAGACCGGCGTCCTATACAGAATTTCCTCCTGAATGTTTATGAACTTGCCATGCCCTGGTCCCACCTAGAATTCACCAGACCACATCCCCTTGCCATTTGCAGGCATTTGGGTTAGATATGTGCAAATTCTGGCTTTGAAAAATGAGGACTTAGATGTTTATGCAAGATATGTGAGCATAGGGAGAATTGGAAGACTAGAGCAGCACTGGGAGTTCCTTGATAAAGTGACAGCGAAACATGTTGGACTCCGTATCTCCCAGGTCGTAATTCAGGAAGTTATAAAGCTAAGTAAAAGTTTTCAAAAAACTACTTCTTTCTAGATATTTAATGGAAAAGTTTATTACTAAAATTATGATGATTTGATAAAAAGCCGGTGAAGATTCATCACCCAAACTCCCAGCGAAGCATTTGATGTAGCAAAGGAGGGGGTGTAACTGAGGCTTTTTTGATTAAATGATTAAGTAAAAGTCTTATGAACATGCATTATTGCTCATAGTATTTTTGGAAATCACATGTATATAGCTATGAGCATTAAGGTTGTATAAAATTAACCATCACAATAGATAAGTGCAGGTTTATGCACAAATTAGAAGCAAATAGGGCATGTAAAATGAAGTCCGTTATGTTGAATCATAATCCAACATTCCTTTTAACACTGATGAGTTAAACATTTTTAAATTCATCAGTCGGCAAAATCAAACAAGTAGATAGTGGAGGCACACTTGGCTGCTTCACTGACTGGCAGCTCCATATGGCCACAGTTGATGTAGTGGGAGCTTTTGCTGACTGCATCACTATTCAGTACACCGTTTTGCCATGCTCTGCTGAAGTGGTAGGTCTGTGCAGTAAGCACCTCTGTTTGAAAAATCCCAGGTATCATCATCCTTAAAATCCGATGTAAATAAAGGGGGTCAGAACCTGGCTCAATGACACATTTTGTAAGGCTACATGAGATTTCTTTTGTTATTATTAGAAAGAAGCTTTAAAAAATTCAACATTCTTCTGAAACAAATAGAAACCTGTCAAACTGCAGCTCTGTCTTTTTTTTTTTTATCAACTACAAATTGGGGGGGGCATTGTTGGGAGACAGCAGTCTTGAGAGAGACTTGGGTGTGCTGGTGGATGCATCACTGAAGCCATCTGCACAGTGCGCAGCAGCCTCGAAAAAAGCCAACAGGATGCTGGGCATCATAAAGAGGGGCATAACAACCAGGACGCGGGAAGTCATCATGCCATTGTATCGAGCGATGGTGCGTCCACATCTGGAATACTGCGTTCAGTATTGGTCGCCACACCTCAAGAAGGACATGGCGGTACTTGAGAGAGTCCAAAGGAGAGCAACGAAACTGGTAAGAGGGCTGGAACACTGCCCATACGCCGAGAGGTTGGATAGGCTGGGGCTCTTCTCTCTGGAAAAAAGGAGGCTCAGGGGAGATATGATAGAGACCTTCAAGATCATGAGGGGCATAGAGAAGGTGGATAGGGACAGATTCTTCAGGCTGAAGGGGTCAACAGGCACGAGGGGGCATTCGGAGAAACTGAAGGGAGATAGGTTCAGAATAAATGCAAGGAAGTTTTTTTTCACCCAAAGGGTCGTGGACACTTGGAATGCGCTACCGGAGGAAGTGATCAGGCAGAGTACAGTACAGGGATTCAAACAGGGATTGGACGGATTCCTGAGGGATAGGGGGATCGTGGGATACTGAGAGAGGTTCTGGGATGTAACACAGGTATAGAAAGCTAACCAGGTAATAAGTATAGAAATCCAACCAGGTCGTGCATGTGCAAGACCGGAGGGTTAGGACTTCGATGGGAAGATAGGACTCAATGGGAAACCAAGGTGGCAAAGGGGCCCCTTCTGGTGACTCAGACAGGCCGTGACCTGTTCGGGCCGCCGCGGGAGCGGACTGCTGGGCGGGATGGACCTATGGTCTGACCCGGCGGAGGCACTGCTTATGTTCTTATGTTCTTATCTCACTTTCTTTAATCTTGGTGAGGGGGATAGAGAATCAAGGTTAGTTACCAGACAGTCTTATTGTATTTTTTATTTTTAAGAAATTGTCAGATATGGCACCCGTACTGTCGGTCTTTAGAAAAAAAACATCCCAGTTTTAGTATTATTTCATTTTAGCTTATTACTATATAGTTATTCTTATGCCGCAGTCAAACAACAATCAAATTGTTGGATAACGTACAAAAAATTGGTATATCACCTGCATAAATGAAACAATTAAGGCCAACTTTTTCAATTACACACTCTAAAGGGTCCATGTAAGTATTAAAAAGAACCGGGATCAGACTTGAGTCTTGTGGAAAACTGAGGATCTGAGGAAGCAGGGGTTACCTCTGAAAGCTAATTATAAACTACATTAACACCCTCCTCCCCTTGTACAAAACTATAGCACGGTTTTTAGTGCCAGCCACGGTGGTAACAGCTCTGACGCTCATAGGAATGCCATGAGTGTCAGAGCTGTTACCACTGTGACCAGTGCTAAAAACGCTAGCGTGGTTTAGTAAAAGGGAGAGGGGTAAGTTAGTCCAATAAAAAAGGTATTATTTTTTCCTTTATACTTTTGTTTTATTTCTACATATTACAGTCACCACACCATTTCACTCAAGGTGGAAAACTAACAAATCATCACCCTTTGTTTGAAATATACTTTTCTCCCGTTAACACGACATGTTTGCTTCTTAAGGAATTGGAAAAAAAATATTTGTATGGTGTGCCTTTGATTCCATGACCTTACAGTCTAGTCCACAGTTCTTCAACCGCCGGTCCGCAGAAAATTTCTGCCGGTCCACGCAGAGCCGGCAAGATCAAGTCAGCAGTTAAATTTCCTGCCGACTGCGGTTCTTCCCGACTAATGTTCCTCCCAGCCTCAGGCGATCAAGACAGGCTGCCGACATCGGGGCCTTCCCTCTCTGAGTCTTGCCTGTTCGGAAACAGGAAGTTGAAACAAAATAGACTCGGAGAGTGAAGGTCCCGACGTCGGCAGCCTGTCTTGATCGCCGCCCCTGCCGAGTTGCTGAAGAGGGCCGCAGGGAAGTTGCGATTAGAACGGAGAGAGCTGCAGATTCAGGTGCAGGTGGAGGGAGATGGTCAGCGTGTGCAAGCAAGATCCTGGGGAGCCTTCACAGTGGCTGTCTCCCCTCCCACCAGCTCTCCTATTTGCCAGGGCATTGATTTACCGGCAACTTCCTGCAGGCAAGTACTGATTGCTGCTGGAAGGGAAGGAAGCCACTGTAGGAGGCTGGGAAGCTGCTGGATAAAGGGAGAGCTGTTACTGGACTTGGAAGGAGTTAGAAGGAGAGATGCTGCTGGGAGGGGAGGAGGGAAAGGGATGGGAAGAGAGTTAATGTTGGATAGAGGGAGGAGGGAAGAGAGAAGAAGGAGAGATGCTGCTGGGAGGGGAGGAGGGAAAGGGATGGGAAGAGAGTTAATGTTGGATAGAGGGAGGAGGGAAGGGAGAAGAAGGAGAGATGCTGCTGGGAGGGGAAGAGGGAAAGGGATGGGAAGAGAGTTAATGTTGGATAGAGGGAGGAGAGAAGGGAGAAGGAAAAAAAGGAAGGAGGGTAGGGAGAAAGAAAAAAGGAAGGAAACAGCTGGCAGGGAGATTACAGGAGGGGAAGGGGGTCAGGGTGGAATGGAGAGATCAGATGAGGGAAAGGGGAGAGAGAGGAATAAGAAAGTAGAGAGACATTGATGCTGGAAAGGGGTCAGCAGAGAAATGAGAGAGGGATAAAGATGCTAGATCTGGTGTAGGAGAGATAAAAATGAAGAAGGCAGTGAAGCTGGAATGAATGATATAAAGGAGAGAGGAGGAACAGGCTGTATGGACAGGGAAGAGGGGCATAGAAAGAAGTCAGATACATATGGAAGGGGGAGAGGGCAGACATTGGATGGAACGGGCAGATGCTGGAAGGAAAAGAGTGAAAAGAAGATGAAAGCAGAAACCAGAGACAACAAAAGGTAGAAAAAAATAATTTTATTTCTATTTTGTCATTAGAATATATCAGATTTGAAATATACATCCTGCTAGAGACATAACTGGGGACTGCAGTATTCTGTTAACATGATATTTCTATGTAGCATTCTATAATAACTTGGCTTGTTCAGTTTTCTTGATAGTAGAGGGGATATATGTGAAGGGGAGGGGAGACAGGGGTTTTGTTAGTCTGTGCTCTGTATATTTGTATTTATAAAATCACAATTGTTCAGAATATTGTTTCTTTTTATACTTTAATAAAATACGTTCAATATAAAATCATAATTGCGGCTTGTGCAGATGGGATCAGATGGTTTGCGGGGATCGAGCTTGCGGAGATGGGGCGTAAACGGGGTTTTTAAATTTTAGTCCTAGTAGTTTGCCGGTCCACAAAATAATTATTTTATTTCTGCCGGTCCATGGGTGTAAAACTTTGAAGAACACTGGTCTAGTCAATAAAGGGGGTTAAGAATCCAAAAACCACCTGGTATATTCCAAGAAAATACCATCTTTCTAGAAAAATGGGCAGCCATTTTAAACAAGTGCTCTCTCGATTTGATGGTACTTATGGTTGACACCATTAATGAAACTACCATAGAAGTGACCAGAGAATCGGATGACAAATTCTTACAATTAACCACAGGTCCAGACACCAAACAATTTCAGGACCAATTAGGAGAGCTTCAACACATTTTAGAAAACTTCCGAAAAAAACACAAACAGGACAAGCTAAAAAAACTTCATAGGGATACCCAGGATTACACCCAAGGGTCAATTTATCCCTGGTTGGGGAAGCCACAGGATCCACAAGATCCACAAGGGGGATCCCGAGTAGATACGAACACTCGAGTGAGCTATCAGGGATTTTCGGACGACAATAACAGTTCGACCAGTGGGGAGGACACTAGAAATCAGCCTGGCAATAAGAATTTTTTAGGTCGCACTCGGCAGGGCCAAGGCCAGTGGAATCGACGCAGAAGAGGTCGAGGCAGAACCCAATACAATCAAGGGTCTCGACCTCAAACTCGGTCACACAGTCCCCAAACTTATTAGTCACCAATATTTCAGGGACTAGTTTAACTTCTGACCAGATTCAGGTTCTGAACAAGGGTTTGTCCTTTGTTCCTACCGTTAAACATAATCCATTCAAGAGCCGGTGCGACTTGGCCAGAATCATACGTAACCTTCAGGTTAAACTTTATTTTTCTTTAGAGTCCCCCCACCAAGATACTTCCATTTTACGCCCCAAATCCACATGGGTACCCCCTGGCCCCATTGATCCGATTATTGCAACCTTCAGAGATCTGGTTCTAAGGGACCTGCGTAAATTGGATTCTTCTCCTTCCAAAAAATATTACACTAACATGACATCTGTGGAAACTCAGGCTCTAGACACACTCAAGAAGAATTCTCGGCTCATTTTTAAATCTGCCGACAAGGGGGGCTCTATAGTAGTCCAAAACAGGGACCAATATCACTGCACAACAAAGTTTTTGCTTCCTGAACACTGCTGGGTGTTTCTTATAGAATTTTGGGTGCTGATCATGAATATTACATCAAAAATTACCCATCACGTACCATTTCAGAGAAATCTTCAATTTTGTCGTGATTTTTTCTTATATTTGGATGCAAACAATTTTTTCTCCCATAAGTGTCTTATCAACAACGGTTTGTGCCGCCTGGGTATGTCCATGCATAAAATCTAGCCAGGTTGGAAGCTGTTTTATGGAAGATGACATCCTGGGCATGTCTGGGCAGGTCTGAACGAGCTTGCGCTGTCTCACCATGCTATAATGGTGGCTTCCATACACCGATCCTGCTCATTTGGTTAATATAGATAGTCCGTGTGTGTATATAGTATCAGTATAGTAAAGTATAGTAGTATAGTAGCTGTAGCAATATAACAGTAAGTAAGCTTGATGCTATAGACGTTTTGGTGTCGGGCAATATGTCTCGTCGGTGTCGTAACAGCCGCGACACATTCTGCTATATCTGTGGGGAATATACACTTACGCCTCAGAGACGTTCGATGACTGCCCTTGTAAAGAAAGCCTATCATCTGTATTTTGGCTGCAAAATAGGTGATCAAGACAAGCAATGGGCGCCTCACATTTGCTGTGCGACATGTGCTGTTAGTCTGAGAGCCTGGCTCAGAGGTACTCGAAAGACGATGCCATTTGCTGTTCCGATGATATGGCGAGAACAGAAAGACCATGTGACGGACTGTTATTTCTGTTTGACTAATGTGTCTGGTTTCTCTGCCAAAAACAAGAAGTCAATTGAATATCCTAATCTGCCTTCAGCAATGAGACCCATGCCACATGATGACAGTCTTCCAGTTCCGAAACCACCAGAGGATTGGACCTTAGACGAACCAGATGAAGAAACTGCAGTGCAGGGTTCTAACAGTGACATTGACCCGGATTTTGAACCATCCTCATCAGGCGATCCACATCTGATAACACAGTCCGAATTGAACGATTTGGTCAGAGATTTGGGTCTGTCAAAAGCAAAAGCTGAGCTGCTAGGTTCGAGACTGCAGGAATGGTGTTTGCTATCACCAGGTACGAAAATTTCTGTGTTTCGAGACCGGCATCATGATATAACCAAATTTTTTGCACAAGTCGACAGTCTCTGTTTCTGTTGTGACATTGAAGGATTGTTCTCGGTCTTTGGTTGTGATCACAACCCGGAAGAGTGGCGTCTTTTCATTGATTCGTCAATGTTAAGCCTGAAAGCTGTTCTGTTGCACAATGGCAACGTTTATCCTTCAGTACCTGTTGGCTATGCAGCACATATGAAAGAAACATATGAGAATATGGAAATGTTACTAAAGTATGTCCAGTATACCAGGTATAACTGGAATATCTGTGGAGACCTCAAAGTCGTTGCTCTGTTACTAGGACTGCAGCTTGGCTATACAAAGTACTGCTGTTTCATCTGCGAATGGGACAGCCGAGACAGAGAGTCGCACTATTCTAGAAAGAACTGGCCACTCCGTAAAAAGTTAGTTCCAGGACAGAAAAATGTAGCACATGAATCGCTTGTTGACCCGACAAAGATATTTTTGCCTCCTCTTCACATTAAACTGGGACTCATGAAGAATTTTGTGAAAGCAATGAACAAGGAAGGGGAAGGTTTTCGTTATTTAAGACAGATGTTCCCAAGAATAACTGATGCCAAGATCAAAGAGGGTATTTTTGTTGGCCCCCAGATCAGACATGTTATGAGTGACAAGCGATTTGAAGATCTGTTAGTTGGGCCGGAAAAAATTGGCTGGAAAGCCTTGAAAGACGTTGTTGACAATTTTCTGGGCAATTACAGAGCCCCAAACTACATTCAGCTGGTAGACAAACTTCTCAAAGCATACAAGAGAATGAAGTGCAATATGTCACTCAAGATTCATTTCCTCCATTCACACTTGGACTTCTTCCCCGCAAATCTCGGTGCTGTGAGTGACGAGCACGGTGAAAGGTTTCATCAAGACATAGCTACGATGGAGAAACGATACCAGGGCAATTGGAATCCGTCAATGCTTGCCGACTATTGTTGGATGCTACAACGTGATGCACCAGACACTGAATATAAAAGAAACTCGGGAGCAAAACACTTTTAATTCTGTTTCATTTAGTCGCTTGTGCGAAACGTAAACTTGACTATATATTTTATTGTCAGTAAACATAAAAATGTCTATTTCTCATAGTTCTTACGTGATGCAGTAAAACCAAAACCATATTTGAGCATACCAAGTTGGTACCTGTCATAATCACCAAAAACTTTTCAGGAATCAAGACTTAACCAAAAAATTGTTGTGCAGTGTATTCGGAGGAGGTCCAGAGACAGTTAGGAGACCCTGTTAATTATAGTCGTCTAACTGGTGATCCCACCAAGGCACTCCAAGGAGCCATTGCTCAGTTAGTTAATACTGCGTGGACACAGGGTATAATTACAAAGGCAGAAAAACGCTTTTTAACTCCTACCAGTCCCAGAATCCCTGTTTTTTACACCGTCCCCAAGATTCATAAATCTCTCACGTCTCCTCCAGGTAGACCCATTGTTTCCCTGCGAAATACAGTACTTGAACCCTTGTCTCAGTTTCTTGACTATTTTTTACAACCTTTCGTATGTCAGGCTAAATCTTACATCAAAGATACTTCGGATTTTCTCCGCAGTATCGAGGGAATTGGTCCTCTTTCTCCTGAAAGCATCTTGGTAACTTTGGACGTTGTGTCCCTATACACAAGTATACCTCAGAGCGAGGCTCTTCAAGTCGTCGAGTCCACTTTAAATCGTCGGGACACCTCTGATAGAGTTCCCACCAAGTTTCTGCTGGATTTAGCCACTCTTGTTCTAACTAGGAATTACTTCAAGTTTGACCAAGATTTTTTTCAACAAAACAGAGGGGTGGCTATGGGCACCACGGCCGCCCCCAGTATAGCTAATTTATTCATGACAAATTTTGAGGAACAACATCTTTATGCCCACCCATATTTTCAATATATGGCATGTTGGTTGAGATTCATAGATGACATCTTTTTCATCTGGACATCCTCTAGGGAGTCTCTTCAGTCGTTTATTTCTTGGATAAACTCGCTTTCAACCAATCTCAAATTCACTCATACTTGTCATGATCATACTATCTCATTCCTAGACACAGAAGTTATTTGCGAGGGGGGCAATCTCCATACCAAGATGCATCATAAACACACTGAAAAAAACAACCTATTATCCTATACTAGTTGCCATCCTAGACGCTTGAAAGCGGCGATCCCGATAGGTCAATACTTACGGGCAAGAAGAATTTGCACCAATCTCCATGATTTTCAAATTGAAGCTAGAATTCTAAGAGACAAATTCCTGAGTAGAGGCTATCCTGAGTCTGTTGTTCGGAAAGCATACTTGCGGGCACGTTATGCCAACAGAGATTTACTACTCATGCAAAAAAATAAAGAAACATCCACTAATCACATTTGTGTCATCTCTCATTCCACCCAATCCGCCCAGGTAGCCCGGAGCATTCACGAACATTGGCACGTGTTACAGTTACACCCGGCATTCAAAGACCATCCTTGTATTGCCTTCACTAGAGGCAGAAATTTATCTGAACATTTAGTTCATTCAGATTTCACCACCCATCAACTCCCCGGAATAACAGAAGGGAGGCATGGTCCGTGTGGCCATTGCTCGGTATGTGTTACATCACACCAGGGTAATTCTTGGACACATCCTAAAACTCGGCGAAGTTATCAGTTGAGAGCCACCACAACATGCACTTCATCTTTTGTTGTGTACGTCATTGAGTGTCCATGTGGATTAATCTATGTAGGCTGTACTAGCCGGGCTATTAGAGTGAGGTTAATTGAACACCGCAGTTGCCTTAAGACTGAAAAAACAACGGCTCCTACGGTGGCTCACAGTTTGAAATATCATCACACCTTTGCTCAACTCAGGTGGTGCGTGTTGGAACAAATTCCCACCACTTACAAGGGAGATAGACAGAATTATTTATTGCTGAGAGAAAATTTCTGGATTTTTACGTTACAAGCATTCTCTCCTTTTGGTATGAATGAAAACGTTGACAAATGTTTTACATAATTGCTGTGTTTTTTCTTTTTTCTTTTTTATTTCTCACAATATTACTGACAATGTTTGTTTTACGTCATTACGCATACGTTGAACCAGGTGGAGCTCTTTAAATCGTAATATAAGAACTTCTTGTTTCAGACATTCACTTGTCAGAGCAGCGTGATTGTGCCGCTGCGTAGGATCACTTCGTCCTTTAAACCCGAGGACCTGGTATCTTTTGATAATATCCTTAGTCTTTTTCCTAACTATTTTGCTCCCTCCTGATGAGGAAATTGAAACAGGACCTGTCGAGCGAGCAGAATGGATGAGACTAATGAACAGAATGAATGAGACCAACGAGCGAGATATATGAGACATATGAGTGAGTTGAATGAGTGAACAACACCAGCGCCAGAAATTGGAGAGACATTTTCGATCAGCTCTTTGGATCCATATTTAAGTACCACGGCTACAGTACCTACAAGTTCATTCTTCTATAAGTATTTCGTAAGTGAGCGGGATTGACCAAGCAGAGGCATCATAGAACCATGATTGAACTTTGAACTTTGAATTTTGATCCCCATCCCGTTCTGAAAGGACTGAGCTAAGTATTTTTGTTGATTTTTATTGGTTTCCACTTTGCATCACGTCTTTCAGACTTTTCATTGACAGACACTTTGAATTTTCGATACACAGATTGAGGACATTGTTTATTTTCACGTACTTATTTTGATAGTTTTTTGATTGGGAGTCACCACAATCATATATTTTTTTGCATAATAATTTTTTTATTTTATTATTCACATTTTGGTGTTTTTGTATTTGAGGTTTCAGGGAGATATTCTTTTTCATGATATTTTCTTCAGAAGTCCACGCTTGGGGATGAATGTTTTCATTTAATTTTTGATACGTTTCAAAAGAATAAATATGATGTACTGGGCACGGTTTATCTAGATTTATTTCTAAGTGCATGTCACTGCATAAGCATTGCCCGGGGCCACTGGTTGAAACGAGAGCGTACGGCCCGTACTGATTGTTTCTTTTGATCCGTTTGATTGATTGATTATCATCTTTTCATTTTTTCATTTATAGTTTGTCAAGGTTTATATATATATTAGCAGTATCATCCCCAGGGACATTCACTGAAGATAATATCATTTATAATACCAATCATTTATTAGTTGGACTAGTCAATAAAATACCATAGTCAATTGTATTGAGAACAACAATAAGATCTATGCAATTAAACCTTCATTACTCTTATCCAAACTCCTATGTATAGTTTCAACAATGGATAATAGAGTCATTTGTGTGCTGAAACCAGCCCAGAAATTTTAAAAAAATGAGTAATCAATCTATTTACGGAAGCATAATTGATTATGGCCTAGATTCACTAAACTTACCGTTCATGTACCGATGGTTTTGCGATCATTTCCCAACCCGATTGTTCCCCGACCCGATTCACTAAACAACTGTGCGACACTCGAGAGGGTCCAGAGAAGAGCAACAAAAATGATAAAGGGCATGGAAGACCTTTCATATGCTGATAGGCTGGAGAAACTGGGGCTCTTTTCCCTGGAAAAACAGGGACTTAGAGGGGACATGATAGAAACTTACAAGATCATAAAGGGTATAGAGAAGGTAGAGAGGGGCAGATTCTTTAGACTGGTGGGGGAAACAAAAACAAGAGGGCACTCAAGAAAATTGAAGGGAGACAGATTCAGAACAAATGCTAGGAAGTTCTTCTTCACTCAGAGGGTGGTGGATACCTGGAATGTGCTTCCGGAGGAGGTGGTAGAGCAGAGTATGATTTTGGGTTTCAAAAAGAGGTTGGACAAGTTCCTGAAGGAAAAGGGGATTGAGGGGTATAGTTAGAGGGGTACTATATAGGATAAAATGTCTTAAGTAAAGGATCACTTACAGGTCACGGACCTGGGGGGCCGCCGCGGGTGCAGACTACTGGGCACGATCCGCATATGCAAATGAAGGGAAATTGCCTGCATAAGTAGGAAGGCAGCAATTCACTAAGCAGAAGCAGAAACACCGATTGGGGCTGCCGATCCGAAATGAAGCGACTGCTGAGTACCAGTCGCTTACTGCCCTTGCCAACTCTCCTGCTCTTTGCTGCCCTGAAATCCCAGTAAACAACCCTCATAATAATAAAACTGTCCATTACTCCCCATATATTCTGCAAAAAGCACAGTGCAGTGCGAGCCCATGGTTTTACCCCGCAGTTTTAACCCATGGGTTAAAAACGTGTTCTGTTCCATATCTGGCTGCACAATTTGAAATGATTCCAATGATTTGAAATGAGTCCAACATCCACTCGTGGGGCCAGCAAGGCAACCACCCCTCCCCCTTTGTTTTGACCTCGCTTGTGCGGAAAGCAAGCGCATGCATGGATCGCATCTACAGCCAACCAGGATGGTCTGCGTGTGCGTTACGATCGCTCTGCAGTGATCCGTGAGGAGCGTGCATGAGCACTCGGTAGTGAATCAGTCACTCGGCAGAACTCGGCCACGAACCGCCCAACAACGATCCAGACCGGTGAGCTTAGTGAATCTAGCCCTATGTAATTCAGGGGCATGATCCTGTAATTTTCTGAAGGAGAAGTTTTTCTTGGTGGTAGCATGCACTACGATTTGGCTGTTTACTCCGTTTGATAATGTACGTCTTCTGTTGTATCCGCTTATCAATCCTTGTATAACTGTTTTTTTCTGTATGATACACACAATAAAACATAGTTTCAAAGAAAGGTAAAGGGATAATGGATTTGATATACTGTCTTTCTGTGGGTACACCCAATACTTATATTATTTGCAGGTACTTCTTCTCTTACAGGCTTACAATCTGTGTCTTGTACCCGGGGCAATGAAAGATTGAGTAATTGTTACATTCCTTAACTAATGGCTGAATGGATCTTCAAATAATGGCTGAATGGATCTTCAAATAATACAAAACACAGCTGTCAAACTTATTCATAATGGTAAAAAATATGACCATGTTACCCCATTTCTGATCAATTCACACTGGCTTCCAAAAAAATCACCGTATCACTTTTAAAATATTGCTTTTAGTGTTCAAAACTTTGTCTTCCAATGAACCACAATTTATCAATAGAATGCTTATTCCTTATAATACTCTGTGGAGTGACGATGTTCCCAAATGGACTTTATTTGAAAGTATCAAAGTTCCAAAGGTACACTAAAATCATCCACATAAAATAATTCCATCCACATAAAAGTAAATCATCCACATAAGAGCCTTAAAGGACCTAGTCCGCTAGGGATACAGGACCCAACACGGTCCGCGTTTCGACAAAAAGTCTTCTTCAGGGGTCCCTGGGGGTCCTATAAAGGTGTGTACGTGGGGAACAATTTATGGTCAGCTATTATGGATTTGGCACTTGTGTTCTATGTGTATTCTGTTAGCATGATTTTTCTATGTAGCATTCTGTAGTAATTTGACTTGTTTGGTGTTCTTAATAGTGGAAGAGATGTTTGTGAGCAGGGAGGGGAGGGAGTCAGGGGTTTTGTTGTATTATTTATGAATGATAAAATGACTGTTGTATAGAATATTATTTCTTTTTATACTTTAATAAAATGATCTCAATATAAAATCATAAATATTTGATGCTTGTGTGGATGAGATCAGAAAAGTTCATAGGGATGGGGCGGGGACAGAGCTCACGGGGATGGGGGACAAAGCTTGCAGGGTCAGGGCCAAACTTTGTCCCTGTGTCATTCTTTAGTGGGGATGAAACTCATTGCTGCACTTGCAGTCTATCACCTAAGACACCTTGTTTTATTGTTTTGCCTAGTAATCCAAGACTCAGTGGTCTGCATACATTCTGTGTTGAAATATCTTCCCTGGTGGAGCAGCATAATTTAGGATAATCAGCTGATGGTATGGTGCAGTTTTATTTTGCCCTCAGGAGCACTCATATTCTCTAAGTATGCCTGTGTCACAACCAGTTCCATTCTCAAGAATACTAAGGACCAACAAAAAGGCTCCCTAGAAAGGGGCTTAAGGCACCCTAGGCAGGGACATGAAGGTGCCCTAGGCTTCTTTTTTAGTGCTTTCCCTAGTCATCTAAGTCTTAATAGTTTGCATTCATCCTGTGTTGAGATATTTTTCATGGTGGAAAAGCAGAATTTAGGATAATGATTGCAGTTTCTTTTAGGCTTCAAGCTCATTGTTCTCTAAGTACGCCTTGGTTACATCCAATTACAGTCAATCCTCTAGATCTACTGAAACAGTCAGTCATCCAGTCAATAAGTAAAGCAAGTCAGTCAATCAATCATCCAATCAGTGAGTCAACCAAGTCAATCCAGTCAGTTAGTCAGTCAGTCCATCAACCCATTGGGTCACACCAGTCAGTAAACTGAGTCATTCAGTTAGTCAGTCAACTAAGTCATCCCAGTCAGTCAGTCCTTCCAGTGATTCCAGTCAACCCAGTTAGTCAGTCCTTCCCGTCATTCATCTCAATCAGTAATCCCAGTGAGTCCACTCAGTAGATCAAGAATGGAGAGCATAAAGAAAGAATGTGGACAGAGGCAGAGTGATCAGAGGTAGAAAAAAAATAGTTTTATTTTGAATTTATTAGGTGGAATATATTAACTTTGGGAAATGTGCAGGACGGATGTCTGTATTTTGTTGGAAATGCATTTTTGTTTTCTCCTATGTTGCAATACTCACCTAGTTTGACTTCTTGGACTTCCCAATTCAAATTCTGTTTTCATAGTTGTATTTCAAATTTGTGATCCCTTGCTCCGTATTTGGTGAGGGTCTGTGTGTTTTTACTTGTAACGGAGGTGTAGTATTCTTTTTATTTGTAGAGCTCTGTAGCATTCCTACTTGTTCTGTTTGATCAGTAGTAAGCATATTGTTTTTTTAGGACCCTTTAGGATAGGGTTCATGTTATTTGAATGGTAGAAATGTGTGTTAAATGTATGTTGAGTTAGGATTGAATTTCCGGGTTCAGTGCAGCCATAAGAACATAAGAATAGCCTTAATGGGTCAGACTAATGGTCCATCTAGCCCATTATCCCATCTTCGCGGAGGCCAAGCCAAGTCACAAGTACCTGGCAAAAACTCAAATAGTAGCAGCATTTCATGCTACCGACCCATGTCTGACCTAGACGGCGAAGCCAAAATTCATCGGCTGGCTGGCTTAGCCTTAGCAGCCAAAGATAGACCTGCTTTTTAGACAGGTCTATCTAGTTGCTAGACTTAGCTGGCGACCCAATGAATTTTGTGTGTGACTGGCTTTGTTGCACGATATGGCCAGTCACTGGACCAGGATATTCAGTGGGGGATAGCTGTCTATCTCTGGCTGAATATCAGTGATTAGTTGGCTTAGGGATATTTAGCCATCTGGGAGCTGTTCTTGGCCCGCTAAATACTGCTGAATATTGAGTGAAGAGAACCAAAATAGAAATAGAAACATGTACATGGATACCTTACCCATACATACAAAGCATCCTAGGGCAGTGGTTTCAAACGCATGGCCACTGGGGTGCATGCAGTCCCTAATATCCTCCATTGTTGGCAGAAAAAAATTCTTCAAATCCTGTAAATGCATTAATTTATATCTTTCTCACTTGATATAGTAACCTAATTTTAGATTTATGGAGCACTATATGCCTAACGTGACCATTGATTTTTTTCCTCAAAAGGGAACATCTACTAATTTTCAGTCCCGCCCCCAATCCCGCCCTAACTCTGCCACACAATATCTTTATTAATTCATAATGGTAAACCATAAAATTAAAAAAAACACAAAGCATACTGTATGCAGAGAAAATGTTAATCATCATTTATATTTGTTTATTTTTCAAAGAAGTCAAGGCAGATGACTTTAAAATATGCAATGTCACCTCAGTAACAACTATAGAAAAAAAGACAAATATAGTGCAAAATATAGACAGCAGATATAAATTCTCAAAACTGACATTTTGATCACTAAATTGAAAATAAAATAATTTTTCCTATCTTGTTGTCTGGTGATTTCATGAGTCTCTGGTTGCACTTCCTTCTGACTGTGCATCAAATATTTCTTTTTTTCTTTCTTCACTAAGGCCCAACAATTGTCCCTTTCTATTCCCTCCCTCCCTCCTTCCTTCCTATGTCCTGAGCTCATTCCCCGCATCACTGCGTCCAATATCTCCCCCACCCTGCATCCCGTCTGTTCCCTCTCCACCACCATATGAAAACTCATCTCAGCCTTCTCCCCTCCCTGCTTTCCAGCATTTGTCTCCAGCAGCACTCCCTGCATCACTATGTCCAGTATCCCCCCACCCTGCATCTCCTCTGTTTCCTCTCCACCACCATATGAAAACTCATCTCAGCATTTGTCACCAACAGCACTACTACAGCACTATGTCCAATCCATCACCTTGCATCCCCTTTCTTCTTACTTTTGGACTCTTTGAACTGCTCCGACCTTGCTCCTTGCTCCAGCACTCCTGGATGGCAGATGGCCCAGCACTCCTAGACAGCCCAGCCCGGCCCAAGCCAAGCAGCTTTGAAATGCTGCACGTGGCTGACCCTTAAGCCTCTCTCCGATGTGAACTCTGACGTCGGAGAGAATGCTTCTCAAGTTTCTCATTTTTGCAATTTGCTCCTTATGACGATTACATTATATTACATTAGTGATTTCTATTCCGCCATTACCTTGCGGTTCAAGGCGGATTACATACGATTGTCATGATAATACAGAATACATAAAATGGATTCCATGAGAATTGTCAAGATACTAGGAGATACATAAGGAATGGTTTGATCAAAAATAAAGTGAATTTTTAAAATGTCATTGAAGTGTTGTAGAATCAAAATTTAATACCCAGTCTGTACAAACAGGTCAAGGCGGTTTACAAAATTAGTAGTATGTGTGAGCTTGAAATCTTTTGGTGGCTCTCGGAGCTCTCTCGTAGTCACACAGACATCCTAGGGCAGTGTCTCTCAAACTTTCCAGCCGGTGGCACACTAAATCCAGTGCCCCAGCCGGAAGGCACCCTGAAGTTCGCGGAGGCCCATCTGGCCGTGACCTGCTTCAGTGGAGGGATCCGGGAGGTTTGGGGAAAGGAGGAGACACGCCGGCCAGGAGGAGAGTCATCTGCGTCGGCTGACTGCCTACAGGACATGCCTCTCGCCGTGAGCTGCAGCTGGCGTGGGCGACGCTCCTCCTCGTCAATGTGTTGCGGCACACCTGAAATCTCAGGAGGCATACAGTTTGCAATACACTGTCCTAGGGATATGGAATTTAATATGATCTCTTATACTCCCTCCCAGACCCAGTACCTCAAGGTTACACTCCTCTTATACATCATGATGATTGCAATACTGCATATTGAATATCCTCAGATCTTTTGGCTACTGCCTCTGAAGAAGTCAAGCATCCGGTAATTAATTTTTCCATTAAGAAATAAACAAAATGCTGAAATAAATATGTGTGATGCTACCAGAAATAGAAACGTGCATGATTAGAACTACCAAAACAGCAGGTAGTATGAAAAATCAGCAGAAAGGGGAATTGTATGAGAAATGTTTAAATTCTTTCATATACATATTGTTGAAAACTGCTTAGCAGTGGGGAATTTGTAACACCTGTCTCCTAATAATAATTTAGCATTTTCACAGTCTGCACTAATTAGATTTTATTGGTTCTAAAAGGTCAGCCAATAAAACTTTATTATAGTGCATGATTTCAAACTGCAAAATTATTCCATTAGGAGCCTTATAAAACAGAATGCCTTCCATGTTCCTTGTCTCAGAACTATTTTTTTGAACAAGCAGACTTTCTGGGCATCTGATCCACTGTTGAGATATCAGACCAAGATATTCACAATAAGTGCGTATGAAATGTATTTGTTTCAAGTTTTCAAGTTTCAAGTTTATTAAAAGTGTGATATAAACGCAGTGTCAATATTTTCAATGCGTATAACAATCTATGTACACAATTAATTAGCGAAACATAAGGGAAGAGGGGTGAACTACAATTTTTTAAAGAAAGTAGAAGAACATTTAAGGAAAAAACAACATCAGGAGGGTAATTGAAAATGTTTTACAAATAAGGTTGAGCCTAAAAGTGAAAGGGAGAAGTTGTGACCTATATATAGATCTGATTAAATTTAAGTATTTGAGCCCGAGATTGTTGATAAAAGAATTAACCTGGAGGCAGTGCATTCCAATGTGTCTCATAAATAGTGTGAATATCTTGAAAACCTGGACATTCCAATACATCTCATAATAAATATTCAGTGTGGATATCTTAAAAATATGACCAGATTGCAGCACTTGAAAACTAGAAAATAGCCTAGCCTTGCATTAGATATCTACTTTCAGTCTGAAAACCATTACACAGATAGCTAGGGTTCCTTAAACTCAGGGCAGCATAACACATCCTCCAGGCCAGGCCCCTTCTCCGCAGTCCAAGCATGACATGGCTCCAGAAGAGACCAGCACAGTCACATCAACCAAAAGGAACTTCAAACCCAGGATCCAAAAAAGGTCCTGGTAGGTAACATAGTAACCTAGTAGATGATGGCAGATAAAGACCCGAATGGTCCATCCAGTGTGCCCAACCTTACCCACTCTTTAAATTACAAACTGATTCAGTTTAAATTTTTCTTCTTATCTATTTCTGGGCAAGAACCCAAAGCTCTGGTTGATACTGTGCTTAGGTTCCATCTACTGAAGTTTCCGTCAAAGATCACTCCAGCCCATCCTCAACCAAACGTCCATATATGGACACAAACCATGCAACACTGCCCAGTACAGGCCTTAGTTCTTCAATATTTAATATTACTTTCTGATTTTAGATCCTCTGTGTTCATCACATGCTTTTTTGAACTCTGTCACCGTTTTCCTCTCCACCACCTCCCTCAGGAGCTCATTCCAGGCATCCAACACCCTCCCCATAAATGAGTTCAATAGTGCTTGGTCATTCAGAGGAATCCTTGTTTTTCTCAGGACAAAACCTGAGGAGGTAATTGCATGCCTTTCAGGGAATATTCAAAATCATCCCTTTGCAAACGCACAGCATCATTTTGTGAGGCACTGGTAGAAATAGAGCTAATCTTACAATTGTTAGGACATGTGGACCAATATCTCATAATAATTCCCAGTAGGTCTATAAACATCAAGAAAAAGAAACTCAGATTGATGCAGTTTTAGGTATGTTAAGCAGCAAGGATATATTAATCTGAGATTTAACTCGTTACTAAAAGAAATCACTTCATTAATAAGAACATAAGAATAACCATACTGGGTCAGACCAATGGTCCATCTAGCCTAGTTTCCTGTTTCCAACAGTGGCCAATGCAGGTCACAAACACCCAGCAGAAACCCAAATGGTAGCAACATTTCATGATACCGATCCCAGGGCAAACAGTGGTTTCCCCCTTATCTGCCTCAATAGGAGAATATAGATTGTTTTCCTCCAGGAACTTTCCCAAACCTTTTTTTAAACCCAGCTATTCTGTTACAACATCCTCTGGCAATGAATTTCAGAGCTTAATGAACCCCCTCTTCTACGAAACTGCGCTAGCGGTTTTTTAGCGCAGAGAGCCGCGTTGAATGGCCCGTGCTGCTTCTGACGCTCATGGTTTTAAAGCGGGCCTGCGCTGCGGAGAATGGCGGCAGAGAGCAGGACAATCTGGTAGCAGGCAAGAGAGATCTGGGCTGGGCCCTGACAGCAGTGACAGGAGGCTGCTTCTCCTGTCACTATTGTCAGGGTGTGCGCATGAGCGGGGATCGCTCTGGCCGTGGGTAGGGGGCGTACTAATGATCGTCCCCATTTGCATGCAGGCCTTTACTGAATCAGTCGGCCGGCATGCAATAAATAGGAAACGGATCGTGCACGGTTTGGAGGTTTAGTGAATGGGCAAACTTTCATGGTCTGAATCCCGCATAGAAGATGGTATGGATAGACTGGAGTGAGCTTAAATGGCAGCTCCAGTAGTTGGAACCTAAGGATAGCACCAGGTAGACTTCTAAGGTTTGTGGCCCAGAAGAATCAAAGAAAAAAAAAAAGACAATTCAATCATGAAATTGCAATGCATGTAGTTACAGGGCAGACTAGATGGACCATCATTTACTATGTTACTATGATGGTTGCACAAAGGCAATAAATGTTTCATGTCAAGATCTATCTTCTTCCTCTATGGTACCTTGCCGTGTCAGTTACATATGACTCATGCTTAGGGTGACCAGGTTGCCCATTCCAGAAGGGAGACATTTTGGCCAGTCCTGGTTTTAAAATTACATCCCAAAGCAATGTAGTATTTGTAGTCCATGATTCTATCCATTGAAATCAGTGCTGCGCGTCCCATACTGCACCAGGACTGGCCAAAAAGTCTCCCTTCTGGGATGGATAACCTGGCCACTCTACTCATGTTTCATGTTATACCTTGAGCCACTTTCCCTCATTCAATGGAATAGCTAGATGTCAGTGATTGTTGGCCATGTTGCTGTATCTCCTGGAAGGGTGGTCTATATGGAGCTCAATTAAGAAGGAACTACTACCGTGTTTCCCTGAAAATAAGACAGTGTCATATTAATTTTGGGACCAAAAACGGTCTTATTTTCGGTGTATGCACATAATCATCTCTCCCTTCCTCTCCTTCACCCCAATTCTTCCTATTTCTTTTCTCTCCCACACATGTGCAGCATCTTTCTTCCCCTCCCTCCCATCCCTCGTGCAGCATAACCCTTGCCCAGCTTCTATCCTTCCCTCCTTCCCAACCCTCGTGCAGCATAACCCTATAACCCTAGCCCAGCTTCTATCTTTCCCTCCCTCCCTCCCATCCCTTGTGCAGCAGAACCCTTGTGTATCCACTGTGCAGCCAAACCCTTACTGACCCTCCATCCTTCCCTCCCCGCCAACTGCGAGCGAGCCATACCTTCATCCAAAGCAACTCGGGCTGGCAGCACTCTAAACAGGCTGCTTCGGCCTTGTCTGTCAGGGATTTCACTCTGCCGCGTTACTGATGATGTCCAATGGACAAGGCTGAAGCAGCCTGTTTAGAGTGCTGCCGGCCCGACACTGCTGGATGAAGGTAGGGCTCGCTCACGGTTGGTGAGGAGGGAAGGATGGAGGGTCAGCATGAGTTCGGCTGCGTGGTGGGGGCGGAAGCGATGGTGATGGTGGGGGGGGGGGGGTTGTTTTGAAGAGTTGCCGGCAAATCCTGGGACTAGGGCTTATTTTCGGGGTAGGTCTTATTTTCGAGGAAACACGGTAGGTATATTACACCTGTATTCCATTTCTGTATAAATTTAAATGTTTTCATTGTACATAGTAGAAGCACCATTTCTTGTCTATTTGAAGTACTGAACATTCTAGGCTGGATGATACCCTTAAGGAGTGAATTACTTGGAACTATTTTCTTTGCCTCCTTCTACTGGTGAATGAACACAACCCATAGGAGTAAGGAAACAGCAAGGCAAATGATCTACTATTGTATATCTAACATGTAATAGAAGACACAAACAGATCATATGCCAATTATTACAGACCCAGAATTGGTGGAAGCTGTTTCTCCCTTGAACAGAGGAGATTGAGAGGGGACATGATTGAAACATTCAAGGTACTGAAGGGAATAGACTTAGTAGATAAAGACAGGTTGTTCACCCTCTCCAAGGTAGGGAGAACGAGAGGATACTCTCTAAAATTGAAAGGGGATATATTCCATACGAACATAAGGAAGTTCTTCTTCACCTAGAGAGTGGTAGAAAACTGGAACGCTCTTCCGGAGTCTGTCATAGGGGAAAACACCCTCCAGGGTTTCAAGACAAAGTTAGACAAGTTCCTGCTGAACCAGAATGTATGCAGGAAGGGCTAGTCTCAGGGCTCTGGTCTTTGACCAGAGGGCTGCCGCATGAGCGGACTGCTGGGCACGATGGACCACTGGTCTGACCCAGCAGTGGAAATTCTTATGTTCTTATGTTTTGACACCAGTTGGTTGTATGCCCCTGACAGCCTTGTAGGTGAAACGCAGCCACGTCAGGTACTATTCATGGGAGTATTTTGATTAAATACAAGTTTTTTCTTCATACGATCTTCTTGTTCCACAACCCATAGCAGTCAACTTTTGAAAATGATGAAGGGTGATGAACTCAAAACAAATTTCTCCTCATCCAGCAAAGAAAACCAAAATATACCTGGTAACAAATGACCAAATGTCAAGAGCAGGGCAGGTAATCAAAAATCAAAAGCTAGGGTCTTTCCACTCTCTCCTTCCCTTTCAGCTTTCAGGATCTTACTCTCTCTCTCTTTCTTCCCATTCAGGCCATCTACAACACTTTTCTCCAACTAGTTCGTTAGCCCAACACGCTTTTACTTCAATTTTTTTCACTTTCTCCTAATTTATTTTTTTCCTTGCTCTTCCTTTTCTTCCTTGCTCTTTACCCCTCCCTACTCTCTCTTTACTTTTTAATTTTTTTCTCATTTTGCCCAGGTATAATTTGAAGTTTTATATTTGGGGGCAGGGAGTTTAATAGCTCTCTTTCTGCTTCACACCCTAAATATCTTTAGCCTGTTCTGCTTCTCGTTTCCCCTTGATCCAAACTTCTGTTTCCCTATACTCCCCAGCAAGCTCCAATACACTTTTCCCTAGCCAGTTGCTGTTTGATGCAGGTTTAGCTCACCCATTCCTTCATTGCTTCCCAATTCTCACTCTCCTAACAGGTGAGGCTGCCTTTCCTTGGAAGGTTTAACTCATCCTCAATTTGTGACTTCCTATTGATCACAGGCATGGATCATTTCCCTGCTCTGCTCTCCTTGACTCCAGGCACATTCCTGGTTTGGGGACTGCTTCCCCATCCCCTTCTGCACTGTAGCATGTCCCCTGGAACTAACAGGTTCTGGATCAATGACCACACTCTGTCTATAGAATCTTTGTGAGATTCTTTGTCTCATGCTCACCCTGACCTCTGGAAGCCCAGTAAGGATCACAATTTGAAACCTCAGAGATTACATGCTGAGTGGGAAAAACAGATTCCAGCAGCCCAAGGTATAGAAGCATGCACTCATACTTAGGGTTGCCAGATTTTCCTTTCAAAAAATCCAGATCCCCTAGCCCCGCCCCCAGGCTCGCCTGGTTCATCGCATGATGGCTGCACATGTGCGGCCTTCTTCCCTGCCCTACATAGCTTTTCAAAACCCGGACAGAGTGCTAGGTTTTGAAAAGCCAACCGGACCCCTGGACATGTCCTCAAAAGGAGAACATGTCCAGGGAAATCCGGACGTCTGGTAACCCTACTCATACACTTCTCCCTCCGGATTTGTGGGAGATGAAGGCAGAGCCGGACCGCGAAGGGCGAAAAACCGTGAATATCCAGTTCTGACCAACCCCCGCCTCCCTCCCGCCTTCCTGGCCTTACCTGGTGGTCTAGCGGGCTTTCGGGGCAGGAGCGATCTTCCTACGTTCCTGCCCCGTGCAGATCGCCATTAGGAAATGGCTGCTGTGAGTTCCTGTAGTCTCTCGAGACTACAACGGGAACTCCCTACAGCCATTTCCTCATGGCGATCTGCACGGGGCAGGAGCGTAGGAAGATCGCTCCTGCCCCGAAAGTCCACTAGACCACCAGGTAAGGCCGGGATGCCGGGGGGAAGACTTAAGGATGTTTTTTTATTCTTTTTTCCCCTCCCCAAAAAATCGCGAATATGTGAAATCGCGATTACTGAAACCGTGAATGGGGAGGGGGAAGTGTACTAAGTCACTATGTTTGGATTGCCTCAGTGGCCATGGAACAAGCATCCATTTGAGGGAGCTAAGTTGAGATCTGGGAGATGACTGCAGGTTTTTACAAGATCCAAAAGGGGAACAAGGATTTATCAATTAAATATGAGGAACACCAGGGAACCAAACCCTAGCCCTCTCAAAACCAAAGCTGCCAAGAGAAAGTAAGTTTTAAAAGGGAGATTTCCAGTTCATGCTTCTATAACCCTGTTCCCTTTCCTCATCCAGATTCTAATGAAATACCCTGTGACTGCAAGATTGGAAGAAAAGAGCAGATACCCATAAAGGACCCAACTCAACTAGCAATATACTCGTAATACATTCCCACCCAGTGATTCTTGGGCTTGCTCAGTTGCGGATAGCAGCTGATAGATTCAAACCATGCCCCTCCCCCAAATCTGAAAAATGATCTTTTCTCTCCTTGTTCTTGATTTATTTCTTCCTAGTTTCACCTCTCCTGCCACTTCCATCCCTCCAACCCGATCCTCTATTCTCAGAACCTTTTTCTAAGCCCCCTGCTCTTTGAACTCCACGCAGTTTCTTTTTCTTCATTACATTCCTCAGCCGCTTTTCTTTGTATCACAGCCAATCCACCCTCTTGCATTCACTTCAGCTCTGTTCTCCCTTTTACATTCCATATCTCTTCCGTCAGCCTCTCTTCTCCTCATAACCTAAGTTTTCCAGCTCTCAGTGCCTGAACCTACTCTTTCCTTCCTCATTCATTCCCAGTGCTTCCCTCAGCACTTCTCCCACTCTATGGTAGACCAAAGGCAGGAAGGGTCTCTCAGCTACACTGCAACTTTTCTCTGTTCTCTGCTATTAGCTCAAGTGCTGGTGCTAGACATAAGGGGGACCCCCAATTCTTGATTGCAGGTTGACCCTCTTTCAACTTCAGACAGGTTTGGGGATCCCAGTGACATGGGGACCCAGGGCAATTGCCCTGTTTACCCACCCCTAACGCCTGCCCTGATCAGGGTTGCCAGATGACAAAATATTTTCCAGCCAACTCATGGCAAAAAGTAGCCCAACTTGTGTTCGGAGTAGTCCATAAAGTAGCCCAAATAATTGCTGCTGGAAACCCCTCTAATTTATCAAACAAATGCTTCATACCAATACAAAATGTTTATTTATATACTGCACATATCCAAAACAGTCCATAATGGTGTACAAAAGACCAAAACACAAATATAAAACACAAAATAACCCAAGCACTTAACATAAAAGTGCTTCCCAAAATTAAAACCTTTTCAAACTTATGGACATAACGAGTCCAAAACAGCACCAGATTTATGTGTATAACGGCGAGCCAGTTGATGTAGTGTATCTAGATTTCCAGAAAGCTTTTGACAAATTTTGTCATGAAAGGCTCCTGAGAAAATTAGAGTCTTGGGATAGGAGGCTATGTTCAATTGTAGATTAAGAATTGGTTATTGGTCAGAAAATAGAGGGTGGGTTAAATGGCCATTTTTCTCAGTGGAGGAGGGTATCTAGTGGAGTACTGCAGGGATCTGTTCTGGAACCGGTGTTATTTAACTTATTTATAAATGATCTGGAAATTGGAACGATGAGTGAGGTGATTAAATTTGCAAGGACACTAAACTGTTCAAAATTGTTAAAACACATGTGGACTGTGAAAAACTGCAGAAGATCTTAGGAAATTGGAAGACTGGGCGTCCAAATGTCAGATGAAATTTAATGGAGACAAATGCAAAGTGATGCACATTGGGAGGAATAATCCAAATCATAGTTACCAGATACTAGGGTCCACCTGAGGGGTCAACACTCAAGAAAAAAAATCTAGGTGTCATCAAAGACAATACGATGAAACCTTACGCCCAATGTGCAGTAGCGGCCAAGAAAGCAAACAAGATACTAGGAATTATTAAAAGAATGGTAAATAAGACTAGGAATGTTATAATGCCTCTGTATCGCTCAATGGTGTGACCTTACCTTGAGTATTGCATTCAGATCTGATCTCCTTATCTCAAAAAAAGATATAGCGGCACTAGAAAAGGTTCAAAGAAGAGCGACCAAGATAATGAAGGGGTTGGCACTCCTCTCGTATGAGGTAAGGCTAAAGAGGTTAGGTCTTTTCAACTTGGAAAAGAGATAGCTGAAGGGAGATATGACTTTAATATACAAAATCCTAAGTGGTGTAGAATGGGTACAAGTTGATTGATTTTTTACTGCATCAAGATTTACAAAGACTAGGGGACATTCGATGAAGTTAGCAATAGGAGGAAATATTTTTTCACTTAGAGAAGTAGTTAAGTATTGGGACGCATTGCCAGGTACGTGGTAAGAGTGGCTAATGTAGCTAATTAAAAAAAAGGTTTGGATAATTTCCTAGAGGAAAAGTCCATTGTCTGCTGTTGAGACAGGCATGGGGGAAGCCACTGCTTACCCTGGATGGAAGGCATGGAATGCTGCTACTATCTGGATTTTTGTCAAGTACTTGTGACTTGGATTGGCCTTCGTGAAGACAGGATACTGGGATGGATGGATCATTGGTCTAACCCAGTAAGGCTATTCTTAAGTTCTTACTACTTCTACTGATTATTGCTATAATCAATGCTAACAGAAAACCATGTCCTTTTCACACACACAATCTTCTCCCTCTCTCCCCCTCTCTGGTGGTCCGACATCTTTCTCTTCTCCTTCCCATAGTCATAGAAACATAGAAACTGACGGCGGAAAAGGGCCACAGCCCATCAAGTCTGCCCACCCTAATGACCCACCCTCATAACTTCACCCCGCTAGAGATCCCACATGCGTATCCCATTTTTTCTTAAAGTCTGGCACGCTGCTGGCCTTAATCACCTGTAGTGGAAGTTCATTCCAATGATCGACCACCCTTTCGGTGAAGAAATACTTCCTGGTGTCGCCATGAAATTGCCTGCCCCTGATTTTCAGCGATGCCCTCTTGTGGTCGAGGGTCCTTTAAGAAAGAAGATATTGTCTTCCACCTCGATACGGCCCGTGATATATTTAAACGTCTCAATCATGTCCCCCCTCTCTCTAGTCTGGCATCTCTATCTACTCCTTCCCTCCTCCTCTTTTGTGGATTCACATCTCCCCAACCTTCTCTTCCTTCCTCTCACCTACCTTTCTCTCCTGCTTCCCTTCCATGGTC
Organism: Geotrypetes seraphini; assembly: GCF_902459505.1. Classification (NCBI taxonomy): domain Eukaryota; kingdom Metazoa; phylum Chordata; class Amphibia; order Gymnophiona; family Dermophiidae; genus Geotrypetes; species Geotrypetes seraphini. The sequence continues at coordinate 354,880,723 of NC_047084.1, forward strand.
TGGTATCTCTCTCTCTCTCTCCCTCCAATAGTACAACATTTCTCTTATTCCCATTCTCCTTTCTTGTGGTCTGGTATCTCCTCTTCCCTCCTTCTGACATCTCTGTCCTCCCCTCCCCGGAAGTCTGGCATCTCTTTCTTGTTTATCTTCTCCATCCCAGTAGTCCAGCATATCTCTAGTGACAACCCCCCCTGTGATCCCCCAGCGCCCCACTGCATTTCTCCCCTCCACAGGATCCTAAAAAGCAGCTACTTTTTTTTCAGGCTACTCATTTTTCAGGCTACCGGCAGTGTGAAGTAAGCATGCGGTCCTTGGCGGCCTGGGATTTTTCCCTCTGATACTGATTTGCTCCTAAGTGGGGATAGGAAGCAGTAGTAGAGGGAAATCTTCCAGGCAGTGGAAGGCAGCATGTTTACTTCAGTCATGCTGCCGGCAGCCCAAAGAGTGAAAGAGCAGCTGCAGTAATGGATCCCTCATATCCCCAGACCCACCATTTCTTCTTTTCTCAACTACTCTTTCATCCAGCATCTCTCACCCTCCTTCCCACCATCCCAGGGTTCACCATCTCTCCCTTTCTCTTCCCAACTACCCTCCTATCCAGTATCTCTATACACCTACCTCCCTCCACATCACCCCCTTTCTTTTCACTCTCTCCATCCCATTGTCCACCATCTCCCCCTCTCCTCTGTTTCCAGGCCCATTATTTCTTCCCCCCCCCCCCACCTCAGCTGGCACCCTCTGTCCCCTTTCCCTTGTGAACTTAAAGGGTCTTTAGGGCAAACAGGGCAGTTGCCCTCGGCCCTGCAGCTTTAGGAGGAACCCTTCCCAAAGGCTGTCATGCTTCCCCCTTGTTTCCTCCCTCATCCAGAGTCCCCCTGGCCTTCTCGGTCTAATTTTAGACGTCATTACTGTCTGCAGAGAATCACTGGCATTGGGGCATTTCTCAGAGGCAGCCCATGGCCTCTCCACTGCACTTTCCCTCTGCCGCAGTCTGTCTTATGCTGAAACAGGCTTCCTCTTACCTCCTTCTGCCCTCTGCTGTGCTTACAGCATGCTGCTGGTGCTTGCCCTACACTACAGTGCATGCTGTTCCACTCTGGTCTTATTTTCATTGGTTCAGCTGGTGCACAATAGACCAATCACAAATGACCTCAGAGTCCCTAAGGTCATTTGTGATTGGCCTATTGTGCTGCAGCAGAACCAATGAAATAAAACAAGGAAGTTTGCCAGCAAACCTGTTACTACTACTATTATTTCTATAGCGCTACCAGATGTACGCAGCACTGCACAGAGTCACAAAGACTAAGAAAACAGTCCCTGCTCAAAAGAGCTTACAATCTAAATAGGCAAGACAGCCAAACAGGATGTTTGATACAGATAAGGGGAATGGTTAATCCAGTGGCACCCGGGGCCCATCATTTTTTGACACTCCCCCCCATGTAAAAAAATATTTTTTGTAATGACCATGAAACGGAATAAATGGTCAGAATAGAAACAGGCAGTGAAAATTTTCTTATATTCCAAACATAACATAACATAACATAAATTATGTCTGAATTGTCATGACATCAGAAGTACATATGGAGTAGTTGCAGGTGATGCTTGGGACAGTTCTGATTGTGTTAGTTCGGTTTTATGTGTTTTTTGAATAGAAGAGTTTTTATTTCTTTTTGAAGGTTTTGCAGTCTGTGGTCGATGTCAATTGGTTGTAGGGTTGGGGGTCGAGTGTTGCAGCTCGAATGGCTAGGAGGTTGTCGAACAGTTTTTTTCCTTTTGACGTTTTTGGTTGGAGGGTGTGTGAATGGTGCGTGAGTTCTCCTATGTCTGTTTGAAGTGGATTGAATTATTTAGCTGAAGAAATTAGTTACCCCCTCATCCCACACACATTAATTCTCTTCCATTTTTGTTCCTATTATAAAAAACACTGATAAGTTCCCAGAAAAAAATACATTAAAATAAGAAGTGAAAACAAAGGACCCTACAGATGAGAACATAACATAAGAATAGCCTAACTGGGTCAGACCAATGGTCCATCATGCCCAGTAGCCCATTCTCATGGTAGCCAATCCAGGATACTAATACCTGGTCAAAACCCAAAGAGTAGCAACATTCCATGCTACCGATCCAGGGCAGGCAGACACTTCCCCCATGTCTTAATAACAGATTATGGACTTTTCCTCCAGGAATTTGTCCAAATCTTTCTTAAAACCAGCTACACTATCTGCTTTTACCATAACTTCTGGCCACTTCATTTTTAAGTTTAGATCTTTCCTTTCAAACAGAGACCTTGCTAGATGTCAAATACAGCACAAGGTAACTTCACATGGACTTAGCTGTGCAGGAAATGTGAATCTCCTCATACACCCACCATATAGTGCAAAAATGTGCAAAGGTCTGTTTTTTTCTTTCGATCACTACATAGCCTAATGCCACACAAGCAGCGCTGTTACAAACATATTCTGTAGGTCAATGCTAAGGATAACAAAGTTTCCTTCCTTGGACCAGAAGGAGATACTGATAAACCACTGGAAGAGATCCCAACACAACACCCAATGACCCACTCAGTGTGTGAACCAGTTGAGTGGAGTGGACTAACTGGGGGGTGGAAATGGGCCCAGAGTTTGCTCAGCAGAATTTCCCAGACCACCTCTTCCTCTCAACACATTGACACGCTGCCACCACCACCACTAGAAACACCTCACTGGGTAGGCCAGCTATGCTATAAACTTTATAAAACACATTATTATATTTTCTTATAAAGCACATATTTTAACTGAACTCTCTGACATCCTCAGCCTTTCCATTCACAAAAATAGAAGGAAGAAAAGTTCCCATTTCCTGCTGTTTCATGTCCCCGGCTTATACAATATTTTTTTTCTGCAGACCCTTCAAAAGTCTGACCAAATCCTCGTTTCCCTTGCATTATAAAGTACTGAGGATGCCATCTCTCCCCAATCCCAGGTCCTAAAGTCTAAGACAGTAGCGCAAACTAATGCTGCCAGATTCAGGAAAAAAAATTTCGATTCGATTCAGCCTATTGAATTGGTTTTTCAATTCGATTTTCCTGCCCAGTTGGGTGATTTTTTTCAAAACTCCTGGTGGGTTTTATAGCTTTTTAACCCCCTTTGGCTTCTCCTAACCACACTGGTGCTGTGGTGTAAATAAAATAAAGAAACAAAAAGGACTTTTCCTCTCTCTGTTAAATCCTAGCTCACGTTTGCAGTCCAACACCAGCTCTGTCAGGATATACATTTCAAATCTGACATATTATAATCACAAAACAGAAAATAAAATTAATTTTTCCACCTTTTGTTGTCTGGTTATATTTCAAAACTTGTTGGTCCAAGGCTCTGGTTTTCTTCTGATAACTTGCTTGCCAGGGTCTCCTTCTTTCTTCTTTCTGCATGCTAACCATCCATCTGCCAACTCTGTCCTCCCTTTCCATTTCCCTTCCCTCCCCAGGAAGTCTGGTATCTTTCCTTTTTTTCATCTCCCTCCACAGATCCACCTTTTCTTAACTACCCTTTCATCCGGCATCTCTCCCTCCTTCCCCACCACCCCAGAGTCCACCATCTCTCCCTTTCTTTTCCCAATTACCCTCCTATCCAGTATCTCTATCCCTCCTCCACACCATCCCTTGTGTCCAATTTCTCTCCCTTTCAGTTCCTTCCCTCCCTAAATCCCATGGTCCATCATTTCTCTCCCTCTCCTCTATTTTCAGACCCATTATTTCTTCATCCCCCCCCCAAAGTTTGGCATATGCACGTCTCTTTGAACACCCCCTTCCCTCTGTGTACTTCTAAACCAGGGTCCCCCCCAAAGGCCTGTCCCCCCTTAAAGGTCTTGAAGGCCTGCACCCCCCTTGAAGGCATGTCCCACCCCCTTGTAGGCCTGTCCCCCCCCTTGAAGGCCTGTCCCTCCCCCTTGTAGGCCTGTCCCCCCAACTTGAAGACCTGCCTGCCTGTCCCCCCCCTTGAAGGTCTGCACCCCCCCGAAGGCCTGCACCCCCCTGAAGGCCTGTCCCCACCTTGAAGGCCTGTCCCACCCCCTTGTAGGCCTGTCCCACCCCCTTGTAGGCCTGTCCCCCCCCTTGTAGGCCTGTCCCCCCCTTGAAGGCCTGCACCCCCCCGAAGTCCTGCACCCCCCCTGAAGGCCTGCACCCCCCCTGAAGGCCTGTCCCACCCCCTTGTAGGCCTGCCCACCCCCTTGAAGGCCTGTCCCTCCCCCTTGTAGGCCTGTCCCCCCACCTTGAAGACCTGCCTGCCTGTCCCCCCATTGAAGGCCTGTCCCCCCCTTGAAGGTCTGCACCCCCCCGAAGGCCTGCACCCCCCTGAAGGCCTGTCCCCCCCTTGAAGGCCTGTCCCCCCCTTGAAGGCCTGCCTGCCTGTCCCCCCCTTGAAGGCCTGTCCCCTCTTGAAGGCCTGTCCCCCCCTTGAAGGCCTGCACCCCCCCGAAGTCCTGCACCCCCCCTGAAGGCCTGTCCCATCCCCTTGTAGGCCTGCCCACCCCCTTGAAGGCCTGTCCCCCCTTGTAGACCTGTCCCCCCTTGAAGGCCTGCCTGCCCCCCCCTTGAAGGCCTGTCCCTCCCCCTTGAAGGTCTTCACATCCCCCCCCCGAAGGCCTGTCCCCCCCCTTGAAGGCCTGCCTGCCTGTCACCCCCCTCCCCCTTGAATGCCTGCCTGCCTGCCCACCCGCCCCACCCCGAAGGACCGCTCGCCCCCCTGACCTCCCCGCACCACCTATGAAGCAGCACTACCTATGCTCCCGGCCTTGCCGTTCAGTCCCCACCCCCACCACCACCCCCGAAGGACCGCTCGCCCCACTGACCTTCCTGCACCACCTATGAAGCAGCCGCAGCAGGATCGCGACGTCAGCTATCCCTGCGCTGCTTCCTGCGCCGCGTTCCCGCCCCTCCTCTGACGTCAGAGGAGGGGCGGGACCGCGGCGCAGGAAGCAGCGCCCAAGCAGCTCAGGAATAGCTGACCTCGCGATCCTGCTGCTTGCTGCTTCACAGGTGGTGCAGGAAGGTCAGTGGGGCGAGCGGTCCTTCAGGGGTGTGGGGGGACTGAACGGCAAGGCCGGGAGCACCCCTTCAGGGCTGGCACCCGGGGCGGACCGCCCCTCCCGCCCCCCCCTTGGTACGCCACTGGGTTAATCAGCAGGCTGGGTTGGAGGGCAGAGAAGTAGGGTTAAGGATTGAAAGCTATATCAAAAAGGTGGGTTTTCAGTCTGCTTTTAAACAAGGGGCTGGACCCGCCCAAAACAGTTCAATTAAAAAAAAAAAAAAAGCCCAAAAACCACCCACCCAAGCCCTGTGATGTCATAACAGGGAAACTGTACATTTTAGAGACTCCTCCCACTGCCTAGAGCAAAGAGCTACTATTGGCTGTTTTGAAAGATCCAGAGAGTATGGGGCAGCTGGGGAGCAGTGGAAGTAGATTGTTTTATGCATATTAAGTTGTAGCAGAAGGAAGGGAAGGGCTCTGATTGCCAATGGGAATGATCTTTAGAAATACAGTGGAACCTTGGTTTACGAGCATAGTTCGTTCCAGAAGCATGCTCGTAAACCAAAATACTCATATATCAAAGCAAGTTTCCCCATAGGAAATAATGGAACCTCGCTTGATACCTGTCCCCCCCCCCCCGCATGAACTGGTACCCCCCCATGCGAACTGGCACCCCTGCCCGAACAACTTGAAACTTACCCCCCGTCTGGTACTGGCACACAGCCCACAGGACGTGCTAGTTCTCCCTCTCGTCGAGATTCTCGGAGATCTCCGAGTATCTCGGCGAAAGGGAGAATTAGAAGGCCTTGAGCATGCGCAGATGCTCAAGGCCCAGTAAGAGGCAGGAACTTCTTCAAGCGGCACCGGCATGTCCTGTGGGCTGCGTGCCGGTGCCAGACGGGGGAAAAGTTTCAAGTTGTTCGGGTGGGGGGTGCCGGTAGCGTGAGGGGGGAGGGTGCCGGTTCGCACAGGGGGGCCTTTGTGAGCGGGGGGGAGAGCGATGCCGGTTCTCGGGGGGGGGTGCTCGCAAATCGAGAACACTTGGTTTGCGAGACAAGTTTTGCGAGACTGTTTTGCTCGTCTTGCAAAACACTCGCAAACCGGGTTACTCGCAAACCGAGGTTTGACTGTGTTATGATAGATGTAGTAGGGGAGGGGGGGGAGCATGACCCTTAATTCTCAGGAGCCCAGATCAAGCTCAGCATTAACAGAAGTAACTCAGTCTCTAAATCTAGTAGAATAATTATACATTCACAAAGATATCGTGATTGAAACTTGCCCCTATGTCCAACACCTCTGGGTCCATCTAGCAACATCAAGAAATATAAAAACTTTTGTGAAGAGGGGGATTTCTGTGTTCACTCACTGAATCTTTCCAAGTGCAGAAATGTCATAGCAACAGGGAAACTGTCTGCACATTACAGACTCCTCCCATTGCCTAACGCAGAGAGCTACTATTGGCTATTTTGAAAGATCCAGAGGAATTTTTCAGTTTGAGAAACTAACAGTTTAAAGACAGAAGGCAATTGGAGTGAAAAGGGGAAGGTCTCTCTCTCTGGTTAATAGCTTGGTGGAAGCTGGCAGAGAATTTCTCTAAGTAGTTGGCTACCTCTATACATATTACTCTAGAAATCAGTGTCCCAGTTCCTCTTTTTACCTGATAGTGTTCTTCTAGTCTGCCTACTGTGAACATAACCAGCCACAGGGTACCATAAGATGCCAGGGGTTATACAAATGGCACCTGAACAGCAGGGACCTATCACAAAGAGTTTACCTTAATTTTGGTATATTTTGCTGCACTCCACACTAACTACTTTGGAGTCCACTGGTTGCTGTACCAGTGTGTCAAGGGTTTGAAAATAAACAAGAAAAAGATCTGAAATAGAAACTGATTTGTGTGATTCAGTGGCGTACCAAGGGCGGGGGGGAGGAGACCGCCCCAGGTGCCCTAGGGGGGTGCACAGCCAGCCAGGTCTTCTCTACAATGGGACCTGCACCTCAGTGCGGCTGCCGTTTTTATTCCGGAGCAGAGTCGGCAGCCACCCTGAAGTGCAAGAAGGTCCCGAGATAACTGTTTCTTCCGGATCTGCTCAGGAAGACATAAGTGACATCGTAGGGAGGTGGACCGCAGCCTTAGTCATCACGGGACCTTGCCACAACTCCCTGCGTCTGCCGGTCCATCCCCTCCGTCACTTACGTCTTCTGGAGCAGAGGCGGCAGACGCAGTCATTGTGGGACCTTGCTGGTTTGGAGGGAGAGAAAGCGGGGCAGGGTGGTATGGAAGGGTGGTGGAGGAAGAGAGGGGGCAGATGCTGATCAAATTGGTGTGCAGGGAAAGGGGAGAGAGACATAAGGGGAAAGGATACTGTGTGGAATTGGGTTGGAGGGAAAGAAGGGGCAGATGCTGATGGAAGTGGGGGGAAGGGAGAGGAGAGAGTGAAATGCCAGACCATGGGGTTGTGGGAGAGGGAAGGGAAGAAGAGGAGAGAGATGCCAGACCATTGGAGGAGGGAAGGGAAAAAGATGCCAGACCAATGGGGGTGAAGGGAGAGATGGAAGGTGGAGGCATACAGTTTCTGAAAGGGGCATAGAAGGAGAGAAGATGCCATATAGAAGGGGCATTTAAAGGGCAGACAGTGGATGAAATGAAGAGAGTGACAAGAAGATGAGGAAAGCAGAAACCAGAGAAGTCAAGATAGAAAAAAATTTTCAATTTATTTATTTTTTTGCTGTTTCTGTGGTGTTACATTGTATGCAGAGTCCAGCTTCTTTGTGGTTCGATTTAACCTTTGTCTACGTATTTCTATTTTATCCCCCCTTTTACAAAACTGTAGAGCATTTTTTAGTGCTGGCCGTGGTGGTAAGAGCTTTAATGCTCAGAATTCTATGAGCGTCTGAGCTGTTACCACCGTGGCTAAAAAACGCATTACAGGGGAGGGGTTAGTTTGTGATTGCATATTCCATAATAGGTGAAGGTATTTTCTGTGTTCTGTGTGTTTGAAAGACATGGTTTTCTATTAGGATTGACAGTGCAGGATTGATCTGTACTAGTATGGCTTGTTTAGTTTTACAATGGGTGTATTGATATATTGCTCACTGCAATATGTAAGATGCTGACTTTTCCTAGGTACACTCTTGTGTGACGTGTGGATTGTTATTAAAAATCATGTTTTTTATACAGATGGGTGTGTGTGTATGTGTGTGTCAACAAATGATGGGCCCCGGGTGTCACATATGCTAGATGATGGGACATTCATGCGTGAGACTTCAGTGCGCCGACATTGAAGCGCCGACAATTCGGTGCAAGACACCAGCGCGCCGCCTAAAAAGTGACTTTTAAAGAGCTCCAAGGTGCAACCCCCCACATTATCGAGAAAACTTAACTTTTTCCTAAAAAATCAGGAAAAAGTTAAGTTTACTCTATAATGGAGGATTCCAACCCCCCGAACTCCTTCTAACGGCAGCGCGAAGAGTATGAAGTAAACTGGAGGAGTTCCCCACTCACACCCCGCGTCAGAGCTCTTTAAAAGTCACGTTTTAGGTGGCGCACTGGTGTCTTGCACCGAACTGTCTGCGCTGCAATGTTGGCGCGCTGAAGTCTCGCACGCGAATGACTATGAACCCATATGCTAGGTACGCCACTGGTGTGATTTTGGAATATTACTGTGAGAATGGCAATGCAAACTTTACAAAATATGTGTACAGGAGAGGGAATTGATTCTTCAAGAGTCTTTCTGTTACAAGAGGTTCCTTTGGGAATTAGTTCTCAGGAAATTCAGATTGTACTGAAGAGAAACACAAAAGTGGAAGGTATAAAAATTCTAGATAGGATGAGGGACACTCATGACATAGACCCCAGGACACTTCCAGGGGAGATTGTGCCAGACACTGAGGCCACATCCTGGAAATTTCTAGCAGCTAGTGGCCCCTCAGAACATAGGATAGCACTTTAGAGAAGGAAGAACTGACTGAATTCTTAAATCAACAAGGTAGAATACTAGCTGACACTAAATCAATGCTCAGTCACAGAAAAAATGTTTATGCTGAGTGCTAACACTGCTTCCATTATACTAGCAAAAGAGAAGGTGCTAGAAAATATTCAAAAGATTCAAAAGAAACCCTGTCTATAAGAGATTAACTTTTTCAGGCAGACTTCTTGTGCCTGGAAGAGAAAATGATTATGAAAATTGGATGGAGCAAACTACTCAGATGTGCAGGGTTGGGAGCGCCCTGCCATGGAAAAAAGAAGGTGAGGTAAAAATCTAAGGGGCCAGCTCTACAAATTTTGGAGGCTGTACCTCAGCCAAGGAGTGCCTAAAAGCATTAGAAAGTACATTTGACATTGCAAAAAGTGGGCCTGACCAGTTTTTTTAGATTTAGAAACAGAGGTCAAAAAGAGGGAGAAAAACTTTCAGATTATTTGTGGAGGATAGTAGCTCTGCTTAGGATTGTAGTCAGAAAGGATGGCCTAGCACCCTTAAGAAAAAATTGCCATGATAGAACAACTAGAAAGAGGTGATCCCCATGCAGAATAATCATGCACCTGAGGCTCTTTGAGAGAAAAACAATCCCTCCTGGGTTTTTACAGTTGCTCAAAGATAAGGTTACCATATGGCTCCAGAAAAGGAGGATAGATTGAGACATCTGGGTTTTACTTCTATTGAAAATAATGGAAGTAAAACCCAGATGTCTCAATACATCCTTTTTCTAGAGCTTATGGTAACCCTACTCAAAGAGATCAGAAATGAAGAGGAGCAGGGTTGCCAGATAGCAAAAAAAAAAAAAATTTCCAGCCAAACTCATGGCAAAAAGTAGCTCAACTTGTGTTGGAGTAGCCCAAACAATTGCCACTAAAAACACCTCTAATTTATCAAACAAATACATCATACAAATATAAACTGTTTATTTATATATTGCACATATCTCAAAACAGTCCATAATGGTGTACAAAAGACCAAAGCTCAAATACAAAACATATGCTATTCTTTTGTTTTTATGCAATTCAAAAAGCCATGGGCATACACACAGCATCCCCCATTTGGGAAAAGAATAAAGTACAATACAATACTCCCCCGATATTCGTGAGGGTTCCGTTCCAGGAACCCCCGTGAATGTTGAAAAACCGTGAATACGGTTTTTAGCAGGGAAGACAGGAGAGGGCAGCCGGAGCGCCAGGAAGTATTTCTTCACCGAAAGGGTAATTGATCGATAGAATGGTCTTCCACGTTAGGTAGTCGAGGCCAGTACCACGCTTGACTTCAAGGGACAATGGGACAGACAGGCGGGGTTGCTCCAGAGGAATGCTTAAAAGATGGATTCTCGAAGGAGGGAGGGTTCTTGAGTGGGCAGACTTGTTGGAATGTCAGCCCTTTTCTGCCATCATACTCTATGTTTCTAAGTGAAGGAAATTACTCACGGTATGCTCTGACCACCTCCTCCTGTACTAAAGTCGGGCCTCACCAATCAGGAGCTGCGTGTCAAAGCAGCTCCTGATTTGTGAGGCCCGACTTTAGTACAGGAAGAAGTGGTCGGAGCATACCGCAAGTGATTTCTTTCACTCATTGGCGCTCCGGCTGCCCTCTCCTGCCCGGTTATTCGCAGTCGGAAAATACCGCGAATGACCGGGACCGCAAATTGCAGACCATGAATTTGCGGGGGAGCACTGCAGTGCACTTCCAATCAAAGCAAAACATAACTCACTCCCCCCCATACACACACTTAAAAAGAAAGTAGCTCATGGGGTGGGGGAAAAGAGGTATCTGCACAGAGTGAGAGGATAACTTACATGGATCGGCAGGTTCAGCTCTAGAGAACTATACAAAACCCACTGAACTGCTGAGGCTGTCCCGCAGGATTAAATAAAGGGGGTGGCTAACAGTTTCACTCCATAGTTCCTCTTCCTGTCAATTATCTTCCCCAATTATCTTCCATTTGACACCTCTACATACAAAATAATAAAAAGGAGGGTGGAGGGGGTGAACAGAATTAAATAAAATAAATACAGGATTGGACTTAGAAGTCAGCGGCCCATCAGTCTGCCTTAGGAGGCCTGCATTCTGTCTCCAGCTCATTTCCCTCTCCCCCTCCCTTCAACTTTCTATTTTTAGCTTCCCTATGTGGTGAATTTCAACTTTTTTTTTTTTTTTTTAATAAAACTGGTGGGAGATGGGAAAAAATGACCTCGGAGTTTTAAGGTCGTTTGTGTTTGGCCCATTGTGCTGCAGCTGAACCAATGAAAAAAAACAACAAACCCCTCGGCAATAGGAGGTCCGGAACTAGAACTGGCCAAAAATAGCCTATTTGCCGAAAAGTAGCCCATAAGCCCGCCACCTGCCTGGTTTGGCGATTTTGGGGGGATCCTTAAAAAGGGTTTCTGGGTGGTTTCCCTGCATGCCCTAACTCCCCCCCTCTAAAATTGCAAAATTGTCGGTTTCCAGATTTTCCTGTGTGTTTCCGGGCTGTTTTAGGCATAATTGGCACCCACGGTGGCCATCTTGAATTTTTCAAACTTTTAAAGTGCATTTTTTTGCACTTAGGAACTTCTCACATGGCCTCCTCAGGACATGATGGCATGGATTCATGCCTCGTTTGTGGCGGATGGCTGTCAGATTCCCAGCCGTGTTCCATGTGCACCTCAGCCAGCGAGGGAGGCGAGGTGTGCACGGATTCCATGCCTTCCACTGCTGGAGAGGTCTTTCTTGAATCTAATGCTAAAAGTGCTGCGAAATTCGTGCCTGGATGCCCTAAAAAGGGTGATGGCGGCATTTTGGTGAAACGCAAGCGCAGTTCTGGGGGAAGTCTCATAAATCATCTAAGCACTCTAGATCTGAGACGCATAGAGTGGCCCTTGCCACAGGGGACTCCCCCCGCCCACCCAGAGTTTATGAATATGATGAATCAGGCATATTTGGTCAAAAAGTCCATGCCTATGACTCCCCCTCAGAATCCAACCCAGCATGTGGGTTCTTCTCCTCCACTGGACTCCAGTCTTTCTCTGTGTTCACAGACAGGGACCCCGGAGCACAGGCGGGCGATGCCTGCCATCGCGTCCACATCTCTTTCCATCCTTCTGTTGCCTCAGGGTACCTTGGTGGTGTCTACTGATGTGGCTAACCTAGCTGACCTTTCTGATCAAAATTCGTGTGGGGCCCGAGATCTGGCGGATGATCTGTCTGTACGCAGGCTGTTTAAGCCAAACCGTCTTGAGGATCTCATTTCAGAATCCCTGTGGGAATTAAACCTGCAGTTGGATCAACCTGCCCAGGCAGAATGTTCTTTGATGAGTGATCAAAGACCGCTCTCTGCCTCCTTTCCTGATAATCCGGATCTGGTCCGGATTCTTTCAGAAGTTTGGGATAACCAAGAAGGGTATTTTTTTGAAATGAAAAGAAATAACCCAGAGGGTCCCCTGAAATGTGCTAAAGCCATGGTAAGACTGTACCCCATGGCACCAGAGTTTTCTTATCGTTTTGCTTCGCCAAAGGTAAATTTGGCTGTGAACAGGAAGGCGAACAGATTTTACAGCCATTGGTGCGAGGCCGGCAGCGAGGGGCTGGATGCTCTGGTGCAATCTTGGCCTTGGAGCGGTCTCCTCTACGTTTTTTCACCATGGCTGCCACCCTCATCTTCTTACTCAGGGACCAATCACTTTATAGGATCTGGACCACTTTGGTCTTACAGCATGGCTCTTGAGCGCATGGCCTTGACAGCCAGGGGTTACTTGACCGCGGCCATTGCTACGTTACTACATAGCAAGTGGAAATCCACTGTTGTGGACTATGCAAAGGCCTGGCAGTGTTACCAAGCTCAGTGGCACAGGTTCTGGATTTCCTGCAAGCTGGCCTCAAGATGGAGCTTGTTGTTTCTTCCCTCAGGGTACAGATCACAAGGCTCTCTTGCTTGGGTCCTATTTCACTTAGGGGCTTCCTAGCGTCTCACCTGGACATTGTCTATTTCTTGCGGGGTGCGGTTCAGCTGAGGCCTCCTTTTGCGGCTTCCATGTCCAATGTGGAATCTGGATCTGGTTCTCCAATCGCTGACTCGTCTGCCCTATGAACCTCTTGAGCAGGCCTTGTTGCAAGATCTCACCATCAAGACTGTTTTCCTGGTAGCAGTCACATCTGCCCGTAGGGTTTAAGAGCTTCATGCACTCTCGGATCACGGATTCTGTGTTTACCTTCCTTTCTTCCAAGGTGGTTTTTGTTTTCCAAGTAAATTAGGAAGTCCGTCTTCCGGCGTTTGTTCCCTCAGGGTCCAAGTCCAGGGACAGAATCTTGCAGCCCCTGAACGCCCGTCATCTTCTTCTGCGTTATTTGGAAGTCACCAACAATTTTCGCTTCTTGGACCATCTATTCATGCTTTCGGGTCCTGCCCATCAGGGTAGGCCCGCCTCTAAGGCTACAATTTCCAGATGGATTCGTGCTGCCAATGTAGCGGCGGGGAAAAAGCCCCCCCTTGGAGATGGATCAGTTACTGAAAAGATGTTGAAATGCATGGTGTTAATATGCCTTAATAAAGGAACGGTATGCAAGTTCTGTGAGTCAGAGTGAAGTGATCATTGCGGGGTATAGAGAATGAGCAGTCTGTTAATGAATTCCTGGAGGTGATTCTATGCTCCACTGGAAGCCAATGCTCTTTGATCAATAGGGGGGATACGTGGTCAAACCTTTTTGCATGGAAAATTATTTTAATCAATGTAGATGGCTGGTCGGAGGGATGCCTCCTCCCTCCGTCCAGCAGACCCGCCTCTTCAAAATGGTGGATCTTCCTCTCCCTAGTACATCCTAGGATGCATTGGGAAGGGGCCTGAGGTTCTGATTGGCTCAGGTTGTTTAAGGCTCCTCCTATGAGACTTCTAGCAGTCATACCATTAAAGTCCAGCATAAACCTAATCACTTTAACCTCAAATAACTTAAAAAAATTCCTCTCTGTACTCACACACACAAACCAGATCTTCACTCTGTCAGACTCCAGCTTCAACTGATTCAACCATTTTTTTTACAGAATCCACACATGCACACCATTCCAAGCTTGGAACTTCATGCACACATACACAAATAGTACTTTTATTCATGCTGTGGCAATTCTAGTATTAAACAGTCCTAAATCAAATCCAGCACATACAATTGTTATGTACATATATTTTTTAGATCCTCAGAGAGCTATTGAATGCCTCCAGGGGTTAGTGCGAAGTATTTGCAACAACCCGATTGTCACTGGATCATCACTTTTTTTGTTTTTATTAGTTATTTGTTTTTAATTTATATTTTAATAAATCTCAATTTTATAAAGGGAGCATCTCTACCAACATGTCCATGTTTCAAAACTTTTTCATCAGGATTGAGGCTCCCGAAATCAACATCTACAAAAACCAAAGTTTAAAATTCATTTAAAAGACGTGGCAACTACTGAGGATATCATCTACTTGAATCATTATATGAAAGGCTATATTCAGGATGTAATGCTGTTGAAACATACTTTTTCATCAAATATAATTAAATATACAGCCTACATAGGTAATTAAAAACTTACTATCATGCTTTGAAAGTAGCAGTATCTCAACATGATTTCAGTCATTTGAAGGCATCTGTTGTCAGTTCCAGTATCATATCCGATTTAACAAACCAAAACCATTCATTTGATTGGAGCTGGTTCCCACCAAACTAAATTGTTGATAAGCTCCATGGTAACAGTAGTAACCACGGAATGGCGGGTTCAGAATTAAAAGATACACTATGCTGAATTTTAAAGGAACTAAACCTAAAGAGGTCGAAGATTCAGATTACAGACATCCAGTCTATTTCCTCATTTAGACCATTAGGCGTCAATGTATTTTATAATTTCCACCCTCCCGCCTAGCTTGAACTGTGTCTATTATATGCCACCTAATATCTTGCCAAATATGTCCCATCTGCTTCCAGTGATTAACAATCGGAGTCTTATCGGTCTCCGTATTTACTCTAGACTTGTGCTCATTTAGGCGCACTTTAATGGATTTGTATGTTCAACCCACATACACTATTTCACATGGATATTGAATAATATATATTACTTTCATTGTTGTACAGGTGGTATTAACCTTGGAGTAGATAATTTCATCAGTTTGAGGATGAGTCCATGATTCGCCTATCATGGTTAAAGCACACCACTGACAAGGCCACAGTTGACATGGCAATCCCTTTGTTGTTGATAATAGGGGGTATGTAAAATTTTACCAATATTCCGATGTCTCTGGAATGCAAATAATGGGCATTCAGGCATTTCTTCTAGGAGCTGTTCCAATGCCTAATGATAATTTGTTTTATCTTCATAGACATAGGAGAAAATGTTTGTACATATAGAAGTCCTTGGTCAGTAGGTTGTCTAGTTGACCCCAACAAGAGATTACGATTGGCATATTTGCCCCTCAAATATGCTGCCTTAATTATGTTTTTTGGGCAACCCCTTCTCTGAAATCTGTGCCATAGGATTTTAGCTTGAGTCTTGTATTTGGGGAGAGAAGAACAGAGTCTGCAAATATGGAGAAACTGGCTGATCGGCAAGCTAGACCTTAAACGAGAAGGATGGAAACTATGGTAGCATAAAAAACTTGCTTGATCAGTCTCTTTTCGATATAGAGACAAATGCAGGGCATTATTAGTCTTAGTAATATGAATGTCAAGATAATTTACTTCATTCAGATCATAAGTAGCAGTGAATTGAAGATACGGATCAATAGTGTTTAGCCAGCTGATAAATAGCAATAGATCTTCTTTTGTAGATGTCCAGATGAATATTATATCATCCAGGAACCTTTTCCATATTTTAACATGTTGAAACTGAGGGTTGGTATAAATATAGCGCTCCTCAAAGTCAGCTACATAAATGGTGGTTACTGACGGAGGTAGAGATGCTCCCATTGCAGTCCTGTGTGTTTGTAAGAAATATCCATCTTTAAACATAAAGTAGTTCTTCTTTCAATTCCAAAAGGAAGGCAGTAGTTATTCTCGGTAAGGTGTTATCATTAATAAAAATACCTTCCAAAATCTTCAGAATGCTATCTACAGGGATCATTGTATAAAGGGAGGTTATGTCTAAAGTAACCAACCAATCATGTTCAGAAATATTCTGTACATCCCTCAGGATATTCAACATGTGAGTAGAATCCCTTATGAAGGAACTAGACATTTTAGCTACTTTCTGAAGAAAAATATCCACAAATTTGGATAAGGGTTCCAAAATAGACTTTTGCATGGTCACTATAGGATGACCTGGGGGTGGTGGTGGTAGTAAGGCATTTATGAATTTTAGGAAGAAATTGGATCTGAGGAGTGTGCGGGCATTGTTCCAATAAATAGTCAGCCTCCTAAGGTATGATGATTTGATCCTTTAAAGCAGTTTTTATTAAATCATTAATTAGACTATGTAACTCATTTACAGGATCAAACAGAACACGTTGGTAAAAATCAGTTTTATTAAGTTGAGAATAGGCCTCCTGAAGATAACCGACTACCTTGCCGATTCAAGCAGCGTGTGCAGCAGTCTGCACACGCTGCTTCGGGTCCTTCTACTGCCCTGATTTGCTCTGCCGCGTCTCTGGTGCACACGCTGGAATCTCCAGGTTCGTAGTCTGTACCACGGAAAGGGAAAGGGGGGTAGAGGAAACGCTAATGCTGCTGCAGGGAACTGGTGTGGGGGGAGGGAAATGGAGGGGGAGGGAATGTTGCTTTGGACTGACAGACAGAGGGAGGAAGGGAGACAGAAAGAAAAGAAGAAAGACACAGTGGCAGGGAGATACACAGAAAGACAAAGGGGGCAAGGGACAGAGACAGACAGAAAGAAAGACAGTGGGAGTCGCGTCAGGAGGGGTGCGGGATGCGGCAGAGGGAACTTTTCCAATGGGTGCAACTGGGCGGCTGTCGGGAACCTCTGATCAGGGGCAGAGCAAGGTAAGTGTATCATAGGGATAAGAAGGAGGGGGGGGAGAAAAAGGAAGGGACACCTACTGCTGGACAGGGGGAGAAGGAAAGAGGTGCTGATGGACAGGGGGGGTGAAGAAAAAGGAACGGAGGCCTAATGTTGGACAGGGGGAGAAGGAAAGAGGTGCTGCTGGACAGGGGGGAGGTAAAACAAAGGGAGAAGGGCTGCTGCTGCATAAGGAGAGCAGTGAAGGGGTGTTGGTGGACACAGTGGAGGTAAAAGGAAGGGAGAATGGACAGGGGGAGCAGGCAAGGGGTGGTGATGGATAGCCAAGGAAAAGAAAGACAGAAAGAAAGAAAGCGGCTAAGGAGAGAGAGAGAAAGAAATAAAGACAGACACACACACATATATTCTAGCACCCGTTAATGTAACGGGCTATAAGACTAGTTTACTTTATAATTGTATTTAATCCATTTTATTTTTTCCTCGTGTTTGGTTGGTATATAGTTGTGTAAATCATTGTCTTAGTAAAATGTTATTCGTTTTTATGTCACCCTAATTTGTAACATTTTTTGTAAATCGCACTGAAGTAAGATTTTGCAATCAAATTACATTACATTACATTAGGGATTTCTATTCCGCCATTACCTTGCGGTTCAAGGCGGCTTACAAAAGATTTATAAACAGGGTTACAATGGGAGAATAATTGATTTGCTAGAGTGGTAAAGATAGATCTTTTGATATTTCTTTGGTAGTTAAGAGTAGATCTTTTGATATTTCTTTGGTAGTTAAGAACAGGAGGCTTAACAGAAGATTTATAAACTGTGGTTTCAATGGGAGCACAATTGTCATTGCTATGATAGTAAAGGGTAGATCTTTTGTCTATTTTAGTGATTTTGAGAGTACTTGAGGTTAGGGCTGTTTCAGGAATTTCTTGAAAAGTATAGTTTTTAGTTATTTTCTGAATGTCTTGTAGTCTGGGGTGGACATCAGAAGGTTGGAGATCTGGTTGTCCAGTCTTGCTGCTTGAGTGGCTAGGAGGCCGTCGTGTAGTTTTGATCTTTTTACTTCTTTGATCAGGGGTGGTATGAATGGGGAATGCGTTTTTCTGTGTCTGGTTGTGGATGCTGGGATGAGGCGGTTGTTCAGGTAGGACGGGCTGTCTCCGTTAAGTGTTTTAAATAAAATGCAGTAGAATTTGAATTGTATTCTTTCTTGGATTGGTAGCCAATGTGAGTTGATGTAGGCTTCTGTGATATGGTCATGTTTTCTCAATGAGTAGATGAGTCTTAAAGCTGTATTTTGGATTGTTTGTAGTTGTTTGGTCATAGAGGCTGGGCATGGGAGGAAGAGGTTGTTGCAATAGTCCAGCAGTCCTAGGATTAGGGATTGTACTATAAGCTGGAATTGTGTTCTTTCAAAGAATTTCCGGATTTGTCTCAGATTTCTCATGATAGCGAAGGATTTCTGTATTGTATTGTTTATTTGCGGTTGCATGGTACAGCATCTGTCTGTAGTTATTCCTAGTAGTTTTATGGTGGTTTGGATGGGATAGTTGATTGAGTTGAGTTGAGTTCAAAATTTTATTAAACTTGAAACTTGAATGGATGGAGGAGGAGGTTTTCTTCTGTCGATGAGGTAGCTCTGTTTGATGCCTATGTGCATGCTAACTGGCAATAGAGCCCGAATCTGGGGCTTTTTTCTCCTCCTTTTGAAGGTCCTCTAAGATCTGTATAATATTAACTTTTACTGTATTAATGTTGGGAGCCTTAAGAGTTTAAATCACTTCTTACACAGGAAGTTTTGACATTGATGTTTTCAAGGATTGTGGAATTTTGGATTAAGTGACTTGCCCAGGGTCACAAGAAGCAGCGAGAGATTTGAACCCACAACCTCAGGGTGCTGAGGCAGTAGCTCTAACCACTGCACCACACACTATTGGATTGCAGACATTTGGGTGGTCTTTTTGCTCATTCACTGCCCTGTGGTTTCTGTTTTTGGTTTGTGGGTTTTTTGTTTTTTTTTTAAATTCTTTATTCATTTTCAGACTTACAATAAGTGTGACAATATGTTCGAACAAATTAACAATAAATTAATCACTTAATAATCATCAATGATATAAATAATATGCCTTTATCCCCCTCCTTCCCACCCATTCCTCTCCTATAGTCAAATATCATGTACAATATGTAATTATAAAATTACCCCCCTTACCATTAAACTCGTAAATTTAAGGGAAACAATGTCATCTACTCAGTACAATACTTTGTTAATGGCTCCCACACATCTTGAAATTTCCTGAAACATCCTTGCTGTATTGCAAGAACTCTTTCCATTTTATAAACATGACATAAGGAATTCCACCAGAAATTATAATTTAATCTACTCCAATTTTTCCAATTATACGTTATTTGTTGAATGGCAACACCAGTCATTATGAGTAATAATTTGTTATTATTTGTAGAAATCTGACTTTTCGATCTCATTGCCATACCAAATAGCACAGTATCATATGATAATGCCACTGGGTTGTCCAATAAACAATTAATTTGGTCCCAAATTGATTTCCAAAAATTCAAAATTAATGGACAATAGAATAATAAATGATCTAAAGTCCCTGCTTCGAGATGACAATGCCAACATTTATTAGACTTAGAGCTATCCAATTTTTGTAACCTAACAGGGGTCCATAATGCTCTATGTAACAGAAAAAAACAAGTTTGTTGACATTGTACATCTCATCCTCCAAGATTAAATGCGTGGCCATTGAGATGCAGTAATTTGATGCTTAATCTCAATGCTCCAAATGTCTCTCAGATCCGTGGTTGGTTTCTTTTTAATAAATCCAGTTAGTAATTTATACCACTGGGCAGCCTGGTGACCCAAGAAGTCTACCTGAAAGCATAAGAATTCCATACTATATTGATTATTAAGGTTTTTCCAGTCAGGGAACCCCGCCTGAATGGCATGCTTCATTTGCAACCATTTAAAACTTTCTGATTTATTAAGGCCATATTTATGTTGCAGCTGTGAAAATTCAAGCATTTTACCATTAGAAATAACATCTTCTAATAAACGTATTTCTGCTATCATCCAAACCTTCCAGGCAAGCCTTTCTCCGGAAAATTTGAATCTTGGAGTTCAGCCATATAGATTGATTTGTAGATTTATGAATTGGAATAGTTGTTAAATTACTTATATATCTCAATGTTTTCCATGTATCAGCTAATATTCTATTATTTTTACTATAACTAGGCAATTTGATACTGAGCACATGGCAAAGGCGTAATGGAGACATGAGTTGCCATTCTAACCATAGCCAATCTGGGAGTTTTTCCATGAGTTCTGGGAGGACCCAATACATACCTTGGTGTAAAATATAGGCTTGATGATACCTATAAAAATTAGGAAAATTTACTTCTTCCTCTGAAATTGGCCTTTGCAAAGATACCAAAGTCACTCTAGGAGTTTTACCTAGCCAAATAAATTTTATAAGAATACTATTTAATTTTTTATAAAAGGACCCTTGAAAATAAACCGGCAACATACCCATCTGATAACAAACCACAAGCAAAATCATCATCTTGATAATTTGTACTCTCCCCCACCACGAAAGATGTAAAGGATTCCATTGCTCACACATTTCTGTTACCTTCTGTAATAAAGATTTTTCTTTTTATTTATTTATTTATTTATAATTTCAAATAACAAATCAAGATACACTTGTACAGAAAGTGATTACAGCAAAAGAAAAATTAACACATTAATCCATTTTTATGAACAACAAATTATTACTTAACCACTCAAGTCCACAATAAGATCCATGATGTAAGACAAAGGGAATAACAAGAAACTATATTAAACTAGGATACGTGGAACATGGTTAACTGATAATCAGGCGTCTAATATGCTAAAGCCCTCATTTCTTTTCCCTTACCAGGGGGGACATAGATAGAAAAGCCGTTAGCTGGGATGGCTCAAAGAAAACATATTTCTGAGAATTATATTGTACTATACATTTGCAGGGATGACGAAGATAAAAAGTGCCTCCAAGAGCTAAGACTCCAGGTTTCAGTAGTAAGAACTCTCTTCTACGCCTCTGTGTGTCTTTTGCCAAATCCGGGAACATTTGTATCTTAAGATCAAGAAACTTTTTCTCTTTATTTTTAAAGAATGTAATAAAGATTTTTCATTCATTTTCATTGTTTCTTCCAAAGTATTTTTAATCCAAATGCCTAAATACTTTATTCCATCCTCTTTCCAAAGAAAGGTAAATGAATCAAACAAACCTTTTGTAAAATGAACATTAAGTGGAAGAATTTCTGATTTACTCCAGTTTATCTTGTATCCTGAAAATTTTCCAAATGTCTCAATCAGTTCAAGTAAGCAAGGAATAGTTGTCTCAGGATTTCTCAAATAGAGCAATATATCATCCGCATAAGCAGAGATCTTATATTCTCGATCTTTATGGGGAATACCCTGAATCTCCTTCGCTTGTTGAATAGCTAATAATAAGGGTTCCAATACAATGTCAAAAAGCAGAGGAGATAAAGGACAGCCTTGTCTAACCCCCCTCTGCAACTTAAAACTTTCTGAAAAATTATTATTAATATACATTACATTACTGATTTCTATTCCGCCATTACCTTGTGGTTCAAGGCGAATTACATTCAAACTAAAAACAAGAATTACATTCAAATTAAAAGGAATAGAATAAGCGATGACATAGAATTTTTTAAGGTAATAAACATTGGATAAAGAGTTACCAAAGGGAAGTGGAGGTCTTTAGGAGATAAGAATAGGGTGAAATTATGGGTTTTAGATAACGTTTGATAGATAAAAGAGTATTAGAGAGATCTAAGGGTAAATAGAATGTTAGATATTTGGTTGGGATTGGTTGTGCTGGATAGGTTTTATGTGTTTTTTGAAGAGTATGGTTTTAATATCTCTCCTGAAGGCTTTGTAGTCTGAAGTCGAAGATAACAGCGTAGTGATTTGTCTGTCCAGTTTAGCTGCTTTGGAGGCTATTAGGTTGTCAAAGTTTTTTTCGTTTGATATCTTTGGATGATGGGTGAGAGAAAAGTGAGTGGGATCTTCTGTGTCTGATTAATCTTTACAATACTTCGTTAATGGTTTCCACACATCCTGAAACTTTTTAAAATAACCCCGCTGTACTGCAATAAACCTTTCCATTATATATATATGGCATAGAGAGTTCCACCAGAAGCTATAATTTAATCTCCTCCAATCCTTCAAATTAAATGTGATCTGCTGAATGGCAACTCCAGTCATTATAAGTAATAATTTATTGTTATTTGCAGAAATCTGACTTTTTGCTCTCATTTCCATACCAAATATCACAGTATCATAGGATAATGCCACCGGGTTATCTAATAAATTATTAATTTGGTCCCGAATTGATTTCCAAAAATTCATAATAAATGGGCAATGAAACAATAAATGATCTAAAGTTCCTGCTTCTAAATGACAATGCCAACATCTATTAGACAAAGAACTATCTATTTTTTGTAATCTAACAGGGGTCCATAACGCTCTGTGCAACAGAAAAAACCAAGTTTGTCTCATAGATGCTGACACCGTACATTTCATCCTCCAAGACCAAATTCGTGGCCATTGAGATGCAGTAATTTCATGCTTAATCTCAATACTCCAAATATCTCTTAGACCAGTTTTTAAATTCTTTTTATTAAATCTACTTAATATTTTGTACCACTGGGCGGCCTGGTGACCCAAGAAGTCTGTCTGAAAACACATAAACTCCATACTATTATTATTATTAAGGTTTTTCCAATCAGGGAACCCTGCCTGAATGGCATGCTTCAGCTGCATCCATCTAAAGTTTTCTGAGTTTTTAAGACCAAATTTATGTTGCAACTGTGAAAACTCAAGCATAGTACCATTAGCAATAACATCATCCAATATTCGTATTCCTGCTATCATCCATTGCTTCCAGACTAGTCTCTCTCCGCCAATTTGGATCTTGGAGTTTACCCATATAGACTGTTTTGTAGATTTATAAATTGGAATAGTTGTTAGGTTGCTTACATATCGCAAAGTTTTCCATGTATCTACTAGTATACTATTATCTTTACTATAGCTGGGTATTTTGATACTGAGTACATGGCACAGACGCAAAGGAGACATGAGTTGCCATTCTAACCACAACCAGTCAGGGAGTTTTTCCATGAGTTCTGGGAGGACCCAATACATACCTTGGCGCAAAATATAGGCTTGATGATACCTATAAAAATTTGGAAAATTTATCCCTCCCTCCGAAATTGATCTTTGTAAGGATACCAAAGCCACTCTAGGAGTTTTACCCAGCCAAATAAATTTTAAAAGAATGCTATTTAATTTTTTATAAAAGGACCCTTGAAAATATACCGGCAACATTCCCATCTGATAACAAACCACAGGTAAAATCATCATTTTAATAGTTTGGACTCTCCCCCACCATGAAAGGTGTGACGGATTCCATTGCTCACACATCTCCGTAACCTTCTGTAATAACGATTTTTCATTTATTTTCATTGTTTCATCCAATGTATTTTTAATCCAAATGCCTAAATACTTTATTCCCTCCTCTTTCCAAAGAAAGGGAAAAGAATCAAACAAACCTTTTGTACAATGAACATTGAGTGGAAGAATTTCTGATTTATTCCAATTTATCTTATATCCTGAAAATTTTCCAAAATTCTCAATAATTTCAAGTAAGCAAGGAACGGTTTTCTCAGGATTTCTCAAATAGAGCAATATATCATCCGCATAAGCCGAGATCTTATATTCCCTATCTTTATGAGGAATACCCTGTATCTCTTCTGTTTGCTGAATGGCTAATAACAAGGGTTCCAAAACAATATCAAAAAGCAAAGGAGATAAGGGACAACCTTGTCTAACCCCCTTTTGCAGCCTAAAATCTTCTGAGAAATTATTATTAATATATAATTTAGCAATAGGGGAGCTATACAATGCTTGAACCATTTGTATAAATCCCGAGCCAATACCAAACCATTCCATCGCTTGATACATAAAGGTCCATTCAACACGATCAAAAGCTTTTTCTGCATCAAGTGATACAGAAAAAACTGGATCTTTTAAGGCTTTGGATAAATTCAACATATGTAATGCAAGCCTAGTGTTGTTAGAAGAATGTCTTTGAGCAACAAAACCTGTTTGATGCATACCAATCATAAAAGGGAGAGCTTTAGCCAAACGTATAGCCAAAATCTTAGCTAAAATTTTCCCATCAACATTAATTAAAGAAATAGGCCTGTAATTTGAAACCAGTGTGGGATCTTTATTTGGCTTTGGCAAAACTATAGTTAATGATTCAGCCATGGTACCCATAATACAACCTTTAGTAAGTTGAGTCTGATATAAATTTAATAAATATGGTAACAGGGTAATTTGAAATGATTTATAAAACTCTACAGTATAACCATCTCCACCTGGAGCGGATCCAACTCTAAGGGATTTCAATGCTGCTTGCAATTCATTAACTAATATTGGCTTTTCTAAACTTTCTTTTATATGCTCAGGAATTTTCGGACCCGTAATTAACTTTAAAAATTCCAAACCATTCTTTTCTTTATCTAAATAAGGCTCAGAAGAATATAGGTTTTTGTAAAAGTTTAAAAATTGTCTTAAGATTGGTCCAATTTGAGAATAACTATTCCCCTTTTCATCTTTAATCATCACTATTTTTGTTTTTTGTTTTTTTACTTTTAGATAATTTGCCAATAATCTTCCCGCCTTATTTGAATTTCCATAATACAATGCCTGTTGAGAAAATATATCTTTTCTAATCAATTTTGAAGAAATCTCATTATATTTCCCTTTCACTTTCATGAGGTCTTGTAATATAGAATAATCCCATTTCTCAACTAATTTTGATTCTAATATCTTTATATCTTGTTCTAAACTATGAAATTGTTTTTTAATTTGTTTTTTAAGATATGCCGAAAAAGAAATAATTTGACCTCTCATGGTTGCCTTAAAAGCATCCCATAATGTTTCTATAGAGATATCCTTCGTATTATTAATTTGAAAATAATAATTTATTTTTAATTGTATTTCCTCAATAAAATTTGGTTCCATCAGCAATGCATTATCAAATCTCCATATAGGTCTCCTATCCTCTTGATCAATTACTTTAAGTTTAATCCACACCCCACCATGATCAGACAAAATAATTGGATCTATGGAGGCTTGTGTTACTTGTTGAACTAATGTATTTGACACAAATATATAATCAATTCTTGAAAAAGATTTATGAACATGGGAACAAAATGAAAATTCCCGATCATTAAAATGAAATATTCGCCATATATCCTTCAAATCACAATTTTGTACCAAATTATCTAATCCTAATGATTTCATAATTCTACTAGGTTTTTTGTCCATTATAGGATCTATAACAGCATTAAAATCCCCAGCCACAACTAAATTAGAAGTAGCCAGTGGTAATAACAATTGTTGTAGGTTTTTAAAGAATTCAATTTGATTGATATTAGGTGCGTAGACATTGAAAAACGCCATTGTAGTATTTCCCAGTTTCATGTCCACATGTATCCACCTTCCTAAAGAATCACCAGATATAAATTTGAAGGTAGCATTACATCTTTTATTTACCAATATTGCAACACCTGCTTTCTTCTTTACAGCTGGGGCATAAAAGCAGTTTTATCCAATTTTCTTTCAGTTTTTGAGACTCTAAAGCTGACAAGTGAGTCTCTTGAATGTAACAAATATCTATATTTTGTTGTTTTAAAAACAAAAGTGTTCTTTTCCTTTTTATTGGATGATTTAAACCATTAACGTTTAGTGAAAGAATTTTAAGCTCCATTAATCAAATTAATTCTTTCACATATAATATTCACCAAATACTTCAACATATAATTTTTCTGCTCAAATCTTAATTCCCTTAATTTACTATAAGGTGCAACCCTCCCTTCCCTTAATTCCTTAAAACTTATATTTCTAAAGCCCCAAAACCCCTTCCCTAGTCCCTCCCACAACCCTCCCTTTCTTATTATACAGTAACTTGAAGGCAAAAGATCAGACCAGCACCCATCCCCTCCAAAGCATTTTACTTCATTATTTCCCCCATATTATAAAAAATTGAACATTCCAAATAATTAAATCCCCTAATTTCCACTCTATATATATCCCCAATCTATTACATAGATCTCTACCCATAAATCATACCAAAAAGAACTGTATAATTTAATATTTTATACTAATTGTTTCAAACTAAATGTCAAAGACTCTTATAATTTTCTGTAACAATTCCCTTACCAACATTTAATTCAGCTTTAACATGTAAATGCAATATAAATTTCATATACGTTAAAATTAATTAAATTAAAAATTCAATTAGTTCACTTACAAAATATTCAATTTAAAGATTTTCTAAATGAAACACTCCATTTATCTGGATCCCAGTTCCACCTTTTAATCCCCTTGTGAAAGGCCATTCACTATTACAAATGACCTTCATCATTCAATACATAAAAATTAAAAGAAACACTGTAACAGAAAAAATAATATAAACTATTTATGTAAATGTAAACCAAATCCCACATGCCTTTGCACAGAATTGAAATGCCAAGCAAAGTAAAATCCACTATAATATAGAATAGCTGCAAAAGGGAGGAACCATTAAATAAAAGAATTCTGAAGAAATTTAAAATTATAGAAATAAAACCAAAATAAAACAAGTAAATAAAACACTAAATGAGATTAAAAATAACTCAAACATCCCAGTTTCCAATCTTAGATACATAGAATGGTTTGGTGTTTTTGTTTTTTTTTTTTCCCTTTTTTCCCATGAGGAAAAAAAATTCCCCAAAGAAAACATTTGAAGATGGTCATCAAAGATTTTTAATTCTAGAATCCAAAATGTGTTAAACTTAGACAAAATTAAATAATATACTAAATACTTATACTCTAAGCCAGGCACTACATTGATCTGTCCACTATCCCCGGAATTAGATGTGCTGGAGACAAGCAGAAGCGGGGAGAAGGGCTGCACCAACTCAAAACTGAAGCCGGGTAATGTGAGGAGAGGCGAAGTCATCCAAGGCCAGGGAACTAGCATAATGTTTTGCTTCTCCATTCTTTTGTAGAATTCTAATCATTTTTATTTGAAACTATTCCAGTCATTCCAAAACAGTTAACATATTAATGCCAGCTGCCATCTTTGAATTTAATAAAGATATATGGAAATAATTAAAATTCCTCTTTATATTCCCTCAAAAACAAACTTATCTTCTCAAATTAAATTTATGTAAATAAAATTTTAAAACCCCAATTCCAATCCTTCAAAATCAGTTGATCTTAATTCATAGGAACTTTTAGAGATGACAAAAATTATTTAAGTTTTCCAGGATCATCAAACTGATGAAATTTCCCCTTGTACGTTACTCTCATTGATGCAGGGTAATATAGTCCATATTTAGCACCTATTTCTCTCAGTGGTTGTCTCAGTTGTAAAAATTGCTTTCTAATTTGAACAGTTTCTGTAGCAAAATCCTGAAGGAAAAACAACTTAGAATCTTTATATGCAAGATTTTTAACTTCCTTTGCAGCTTGTATAATATCCAGTACCTGTTGGAATTTTAGTAGTCTGAATATTATAGTTCTTGGTTTTTCTCTGTTTTGATCTTTCCTCATTCCAACCCTATGTGCTTTTTCAATTTCCAGTGATCCTTTTATTTTTAATGGAAGAATTTTTGGTATTAACTCTTCTAGGAAAGAGATCATGTTTTTCCCTTCAATTCCCTCTTTTAGTCCAACAATTCTTAAATTCTGATTCCTAGATCTGTTCTCCATGTCAATCATTTTTTTATTCATATCCATTAACATTTTATGATCTTCTTTGTATTTCTGTTGAATGTTTTCAATTTTTTCCACTTTATTTTCAATCTTATCCATTCTGTTGTTCAAAAGATCAAATTTGCTGTTCATGAGATTCATCTCTTGTTTCACTTCCATTATATTTGTGTTAATTTTCCTCAATTCCTCCATAACTTCAATAAAATCCAATGCGTCCATAGGTAAGGGAACCTCACTGGAAGATTGTGAGTCTTCTTTCAGCCTTTTAGTTTTTCCTGTAGATTTTGAAGAAGCTTCTTGCAGCTTTTGTTTATTTGAAGCCATTCCCAGGAATTTAATTTTAAATTCAGAAGAAAATTAGTATTTAAGTTTAATTACAAACTGCCTTCAGGAGGAGCTCAGCAGTTAGCCAACCATTCTCTCTGGCTTCAAGTTCCGGAATCGAGATTCCTATTGAGTCGAGAGTTTGTAGAAGCATGTCGTGGTCTACCAAGTCGAAGGCTGCAGAAAGGTCTAGTTGTATCAGCATGATTTTCTTGCCTGTACAGAGGTGTTGTCTTGCAGTGTCCATTAGTGTTCCTAGTAATGTTTCCGTGCTGTATCTGGCTCTGAATCCCGATTGTGTGGGGTGGAGTATGTTGTGATTTTCTAGGTAAGAGGCTAAAGTTTTTGCTACGAGACCTTCCATCAGCTTGATGTACAATGGGATTGAGGCAATGGGTCTGTAATTGGAAGGTTGGTCTTTTGCTCCTTTAGGGTCCTTTAATATTGGAGTTATTATGATTTCACTGAATTCTTGTGGGAAATAACCCTCTAGTAATGATGAGTATATCCATTGTAGAAGTAGGGATCGGAATAATATACTTGAGTTTTTCAGTAGGTATGGAGGGCAATGGTTGAGGTCACAGGCTGCATGGCTGTATTTATTATAAAGATTGTTGAACTCTGCCCATTCTATAGGTGAGAAATGGGACCAGGTTCTATCTGCTGCAACTGATTCTTTTTCTGTTGGTAGAAATGATGTCTCTATGTGTGAGGGTGTTCCGCTGAAAGAGGCTCTGATATTTGCAATTTTGTTTTTGAAGTAGGTAGCTAAGAGGGTGGCTGTAGGTGGGGGCGAATTGTTGTTCTCTATGTATGGTGTTGTGTTTGTGAGGACTTTTAGTAGCTGGAATAGCTTTTTTGAGTCTTGGGGTCCATCTCCAATTTGTTTCGAGTAGTGTGCCCTTCTTTTTTCTTTCAGTTTTTGTTTGTACTTTCGGTTTGTTGCTATCCATGCTGTTTTTGTGGATTCTTGGTCGCTTTTTCTCCATTTTCTTTCCAGTTGTCTGCATTGTCTTTTGAGTTGGAGAAGTTCATTGTCGAACCATTTGTTTGATTTCCTGTGGATTTTGGTTTTAGGTTTTTCTGGGGCTAGTTCGTCTAGGGTGGCCTTACTTAGCAGGTTCCATTTTGAGATGAAGTCTTTAGATGTGTAATGTTGGATTATGGTGTCTGTTTTTGTCCAGAATACTATGGGATCTATATGTTTGCGTGAGCGGAAGGTAGTCTGTTGAGTAGACGGAGTGTGTTTGTTACAGGACCAATTGATTTCAAATGAGTAGGTGTAGTGATCAGACCAAAGGGAACGGTACCATTTAAGGTTTGAATTTCTGGGTGTGAGGTCTGTTGGGACATGTATGCTACGATGTCCAGCTGGTATCCTTTTTCATGTGTAGTTTGAGGATCTAAGATTTTATATGTTAAGGCTTCTAGGTATGCTAGTACGGTTTCAGCATCTTTGCAGGAATGGTTTTCAAGGTGAAGCTTGAGGTTTCCTAGAAGGAAGTTGTAGGTAGTTACTAGGGAGTTTCGATAGATAAATTCTTCAAATATTGGCTTGGCAGTACTCCAGTTACTTGGGGTTATATAGCATAGTATGCATGTGAGTGTTCCTTTAAGTGATGTGCTTGAGAGTTGATATGCAAGTAAATCCATGTTTTGGTTTGTTATTTTGTCTAGTAGGTGTATGCTGGCTATGATGGCAATTCCTCCTCCTCTCTTATTTTCTCTGCATACCAGTGTCATTTTGTGGCTTTTTGGACAGACTTCAGTTATTCTGGGGTCTATTTCAGAGGTGATCCAGGTCTCTGTGAGGAAAAGGCAATCAAGGTTATCTTCTCCTATCCAGTTTTTTATGCGTTCTGTTTTAGGGCCAATGGATCTGATGTTCATATAGGCGCATTTGAGAGGGATGTATTCTATTGGTGAGTTGTTCATTGTTTTCAGGTATATGAGTTTTCAGGTGGGGTAGTTTTGTGGTATTGTATGGATTTGTTGGTTTTCTAGTTGTTAATTTTGGGGAGGGTTGATATGTGAAGGGCAGATAGTATGTGTTTCTGTTTAATATGAGATGCAAGTTTGGCTGGGTAATTCCTCTGGAGTATGCTATGATGGGTATTGGATATATGTTGTGTGCAGTTGTTTTCCACTCTGTTAGGAGCAGGAGTATCAGAAGGATTGCTTATGTATAACTTAAAAGTGTGGTTCTCATGGTGGTGCAAGATGCAAATCTCATTGTACCTAACATATCTAATATGGTATAGAACCCTGCTGAATCGGGGGAGGGGTGGAGCTGTGCTCTTAAGTCCCCGCCGCTGCTTCTGATGTCTGCTGCTGGTTTCGGTACGGCCTCGGCGTCTCCTTGTGCTCACTGTTATCCCCTGCTGGATCGGGGGAGGGGCAGAGCTGTGCTCTTAAGTCCCAGCCGCTGATTCTACTGCCTGCCGCTGGTTTCGGTATGGCCCTGGCATCTACTTGTGCTCACCGTTATCCCCTACTGGATCGGGGGAGGGGCGGAGCTGTGTTAATAAGTCTAGCCGCTGATTCTGCTGCCTGCCACTGGTTTCTGAGCGGCCCCGGAGTCTCCTTGTGTTCAACCGTTATCCCCTGTTGGATCGGGGGGAGGCGGAGCTGTGCTCTTAAGTCCCTGCTGCTGATTCTGCTGCCTGCCACTGGTTTCTGAGCGGCCCCGGAGTCTCCTTGTGTTCAACCGTTATCCCCTGTTGGATCGGGGGGAGGCGGAGCTGTGCTCTTAAGTCCCTGCTGCTGATTCTGCTGCCTGCCGCTGGTTTCGGTGCGGCCTCGATGTCTCCTTGTGCTCACCATTATCTCCTGCTGGATCGGGGGAGGGGCAGAGCTCTGTTCTTAATTACCCCGCCGCTGCTTCTGTTGCCTGCCGCTGGTGCGGCCCCGGCATCTATCTAGTTCAGGCACCAGCTTCACTATTCTGCTCGTTAGTATTTGTGTTGATTTTCAAATAGCTGTTAGATAAAGATTTCAGAGTGGGAGAGAAATGTATCTGGCTGGAAAAAAATAAACATCAACAGCCAGTTCACCAGTCACTGTCAGCGCTCCAGTCAGCAGATAACAGATACATAGCCCCCGCTAGTTCAGAAGATGAGTGGATCAAATTGATTATCTAAAGAAGCAGGCTCCTTCTTCTTTTCTTGTGCTGATTTCAAGTTGCTGGATCAGAGGACCACTGTCAGCGATTCAAAACTCAACTGTCAATAACTTACAATTAGCCAAATCGTACTTCTGATCTACTTCTTAATGGCAGGGAGGATTATCCAGCAGTCAGTTCTCATACTTTCTCAGCAAAAAAACAGAAAAAAAGGTTTTTAAAAAATCGTTGCTGATGATTATTAGAAGAGCAGGGATAGGGAGAGCACTGATCATGCAGCCATTCTCTCAGCAGCCAAGTTCCGGAATATACAGTTTAGCAACAGGGGAGCTATACAATGTCTGAACCATTTGTAGAAATCCTGAACCAAATACCAAACCACTCCATAGCTTGATACATAAAGGTCCATTCAACACGATCAAAGGCCTTCTCTGCATCCAGGGAAACAGAAAAAACCGGATCATTAAAGGCTTTTGACAAATTCAACATCTGTAAGGCAGGCCTAGTGTTGTTAGAAGAATGTCTCTGAGCAACGAATCCTGTTTGGTGCATTCCAATAATAAAAGGGAGAGCTTTAGCCAAACGTAAAGCCAATGTTTTAGTTAAAAGTTTTCCATCTACATTAATTAAGGAAATAGGCCTGTAGTTTGAAACCAGTGTGGGATCTTTATTTGGCTTTGCCAAAACTATAGTTAATGATTCTGCCATGGTACCTGTAATACAACCTTTAATAAGTTGAAACTGATATAAATTTAACAGATATGGTAATAGGGTAATTTGAAATGATTTATAGAACTCTACTGTAAAACCATCTCCACCTGGAGCGGATCCAACTCTAAGGGACTTCAGTGCTGTTTGTAATTCATTAATTGATATTGGCTTTTCTAGATTTTCTTTTACATGTTCAGGAATCTTTGGCCCCTTAATTAATTTTAAAAATTCAATTCCATCCTTTTCTTTATCTAAATAAGGCTCAGAAGAATACAAATCTTTATAAAAATTAAAAAATTGTTTTAAAATTGGACCATTTTGAGAATAAGAATTCCCTTTTCCATCTTTAATTGCAATTATCTTAGTTTTCCTTTTTTTTGCTTTCAAATAATTTGCTAATAATCTTCCCGCCTTATTTGAATTTCCATAATACAATGCCTGTTGAGAAAATAAGTCTTTTTTAATCAATTTAGAAGAAATCTCATTATATTTCCCTTTCGCTTTCAAAAGGTCTTGTAATGTAGAGTATTTCCAATTATCAATTAATTTTGATTCTATTACCTTAATATCTTGTTCCAAACTATAAAACTGTTTTTTAATTTGCTTTTTGATATATGCCGAAAAAGAAATAATTTGACCCTCATGGTTGCCTTAAAAGCATCCCATAGCATTTCCATAGAGATATCTTCTGTATTATTAATTTGAAAGTAATCATTTATTTTTAATTGTATTTCCTCAATAAAACTTGGTTCCGTCAGCAATGTATTATCAAATCTCCATACAGGTCTACTATCCTCTTGATCAATTATTTTAATTTTAATCCACACCCCACCATGATCAGACAAATAATTGGATCTATGGAGGCTTGTGTTACTTGTTGAACTAGTGTATTGGAAACAAATATATAATCTATTCTTGAAAAAGACTTATGAACATGGGAGCAAAACGAAAATTCCTGAACATCAAAATGAAATATCTTTCAAATCCCAATTTTGTACCAAATTATCTAATCCTAATGATTTCATAATTCTACTAGGTTTTTTGTCCATTATAGGATCTATAACAGCATTAAAATCCCCAGCCACAACTAAATTAGAAGCAGCCAGTGGTAATAACAATTGTTGTAGAGTTTTAAAAAATTCAATTTGGTTCGTATTAGGTGCATATACATTGAAAAGCGCCATTGTAGTATTTCCCAGATTAATGTCCACATGTATCCACCTTCCTAAATGATCAGCCAAAATAAATTTAAAGGTAGCATTACATCTTTTATTCACCAATATTGCAACACCTGCTTTTTTCTTTACAGCTGGGGCATAAAAGCAATGCTTTATCCAATTTTCTTTTAGTTTTTGAGACTCTAATGCAGATAAATGAGTCTCTTGGATATAGCAAATATCTATATTTTGTTGTTTTAAAAACAAAAGTGTTTTCTTCCTTTTTATTGGATGGTTTAAGCCATTAACATTTAGCGAAAGTATTTTAAGCTCCATTAATATAATTATTCCTAGCACATATGAACTTCAACAAATACTTCAATGTATAATTTTCCTGTGCATAATTCATTTCCCTTAATTTACTATAAGGTACAGCCCTACCCTCCCTTGATTCCTTAAAGATTATATGCCTAAAATCCAAAAAACCCTTCCCCAATCCCTCCCATAACCCTCCCCTTCTTATAATATGATAACTTGAAGACAAAAGATCAGACCAGCACTCTTCCCCTCCCCCAAGCATCTACTTCCCAGTTTCTTCTATATTATAAAAATTGATCCATCCATATGCTTAAATCCCTTAATTTCCACTTTACATATATCCCAATTCTATTACATCAACCTCCACCTAAAATCATTCCAATAAAGAACTGTATAATTTAATATTTCATTATATTAATTATTTCAATCTAAATGTCAAAATACATTAGAATTTTCTTTACCATTCCCCTTAACAGTATTAAATTAGTTTTAAACAATGTGTATAATAATATTTAAATACATCGAATCCAATTGAAATAAAAATTCAGTTAACTCAATTATAATATATTCATTTTAAAAATTTTCTAAATTAGAAATTCCACCTTTCTGAACAAATGATATAATATCCTCCTGTAATATTAAATAAGTTACATAAACAAATTTATTCAGGAAATAAATAATACCTCATACCCTAACAAATATATTGTTAAACATCCCATTCAATTGTAAAACATATCTATCACTCTTAAATATAGCTAAAACTTGCGCTCTAACATTCAGTACAGCCGAGCTCAGCCAACCTGGCAGATGTCATCGATGGCCTCACTATCCACTATGAAAGCACAGTCTGAATGCTCCAGAGTGGTGTGGGTGGTGAGGATGGATTTATAAGATTCTATCACAACAGTGGAGACTTGGGGTGCAGGATATATGGCAAACTCCAGCTATGATTTCTTGCCATAGATCACAGAGAGGCTTTCCATCAGCAGAGATGTAAACCCAGAATCAGTGGCACCTCCAAAGCAACGGTGTAGTGACCTCAGGCATAGTTGTTTGCAGCGTCTTCTGTATCTATGATCAGTTGCTCAGGGTACAAAAGCTGTCTGTATGACCCACTCCGCACTTTAACAATCACAGCAGGTTCTAAGTCCACAACATTCCACGAGGTACATGTTTTCCTTCTTCTGTCTCACTGAAGAAGGTATTGAAGGAGTCATCTCCACTACCTAATGTCTTATCACTCGTCATGTTACCATCTGGCTGAATGCTACGCATTACCAATCTGAACACCAGCCTGGCCCACAAGGACATAGAAGCACTCACGCATTTTCACGGCCAAACAGTTCAGCAGAAAGAGAAGGGGGGCAATATAAGAGTGGTGGCGGCGGATTGGTGATTAAAACTCAGTAAGGGAGTGGAGACACTGGCGTGCGCACTTTCCACCAGGCTCTGTCAACTGCAGACGTGCTACGGGTCTCCGCCAACACAGCAATAACCAAGAGGAAGACATCTGAATGTCTAAACATAACCGCTTAACCACTCCCAGCTCCCACAGTCCACATGTGATCCCCGGAAGAGGGAAACAGCCATTTGATTCAACGCAGGCACGCACACTTCTGGACATCCCGACATTCGCGGCCGTCCCACCTTCCGAGACAAACCCTCCGCACCTCCACCAGAAACACCAGGGAGCAGGCACACCGCGATCCCCCAAGAGGTGCACCTCAACTCATGTAACTGCTCACCCTGGCTCTGTTCATCTCCTGCACCTGAAAAACACACCGGCCTTTCTCTCATTGGGATCTCCTCTCACCTGCACCAGGGAATTACCATCAGGAAAGTGCCCGGCTGTACAACACAAGGAAATCTTCTGAAGGCCACACTCGATACTCCTCCCCCCACTCCTTCCATTCTTTTGACGTCAGGTAAATGTGAATATTTATCCACTTATTTGCTTTCTCCATTCTATTGTAGAATCTTCTTTATTTTTTTTTAATTTATATATATTTATTGAATTTTTCAATATAATCAAGTATAACTTGTACAGAAAGGAAATTCAGCAAGAAAATAAATTCAGCAAGAAAACATTATAAAACATCAAACATCAATTAGAAGCTTAAATTTCAACTCAAGTCCTCAAATAAGATCCAAGTTGGATGATAGGCGAAAATATAAAGAAAATTTAAATTACAAAAATAGTTGACTAAGGTCAGTACACCCTTTCTTAAACTTAGCACTCATGTTCCATCTTTCTCCAAACACGAAGTTGAGAGAAAGGTTGTCAGTTGAGATGGCTCAAAGAAAACAAATTTATGTGAACGATAATTAATTACACATTTACATGGATGTCACAAGTAAAATGTAGCCCCTAGAGCTATAACACCAGGTTTCCTTAGTAAGAATTCACGTCTCCTTCGCTGAGTCTCCTTAGCCAAATCTGGAAACATCTGTATTTTACAACCTAAGAATTCTTTTTGTTTATTTTTAAAGAAAAGTCTCAGCAACCAGTTTTTAGCTGGTGCGAGAGCTACTGTTAAAAGTAAAGTTGCTGGAACCGCTAGTTCTTTATCAGATGTTTCCAAAATATCTATATAATAAAACCGTAGGCGGCGCATGCGCAGTCTTATCAGCGTGCTTCCATGATCCGTATGTCCGTGGCCGCCAAGACTGCAGCATGCCCCGCGCTTACTACGGCCCCACGCGCAGCTCAGTTCGGCACGGCGGTTTCCCCAGATAGGGGAAGCCGAAAAACTCAATCCCGCCTCATGGTCCTGCCGCCGCTCACGAATTCCCCCCCCCAATCCTCCTGCAACAGCCGCTACCGCTCCTGTTCAAAGCGGCCTGCTGAGGTTCGCGGCCGCTGTAACGAACCTCGCAGGCCGCTCTCCACATGGTAGCACGTTCCCTCTGACGCGGCCGCGAACCTCAGCAGGCCGCTTTGAACAGGAGCGGTTGCGGGAGGAGGGGGGGGAGTTTTAACAGGAGGAGTCGCCGAAAAAAACCTTCAGCCGCAGCAGGCCAGCACACGGGAAGGGAAGGGGGAGGGGCCGAACGGAGCAGGGCAGCTCAAGGTAAGAAGGGAATGGGGGGTGGGGGAAAATGTTTCTACTACTCAGCAGGGACCTGGAGGGGAAGGGAAAACCGCTGCTGCTTCTGCAAAGGAAAGTGGTGGTAGGGGAGAGAAGGGAATGGGGGGTGGTTGGGGGAAAATGCTGCTACTACTTCACAGGGATCTGGAGGGGAAGGGAAATATCACAGCTGCTTCTGCAAAATAAAGTGGGGGGGGGGGAGAGAAGGGAATGGGGGGTGGGGGAAAATGCTGCTACAGCTTCAGCAAGGACCTGGAGGGAAAGAGAAATACCGCTGCTGCTTCTGCAAAGGAAAGTGGGGGGGGAGAGAAGGGAATGGGGGGGTGGGTGGGGGGAAATGCTGCTACTACTTCACAGGGATCTGGAGGGGAAGGGAAATAGCACTGCTGCTTCTGCAAAGGAAAGTGGGGGGGGAGAGAAGGGAATGGGGGGTGGGTGGGGGGAAATGCTGCTACTACTTCTCAGAGATCTGGAGGGGAAGGGAAATATCACAGCTGCTTCTGCAAAATAAAATGGGGGGGAGAGAAGGGAATGGGGGGTGGGGGAAAATGCTGCTACTGCTTCAGGAAGGACCTGGAGGGAAAGAGAAATACCGCTGCTGCTTCTGCAAAGGAAAGTGGGGGGGGGGAGAGAAGGGAATGGGGGGTGGGTGGGGGGAAATGCTGCTACTACTTCACAGGGATCTGGAGGGGAAGGGAAATAGCACTGCTGCTTCTGCAAAGGAAAGTGGGGGGGGGGAGACACAGAAAGAAATACAGACAGACAAAGGAGGCTAGGGAGAGAGACAGACAGAAATAAAGACAGACAGGGGACCAGAGAGACACAGAAATAAAGACAGACAGGCAAAGGGTGCCAGGGAGAGAGAGAAAAAAATTGCAGGAGGGAGAAAGACAGAAAGAAAGGAAGAAAGAAACAGGAGCAGGGAGAGAGACATAAAGAAAGAAAGACAGACAGCCATATATTCTAGCACCCGTTAATGTAACGGGCTTAAACACTAGTTAGATATATTCATTGAGTCATGTCCCAAATTCTGTTGTTGTTGATCCTGTGTCTTATTTGGAAGGTAATAAACCTGTGTGAATGGAGGTAATGTTTCTTCAGTAAGCTCCAATATTTCCATCAAATAGCGTTTTATCATTTCTCTAGGGGCTATCATAGGCACCCTGGGAAAGTTAATCAGTCTAAGGTTGTTATTCCGGGAAAAATTTTCCATTGCCTCCATCTTCCTTCTTAAGTTAGTATTATCTTTAATTAATGTCTCAGTAATTTGTTTAGACACCTTTAATTCTTGGTAAACATTTTGTATTGAGGTCTTAGAGTCCTCAATTCCAATCTTTCAAGTTTTTAATCTCAGTTTCATGATGATTGAATTTATTTTCAAGTTGTTGTAATTGTGGGTTTATGGACTTTGCCAAATTAGCCACAAGATCCCACAGGGAGTCTAATGTTATCTCCCGGGGCTTCTCTATCTGAAATGGGTGTAAATTAAATTTACTTAGCTCACCCACTGGCAATCCAGCTCTTTGAACATCCTGTTGGGCTCCTGCTTCTCCCTTCGCTTCCTCCTCAGTCTCAGCATTCGGGCTTCCCTGTAGCAACAAGGACCCCGGCAACACAGTTCTCCCTTCGATCTCCTTAGCCTCCGAGTGGAGGTAAACTCCAACATCCGGGCGTACCTCCGCTCGCGGGGAACTGGTGGACTGAGGGCGTGGGAGAGGTGCTCTCACATCGGGGCTTAACGATGTTTCCAGCCCTATGGAGAACGGCACAGATTCGCCACCACTGCGCGTCTCCTGCAGGGAACTCCCCGATGGTTTCGGCGTTTCCTGCATTCTCCTCATCAGCTCTTCAATATTGCCGAAGACGGCCGTCCTAGAGCGCTGTGAGGCTACACCAGTGCTTCGTCCTCTCCTCTTCGGCATTTTGAAACCAGGTAATGTTCTTGCAGGCAAGTAATTCCAAAGGGAGCCAGGGAGAATGAAACTTAGACCTCCTAGCTTTCGGCCATCTTGGATCGGCTCAATCTTCTTTATTTTAATTTGAAACTATTTCACTCATTCCAAAACAGTTATTAAATCAGTTTCAGCAGCCATCTTGTATCCATTAAAGTATATGGAAAAAATTAAAATTCCTCTATATTTGCCCTCCAAATCCAAACTTTTCTCATCCAATTAAAATATATGTAAATAAAATTTAAAACACAAATTCCATCCATCCAAAGTCAATTAAACTTTAATTCATAGGTATTTCTTGAGATGACAAAAATTCTTTAAGTTTTCTTGGATCATCAAACTGATGAAATTTTTCTTTGTATGTAATTCTCATTAATGCAGGGTAATATAAACCATACTTAGCACCAATTTCTTTCAGAGGTTGTCTAAGTTGTAAAAATTGCTTTCTGATTTGGACAGTCTCTTTTGCAAAATCTTGGAGAAAAATCAACTTGGAATCCTTGTATGTGAGATTTTTAACCTCTTTTGCAGCTTGTAAAATATCCAGTACCTGTTGGAATTTTAGTAATCTGAATATTACAGTTCTTGGTTTTTCTTTGTTTTGAACTTTTCTCATTCCGATCCTATGTGCTTTTTCAATTTCAAGTGGACCTTTCATTTTTATTGGAAGAATTTTTGGTAATATATCTTCTAGGAAGGAGATCATATTTTTCCCCTCAACTCCTTCTTTTAATCCAATAATTCTTAAATTCTGACTTCTAGACCTATTTTCCAGGTCAATCAGTTTTTTATTCACATCCATTAAAATATTATGATCTTCTTTGTAATTTCGTTGTACATTTTCAATTTTTTCCAATTTGTTTTCGATCTTGTCCATTCTGTTATTTAATATATCAAATTTGCTGTTCATAAGATTCACCTCTTGTTTCACTTCCATTAGATTTATATTGACTTTCCTTAATTCTTCCATTACTTCAATAAAATCTAAGGCATCCGTAGGCAAAGGAACCTCGCTGGAAGACTGTGAGTCTTCTTTCAATCTTTTGGTCTTTCCTGTTGATTTAGAAGGAGCTTCTTGCAGCTTTTGTTTAGTTGAAGTCATTCCCAGGAATTAAAAATTGAAACAGAAGAAAATTGTTATTTTAATTCAAATGAAAAATGCTCTTAGGAAGGAGCTCAGCCGTTAGCCAGCCATCCACTCAGGCTCCAAGTTCCGGAATCCTGTTTTTATTTTTAAAAAATAATGATAAAACATTTTTTTTGCCACAAGGAAGTGGAAGTGTTTCAGACAGATTCCCTTGATGCACAGGCCCAGTCCAAAAACAGTACTGCAGCCAGGTCTGAAGTGAAGAAACATTTTATCACAGTGAACACTCTCTGCCAGGGCATTTGTTGAATGCCTTTTTAGCTGTGCTAATTTAATAATAATTCACAAGTGCATCCACATAAGTGACAGTCATTTTCCAAAACCTAGCTTTATTAAAAGCAAAGTGGATTGAACTGTAGAGCAACAAAGTTATTGGGATAAAAAAACATTAACAGTTGCATTTATTGTAGTTGTGGTACTTTTACTCAAAAAGTATTATATTAAGCTATAACTTTTTCAGCTTTTATTTAAGTAAATTTTTAAATGTAACTTCACTGTACTTTTAATTTTACTTAAGTATTAAATCATAACATTTATTTTTACTTAAATACTTTAAACAACACTGGATATAACCCATGCTAGTTAATGTTTTCCACAAGGGGCATAGCACACCATCTGTAGCCCAGAGGATAAATATTCATTAACTTCTACCTTGACTGTGTATCTCCTGAACTTCTGATTTAAGATAAGTGTTTTGTTTATCCTATAAAAACAAGGCAACAATTAGTTTGACTGCTTTAGCAACAAAGAACAAAACTCTTTTATAAATTATATGCAGTGACTGGGTGGTAAGGCGATATGCTTGGGGTTTTCCCCTTGTTTTTTCCTTCATTTCTGTGAGCATACTTTTTTTTACCTCAAAAAGATTTCTTGTATCATTATACGAAGCTTTGATCATTTATTGAGGAGTATTTTTTTTTCTGCCATATTCTCTTTAATCACTCTTTCTGACAGAGTAGCATTTCATGGTTTTCCCTAGTATTTTTTCTGACATCTCTTGTAGCTTCAACTATGCATTGCTAGTCTCTGGTCTCTGGCCCTCAGGTCCACTTGCCCAAATACCACTGAGACTAAAAATCAGTCAGAGTAGAGCCACTATGGGATGGGACAAGGGGTGATATGATACAGACATTTAAATACAGTGGTGCCTCGCATAACGGACGCCTCGCACAGTGAACGCTGCGCATAACGAACTTTTTGTCTTGCTCCCTATAACGAACTTCGTTTCACACAACGAAGTCGCCCGAGGGGCCCGGGGGGGGGGGGCGGAACTACTCTCGCCGCTTCCTAATGTGAGCCGGGAACAGCAGCACCCTCCACCTTACCTTAGATGCCGAGTTTTCCGGCTTTCTTTTTCGGCCAGCCACACACTTTCAAAGAGCAGCACATGCGCGCATGCTCTGTTGTTCAATCTTCTCCTCTGACGCAACCGGAAACCGGAAGTTGCAGGAGAAGAGAACATTGATCAACTTCAGCAGCTGCGCGTGCACAGCTTTTTGAAAGCGTGCGGCTGGGTGAAAAAGAAAGCTGGCAAACTCTGCATATAAGGTGAGGTGGAGGGAGGGAAATGTAGGGCTGCAGAACGAATTATTTTGTTTTACATGTATTCTTATGGGAAAACAGGGCTGCAGAACGAATTATTTTGTTTTACATGTATTCTTATGGGAAAACGCGTTTCACACAACGAACGTTTCACATAACAAACTTGCTCCTGGAACGGATTAAGTTCGTTGTGTGAGGCACCACTGTACTTGAAAAGTATTAGTACAGAGCCAAACCTTTTCCAGAGAAGGGAAATTAGTAAAACTAGAAGGCAAAAATTGAGATTGTGGAGTGGTATTAGAAATAATGTTAGGAAATTATTTTTCATGGAGAGGGTGGTGGATGCCTGGCATGCCCTCCCGAGGAAAGCGGTAGAGAGGAAGATGGTGACAGAATTCAAGAAAGCGTAGGATAAACACAGAGGATCTTTAATTAGAATATGATGGCAGGGAAGTGATGTCACCAATGTGGCAGGACGCTTTGGAGTGAAGCTCCGATAGAGCTGGTATAATTTTTGTTAATAAAACCTCCCTGTGCTACATTTACCTCCCAAATTTTACCACCCGCAAGCGCTGGATCAAGCATGACCATATGTTGAAAGCTGGAAACTTACAAATATTTGGGGACCAAAGTTGGCTTGCCTCCAGAAAATACAGCGAGCCCATTGCATGCAGGCAAGATGGTGGTAGCTGGCACTGCTAGCCCTATACAGCCTGCTAGGGTGCTGGCGGTATTGGCTGCAGAAGGCCTGATGGAGCTGATGCTCGCTATTAAACATGAACTTCAGTTGTTTTGGACTGATATCACACAGACGGTGCAGGACTTAAAATCGGAGCTAGTGGACATGTACACGCGCCAAGCAGAGATGGCAGAGTGGCTGGTTGTGGACACTGAAGATGTGATTGATGCCCAGCAACAACTGGATACTTTATCTAAAAGGGATGATGCTCTCTGGGACAAGATTGAGGATCTTCAAAATAGATCCCACCGCTGTAACTTGCAGCTGCACGGGGTCCCTGAGGTGGAGGCCTACAGTGATAACCCTCAGGTGGCCAGGGACATTTGTATGGACTTGATTCACAAGGAATTGGTATTGGATTACCTTCTTCATCTGTCTGACTCTGGACTCAAATCTACATCTATTAGAGTCCATCTCAGTGCTATTACAGCTTTTCACATTCCAGTCGAGGGAAAACCTCTTACTGCTTTGGTCCTTTGGTCCTCTTACTGCTTTGCTTAATCCTTTGGTCTCCAGGTTCATGAAAGGACTTTTCAGTGTGAAACCCCCTCTCAAACCTCCTCCAATTGTTTGGGATCTTAATGTGGTTCTTTCCAGATTAATGAAGCCTCCATTTGAACAAATGGCCAAGGTTCATCTCAAGTTTCTCACCTGGAAAGTTGTCTTTCAATAAGAGTCAGAAGAGTCAGTGAAATACAAGCGTTGGTGGCAGACCCACCCTTCACAGTTTTTCACCATGATAAAGTAGTTCTGCACACCCATCCAAAGTTTCTTCTGAAAGTTGTGACAGAGTTTCATCTCAATCAGTCGATTGTTCTTCCAGTTTTTTCCCCTAAGCCTCATTCTCATGCAGGAGAAACGGCATTGAACACTCTGGACTGTAAACATGCTTTGGCCTATTACATTGACAGGACAAAGTCACACCGTACTTCTCCTCAACTCTTCGTCTCATTTGATCCTAACAAGTTGGGGCATCCTATTTCTAAGAGGAAAAATACCTTCACTCCCTATATGTACGTATCTTAAGTTTGCCTGTCAGCTCAGGATACCTAAGAACTGTTCCACTAAGTTTAAAAGAAACAAAAATAGTTTCCATAACTAAAATTCTATTTAAATTATTTTTCTTAAACTAACTATTGTAGTAGACTGAGTTTTCTTCACTTCAATTCTTCCATTTTCTTAGGCAGACATTAAAACACACATAACAATTTTCCTTAAATCTGTTAGTCATACACACGATTTTTATTAAAGTTTCATTTATATACCTCACTTTCTATCTCACTTACTCTCATTTACACACAGAAGAAAATCAGAACCGGTTTCCCTTCTTCAAAGCCAACTCAGTCTGTTTAATTATCTCAAGCCAGTTGATGTCCCTGCAAACTTGTGCAGCCAATCAGAAACATTCTTACATCAGCATAGATTCTCAGCACATTCTAATTACAGTTTAGAATCTACTTTAACACTTAAAGTATTCAGCTTTAAAACAAAATCACTGAATTCAACCAAAAACATTTCCATAAACAATGTTCTGTGAAAACATTTCAACAACAAAGCTACAGGAACTATATACCACTTCCTATCAGCATGTGTCATCTTGAAGAAACAGTAACATTCCAATCAATATATTTACTCAAATAGCACTGTGTTAGGAAACTACCAACAGCACCTCTGCTGAATGCGGGTTCAATATTCTACAGCACAACATTAGCATAAATATTCCGGAGTATTTGATACAACACATGCCATGTGTCTCCGGAGCCATTCCTGACACTCCCATAGCAACAAGCAATGCCACAGCAAACCGACAATCCTGCTGTGGCCAAGACTAAACACGACCTACTACGGGCCATCACCTGCACCTGGCACAGCCTATCAAACCGGACCGGAAAACGGACCAGGTATTTAATTTATATTATAACCTTGGTTATACTAAGATGTCTCTTACTGATTTATTGGAGCTCTTTAAGGAATATGGAGCTTATGCTGGGTTCCAACTCAATTTGGACAAATCTGAGGCACTTCCTTCTTCGGAGGCGGTGAGAGGATTTTGGGGCAGGGAGTTTCCTCTTAAATGGGCAGCGGGGACTTTTAAATATTTGGGCATTCAATTAGCAATGGATACTCGGCGGTTATATGAGCTTAATGCCTCTCTAGTGCACCAGTGGACCACCACAGTGCTTGCGGGATGGCAAATGTTACCGATTTCATTGAAGGGGCGCATTAGTTTGCTTCGTATGATGGTGATACCTAAATGGATGTATGTCTTGCAGACTCTCCCCCTGACTGACGGCAAGAGATATCAAGGTCTTGGAGCAGACCTTTATGGGATTTTGCTGGGCGGGTAAGAAGGCAAAAGTAAAGCTTACTACCTTGAGGGAGGATGGCGGTTGGGGGGATTGGGCTTGCCCAATATTCAGTTGTATAACTATGCTTGCCTCTTGTGCCATATAGGTGATTGGATACTGTCCTTAGAGAGGGCATATTTTGCTCCTCATCATTTCTAGTCTTTGTTACATTTGGGCCCTGGGAGCACACCTAGGTGCTTGTAGGATAATGTTCTTTTGCAGCCATTGCAGGGTGTTTGGGCTCGGTTAGTACGGTTGTTGGGTGGTGATTCTAAGGTTTCGG
Source organism: Geotrypetes seraphini (assembly GCF_902459505.1). Taxonomy (NCBI): domain Eukaryota; kingdom Metazoa; phylum Chordata; class Amphibia; order Gymnophiona; family Dermophiidae; genus Geotrypetes; species Geotrypetes seraphini. The sequence continues at coordinate 354,925,215 of NC_047084.1, forward strand.
ATCTGCTACCATTGTGCGGAAATGTTTCCTTTCCGCCGGGTATGGAGAATAAGGTCTTTGGGGATTAGGAGAGGTTGAAACATGCTCTTAGGGAAGGGGGAGAGCTCTTGCCTTTTGATGTTCTTCAGGGTCAAGTGGGTGGTCGATGGGGTAATAGATTTGCTTATTGCCACACAGAGGCTTAAGGTAGATATTAATATAACCCCGTGGAGTTAAAGTTAAAAAAAAAAACTTCCTGTCTGGGCTGAGGGAGAACGGGTCAAGGCTGCAGAAAAGTGGAGTCATGTTGGGAACCAAATCAGGGATGCAGGAGTTGAGGCTGTGTTGAGCCACAGCTGGAGTGAGGCAGGAGAAGTGCCAGGTCGCCAAGGCAGAGGAGTGAGTCCTGGTCAGAGTGCCATGGTGAGCCCTGGTAATGCTCACCTCGGTACTGGGAGACTCCAACTGGCTTTGTGGCTGCCATGCATGCCCGATGACATCACACATGAATGGCAGTGATATCATCAGGCCGTGCATGTGCGGTGAGGCCAGGAGCCGGCCTAGTCTTGTCGGGGCCAAAGTAGAGGGTTTGTTTTTTTTTTGCTGGGGAGCCAGGAGTTATTACAAGGAGATACCAGCAAGAGTGGAGAGGCTCTGGAGAGCTCCCTAAAGATTGTGAGCCCTGGATTTTTGTGACCTGTGAAGTTTAAAGGGCACATGGGCACCAAACATATGCGGTCAGTGTGGCTGGCTGCCGGCTTATGGGCAGAGCCATACAGCAGAAGGTGGCACAAGTGGACATCATTGGGAGCTAGAGAGGAAGGGAGAAAAAAAAGGAGAAACAGGCGAAAGGTCTTATAAAGGTAGGGAAAAAAGTTCTTTGTGGGTTGGTTTTGGGTTATTTTTTTTGGTCAGGACTGGAGTGGAGTTAGGTCAGGGATGTCTGCACGCACTTAGCGCACGCTATATTGTCATGCATGCTAGACGCTAATGCCAGTATTGAGCTGGCGTTAGTTCTAGCCATGTAGCGTGGGTTTAGCATGCAATTTTGCGTTCGCTAAAAACGCTATCACAGCTTAGTAAAAGGAGCCCTAAATTCAGCCCTGCTCGGTTCTAAACACCTTTATCTAGTAACTCGAGGAGCACCCATATATATATTGGAGAAAAAAGGAACCTCAGTTAAAGGGGCTTCATGGGTCCTAAAAAAAACTCCAATAGGTGCTACAACTCCAAACTATACACACTCTGTTATATCACAGTACAATAGTTAGTGTTTCAATAAGGGTCGAAGCATAGCTGACTGAAATAATTATCAAAAATGTGCTGCCAATACAAGCATAACTGAGCATCAGCACTGCAAATTTCAAAGATAGGAAGGGTACTTAGCTTCGCACAGAGGTTCCAGCGTTACTGCTGCTTGTTATCTCTTCCAAATCTGTGTTGCTGCTCCCCTTCCCAGTTTGGAAGAATTTGTCCCCGTGTCATTCTCTAACATAGCCAAACCTGATTTAATGAGACGGATTCAGCATGGGTTCAGCCGAGGGAGATCTTGCCTCACCAATTTGCTTGACTTCTTAGAAGGTGTGAATAAACATGTGGATAAAGGTGAGCCGGTTGATATAGTGTACCTAGATTTTCAGAAAGCTTTTGATTTATAATTTTTATTCATTTTTACAACTTACATCAAGTGTATCAAGAAATAACATTTGAATTGAAAAGCATCACTTGTTTTGCTATTCTTATCATCTAAAATTCATGAAATTTAACCTCCCTTCCCATCCCTATCACATCAAAAATATTCATTTATATTATATTATACAATATACATTTTAGTAAAATATCAAAATATATATTAAAAAAAAACCCCACCCATCCCCATCCCCTCATTTCAATTATCTTATTAAGGAAAAATGTTTACTACTCATTACAAAAGTCTGTCAATGGTCCCCAAACATCTCAAAATTTACCAAAATATCCTCTCTGCGTGGCTAATGTTCTTTCCATTTTATAAAGATGACATACAGAACTCCACCAAAAACTGTAATTTAATCTACTCTGATTTTTCCAATTGAATGTAATCTGTTGAATGGCAACTCCAATCATAATAAGTAAAAGCTTATTGTTTTTTGAAGAAATCTGACTTTTCGCTCTCATTGACATGCCAAATAAAATAGTATCATATGTCAAGGCCACTGGATTTTCTAACAACCTATTTATTTGGCCCCATATCGATTTCCAAAACGTCAATATAAATGGACAATAGAATAAAAGATATCTAAAGTCCCAGCCTCAAGATGACAGTGCCAACATCTATTTGACTTTGAGCTATCTAATTTTTGTAAACGAACAGGGGTCCAAAAAGCTCTATGTAACAGAAAAAAACAAGTTTGTCTCATAGATGCAGACACTGTACATCTCATCCTCCAAGACCAAATTCGTGACCATTGAGACACAGTAATGTGATGCTTGATCTCAAGTCAAGTTTCAAGTTTCAAGGAAGTCCACCTGAAAGCATAAGAATTCCAAGCTATATTGATTAGTGAGATTTTTCCATTCAGGGAACCCCTCCTGAATGGCCTGCTTCAGTTGCAACCATCTAAAACTTTGTGATTTACTAAGACCAAATTTATGTTGCAACTGTGAAAACTCAAGCAGCTTACCATTAGATAAAACATTTAATGTACGTATACCTGCCATCATCCAATGCTTCCAAATGATCTTAAAACCGCCAATTTGAATCTTGGAGTTTAGCCAAATAGTTTGATTTGTTGATTTATGTATTGGAATAGGTGTTAGATTATTTACATATCTTAAGGTTTTCCATGTATCAACTAATATTTTGTTTTCTTTATATATCCTAGGCATCTTGATACTAAGAACATGGCAAAGTCGCAGAGGAAACATAAGTCGCCATTCCAACCATATCCAATCCAGGATATTTTCAATGGGCTCTGGGAGGACCCAGTACATACCTTGGCACATAATATAGGCTTGATGATACCTATAAAAATTGGGAAAATTTACCCCTCCCTCCGTAATTGGTTTTTGTAAAGACACTAAAGCAATTCTAGCAATTTTACCCAACCAAATAAATTTTGTTAGAATACTATTTAATTTTTTGTAAAAAGACCCCTGGAAAAAAACTGGTATCATACCCATTCGGTAAGAAATCACAGGCAAGATCATCATTTTAACAGTTTGTACTCTCCCCCACCAAGATAAATGTAAAGGATTCCATTGCTCACACATTTCTGTTACCTTCTGTAATAAAGATTTTTCATTTACCTTCATTGTTTCTTCCAGTGTATTTTTTATCCAAATGCCTAAATACTTTATTCCATCCTCTTTCCAAAGAAAGGAAAATGAGTCAAACAAACATATTGTAAAATGTACATTAAGAGGAAGAATTTCTGATTTACTCCAATTAATCTTGTATCCTGAAAATTTTCCAAATTTTTCTATTAATTCAAGTAGGCATAGAATGGTTATTTCAGGATTTCTCAAATGAAGCAATATATCATCTGCATAAGCAGAGACCTTGTATTCCCGTTCTGAACAGGGAATACCCTGTATCTCCTTCGCTTGCTGAATAGCTAATAACAAGGGTTCTAATACTATATCAAAAAGCAAAGGAGACAAAGGACATCCTTGCCTAACCCCCCTCTGCAGAATGAAACATTCTGAAAAGTTATTTTTAATAAACAATCTAGCAGCAGGGGAGCTATACAACGTTTGAATCATTTGTATAAATCCTGAACCTATACCAAACCATTCCATTGCTTGGTACATGAAGGTCCATTCTACTCGATCAAAGGCCTTTTCTGCATCCAAGGATACTGAAAAAGCTGGATCTTTCATGGCTTTTTTAAAATATAACATATGAAAAGCCAATCTAGTATTGTTAGAGGAATGTCTCTGAGCAACAAACCCTGTTTAGTGCATACCGATATTAAAAGGGAGAGCCTTAGCCAAGCGTAAAGCCAATGTCTTAGCTAAAAGTTTACCATCTACATTTATTAAAGAAATAGGCCTGTAATTTGAAACCAAAGTGGGATCTTTATTTGGCTTTGGCAAAACTATGGTTAAAGACTCTGCCATAGTGCCTGTAATACAACCCTTATTTAGTTGAGTCTGATATAAATTTAACAGATAAGGCAATAGGGTATTTTGAAACGATTTATAAAACTCTACCGTAAAACCATCACCACCTGGAGTGGATCCAACTCTAAGGGACTTCAAAGCTGTTTGCAATTCTTTTAGTGATATAGGCTTTTCTAAACTTCTTTTTATATGTTCAGGAATTTTAGGTCCCTCTAATAATTTTAAAAACTCTAATCCATCTTTTCCTTAGTCTAAATAAGGCTCAGAAGAATAAAGTGCTTTATAATATTTTAAAAATTGTTTTAAAATATGTTCAACTTGAACATAAGTATCACCTTTCTCATCCTTAATGGCAATTATTTTTGTCTTCCTTTTTTTTGCTTTAAGATAATTTGCTAATAATCTTCCCGCCTTATTTGAGTTTCCATAATACAAAGCTTGTTGAGAAAATAAATCTTTCCTTACCAATTTAGAAGAATTCTCATTATATTTACACTTAGCTTTTAAAAGAGCCTGTAACGTAGAATATTCCCATGTATCAATCAATTTTGACTCCAAAAGTTTAATTTCTTGCTCCAGATTGGAAAATTGTCTTTTGACCTGTTTCTTAAGATATGCCGAAAAAGAGATAATAATAATAATAACTTTATTTTTGTATACCGCAGTACCAGAATAGTTCAAAGTGGTTTACATGGCAAGAGACTGTACATCGACAGTGAAGTTACAAATAAGTCAATCAATATAGTTTAGCAAGTCGGGAGCAGGCAAGAAGGAGATAGTGAAGTTACAAACAAATCAATCAGCGTAGCTTAGGAAGTCGGGTGCAGGTAGGTAGGAGGTGCAAGTAGGTAGGAGGTGCAGGTAGGTAGGAGGTACAAGGCGTAGTTAAAGGTAGAGTTACAAGGTGGGGCGGGAGTCAGAGATATTTGTCAAAGAGATAAGTTTTGATTGATTTCCTGAAAGTTTGGTAGGAGGGAGAATTAGAAATGAGAGTGGATAGACATTTGTTCCATTTGCCTGCCTGGAACGCCAGGGATCTGTCAAGGAATCTCTTGTAAATGCAGCACTTTAGGGACGGGAAGGCAAACAAGTGGGTGACCTCTCATGGTTGCCTTAAAAGCATCCCATAAGGTTTCCATAGAGATTTCTTCTGTTTTATTAAATTGGAAATAATCATTTATTTTTAATTGAAAGTCTTCACAAAATGTTGGATCCACAAGCAATGTATTATCAAATCTCCATATAAGTCTACTATTATCTTGATCAACAATTTTGAGTTCAATCCACACCCCTCCATGATCAGACAGAATAATTGGATCTATGGAGGCTTGTGTTACCTGTTGTACCAATTGATTTGAAATGAAATGTAATTTATTCTTGAAAAGGATTTATGAACATGGAAGCAAAAAGAAAATTCCCGACCATCAAAATGAAGTAGTCGCCAAATATCTTTCAAATCACAAGACTGTGCGAAATTATCTAATCCTAATGATTTCATGATTTTACTAGGATTTTTATCCATCAAAGGAACCATAACAGAATTAAAAACCCCAGCCAACACTAAATTAGAGGCATCCAGTGGAAGTATCATTTGTTATAGTCTTGAAAAATTCATTTTGGTTCGAATTAGGGGCATATACATTGAAAAGCACCACTGTAGTATTCCCCATGCTCATTTCCACATGTAACCATCTTCCTAAGGGGTCTGAAGCCTTCGATTTAAACAAAGCATTACATTTCCTATTCACTAAAATAGCAACACCAGCCTTTTTACCAACAGCAGGGGGAAAAAAACAATGCTTGACCCAGCCACCTTCCAGTTTTTTAGATTCTATATCTGACAGATGTGTCTCTTGGATATAGCAGATATCCGCATTTTGCTGTTTTAAAAACAATAATGTCTTTTTTCTTTTTATCGGATGGTTGAGACCATTAACATTTAAAGAAAATATCTTAAAATCCATTATAGGATTTATAATTGAAACTAAAACTCATCATCCCATAAATCAACTTGTAATTAGTGTTTAATAATAAATAATCATTTTCCCCACAGTTAAGATCCAACAATAATCCCATTCCCCCCAAACCCACCCTTACATACCCTCCTCCCATCCCATCCCATCCCACCCCAATTAATAATGAAAACTTGGAAACAGAAATTTGAGATCAGGTACAGAAAAAACTCCTTACAAGCTATTATATTTAATTAGCTACTATAATAAGCTACCTAATTTTAAATATGATTCATAAATAATATATAAGAATTCAAATTTTTAAACATCTCCTTAAAAATAACAATTCATAATAGTGAACTCATCAATGAAATAAATAAATAGTCCCTAACATCTAAAAAAATATACTTATATATAATTTGAAAGACTGCACTTTCCCTTATGAGCAATTGCTAAATTATAACTATTTTCTTTAACTTTATTAATTATAATCATTTTAAAATTGATATAAATCCTAGATGTTATTATTATTCTTAAAGTTTGAAGATTCATAAATACCTCTTCCCATTAAATGAATTCCCACCCATTTATTATTTTACATTAAAACATTTAACTTAAAAAGATTATAAAATCAAGTCTAACCCTTCTACAAATTAATAATGTCCATTCGAGGCCCACTTTAATTTTTGTTTATAATTAATTAATTAATCTATCTCTCAATCATTTCAGTATATCAAAATTATAAAAAGAAAATGGTAAACACATATATTTAAGGATGTGCATGAAGAATACCAAAGTATATTTCATAAAATATACTTTTATCAAATCTGACCACTATTCCAGGGATCTAACCCTGGCCCATGCAAGTGAAGGCCCCCACTCTCTATAAGTGAAAAATCTAATGTGAAATCCAAAGTTAATGTAGTATAATATCTCTGTCTGTGAATTTACAACGTATTATCAACCGGAGCCATACCAGAACTATTGGCTAAAATTATCCCAGGCCTAGTAATTTCCATATCACACGTAAAATATAGTTACTCAGTACTGTAGTGATCTCCATTTCACAGTACAGAGCAATCCAAGCTTCGGGGATTCCACCTCACATTTTTCTCCTTTAGTGTTTCAAAACAAAACTTATCCGTTCACCAAAGAAGTTTCTTCTTTCTCAGGACAGACGTAAGGCTGAAATCATCTGGACACACGTCCGATCTTTCTGCCATTGAGCAAATCCGGAAGTGCAAATCACTAATCAGCTTCCTCGAAGGTTCGAAGCCAATCCAAATCTATGCGGAAGAAAAACAATTCTCCCATTTAAAGTCCAAAGAGCGCGGCACATATGATTGTCACATAACACGATGAAATCGCCATGACATTCTATACTTTAAGAACATAAGAACATAAGTAATGCCTCTGCTGGGTCAGACCAGAGGTCCATCATGCCCAGCAGTCCACTCACGCAGCGGCCCATCAGGTCCAGGACCTGTATAGTAATCCTCTATCTATACCCTTCTATCCCCTTTTCCTTCAGGAAATCATCCAATCCCTTCTTGAACCCCAAAACCGTACTCTGTCCTATCATGCCCTCTGGAAGCGCATTCCAGGTGTCCACCACCCTCTGGGTGAAGAAGAACTTCCTAGCATTGGTTTTGAATCTGTCCCCTTTTAATTTTTCCGAATGCTCTCTCATTCTTGTTGTCTTAGAAAGTTTGACGAATCTGTCCCTCTCCACTTTCTCTATGCCCTTCATGATCTTGTAAGTTGTTTCTACAGAAGACCAAATCAAAATATTAGATTGAAATAAGAAGTGTGTTGTTCTTGCATCACAAAGTTCTTTTATAAACTTGCTCACGCCAGGATTCTAATATTCTCAAATATTAACTGAAGCTGCATATTTGAAATTAAATATTCTCAACGTTGCTTCCATATTTCTATCACAACAAATAAGTCATCATAAAAAAATATAAGTAATATTTTAAAATGTAATAAAGAAATTCTAAATTTAAAATGAATAAAATGCAAAGGTAGAATGAATGTCCTTAATTAGGAAGACATAGGCTGTTCATTCTGATCTATAAATTTTTGTAACTTTCTTGGATCTGCAAAATTCAATGTTTTGATTGCATAGGTGACCCGCATTACTGCCGGGTACATTATGCCAAATTTAGCTCCCAAAGACCTGAGCTGTGGACGTAAATCAAGTAACTGTTTCCTTTTAAAAGCTGTAGCCTTAGCAAAATCAGGTACTAAATGTATCTTCGAGTCCTGACAGTTAAGATTTCTGTTTTCTTTTGCTAATTGACATATTTCTATAACTTGCTGATGTCTTAGCAATTTGAAAATGAATGTCCTTGGTCCTCTCTGTTTATTTGTCCTTTGCGCCGGGATCCTGTGCGCTCTTTCAAACTCGAGTGGGAATTTTGTTTTTAGTGGCAATATTTTTGGCAAGAATTTTTCCATAAAAGATATTGGGTCATTCTTTTCCACCCCTCCCGGGAGCCCAATAATTCTCAAATTATTCCTTCTGTTTTACATTGCAGCAATTCTGTCTCCACTCCATCTGCCCGCTTCTCCAAATGATTCAGTTTTATGTCAACCCCATCCATTCTCTTCGTGAGGCAGGCAACTTCATCTATGACCACCTGTATCTTTTTAGCGTTTTCCGTCACTATTGCTTTGATTTTCCGGAGCTCAGTAATAATATCATTACTGCCATTTTCTTCTGTTGGTAGTGGAACTTTCATTGGAGTTGCAGGCTCCGGTTTTGATCTTTTAATACTGCCAGATCCAGTTCCTATTCCAGCCAAATCATTTTTATTATGCTTGCCCGATGCCATCTGGAGTAGAAATTATCACCTTTAAACTTTTGAAAATTAAATTTTGTAGCTTATAATATTCAAAAAATAGCTTGTCAGAAAGCTTTTGACAAAGTTCCTCACGAGAGGCTCCTGAGAATATTAAAGTGTCATGGGATAGGTGCCAAGTGTTGTGGATTAGGAGTTGGTTATCAGATAGAAAACAGAGGGTAGGGTTAAATGATCATTTTTCTCAATGGAGGAGAGTAAACAGTGGAGTGCCACAGGGGTCTGTACTGGGACTGGTGCTATTTAACTTATTTATAAATGATCTGGAAATTGGAATGATGAGTGAGGTGATTAAATTGCAGATGACACTAAACTTCAAAGTTATTAAAACGCATATGGATTGTGAAAAATTGCAGGCATACCTTAGGAAATTGGAAGACTGGGTGTCCAAATGGCAGATGAAATTTAATGTGGACAAATGCAAAGTGATGCACTTTGGGAAGAATAACCTGAATCACAGTAACTGGATGCTAGGGTCCACCTTGGGGATTAGCGCTCAGGGAAAGGATCTGGCTATCATCGTAGACAATATTATCAAACCTTCCGCTCAATGTGCGGTGGTGGCAAAAAAGCAAACAGGATACTTGGAATTATAAAAAAAAGGGATGGTTAACAGACTAAGAATGTTATAATGCCCTGTTTCGCTCCTTGGTAAGACCTCATCTGGAGTACTGCATTCAATTTTGGTCTCCTTATCTCAAGAAAGATATAGTGGTGCTAGAAAAGGTTCAAAGAAGAGCGACCAAGATGGTAAAGGGGATGGAACTCCTCTTGTATGAGGAAAGACTACAACGGTTAGGGCTCTTCAGATTGGAAAAGAGATGGCTGAGGGGAGATATAATTGAAGTCTACAAAATCCTGAATGGAGTAGGATAGGTACAAGTGGATCAATTTTTCACTCCATTAAAAATTACAGACTGGGGGACACTCGTTGAAGTTACAGGGAAATACTTTTTAAACCAATAAGAGGAAATTATTTTTCACTCAGAGAATAGTTAAGCTCTGGAATGCGTTGCCAGAGGATGTGGTAAGAGCGGATAGCATAGCTGGTTTTAAGAAAAGTTTGGACAAGTTTCTGGAGGAAAAGTCCATAGTTTATTATTGAGAAAGACATGGGGGAAGCCACTGCTTGCCCCATATAATAATAATTTATTCTTGTATACCGCCATACAAGAATTTATTCTTGTATACTGCCATACAAGTTCTAGGCGGTTCACATCTGTTAATTAAGATCCGCGATGACACACGGATTTACAAAATTTTGACAAAGTTACAAGCAACGAAGAAGGGAGCGTGGGGACACTTTAACAGAGTTTTATCAAAAGTACAAGCAGCAACGAAGGTAGGGATGGAAGGTAAGAGAAAACGAGAGAGGAGACCAAGTATAGGGGGGGGAGGAAGGGGGAGAGCAGTAGGAGCGGTGTGAGAGTGGGAAAGGGGTAGTTGCAGGTGGAAAGGGGTTATAGGACCTGTTCGCGGAAAAGGTGCGTTTTGAGTAGCATGGAATATTGCTACACCTTGGGATTTGGCAAGGTACTAATGATCTGGATTGGCCCGTGAGAACGGGCTACTGGGCTTGATGGACAATTGGTATGACCCAGTAAGGCTATTCTTAAGTTCTTAAAATCCATGTTTCACCATTTTCCCCCTCAGTCACCAGAAGCAGCAGTGACACATATGTTGCCTGCGATCAGGCAGTACTGTTATGTTAATGCTGCCTCCTCACCCTACTCCCTGGTGACTGAGAGACAAGGAAGGCTGCTCTAGAGGTCTGCACGGGAACGGGGATCGCGGGGATCCCGCGGGTCCCGCGGGGATCCCGCGGGTTCCCCCCCTGGCCCACGGGACTCCCACGGGGACGCCCCCTGGCCCACGGGACTCCCACGGGGATGCCCCCCTGACCCACGGGACTCCCACGGGGACGCCCCCTTGCCCACGGGACTCCCACGGGGATGAAAACAACCTACCTAAATTCTGGCGATGCAAGTCTGGCGTCGCGTCGGGAAATAGCCATGTTGAGCAGTGAGCTCAGCACGTACACAGATGAAAGCCTTGCTTGCTGATTGGTCCGGCGGCCCCGTCCCACCGTGCCGCTGGACCAATCAGCAAGCAAGGCTTTCATCTGTGTACGTGCTGAGCTCACTGCTCAGCATGGCTATTTCCCGACGCGGGCATTAGGCTGTTTTTTGTCATTTCGGGTGGGGGATGGTAGCGGCAGCAGCAGCCTGAAAAAGAAATCATCCTGGCCGGGTTCGGTGTCATGCTCCGGAGCTTCTACAGCCTTCCTATCTCCCTCTCCCTTCTACCTGCGGCTCTCTTCGGCAACTTAGCAGCAACGATCGACACAAGCTTCTGGCGTCGGGGCCTACCCTCTGCGAGTCCCGCTTGTTTCAACTTCCTTTTTCCACAAAGGTGGGACTCGTAGAGGGAAGGCCTCGATGTCGGCAGCTTGTCTTGATCACCGCTGCTGACGAGTTGCTTAAGAGAGCCGCGGAGCAGGGGGGTGTTGCCAGGTGCAGGTAGAAGGGAGAGGGCCAGATGCAGGACTCGTGGGTGAGGGAGGAGAAGAGAGAGGGGAGGGAAACAAAAGGAAATATTTCATACTGGGCTGGGCAGGAGTGGAGAGAGGGTGGAAAGATTCTGGCTACAGGGTGCATTAACAAAGGAAAAAGGGGGAAAGCTGAAAATGGAGATAGTGACACAAAGAAGAGAAAGGGTAAGCAGGACCTTCTGAATAAGGATAGAGATACAGAGGGGACATGAAGAGGAGGTGAAATAGAGACATAGAAGTAATGCTGAAAAAGTGTGTGTGGGGGGGGGAGATAAAGACATTGAAAGGGCAAATGGTGAATATGGGGTAAAGACAAGGACAGAGACAAATGAAGATTCTGAAAAAGTGGTGAGATAGGGATATAGGTGAGATGGACACAAAGAAGGGTGATGCTGGAAAATAGGTGGAATGGTAATTCTGACAGACACAGAAGGGAAATGCTGGATCAAGGAGAGATGGGGCTCAGACTGGATGGAATGAGGAGAAATGCCTTGTTGGCCCGGAACTTCCTCTCCTACGTCAGAATTGACGTCAGGGAGCGGAATGCTGGTCAGCGCGACGCTTCTGCAGGGAAAGCTTGGGACAGCGGTGGCTTGGGGACTATTCCCCGATGGCGGTGGCAGCAAACCGAGTGGCTTGGGGGAGGGCACGGAGAAAGAAAGAAAGGGGGCAGACAGAGAGACAGAAAGAAGGGGGAACAGGGAGACAGAAAGAAAAAGTTGGGGGAGAGAATGAGGTCTGGAGGAGAGGAAACATACAGGAGGCTGAAAGAAAGGAAGAAAGATTGGATGCACAGTCAGAAGAAGAAAGTGCAACCAGAGACTCATGAAATCACCAAACAGCAAAGGTAGGAAAAATGATTTTATTTTCAATTTAGTGATCAAAATGTGTCTGTTTTGAGAATTTATATCTGCTGTCTATATTTTGCACTATGGCTCCCTTTTACTAAACCGCAATATTGTTTTTTAGCGCAGGGAGCCTATGAGCATTGAGAGCAGCGCGAGGCATTCAGCGTAACTCCCTGTGCTAAAACCTACTATTGTGGTTTAGTAAAAAGGGAGGGGGTGTATTTGTCTATTTTTGTATTTTGTTACCGAGGTGACATTGCATAGAGTCATCTGCCTTGGGAAATGTATATGGCAGATATCTTTGTTTTGTGTTCAAAAGAAAAGGAAATGCATTTCTGGTTTTATTTCTACAGTGTTGAAGTACTTGTTGGCCCTTGCTGTGACTGGTGGGGATCCCCAAGCACCGCCAGCAGAGGACCTCCTCTAGAGATGGTCAGAACTCCCCTCCACCAAGCGCAGCAGTCGCTGGCAGCATCCATGAGCCACTGAGGTGCCAGCATCTGTGACTCAGGGACGCTACTGCTGCCTGCCAAGCTTGGCAAAAGGGACCCCAGGCCAACTGCAAAGGAAGTCCTCAGCTGACAGTTTGTGGGTTCTCGTCAGCTGAGTATTTATATTTTATATTTACATTAGAGGTTCTGGTAGAAACCCATTTACAAAGTATGTATTCTTCCCAATTAATATTTCCAAATTAATAGTCTCTTTGCTTATTTGTAAATGGGTCTCTACCAGAGCCTTTAATTCAGTAGCATAATTAAATAAAATAACTATTTCTGAAGTTTATAGGGAAGGATGGTGACGGAGGGGATTCCTCGCGGGGACGGGTGGGGACGGAGGGGATTCCTCGCGGGGACGGGTGGGGACGGAGGGGATTCCTCGCGGGGACGGGTGGGGACGGAGGGATTCCTCACGGGGACGGGTGGGGACGGAGGGATTCCTCACGGGGACGGGTGGGGATGGGTGGGATTTTGGCGGGGACGGGTGGGGACGGGTGGGATTTCTGTCCCCGCGCAACTCTCTAGGCTGCTCAAGGCAAACCGGGCTGGCAAAAGAAAATTACTTTGAGAAACCCAGCATGTTGCCTCTGTTTTTTCTGCTGCTCCTTCTGCAGTCAGTTTCTCAGTGCCTCTTCTTCTTCACTCCATTTTTTTCTTTTTAAAAAAAATATATTTATTCATTTTAAAAGCCAACATCAAGTGCAACATATTATCAAGCAATGTACAAATAGGCAGCACTTAATTCCATCAAATGATATAATGAAATAACCCACCCTTTCATATAGCATAAAGACAATCAAGAATAATACAAATGATCAAGACCAATAAATTAGAATCAAATAATAAATTAAAGGCATATCCTCCCTCCCCCTCCTCCTGGACGTGTATAATCAAAGGGCTAAAACCAATAATCAATCTTTACAAAATTTTGTCAATGGGTCCCAAACCTCCTTGAATTTCTTATAATGTCCCAATTGTATTGCTCTCATATGTTCAAATTTATGTTTGGCACAAGGATTCCCACCCCAAACTATAGTTTAATCTGTCCCAATTTTTCAAAATAAGCTGTATGGCAATTCTCGTCATGATAAAAAGTAATCTATTATTACATGAAGTTATTGGACTCTTGGCCCTCATTAACGTGCCGAATAGCACAGTATCATATGTCAATGCCACTGGAGTTTCCAGTATTCTATTGATTAGACTTCAAATGGATTGCCAAAATTTAAGTATCAAGGGACAAAAGAAGAGCAGGTTTCCAGTGTCCCTATATCAAGATGACAGTGTCAGGATCTATTTGACTTAGAACTATCTACTTTTTGTAATCTAACAGGGGTCCAAAAACTTCTATGGGCTCCTTTTACAAAGCTGCGATAGCGTTTTTAAGGTTTGCTAAACCCGCGCTACGTGGCTAGAGCTAACGCCAGTTCAATACTGGCGTTAGTGTCTAAAGCACGTGGCAATTTAGTGCGTGCTAAAACCGCTAGCGCAGCTTAGTAAAAGGAGCCCAATGCAACAAAAAAAACCAAGTTTGTCTCATAGATGCTGACGCTGTACTTCTCATCCTCCAAGTCCAAATTCGTGGCCATTGAGATGCAGAAATCTGCTGCTTTATCTCAATGCTCCAAATGTCTCTAAGACTAGTTTTTGGTTTCTTATTCATATAACCAGATATTAATTTTTACTACTGGGCAGCCTGATGTCCTAAGAAATCTATCTGGAAGCATAGGACCAGCAAGCTATATTGATTTTTTAGATTTTGCCAGTCAGGGAACCCCTTCTGAATAGCTTGCTTCAACTGCAACCACTTATAATTTTGAGACTCCGTTTCTTTTCTTTTCCTTCTGTAATTGTTGTTTCATTTCCTGCCATTTTAGCTACAGCGAGAGTGGCTTTTTGCTCTAGAACCTTGTTCTTTCTCAAATCTTTCACTACTTGAGGCCTGGACTCGCATTGTCTTTTTGATGCATCCATCATTTGGAGCTTCTCCTCTGCTATCTGCCTCTCCTTCTCCTCTTCCTCTTCCTCTATCTGCCTCGTCGCCTTTTCCTCTATGTGCTCGCATTGAATGGCGACAACGTGTTTCTGCTTTCCAGACGTTTCCTAAGTGCACGTTCGTTGTCCTCTTCTGTTTGCTGTTTAAGAGAACGTACACCACGGGCAGTGCACGATTACCTACAAAGGCATGTATCGTAAACATCTGTACAAACAATTCAGGTGCTATTTTGAATCCATGAACCAGTGATGATTTTGCTCAAGAGTATTAATGTTAGCTTTTGTACTGAAAACAAAAATGCATTTTTCATTCTTTTCTCCAGAATCCCACAACAAGTTTCAAGTTTATTTAAAATTTCTTATACCGCGGTGTACAAATTCATAAAAACATAAAACATACTGTACAAATTTAAAATACAAGTTTAAGCTGACATTGCATCCCCAACAGTAACTTTCAAAGATTTTTAAAAACAAAGACAAACAGGAACAAAAGGTAAAAAGGCAAGAACTACAATAGTCAAAGTTGTGACCAGTCAGGCTCTGTGCCTGCATTGGTTCCTGTGGTTTCCTTAGTGTCCACCGGGGGAGCCAGAGAAAAGCCCAGGTGAGAGCAGGCTCAGTTAGAGCAGGGTGTGGCTCCTCCCCATGAAAAGCCAGTAGTTTGCTCTTGGTAGGGAAGGTGAGAGGGAAGTCACGGGTCTCTTCCCAAGTAGAGCATTGCTGGCTCAAGCTAGGGCAATGCCTTAGACCTGGGTGTGGAAGAGGCTGTTTTCACACCACCATTTGCAGGAAAGGCAAGAGGCTTGGCAACCATTTTCAAGGACTGAGCAAAGAACTGTGAGTTTTTCCTTCTGTTTGCTGTTTTGGCTGAGATTGGGTTTTTTTTTCTCTCAATCAGTTGCATGGACTTCCTTAAGTATGGGATTGTGTTTTTTCTATTTTGATTATCTGCACAGTTTGTTAAGCTGGGAGTGCTTTTGTGGGGAGAAGTTTGCCAATAACTGGGAGGGATTTTGAAAGCTGTTTTTTTAAGCTTTTGTCAGGCAAACATGAGGCACTCCTCTAGATCCAGCAGAGCTAAAAGATAGGCTGGAGGCTTTGCTGTGTATGACTGTTTGAGTGTTTGGTGCATCATAGCAGGGAACTGAACTTTCTTGAAACCTGCTAGGAGAGGCTTTAGAGGAGAAATCCTGAACTCACCCAGAGTTTTCCCTTTGGGTTTATTTTTTTCTTTGGGTTTTGCAAGTTATAATGATTTGGATTCGGCCATTTTGTTTTCTTTTTTGTTTGAACATTCTGACATTAAACTTACCTGTGAAAACTAAACCCTGGAACTTTGTGGATGGGTTTTTCTTTTCTTTGAATATAATTTACAGTGTCTGCAGGATGACGCCAGTGCAGTTTTAGCTGTAACCACTAGGGGCACTGAGGAATCCCATTGCTAGGCTCTAGTGCCGGTTGCAAAGTAAAAGAGAACAATTAAGGAAAAAAACAATAGGAGGGGCTGCTATAAATAATGTTGAACTCAATTGCTCTTAAAATGACAATTGCCCTTAAAAGGACAGTTACTTTGTTACTTTCAGCTGATCTGGAATTTAGATTTCTTGCACTGATTGCAGATTTCCCATTGATACATTTCCTCATTTTCTTTTTTGCTGGATAGTTTGCTGCATCGACGTGCATGAAGGCAATAATTTAGCCGTTTCTAAACTTGAGGCTGTTGTTGTTCCAAGAACAATCTGTGTTCACAGCTCGGTGTATGTCTGCCATCATTTTTTCAGCTACTATTTTGGCATTATCAGGTTCATGGATATGTGCTGAGAGCCTCTTTCTTCTGCCTACACAATCGCGATGCACGCACCTCCAGGACGACGATCCATCAGCATTACTTCTGTCACAATGATATCAATATCCTTCGTGAATCCAGTTCTCTTTGCCACGCTGTGATATTATGACTTCCATATCAAATACGTTACGTTAGAGTGCAATGACTACCCAGGCCAATCTATATTAGATAACCCTATCCTTGCCTCATGGCCCTTCATTTACATATTGTCCTTGATAATAATTATGGGCTGGATGACGTCAACCCTCAGGATTGGGCAGGTCCCCATATCTCAGCACATTCCTTCATCGGGACTCATCGGTAGCACTCACACTGATAGCAAGGAAAGACTGCCAGCCTGTGCTTCGAATCCTTCAGTTCAGCCTGTAAAAGAAAAAGGCTTTCTAGGTTGCTTAAAAATATCCCACAAAGGTCTTCCACGTCACATCCATGCCAGTCTATCCCTCATCTTCCACCTCTCTTCCTTCTTTTTCAATCTCTCATCGATTTCTAAATACTTCTTTTAAAAAAAAAAAATCTTTATTAATTTTTCAAGACTAATAAAAAGTGCAGAACATTATACATACATTAATAGTTATAGCAAGCACTTATAATCAATCAATAACAATACAGAAAGAATAACCCCCCTCTCTTCCCATACATTCAATCAAGGAATAAAATAAAACCAAAGGGATAGCCTCTCCCCCTCCTACCCTCCCACCTTTCCCTGGATGTGTGTGTAAATACACAGAAAATAAAGATGAGACTATATCGAAATAACAAAAGATGCCAATGGACCCAAAACTAATCTGAATAACTTACTATGTCCGAGCATTTCAGCGTTCATTTTTTCATACTTGTAACATAAGCATAAATTTGCTCACCAAAAAGTAAAACTAAGGCGATCCCAGTTTTTCCAATTACCATTTGTATGGCTATCCCAGTCATGATCAGGAAAAGCCGACATTTATACTGATCCAACGGTGATTTAATATGCAATAGCGTCCCACAGATAACTACATTGTAGGTTAATGAAATTGATGAATCCAGTATGGTATTAATATGTCCCCATAATGACTTCCAAAAATTGAGTATCAAAGGACAATAGAACAACAAATGATCCAGTATATCCTATATCAAGTTGACAATGCCAGCATCCATTAGACTCTGAACTATCTAACTTTTGCAAATGAACAGGGGTCCAGAAAGATCTGTGTAACAAAAAAACCCAAGTTTATCTCATAGATGCTGATGCTGTACATCTCATCCTCCAAGTCCAAATCCGTGGTCATTGAGTAGCAGAAATCTGCTGCTTTATCTTAATGCTCCAAATGTCTTTTAGACTTGTTTTAGGTTACTTATTCAACAAATCAGATATTAATTTATACCACTTGGCTTGCCTGATGCCCAAGCAAATCTGTCTGGAAGCATAGGCCCAGCAAGCTATACTGATTATTTAAATTGCACCAATCAGGGAACCTCTTCTGAATGGCCTGCTTTAACTGCAACCACTTATATGCTTGAGACTTTGCAATGCTAAATGATTGTTGCAGTCATGAAAAATCAAGCATTTTCCCATTTGATAACACACCATCTAAAGTACGTATACCTGCCTGCAGCCAATGCTTCCAGAGGATCTTAGAGTCGCCAATTTGAATCTTGGAGTTCAACCATGTGGATTGTTGTACATAATCATAATGGGGACATAAGTTGCCATTCTAAATAAAGCCAATCTGGGAAATGCTCCAAGACCTCAGGAAGGATCCCTGCTGCATAATAAAAGCTTGATGGTATCTATAAAAATTTGGGAAATTTACCCCACCCGCCACAATTGGTTTTTGCAAAGATACTAAAGCTATTTTAGCAGTTTTACCCAGCAAAATAAATTTAGTGAGAATTCCATTCAATTTCTTATAAAAGGACCCCTGAAAATAAACTGGCAACATACTCATTTGGTAGCAAACTACAGGCAAAATCATCATCTTGACAGTTTGGACTCTCCCCCACCAAGAGAGATGTAATGGGTTCCAGTGCTCACACATTTCTTTGACTTTCAGCAATAAAGATTTGTTATGGATGGGGTCTTATAATTTTCTAGGAGAATGAATTTTGTTTTGTCTGAGTTTAGTTTGTTTGTGGTCTTTCATCCATGTTGTTATTGTTTATAATGTATTATGTCATGGAAGGTTTTGATTGATCAAAAGGGAGAAGAATATTGATGTCGTCTGCGTAGCTGTAGGAGATTATGTTTAATTTATCTAGATAGGTGCCGAGGGACACGATGTAGAGGTTGAAGAATGTGGGTGATAAAGGGGATCCCTCGAAGACCATTCCTCCAAACAAGTAGAAAACCTACTATTCTTTCTCGAAGCTTTAACATACAAGATCCTAGACCCACAAACTACCCATGAAAAAGGTCACCAAATTGACATCACAGCCTTCATGACGCAACAACCCTTTCTCCCAGATATTCAGACATCAGATGGAAAGTGGTTTTGATCACTATGGTCAGACCACTACACATACTCCTTCAATATCAATTGGGCCAAAAGCAAATCCAAACCAAAATCCCAAAAACTAACCTACAACTCACGAAAACATATTGACCCCTCTAAATTCTGGTCAAAAACAGACAAATTGATCCAAGAATCTAACCCCAAAAACTTCATTTCACAATGGAGCAGCTTAAGTAAAGCCACCTTAAATGAGCTAGCCCCAATACAAACAAAAACCAGAATCAACAGACGATCTGACAAATGGTTTGACAACGAACTACTTCTACTCAAAAGACAATGCAGACGACTCAAAAGAAAATGAAGGAAAACCAACCAAGAACCCACGAAAATCGCATGGAAAATACTCATCCTACAATACAAGCTACAACTAAAAGAAAAAAGAAAAACATACTACACCAACCTAATAGGCAGAGAAACCCAAGACACTAAAAAACTATTCCAAATATTGAAAGAACTCAGACACCAAACCTTACCTGGCCAATAATAACACCCCTCCCCCCTCAGCCACCACTCTAGCAGAACACTTCAAAAACAAAATCACAAATGCCAGGATCAACCTCAGTGGAAACCCAACTCTCCTACATGAGATCACAATAACCCCCTCAGATAAAAAATCAACAGCAGCCGATAGAACCAGGTCCTTCTTACCTACTATACAATGGTCAGACTTCAACAAACTCTACAAAAAAATACAGTCACGCAGCCTGTGATCTAAACCACTGTCCTCCATATCTACTAAAAAAAAAATGCCAGTATCAAATTCCGCCCTCCTCCTACAATGGATGCAAACAATGCTCACAGACGGCCTTTTCCCACAAGGCCTCAGCAAAATCATCATCACCCCTATCCTATGGATCAACCTTCCAACTACAGACCCATAGCATCAATACCACTTTATGTCAAAATAATGGAAGGTCTAGTAGCCAAACTCCTCATTGACTATCTAGAAGCCTACAACATACTCCACCATATACAATTTGACTTCAGAACCAATTATAGCACTGAAACACTACTAGGATCCCTCCTGGACACAGTTAGACAACACCTCAGTACAGGAAAAAAAAATACTCTTTATACAACTAGATCTAACTGCAGCATTTGACCTGGTAGATCATAACATTCTTTTACAAATTCTGGATACAATTGGTATCACAGATAAAGTACACACATGGTTTCAAGAATTCTTAAAGACCAGATCCTACAGAGTAAAATCAAACAACAAAATGTCCAACCCCTGTGACGTACCTCAGGGATCCCCTTTATCCTTTCTTTTTCCATATAAATAATTAACTAACTAAATCTCTAAAATTTTAAAGCAATCAAATAATACTGTAAATAAGTTAATAAATTAACTTACTGTAAATAAGTTCAAAATCCATATGAAACAAGACATTTGGTTAACTAAAAAAAAATAGCCCTTATTTCCCCCCAAAAAATTTTATGTATTCAAAACATCAATAACTATAAGGCAGAAAACCCCCCATGAATCAAACCATCTTCTTTTACAGATGCTGACATCCTTACACTTCTTATTCATCTGTAAAGGAAGATGCGCCCGCTCCACTTCAAAGGGAGCTGAAAATTTAAGAGCCAACTACTTAGGAATGAAACTTTCAATAAATTTAACCGGGTCTGCCCCTTCGGCCCCCCTCCTGCAAACCCAAAAGATGAAAGTTATTTTGTCTACAATGGTTAGTCATATCTTCCAAATCTTTATTTAGTTGTAGTACCATCTTATGATCAGTACTATAGGTATTCAGTTTTTCTTCCATCCCTGTCACCCATTGTTCTACAGTATCCATCCGGGTCATACACACAGAAAGTTATTGTGAAATAGTGGCTATCTTATCCCGCAAACTTGTGACTTTGGTATTGGTATCAGATATTAAGTTTTTCATAGTATTCAGTTCTGCCATAACAGCTTCCAATACCTCTGATGTGGAGTCCATTGGCAAGGGGACCTTCGACAGTGTAGGCGGGTCCGATTTCAATCTTTTTTCCCCACCGGTCCCTCCAAAAGCAGAGTCAATCTTAGTTTGACGTGTTAAAGCAATTGGAAGATCTTACTTTCCAAAAAAAAAAAAAAGCTTAATTTTATAGTATCAAGAGCGGGAAGGAGAGGGGCACAGCGATCAAGCATCCGCTCGCATTCGCGTCCAAGCCACGCCCCATCTCTAAATACCTCTAAACACCACTAACACCTTCACAATCCAATCGCCTAAAAACCCTCATTAAGCATGAAGCTTCAGCCTTCATTTATATCCCAATTCCAATCTAGCTCACAATACCACTTGCATCACAATCCCTGCCTCAGCCCTTCCACCATTGGTCCTGGCCCTTTCTCCTATAGCAGGGACATGCAGCCTTTGACCTTGAGTTAGGTTTTCTGCAGCTGTTTTTCAAATTTTTCTTTTTATTTCCTTTTCCTTCTGTAATTGTTTTTTCATTTCCTGCCATTTTAGCCACAGCAGGGGTGGCTCTTGTTCTAGTAGCGTGTTCTTCCTCAAAAAAAAAAAAAATTTGTTTAAGAGTCTGCATGGGTGGCTTATGGCTTTTATCCAGACTCTTTAGGTTCAGCTCCTACAGGGTTCTGTTCTTCCTCTTCTTCTATCTCTATCAATGGAGGCAGGAACTTCAGCTGCTTGGCCTTCTGATGTCTTTTTACTTTCTCCAGTACTTGCGGCCTGTACTCAAGTCATCTTTTTACCGCATTCATCATTTGGAGCCTATGTTGTAATAATTTGTTTCGCCTCTTCTCCGCTCTTTTCTGCCTCTCAGTATAATCTCACTATAATCACAAGAAATGCTTCCTGGCCTTTTCAGCGATCCTGTACATATAGCAGATCCTGTTGTGGTTCTACATATTCTTCATTGTAAATATCTGCTACTTCATGTGGAGACAATGTAGAAGACTTATGCATGGCCTTACTGACATCTAAAGTAATAAAAAAGAAAATTAAAAATGTATTTATAGTTTTCGTCTTTATAACAGTCAGGAAACTGAAATCTTTTATTTATTTATTTATATTTTTTATTGATTTTCCAGCTATCAACAGTGCAAGTAGATGTACATTCAAGAAATGCACATCCATCTTGCAGAAATACATAAGCAATCATTTTTACCCCTTCCACCCACCCAAATGACTAATCAAGAAAAACATACATACATAGATTCCTTCAATAACCTTTCCCAAGTTAAATTAATGGTACCCCAGCCCCCAATGTCAATCCCCCATATAAGAACATAAGAAGTTGCCTCCACCGGGATCAGACCAGAGGTCCATCGCACCCAGCGGTCCGCACCCGCGGCGGCCCATCAGGTCCATGACCTGTCAAGTGTTCCCTGCCCTAAAAAACCTATCCTTACTTCTATCTGTATCCCTCAATCCCCTTTTCCTTCAGGAATTTATCCAAACCTTCTTTGAATCCCTGTAGTGTCTTCTGCCCCACCACAACCTCCGGGAGTGCGTTCCATGTGTCCACCACTCTCTGGGTGAAGAAGAACTTCCTGGCATTGGTTCTAAACCTATCCCCTTTCAGTTTCTCCGAGTGCCCCCTTGTACTTGTTGTTCCCCACAGTCTGAAGAATCTGTCCCTGTCTACCTTATCTATGCCTTTCAGGATCTTGAAAGTTTGTATCATGTCTCCTCTAAGTCTCCTCTTTTCCAGGGAGAACAGCCCCAGCTGTTCTAGCCTGTTGGCATACGAAAGGTTTTCCATACCTCTTACCATTTTCGTCGCTCTTCTCTGGACCCCCTCAAGCAATGCTATGTCCTTCTTGAGGTATGGCGACCAATACTGGACACAGTACTCCAGATGCGGGCGCACCATTGCACGGTACAGTGGCATGATGACTTCCTTTGTCCTGGTCGTGATACCCTTCTTGATGATACCCAGCATTCTGTTTGCTTTCTTTGAGGCTGTCGCGCATTGTGCTGATGCTTTCATTGTTGTATCCACCAGCACACCCAGGTCTCTTTCAAGGGTACTTACATCTAGCAATGTTCCCCCCATTGTATAGCTGAACATCGGGTTCTTTTTCCCAACATGCATGACCTTGCATTTCTCTATATTAAAACGCATCTGCCACTTTTTGGCCCACTCTTCCAGCTTCGTTAGGTCCCTTTGCAGGTTTTCACAGTCTTCCGTGGTTCTAACCCTGCTGCAGAGTTTGGTGTCATCTGCAAATTTGATAACCTCACATTTCGTCCCTGTCTCCAGATCGTCTATAAATATATTGAACAGAAGCGGTCCCAACACCGACCCCTGCGGAACTCCGCTCGTGACCCGTTGCCAGTCTGAGTATTTGCCCTTCACTCCAACCCTCTGTTTTCTGCCCGCCAACCAGTGTTTAATCCATCGGTATACATCCCCCTCCACTCCGTGGTTCCACAGCTTCTTAAGCAGCCGTTCGTGGGGTACCTTGTCGAAAGCTTTTTGGAAGTCGAGGTAAATTATGTCTATGGGTTCCCCTTTGTCTATCTGGCTGTTTATTCCCTCAAAGAAATGTAGTAAGTTTGTGAGGCAAGACCTTCCCTTGCAGAAGCCATGTTGGCTCTCCCTCAGCTGCCCATTTTTTTCCATGTGCTCGCAGATGCTGTCCTTAATAAGTGATTCCATCATCTTACCCGGAACCGAAGTCAAGCTCACCGGCCTGTAGTTTCCCGGGTCTCCTCTTGATCCTTTCTTAAAGATAGGCGTGACATTTGCTATTTTCCAGTCCTCCGGGATCTCCCCAGTTAGATGGCATCGTATATATATCCCGAATTAGGGGGTCCAATATAAGCACAAACAACAACAGAGATAAGGGGTAACCCTGTCTCACCCCTCTAGAAGTCAGGAACTGGTCCATTTAAAAATCTTTAAAAATCTTTCAACACTATTCGAGCCTGTGAAAGAGCATACAATGCTTGCACCGCCGACACAAAAAAACCATCATAACCATAGGCCGCTAAAGTATCAAAAAGAAAAAACCACCGCACCCTATCAAATGCCTTTTCAGCATCAAAACTAGCCAGCACAGACGGGAGATCGCACATTGCTCGCTGTTCCAAAGACAGCAACAATTTTCTTACATTTTTAGCTATGGTTTGTCCTTTCACAAATCCCACTTGAGCTTCGTGGATGAGGGAGGGAAGCACAGCAGCCATCCTCTTTGCCATGATTTTCGCTAGCAGTTTAACCTCCATATTCAGTAAGGAGATAGGACAATAGGAGCCTGTGTTTTCAGGGTCTTTGTGTGGTTTAGGCAACAGCAATATGCGTACCGTGTTCATTCCTTCTGGTAAAGCCTCTGCGCCAACCATAATATTAAACATCTGAGCGAGCGGCTGGACGATCTCCTCTCCTAAGATTTTATAAAATTCAATGCGCATGCCATCCTCACCCGGTGCCTTCAGCAGAGGACTGTTCCCTATTGCCCAATACACTTCCTCCGGCGTTATTGGTGCATTCAGATGCTCCCTGTCTGTCTCAGAGATTCGGGGCAATGTTATCCCATCCAAATAGGGCCCTGCCGCTACTCTCTCCTCTGACCGGGGGGGGGGGGGGGGGGCATAGAGGTTCTTAAAATAGCAAAAAAATATGTCTCCAATCTCTGGGTCTGTTATAACTCTCTCCCCCCTACTCATTCCGCAGGGCCTGAACCCTACGTGGACCCGTCCTGGTAGAAACCAGTCGGGCCAGTAGTTCCCCCCCCCTTATTCCCATATCTATATAGTTGGTACTCATAGTAAGCAAGGGATTTGCACGCCTGCTGATGAAGTAGGGAATTGAGGGCCACTTGAAATTCCATCAACTCTTGTTTGTGCATGAGGTCGCCAGTCCGACAGTGGCTTTCTCCACTCCCAGCAGCTCGCCTTACTTACCAGTGCAGCGATTCAGGAAGGCAGCCTTGGGGCTTTTGCTGAGTCACGGCCGCCTCTGATGATGCAACTTCCTCTTTCCTCAGAGGCAGCGCGACAAAAAGTCTTCTTCAGGGGTCCCTGGGGGGTCCTATAAAGGTGACTACGTAGGAAACAATTGTGTGGTGAGCCGGAAGTGAGACACTGCTTGCATTTGCCTTTCTATTGCAAATGCAAGCAGTGTCTCACATGGAAAACGTTATATATTTTCTTTATATAACCTAGGTATTTTGATACTGAGAACATGGCTTAATCTCAAAGGAAACATGAGTTGCCATTGCTTTGCACAGTGGCAGTATCATAGCCAATGAGGTTAAACTGAGGCGCGATTATTGCTTATTGAAAACTTTTGCAATATACATATTAACAATCTAAGAATAAAGCACAAAACACATTTTCATCTTATAAATATATACATACAGTATCATTATCCCACCCACCCTTCCATTAAGTAATCAATAAATCAATAATGAATACTGTCACACAGCTATCCCCTGCTCTGACCGGCAGGCGGCTTAGCTGTGCTGAATCCTGACCTGTCGGCATGGCTTCACCAGGAAAGAGGAAGACTTTTCAGGTAAAACAGACCTAGGCACCTGCCTAGTCTGCCAGGCCACACTGAGATACTTTGCCAAAAAGGAGACACGATTCGGGTTTGTTCAAATTCACATATTTAGGCTTTATTGAACAGGGGATCTGAATACTTTCAGCCACCCTTATGGAATGCAAAAATTAAGCATAAAACAAAAATATTATACAGCTGTCAGAATTGTCAGAATGGCTTAAAGTTCAAGTATGGTATACAATTGCAGTTCCCTGGACTTTCTCTGCTTTAAAGGTAGTCCTCTTCACCAGGGTTCAAATGAACAGAAATGCCATGAAAATAAACTTCCAAACAATGAAAGCAAACTGCATCACAAAGCAGATAAATGAAGTAGCAAACTTTAGAAATAAAGTTCCATGCTTTTCAGCTAACCTAGCTGGGTAACATGTATAGTTTTCAGAGCAGACTCCTAGGCTCATTAGCATCAGCTGAGCTTCCCAGCCCATGGAGCACAGCAGGATATTAGATAAGCTGTGAGCTTTATGGAGGCTTTATCACAGAGGCTTCACACTATCAACAATACAGACCTCCGGGCAGTCCCAAAGTGAAACGGAGAGGTTTTCCTTCTCTTCCTAATCACAGACACCTGGGCTCTGGTTGCAGAGAGTCAGCACTCAAACGCAGCTTAGTGAGACAGATACTCGGCTTCCCTTCAGCTTATGGACTAATCTCCATTCCCTCTGGGTTATAGTCAGCTTCTGGACACACTTCAGCAGTGTCCATTGCCTCCTTTTTTCCAGCAGCTGGGCTCAAGCTTGGGAAGTCCTCTGACATCTCCATGTGCTCACTACTGTGGAGTTGAGGAGGGAGACTTCTTTCCACATCTGCCTGTTTGCACTGCTGCTGGTCGTGCCTTTGCCTTGGTTCCTCAGCTCCACCTCCGTCCCTGTGATTCAGGGCTCTGCTTTTATGTGTGTCATAGCCCCACCCCTCTCACCTAGGAGCAGGGGGGTTGGGCAGGAAATCTCTAGGGTTTCTCCTAGGCTGATAA
This sequence comes from Geotrypetes seraphini, assembly GCF_902459505.1. Lineage (NCBI taxonomy): Eukaryota > Metazoa > Chordata > Amphibia > Gymnophiona > Dermophiidae > Geotrypetes > Geotrypetes seraphini. The sequence goes on from NC_047084.1 coordinate 354,951,841, forward strand.
TGTGCATACCTTGCAGGACTAGGTCTCCACTTCTCAGTAAAAGTCCTATCAGGCTTTCGGGTGTACTTATTCTGATATGGCACTCTCTGCTGGATATTCTTAGGCTCATACCTTTCCTGCTCTCCCTCACTGTCTGAGGGGTAGTCAGCCAATTCGATATCCTTACTTTTATCCTGGTCAGCTCTCCTGACCAGGGACCGAGCTCTGCTTTTATCCACTACAGGGACAAAGCTGGTTACGGGTTTGTCACAATACATATTTATACTTTCAAAATCTTAATCTTATATAATACCAAAGCATTCCCTCCCTCCTCCCACCCACCCTGGATGTGAATAGAAGTATATCAATTAAAGAAACAATCAAATTATACTGCATTCATGAAAAATGTCAATGGTTCCCATACCAATTTAAATATATAACCATGTCCTAATAAATCCGCATTCATTTTCTCATTCTTATATGTGGAACATAAATTTGCTCACCAAAAAGAAAAATTAAGACAATCATAATTTTTCCAGTTATGTGTTATCATCTGTATAGCAATCCCAGTCATGACTAAAAAAAGACAACTTTTATAACAATTTATGGGAGGTTTAACATGTAGTAATATTCCACATATAACCAGCTCATATGTTAATGGGAATGAAGAACCAATAATTGTATTAATCTGTCCCCATATTGGATTTTAAAAAAACTGAGAATTAACAGGCAAAAGAACAACATATGATCCAGCGTCCCTATGTCTAAATGACAGTGCCTATATCGACCTTAGGTAGTATAGAAAAATATTTATTCAGAGTGAAGTTAATAAATAGCTGCAATTAGTAAATGCTACACTTACTAACACCATCAATAAATGCTACACTCACTAACACCATCAAAAAATTCTTCATTCAATTAATGCATCCAAATATATATGCTTCAAAAATAGCAAATAAATATCATAATGTGCAGAATTTTTTTTATATAATACCTCAGCGGCTACACTCAAGCCTCATATTTCATGTAAAGCTAGAGTTATACCGTAGCCAGCCTCCTCATTGGTCATTCTTATATATCTTATAAATAAATAACTTATTAGTGAAATCTTAAAGCCCAAAGTGACTTATCTTATACAAAAAGCTTGGGGCTCCAACGTGAATTCAGCGTTTCGCCAGAGAGCTGTCTCAAGGAGCATCCCCTAGAATAGTAAAGCATATTGAAGTTTCCAGTAATCATAGTTTAATGTAAAAACCAATAAGTGCCAGCATCTATTAGATTTAGAACTGTCTAACTTGTATAACCTAAGAGGGGTCCAAAAAGATCTATGTAACAGAAAAAAACATGTTTGTCTCATAGATGCTGATGCTGTACATCTCATCCTCTAAGTCCAAATCCGTGGCCATTGAGTAGCAGAAATCTGTTGCTTTATCTCAATGCTCCAAATGTCTTTTAGACTTGTTTTAAGTTTCTTATTCAGAAAAGCTCAGAGGAATACAAGGCTTTATAATATTTCAAAAATTGTTTTAAGATATTTCCAGTTTGAGAGTGAGATTCTCCATTCTCATCTGTAATAGACACAATTTTTACTTTTCTTTTTTTTGCTTTAAGATAATTAGCCAGTAATCTTCCGCTTTATTCGAGTTTCCATAATACACAGCTTTATGAAATACCAACTCCTTTTTAGCCAATTGTGAAGAAATCTCATTATATTTATACTTTGCCTTTAAGAGGGCCTGGAAAGTTTGTTCCCATTTCAATATCAGCTTTGACTCCAAATCTTTAATATTTTGTTTCAAATTAAGAAATTCTTTACTAAACTGTTTTCCAATATATGCTGAATATGAGACCTTGTGTCCTCTCATAGTAGCTTTAAAAGCATCCCATAATACAATGGCGTACCAAGGGGGAGGGCAGTCTGCCCTGGGCGCACACTCCAAGGGGGTGCACAGCCGGCCGGATCCGGAACCACCCGTGCTGCTGCAAATGGCACCTCAGCGCGGCTGTCATACTTAGAGCAGAGTCGGCAGCTGCGCTGAAGTGAACAAAGGTCCCGCGATGACTGCGCCGTCTATCGCCTCTGTTCCGGAAGAGGTAAGTGACGTCGGGGGGGGGGGGGTGGACTGGCAGCCACAGTCATCGCAGGTGTCTTGCCGCAACTAACTGTGTCTGCCGGCCCAGCCCCCTACAACGTCACTTACCTCTTCCATCCGGAGCAGAAGCAGTCATCGCGGGACTTTTGGGATGGAGAAAGAAAGGAGCATAGTAGGGTGGTGAAAGGAGGTCAGGGTGGCATGGAAGGGTGTAGAGGGTGAGAAAGGGAGTCAGGGTGGTATTGAATCATGGTGAAGGGTGTCAAAGGGGGGTCAGGGTGACAAAGGGGGTCAGGGTGGTATGGAAGGGTGTGGAGGGTCAGGGTGGTGTGGAGGGTGACAAAGGGGGATCAGGGTGGTATGGAATCATGGTGAAGGGTGAGAAAGGGGGTCAGGGTGGTATGGAAGGGTGTGGAGGGTGACAAAGGGGGGTCAGGGTGGTATGGAATCATGGTGAAGGGTAAAAAAGGGGGTCAGGGTAGTAAGGAAGCTTGGTGGAGGGAGAGAAAGGGGCAGATGTTGATGGAATTGCAGGGAAAGAGACATAAGGGGGAAGGATACTGCATGGAATTGGGTTAGAGGGAGAGAAAGGGGGCAGATGCTGATGGAAGTGGGGGGAAGGGAGAGGAGAGAGTGAAATGCCAGACCATGTGGGTGTGGGAGAGGAAAGGGAAGAAGAGGAGAGGAGAGATGCCAGACCATTGGAGGAAGGAAGGGAGGAAGATGGATGCCAGACTAATGGGGGTGAAGGGAGAAATGGAAGAGGGATGCATAAAGTTTCTAGAATGGGAATAGAAAGAGAGAAGATGCCATATAGAAGGGGCAGGGAGAGGGTAGACAGTGGATGAAAGGAAGAGAGTGACAAAAAGATGAGGAAAGAAGAAACCAGAGAAGACAAGGTAGAAAAAAATTCTATTTATTTATTTTTTGCTTTAGGTGAGATGCATTGCTGTTTCTGTGATGTTGCATTGTATGCAGAGTCCAGCTTCTTGGTGCTTCAGTTTAACCTTTGTCTACGTATTTTTATTCTATCTCCCCATTTACAAAACTGTAGAGCATTTTTTAGCGTTGGCATCTGAGCTGTTACCACTGTGGCTAAAAACCACACTACAGTTTTGTAAAAGGGGGAGGAGCTGGTTTGTGATTACATACTAGGCAAATGTGTTTTCTGTATTCTGTGTGTTCGAAAAGACATGGTTTTCTGTTAGGATTGACTGTGTAGGATTAATCTGTACTAGTCTGGCTTGTTTAGTTTTACAATGGGTTTATTGATGTACTGCTCACTGCAGTATGTAAGATGCTGCCTTTTCCTGGATATTCACGTGTGATGTGTGGATTGTTACTAAAAATCATGTTTTTCATACATATGGGGGGGGGGTGTCAAAAAAAGATGGGCCCCGGGTGTCACATATGCTAGGTACGCCACTGCCATAATGTTTCTAGAGAGATTTCTTCTGAGGCATTAATCTGAAAAAATTCATTCATTTTTACCTGAAACTCCTCCCTAAAGTTGGAATCTGCAAGCAATGCATTATTGAACCTCTAAACAGGTCTACTACTATCTTTTCACTAACTTCATATTCTATCCATACACCCCCATGATCTGATAAAATAATTGGATTAATAATAGCTTTTGTTACTTGTACTAAATTATCAGATATAAACACATAATCTGTTCTTGAAAATGTGAGCAAAAAGAAAATTCCCGATCATTAAAATGAAGAATCCGCCAAATATCTTTTAAATCACAAGATTGTATCAAATTATCTAAACCTAACGATTTTATTATTTTCCTAGGTTTTTTTAATCCAATAATGGATCCATAACAGCATTAAAGTCCCCTGCTAATATTAAATTGGAGGTGGACAATGGTAAGATCAACTGTTGAAGATTTTTGAAAAATTCTGCCTGATTTGAATTAGGTGCATATATATTGAGAAGCAACAGGATATCATTCCCCAAGCTCATTTTTACTTGGATCCATCTTCCCAAAGGATCTACTGATATGGTAAATGTAGCTGAACATTTTTTATTTATCAGGATAGCTACTCCAGCTTTCTTCCCCACAGTAGAGGCGTAAAAACAATGTTTCACCCAATACCTTGGAAATTAAAACAATCAAATACCCAATCCAAACCTCCCTCAAAATCCTGGGAGTGCTGATAGACAGATGCTGCACTATGCAGACTCAAATCAACAAAACTACCCAAAAAGCATTCTTCACAATGCGCAATTTAAGAAAAATAAGGAAATTCTTTGACAAAGAACACTACAGGATCATTGTACAATCCCTGGTACTAGGTCTTGTGGACTACTGCAATATCCTATATCTACCATGCCCTACAAACATGATCAAAAAACTACAGACCGTTCAGAACACAGCTCTCAGACTAATCTACTCCCTCGGAAAATATGACCACATCACCAACGCCTACCTAGACTCACATTGGCTACCAATTAGAGCCAGAATTCAATTCAAACTATACTGTCTAATCTTCAAAGTATTCAACGGTACTGCACCTGCCTATCTAAACGATCGCCTAAACCGTAACCTTCCACCCAGAATAAGAAGAACACTGACACCATTCTCATACCCACCACTCAATGGCACTCATCGTAAAAAGCTTTATGATAACCTCATAGCAACGCATGCAGCAAAACTCGAACCCTCCATCACCAGATTGTTAACCTCAACATCTGACTTCAAAGCATTCCGTAAAGAAATCAAAATGCTGCTATTCAAAAAGTATATACAATCTACCTAATCTCCCTCTCCTCTTCCACTTACACCGACCAGGTTTTGCTCACTCCCTGGCACCATACCCTCAATCGACCAAAAATATATATAAAAAAAAAAATACCTGGAACCTAATTCATCCTACCGAAACCGATTACCTACCAACGTATGGAAACAGACTATTTGATATGTATAGTAATGTAACCTGATTTATCTTCCAATGTTATTATGTCTACACACTCATTCTGTCATTAAGTCTATACCCTCAATCTGTATTCTCCAATGTCATGTACCCTCCTGGAAATGTCCAGCTCTCTTCTTATGTAATCCGCTTTGAACCGCAAGGTACAAGCGGAATAAAAATCACTAATGTAATGTAAATGTACCCTTCTAATTTCATAGATTCTACAGTAGATAAATGAGTTTCTTGAATGAAGTAAATATCCGCCTCCTGCCTTTTCAGAAAATGTAATGTTTTTTTCCGCTTTATGGAATGATTGAGACCATTGACATTTAAGTGAATAAATTTTCAAATGCATTGCCATATTTTATCTAACAGTGACCATACAAATTGAACTAAAATACACATTATCCTGAACCACATGTTATTCCTATTACACATCCAACCCCCCCATATAATCCCTAAAACCCACCCATACCCCTACCCCATAGATAATATGATTGCTTGAGAGCGCACATCAAACCAGCAATTGAAAGTCCCCCAGGCATCTTACCATTTTCTTACCTATAAGCAATCCCCATGAATCCATTCTACATTAATGAATTTACAATAAAGAAGCTGAATCAAATAATTTAAATTTAAATGTACCAAATATACTAAACTCATATCAATACATCCTTATAATTCCCCATTAAAACAATATATTATATACTTAACCTAAATTGAAGTATATAGAATCTTTTAACACCCCATAATCTAAAAACCCCAAAACCATACCCCTTTCCCCCATTACTCAGCCCAATTCATTATTAAATTAAGTATAAAAATCATATCAGAAATCCCATATAATATAAACATAACATATTCCATACAATCATTAACTAATTAACTATGAAATTACATTACATTACATTAGTGATTTATATTCCGCTTATACCTTGCGGTTCAAAGTGGATTACAGTGGAAGAGAGCTGGACATTTCCAGGAGGATGCATTACATTGGAAAATTGCTGATACAGGTTACAGAATTGAGGTTCAGATTACATTACATAGGAAATTATTTCTGGTTACGTTACAAAGAAGATTATCCGGTTACCTTACAATACATAGGAAGTTACATTACATAGGAAATTACATTACATAGGAAATTATTTCTGGTTACATTACATAGAGAATTATCTGGTTTCCTAACGATGTTAGGTAGATGGTTTTAATAGGAGATGTTAGGAATCAGGTTGGTTACTTGGGTTACCGGTTACTTTTTTGAGACGTTGAGAAGATGGTACCAGGGAGTGGACTATACTTGGGAAAGTTATAGAGGGGATAGGAGGAGGGGGAGTTTAAGTAGAATGAATATACTTTTTGAATAGGAGAGTTTTGATTTCTTTACGGAATGCTTTGAGGTCAGATGTTGTGGTTAACAATTTGGAGATGGAGGGTTCGAGTTTTGCTGCTTGCGTTGCTAGGAGGTTATCATATAGCTTTTTGCACTGAGTGCCTTTGAGTGATGGGTAGGAGAATGGGGTCTGTGATCTCCTTGTTCTGGTTGGAAGGATACGGTTTAGGCGATTGTTTAGATAGGCGGGAACCGTACCGTAGATTACTTTGAAGAGTAGACAGTATAGTTTGAATTGAATTCTAGCTCGAATCGGTAGCCAATGTGAATCTAGGTATGCATTGGTGATGTGATCAAATTTACCGAGAGAATAGATTAGTCTGAGAGCTGTGTTCTGAACGGTCTGTAGTTGTTTGATCATGTTAGTGGGGCATGGTAGATAGAGGATATTACAGTAGTCTACAAGACCTAGTACAAGGGATTGAACTATAATCCTATATTGTTCTTTGTCAAAGAATTTTCTAATTTTTCTTAGATTGCGCATTGTGAAGAATGCTTTTTGGGTAGTTTTGTTGTGTTTTTTTTAAACTTCTTTATTCATTTTTACATCAGTCAACAAGTTTGCAATTTTAAACAATATATTATACACAATCACTTGTACAATCTTAACCATATATCTTATCAAGTTGTAAAATATCCCCCCTCCCCTCCCATTTCTATATTTCAATCATTATCATATTCTATCTTTTTCATTATATATTCAATCAGTCTTGTAAAGGTGCCAAATCATTTGAATATTCCATTAATGGCCCCCATATCTTTTTAAAATTCTTATAATTCCCATTCTGTAATGCAATAACTTTTTCCATTCTATATATATATATAACACACTGTATTCCACCAGAACGTAACATTCAGACTTGTATAATCTTTCCAGTTCCTAGTTATGTGCTGAATGGCAACTCCTGTTAATATTAATAATAATTTATTATTGGATCCTGAAATTTGACTTTTATATCTCATTGAAGTGCCAAATAAAATTGTATCATAGGACAGGGCAACATGATTTTCTAATAGCAAATTAATTTGGGTCCAGATTGACTTCCAGAATGCATTTATACAAGGACAGAAAAAAATTAAATGATCTAAAGTCCCTGCTTCTTGCTTACAATGCCAACATCTATTAGACCTAGAATTATCTACTTTCTGTAAACGAACTGGGGTCCAAAACACTCTATGCAACAAAAACAACCATGTTTGTCTCATAGATGCCGACATTGTTGATTTTATTCTCCAAGACCAAATTCGTGGCCATTGAGATGCCGAAATATGGTGCTTTATCTCAATGCTCCAAATATCCCTCAACCCAGTTTTCTTTTTTTTATTCATATATTCACTTAATAATTTATACCACTGTGCAGCTTGGTGACCCAAGAAATCCGCCTGAAAGCAAAGGAATTCTAAACTATATTGATTATTAAGAGTCTTCCATTCAGGGAACCCCTCCTGAATAGCCTGCTTCAATTGCAATCATTTAAAACTTTGATTTTTATTCAGACCAAATTTGTGTTGCAATTGTGAAAAACTAAGCAGCGATCCATTTAAAATAACATCATTCAAGGTACGAATACCCCCAATAATCCATTGCTTCCAAACGATTTGAGCTCCGCCAATTTTGATCTTGGAGTTTACCCGAATGGATTGGTGTAAAGATTTAGCAATTGGAATAGGTGACAGGTTACTAATATACCTTAATGTTTTCCATGTGTCAACAAATATTTTATCTTCTCTATATCTTCTAGGTATTTTTATACTAAGCAAATGAACCAAATGAAAAGGAAACAGGAGCCGCCATTCCAAATATAACCAATCTGGGACATTCTCCATGAGCTCTGGGAGGATCCAATACATACCCTGACGTAGAATATAGGCTTGATGATACCTATAAAAATTTGGAAAATTTACCCCTCCCTCCATAATTGATCTTTCTAAAGATACTAAAGCAATTCTTGGTCTTTTACCCAACCAAACAAATTTCGTAAGAATACCATTTAACTTTTTATAGAATGACCCCTGAAAAAAAACCGGTATCATACTCATTTGATAGCAAACTACAGGCAATATCATCATTTTAATTGTTTGAACTCTCCCCCACCATGATAAATGCAATGGATTCCATTTTTCACACATCTCTGTAACTTTTTTAAGTAAAAGTTTTTCATTTTCCTTTACTGTATCATCAACATTATTTTTAATTAGTATACCTAAATACTTTAGACCCTCATCCTTCCATACAAAATCAAATGAGTCGAATAATTAAGCGAACAGTGAACATTAAGCGGTAAACCTTCAGACTTACTCCAATTAATCTTATATCCTGAAAATTTTCCAAATCTCTCTATCAATTCAAGTAGGCATGGTATGGTAGTCTCCGGATTCCTCAAATAAAGTAAAATATCATCTGCATAAGCAGAAAGTTTATATTCCCAGTTTGAATAGGGAATACCCTGTATCCCCTTTGCTTGATTAATAGCAATTAACAATGGTTCCAGAACAACATCAAAAAGCAATGGAGATAAGGGACAACCCTGTCTAACCCCCCTCCGCAAGTCAAATCTATCTGATAAACTATTATTAATATATAATCTTGCACCAGGGGAACTATACAGTGTTTGAATCATTTGAATGAATCCAGATCCCACCCCAAGCCACTCCAATGCCTGATACATAAAATTCCATTCTACCCTATCAAAGGCCTTTTCTGCATCTAGAGAGACCATAAATGTCGGATCTTTTACTGTTTTTGTTAAATTTAAAGTATGAAACGCCAACCTAGTGTTATGTGAAGAATGTCTCCTTGCAACAAATCCTGTTTGATGAGTATCTATAATGTATGGGAGAGCTTTTGCCAATCTTAACGCCATTATTTTAGCAAGAATTTTCCCATCAACATTTATTAATGAAATAGACCTATAGTTTGATACCAAAGTAGGATCTCTGTTTGGTTTTGGTAAAACAATAACCACCGAATCTGCCATAGTACCTGCAATACAACCATTAGTTAGTTGATACTTATACAAATTTAACAGATATGGTAAAAGAGTATTTTGAAATGATTTATAAAATTCCACTGTAAACCCATCACCACCTGGAGCGGATCCAACTCTAAGAGATTTCAATGCTTCTTCTAACTCTTTTAGAGATATAAGTTCTTCTAAACTTCCTTTTATATGTTCAGGAATCTTTGGACCATCAAGTAAATTTAAAAAATTTAAACCATCTTGTTCTTTATTTCTATAGTTTTCTGAAGAATATAGATCCTTATAGAAAGCAAGAAACTGTTTTAAAATATGCTCATTTTTAGTGTATGAATCCCCTTTATTATCCTTTATTATAACAATTTTTGTCCTCCTTTTTTTTGCCTTAAGATAATTTGCTAATAATTTTCCAGCCTTATTTGAATGTCCATAATACTGAGTTTGCTGATAAAACAAATCCTCTCTAACAAGCTTTGAAGATAACTCATTATATTTGGCTTTAGCTTTTAACAAAATTTGTAATGTCTTTTGCTCCCACCTATCCATTAATTTTTTTTCTAAAATTTTAATTTCCTTTTCTAAATCATAGAATTGTCTCTTCGCTTGTTTTCTGACATATGCTGAATATGAAATAATATATCCTCTCATGGTTGCTTTAAAAGCATCCCATACCATTTCTATATTAACCTCTCCAGAATCATTAATTTGAAAAAAACTCATTCATTTTTGATTTAAACTCATCAATAAATTTTGGATCTGCAATCAAAGCATTATCGAACCTCCAAATCAGCTTTGCCTCCACTTGCTCATCCAATTGTAATTCAATCCAAACACCACCATGATCAGATAAAATTATCGGATTTATGATGGCTTTATTCACTTTTTGAGCTATTTTATTTGAAACAAATATATAATCAATTCTTGAAAATGAATTATGCACTTACGAACAAAAGGAAAATTCCTGATCATTAAAATGAAGAATACGCCATATATCTGTTAAATCACAAGATTGAACCAAATTATCTAAACCTAATGATTTTAATATTTTACTTGGACTCTTATCCATTATCGGATCCATTACAGCATTGAAATCTCCAGCCACCACTAGATTAGAAGCAGCCAGTGGTAATAGTATTTTTTGTATATTTTTGAAAAACTCCATTTGATTAGAATTTGGAGCGTACAAATTAAACAAATCAAGGGTATTATTTCCCATGCTCATTTTGATATGTACCCACCTTCCCAAGGGATCTGCAGCCACCATTTGAAAGTTTGCTGAACATTTCTTACTTATTAATATTGCCACACCTGCCTTCTTCCCATTCGCTGGCGCAAAAAAACACTTGGAAATCCACCCACCTTCCAGCTTCCTAGATTCATTAATCGATAGGTGTTTCTCTTGTATGAAATATATGTCCGAATTCTGTTTCTTAAGAAAATCTAACATTTTCCTTTTCTTAATCACATGATTGAGGCCATTTACATTCAATGAAAAAAACTTAATCATCATTAACATAAATATCCATTCTAATAATATCATATTTTATAATTATTATCAAATGATCAGGCACCATGCATTCATAACTTCCAATATTAAATCTTTTAAATTCTCATTTCTCTTCTTTCCCACACGTACTCTGAAACAACTATTCAATAATCCCTTAATCCCCCACCCCTCCCTCCCTCCCTCCAAATATTCAATAACCCTTCATCTCTCTTCCCCAAATTCATCACTAAATAAATTATTAATATTCCCCCAACCCTATCCCTCCCAAACCCTCCCTCCAAATGGATAAATTTGTAACGCACATAGGAAATGCAACCCCACACTCCCCCTAGACAACCTTTAAAAATATTTCAACTCATATATTATTAAAAATCTATTCAATTCACATATTATCATACCTATGAATCAATTAATATCTTTACCTCAAATAACCATGCAAAGAAATTCATTTACCTATAATAGCATTCAATTACATTTCATAATTCAATTTTATCCCTATATTTAATTTTTTAAAATAATTATCCCACCATATTTTATTATTAGTAAATTAATGATCTCCATCCATACCCTACAATCTTTAAAAGACATAAACTTTTACTTAAAATATTTAATTTCATATCAAATTCATTTAATTTCATATATCTCTATTTCCCTTCAAGAATATCTGTTCATTTATATCAAATCTACTACTTATTAAAATATTTTATTATATCAGACCTATAAATCAATTAGTATTTACCTTAAATATCCCTCCAAAGAATTCATTCACCTTTAATATCATTCAAATTCATTTTCATAACTCCAAGATATCATATTTAATATTTTAATACTTATCACACAATATTTATTATTAGTAAAATGATGATCCATTACTATCATATCTGTTACTTATTAAAATATTTTTATATCCCCCTTTGCCAATATACCCTGATATTTCAATTAACTAAACTATATTAGCAGGATCTAAAATGAGTCTTTTAATACAGTCAATCTATTTCACTTCTTCTTTCTTCTGTCTTCTTTCTTCTTTCTTGACCAATTTCACATAGACATAGGTTCTGGATTTGTAAGGAAGTTTTTCAATTTTTACGGGTCATCAAAATAAAGTGATTTGTTCCCCAAAGAAATTCTCATTCTTGCCGGGTAGTATAGCCCGTACTTGTATCCTTTTTCCTTCAGCTGAGCTCTTAATTGAAGAAATTGCTGCCTCACAGCTACAGTGCCTTTTTCAAAGTCTGGCAAAAATATGATCTTAGATCCCTTATAGTTTAAATTTCTGTCTGCTTTTGCCAGACTCAAGATTTCCATTGCTTGGCTGAACCTTAACAGCTTAAAGATCAGAGGTCTAGGCTTTGAATTTCCAGCTGACCGTTTGAAAGGAATCCTGTGAGCACGTTCGATTTCTAATGGGAACCTTGTATTTAACTGAAGCAACTTTGGAAGTAAATTTTCCAGAAATTGTATCGGATTTTCCCCTTCCAAATTTTCTCCCAAACCAATAATTTTTATATTCTTCCTCCTTCCACGATTTTCATAGTCCACCAGTTTCTTCTGCAGTTCCCTTATAAGTTTATTGTCTTCCTTTGTTTGTGCTGCAGCCATTTCTACCTGCTCCACTCTGGATTCTAAAACGGTCATTTTCTGGCTTACTGCCTCAAACTGCCTATTCATGTTTAAAACCTCATCTTTTACCTCACGGATACTTTCTGCATTTTTCTGAATTTGTTCCGAAATTTTTTTCAGTTCCGCCAATATTTCTTTCCTCCCACTTTCCTCTTCATCCGGAAGCGGGGCTTTAGATGCGGCAACCATATCCTGTTTGAGGCGCTTTGCTGTGCCAGCATTTGCGAACGCTGAATCGATCTTCCTCTGTCTTGTGCTCGCCATACTTATATACCTCCCGACTCAAGAAAAACTTGAAATTTCTTCGCTATTAGGTATATTATTTTAAACTTTGCTGCCTGGGGAACGGAGCGCCACGATCACACGTCCATGTATCGCGCGCGCCAAGCCACGCCCCTTTGGGTAGTTTTGTCGATTTGAGTCTGCATTGTGCAGCATCTGTCTATCAGCACTCCCAGGATTTTGAAAGAAATCTGTATTGGGTATTTGGTTGCTTTAATTTCCAGGTCTGTTATGGATGGATTTTTGTCCGATTCTAGCATTAGGAATTTGGTTTTGTCCGTGTTCAGCTTCAATTTGTGGTTGGTCATCCATTTTTCTACTTCCTCCAATATTATTTCCAGGTGACCTGATGAGGTGGGGTCTTGGGTATCATAGGGGAGGAGAATGGTTATGTCGTCTGCGTAGCTGAAAGATGTTACTTTTAGATTGTCTAAGGTGGTACCGAGGGAGGATATGAAGAGATTAAATAGAATGGGTGATAGTAGAGACCCCTGAGGCACTCCGCAAGGGTTTGACCAAGAGTCTGATTTAGTATCTTTTAGCTTAACTCTATAAGTTCTTGTTTTGAGGAATCCTTGGAACCAGTTATAGATCCCGCCAGAGATCCCTATGGCATCTAGTTTCTGGAGTAGACTGGTGTGGTCAACTAGATCGAAAGTGGCGGAGAGATCTAGTTGGATTATTAGGATCCTGTGACCTTGGCTGAGATATTGTCGGGTTATGTCAAGCAGTGTTGCTAGCAGTGTTTCCGTGTTATGATTTGTTCTAAATCCTGATTGAGAGGAGTGCAATAGGTTGTGGTCATCTAGGTAGTTGGTGAGGTATTGTGCCACAAGACCTTCAATCAGTTTGACATACAGTGGGATCGAGGCAATGGGTCTATAGTTGGTGGGAGTGTCTATAGGACCTTTTTGATCTTTCAGTAGAGGGGTGATTATAATCTCACCTAGTTTTTGTGGGAATTGACCTTCTTTGAGTATAGTTTGTATTCATTGCATGAGGCTAATTTTGAATTTAAGGGATGCATTTGTAAGTAGATATGATGGGCAGTTATTCAGGTCGCATGAGGTATGGCTATATTTTTTGTAGAGTTGGTTCAGGTCGGACCATTGTAGAGTTGGGAAGGTGGTCCAGGTTTTGTCTGCAGTTATGGCTTCTTCCATTGTGGGGGTTGTTTGTATCTCGTCATGGTTGATTGAAGAGTTGTTGAAGGTGGTTCTAATTGTGATCTTGTTTTTGAAATGGACTGCTAGTTGGGAGGCTGATGGTGGTTTGTTACCTTGAGTGGCTAGGAATGGGTTAGTATCCATAAGTTTTTTTACTAGGTTGAAGATAATTTTTTGTGTCAGGGGTATTGATGCCAATTAGTTTAGAGTAAGTAGTATGCTTTGCGTTTTTCCTTAAGTTTGATGTTATATTGTTTGATTTGGTTCTCCAAGCAGTTCTGGTTTGGTCTTGTTTCTTTTTTCTCCAGGCTCTTTCAAGTTGTCTGCAATGCCTTTTTAGTAGGAGAAGTTCAGGGTCGAACCATTTGTCGGAGGGTCTGCAGGTTCTGTGTTTGTTTTTTTCTGGGGCTAGCTCATTCAAAGTTGTTTCACTTAAGGTATGTCAGTGGTTTACAAAGTCTGTAGGGTCATTGGAGTTGATTGCAGGGTCCACTTTATCCCAAAATGTAGCAGGTTCTATTTTCTGTCTATATTTGAAAGTTGTTTTTTGGGGCTCGGGTTTTATGTTATTTTGAGGCCAATTGATGGTGAAAATGTATTTGTAGTGATCTGACCAGAGAGAGGGATGCCAGTTACCATTGGTGATGTGAATATTTGGTGTGTGAAGGTTATGAGACATGAATGCAGCAATATCGAGTTGGTGGCCTTTTTCGTGCATGGTTTCAGGATTGAGAATCTGGTAGGACAGTGCATCGAGGTATGAGAGAATACCCTCTACTTGTTTGGAAGTGTGGTCCTCGAGGTGGAGATTTATGTCTCCAAGGAGCAAATTATGTGTGGAGGTTAGAGAGTTCTGGAAGATGAATTCTTCGAGTTCAAGTTTTGAGGCATTCCATTTTCCTGGTGTGATGTAACATAGTAGGCAGTTCAAGGTGCCTTTGAGTGTGTCGTCAGAGAGTTGACAAGCTAGAAGGTCCAAATGAGGGGTTGAGTGTTTGTGTAGGACTTTTAGATTGAGGTTGTTTTTGACTAGAATAGCTAGTCCTCCTCATCATTTGTTTTCTCTGCAAACCAGTTCTAGTTTGTATCCTTTGGTGCAAAATTCGGGTTATGCAAGGGTCTGAGTAGGATGTTAGCCAGATCTCTAAATTAAGGGCTCCTTTTACAAAAGTGTGCTAGCATTTTTAGCGCACGCACCGGATTAGCGCACGCTAGCTGAAAAATTACCACCTGCTTAAAAGGAGGCGGTAGTGGCTAGCGTGCGTGGCAATTTAGCGCACATTAAGGCCCTAACACACCTTTGTAAAAGGAGCTCTAAGTATAGCAAATATCATATATAAAATATCATAAAATGTCCCAAATACAATAACATAAATACAATAAATAAAGTGTTCTATTTCCCTCCCTCCAAATCAATCAATCAATTCAGAACCCCCAGTCAAACCACCTTATATACTCATTATAGTTAAACCAAGTAATTAAGCACACAAGCACTGAAATAGTGAAAAGACATTACCTCTATCCCTTCTTTAAACTCTATGAATAAAACAAACATCAAATCCATCCATGCAAATCTATATTTGAATAAGTAATAAATCACATTCCCAACTGTAGTGTATAGATAAATAAATAAAATTCATAAAAAAATTAAGTTCTATAATATATCTTCTTCTTTAACTCATTCTGCAACAGGAAATTAAATTTTAAAATTTCAAATACCTCCTATGTCCTATACGAAAATGAAGAGGAAAACCATTTAACAACGTTAAAACCAGACTTATACTTACACAATTGAACTTTCACATTACCATTATACAATAATGTTATTCATTTTCATATTCAAACTCTCTTATACTGAAACGATCTTCTATATTTTCTATATTTCTACTAAGCTGAATGTCCTAGCGGGTATTTTGCTGAGATGGGGAACAACTTCGGAATTAAGTCTTCAAGAAATGCAATGCAATCTTTCCCTTTCACACCTTCAGTCAAACCCAGGATCCTCACATTGTTACGACAAGAATGGTTTTCATAATCCTCCATGAGTTTTTCCATTTCCTGTAGCACTCTATGATCCTTCCTGCACTATATCTGTCTAGTTTTCATTTTCCCTTCCCGGGACTCCAGATGTTCCATATGTCAATTTGCCACCTCCATTTGTTTAGTTAAATTACACACCTCTTTAACAGCTAACAGGTTTTCAGCATTTTCTCTTAATAGCAACTTGATAGCAAGGAGCTCCTCCAAGAAATCCATGGACTCTGCTCCATCTGCAGAAGGCGGTATCGGATCTGCTTTTAGCCTCATAACTTTACCACCCACAGAGAAAGCAGATTCCAGCTTCGTTTCTTTAGAGGAAGCCATTTAAACACTTTTTACTTCCAATTATAGACGTAGGATAGCTTAAATACTTAAAAATATGCCCCCAAGTGTGAGGAGCCTCTTAATTATCCAGCCATCCTGTTGCGCTGCCAAGCCACACCCCCCCAAATGTCTCTAAGACTAGGAAACAGTGAAATCTTAAAATTGATAGAGGATCTGGAAAATCTATGTTTTACCCTTTGCCTCCTCAGTCACCAGAAGCAGCAGTGTCATATATGTTGTCTGAGATCAGGCAGTATTGGTGTGTTAATGCTGCCTCCTCACCCCACCCCCTGGTGACCGAGAGACAGAAGGAAGGCTGCTCAAGGCAAACCAGGCTGGCAAAAGAAAATTGAGAAACCCAGCACATTGCCTCTGGTTTTTCTGCTCCTTCTGCAGTTGGTTTCTCAGTGCCTCTTCCTCTTTCCTCCGTTTCTTTTCTTTTTCCTTCTGTAATTATTATTTCATTTCCTGCCATTTTAGCCACAGCGGGGGTGGCTCTTTTTGCTCTAGGACTTTATTTTTCCTAAGAGTCTTCATGGGAGGCCTGTGGTTCAGCTCCTGTTCTTCCTCTTCCTCTACTAATGGAGCAAGGAATTGCTGCTGCTTGGCCTTCTGTCTCCTTTTTACTTCCTTCACTACCTGAGGCCTGGACTCACATTGTCTTTTTGATGCATCCATCATTTGGAGCTTCTCTGCTATCTGCCTCTCCTTCTCTCTGCCTCGTCGCCTTTTCCTCTATGTGCTCGCACTGAATGGTGACAACGTATTTCTGCTATCTAGATGTTTTCTAAGTGCACATTCATAGTCCTCTTCTGTTTTGCTGTTTAAGAGAATGTACACCATGGGCAGTGCACGATTATCTACAAAGGCATGTATCATAAACATCTGTAAGAACAATTCAGGTGCTACTTTGAATGTCCCATCCATGAACCAGTGGCAATTTTGCTCAAGAGTATTAATGTTAGCTTGTGTACTGAAAACAAAAATGCATTTTTCATTGTTTTCTCCAGAATCCCACAACAGAAAATTTTCCCCACACTTTGTTACTTTCAGCTGATCTGGAATTTGGATTTCTTGCACTGATTGCGGATTTCCCATTTATACATTTCCTCATTTTCTTTTTCTCTGGATAGTTCGTTGCATTGGTATGAAGGCAATAATTTAACCACTTAAGGCTGTTGTTGAGCCATTTGAGGCTGTTGTTGGTCCAAGAATAATCTGTGTGCACAGCTCGTTGGTGTATGTCTGCCATCATTTTTTCAGCTACTATTTTGGCATTAGGTGCATGGATATGTGCTGTTATCTCCATAGATGATCCATCCGAGAGCCTCTTTCTTCTGCCTACATAATCGTGACACATGCACCTCCAGGATGATGATCCGTGAGCATTACTTCTGTCACGACGATATGGATATCCTTCGTGAACCCAGTTCTCTTTGCCATGATGTGATATTATGACTTCCATATCAAATACGTTACGTGAGAGTGCAATGACCGCTCAGGCCAATCTACACTAGATAACCCTATCCGTGCCTCATGGCCCCTCGTTTACATACTGTCCTCGATAATAATTTTGGGCTGGATGGCGTCAACCCTCAGGATTGGGCAGGTCCCTATACCTCAGCACGTTTCTTCATCGGGACTCATTGGTAGCACTCACACTTCTAGCAAGCAACAGACTGCCAGCCTGTGTTCAGAATCCTTCAGTTCAGCCTGTAAAATAAAAAGGCTTTCTATTTTGCTTAAAAATGTCCCACAAAGGTCTTCCACATCAGCTTGTCCCGCAAAGGTCTTCTACATCACATCCATGTCAGTCTATCCCCCATCTTCCACCTCTCTTCCTTCATTTTCAGTCTCTCATCCATCTCTAAATACCTCTAAACACCACTAACACCTTCACAATCCAATCGCCTAAACACCCTACACATGGTATAAAGTGCACCAGGGTCTGCATTGCCCACAATAATCTCTCTTGCCAGTTTTGGAACATCAAACCCTTTTAGAATTGAGGGAAATGTGACTCTGACCCCTCAAGGTGTAATAAATGTGCCCAGTAATCACTCAGGTACTCAGGATTCTGGATCAGACTCTGAATCGTTTGATTCAGTGTCCGAGCATAGAGAATGACACGGTGAAAAAATTGGTCCCCGTCACCGCCCCGTCCCCGTCTCACCATCCCCGTCACCGCCCCGTCACCGTCTCACCATCCCCGTCACCGCCCCGTCCCCGTCTCACCATCCCCGTCACCGCCCCGTCCCCGTCTCACCATCCTCTTCACCGCCCCGTCACCGCCACTGCCACCCCATTCACCGCCCCGTCACCGCCACTGCAATCCCATTCACTTTTCTTTATTTACGTATAAAGGAAACATTCTTTAAAACTTTAAAACTTAGTTAAATATTAGTTAATAACTATACAAAAACAAAACACGCAGAGAAAAAATTAATTAATATAAATTCCCTGACTTCCCTGCACTGTCCCCCCTTGAAGGTCTGTCCCCATCCTGAAAGCCTGATGCCCCCCCCCGACGTCCGATACATCCCTCCCCCCCGAAGGACCGCCGACTCCCCAACAATATCGGGCCAGGAGGGAGCCCAAATCCTCCTGGCCACGGCAACCCCCTAACCCCACCCCGCACTACATTACGGGCAGGAGGGATCCCAGGCCCTCCTGCCCTCGACGCAAACCCCCCTCCCCCCCAACGACCGCCCCCCCAAGAACCTCCGACCGCCCCCCCAGCCGACCCGCGATCCCCCTAGCGACCCCCACCCCCCTTCCCCGTACCTTTGGTAGTTGGCCGGACAGACGGGAGCCAAACCCGCCTGTCCGGCAGGCAGCCAACGAAGGAATGAGGCCGGATTGGCCCATCCATCCTAAAGCTCCGCCTACTGGTGGGGCCTAAGGCGCGTGGGCCAATCAGAATAGGCCCTGGAGCCTTAGGTCCCACCTGGGGGCGCGGCCTGAGGCACATGGTCGGGTTGGGCCCATGTGCCTCAGGCCGCGCCCCCAGGTGGGACCTAAGGCTCCAGGGCCTATTCTGATTGGCCCACGCGCCTTAGGCCCCACCAGTAGGCGGAGCTTTAGGATGGATGGGCCAATCCGGCCTCATTCCTTCGTTGGCTGCCTGCCGGACAGGCGGGTTTGGCTCCCGTCTGTCCGGCCAACTACCAAAGGTACGGGGAAGGGGGGTGGGGGGGTCGTGGGGGTCGCCAGGGGGATCGCGGGTCGGCTGGGGGGGCGGTCGGAGGTTCTTGGGGGGGGCGGTCGTTGGGGGGGAGGGGGGTTTGCGTCGAGGGCAGGAGGGCCTGGGATCCCTCCTGCCCGTAATGTAGTGCGGGGTGGGGTTAGGGGGTCGCCGTGGCCAGGAGGGTTTGGGCTCCCTTCTGGCCCGATATTGTCGGGAAGTCGGCGGTCCTTCGGGGTGGGGGTGCGAGTGGTCCTGCCGGGGGGGGATGTATCGGACGTCGGGGAGTCGGCCGGGCAAGAGGGCTTGGGCTCCCTCTTGCTCCGATCGCGGGTGCGGGTGGGAGCGCGTGCGAGCGGTCGTTCGGGGTGGGGGTGCGAGCGGTCCTGCTGGGGGGGTGAATCGGGCGTCGGGCGGGGTGGGAACTATGTTTTAAAACTTTTGTATACCATGCGTGAAAATACGGTAAATAGCGGTTCCTAGAAGGGGGGTACATTGGCCCGCGGGGACAAACCTGTTCACCGTTTCCGCGGTCGGTGAATGGCCTTGTCCCCGTCACCGCAGCGACTGCTAGTTTTCTTCCCCGTTTTCGGCGGTGACCCGCGGCTTAAATGCGGTGGCCGCGGGTAAACCGTCACCGTGTCATTCTCTATCCGAGCATAATGAAGTACAAGTGCCTGTACACGCTCCTTTCTGAAGGATGGATGCCCTGTTGCGACTAGAAGAGTTGGCAGTAACATGGACGAGTCCGCAGTTCGTATCCATGCCACCACCCTTAACCCCGTACCACCCTATGGTTGATGCACTTAGAGACCATTTGGCATAACACCTAATTCTGGTGCAGTTGCCACAGTTGAACAACTTATATATGCTAATCAAAATCCTATCTATGCTGACCCTGTTTGAACCATGTTCCAGTTAGCACTATCCCCAATGGAGATAGTAATCCAGAATGAGGGATCCCCCAAATATGTATACATTTGGGTATCCAATTTGGTAGGCTGGACAGAAGGACTGGCCCCACAAATGATTCCGTACCCCAAAAGGGGTCATTTGCAACAGTCCACATGAATACTGCCTAAATCTGCATCAGACAAGGGATTGGAGACCCCAGATGGGATCTCAAATACATGAAAAAAAAGTTTAAAAGTGTGGGAAAAATATGAGAAACTGTATAAAGGAGAGGCAGCTCAACCCCCAGAAGCTGCTCTGAGCTGCAGTGTGGCCACACCCATGCCCATTATACAAGCTCTCCTTCTCATGAGCACAAAAGTTGGGGAAGTGCAGTACACCTTTATTTCCTGGAGCTTCACTGACTTTGTGGAAATTAAACGACAGCTCCCACCCTTTATGCAGGGAGCGAGTCCATGGATCAAAAAATTTGAAAAGATAACTGCTCAGTGGACCTTAGGGATAGGTGATGTCAGACACCTATTAGTCCAATTGGTAGGCAATACAGCAACTGATATCTTTTCAGATGCTGGCATAGGTGATTACACGCCCAATGTCACACACTTTGATGGGGCTCCATTTAACTCCAGTCGCCCTATAGTCTGGAAAGCACTAAGAGACAGATATCCTGACATTAAGGACTTCTTTAAGTTAATGTCCAAAAGCTATTCTCTGACCAATGACATTTATGACCATATCTGGATGTTTGAGGACCAGTGGGAAGATGAGATGGGTGAGCCTTATAGCCATGACATGATGAGAGGTCTGGCATACCAGATATTAAAAAGCACGTTGCCAAAGAAAGTGCAGAATAAGCTAGAAAATATAGTAGCAATGGAAGGAAAGAATTGGATCGAGATTGTTTCACATGCCACCCATTTTGTGAAGCAATCAAAGGAAGATGAAGCCAAAGCAGAGAAAGAAGTGGTGCAGCTGCAGAAGAAGGTTTTTGCATTACAAATTGAAAAGGAGGAAACATCAAAAGCAGACAATCAAGTACAACAAGGTAGCAAGGCTATCCAAGATAAGATAGACAAGGTATTATAGCTCGCCCAAATCCACTGGACAAACAACATCCTGCAATCCTCATTTTGTGGAGGTCACACGGGAGGGGTGTTCCACCCCAATTACCCAGACCTCAGATACAATGCTTTGTGTGCCACAGATTTGGCTACTATGCAAATGAATGTAGAAATCGTCCTTTGCGAATGAGATATAGTTCAAGGGGAGGCTGAAGCAGCCCTTACAATCAGGGAGGACGAATGAATTGGGATTATGCCCCCGATTTCCCTTATCCTGAAGGAGCCCTGAACCGGTGGAAGGGCCCTGAGGATGAGAGTGGGAATACTCAATGACGGTCTCAGTACCTTCATGCCATCCAAATTTGACACTGAACCACTAAAGTATATTCAGGTTGCAAAAGAACCTAAAGTTCCATTCATTGTAGACACGGGAGCGACCTTGTTGTCAGTCAACTTTGTCCCTATTGAACACACAGGGGCTCATAATCAAAAGAGAAAAACATCCAAAAACCGGCCTAAGTCAGCACTTGGATGAACATTGTCAAAATACGTCCAAGTGCCGATAATAAAAACGGGTTTTGGACGTATTTCTAAATGACCTAGGCCTTCATAGTGCCGCTGAATGACCACAGCTAAATGGGGTGTTTTAGGAGGAGTGTCGAGGGTGGGAGTTGGGTGGGATGTGGGCCGGCTTAGACTTAGTCGTACTGCATGTATAACCAAAAGTTATACAGCATAGGTACGACGGAACTTGGATGTTGTTACTTAGACCATTTAAAATATGTCTAAATCAGTGTTCTTCAACCATCAGTCCAAGGACTAGTGCCGGTCCACAGAAATTTCCTGCCGGTCCATAGGGCCAGCATGTGCATCAGGCTTAAAACAGTGTTCTTCAACCGCCGGTCCACGGTGCGATCGATGCAACGTTATCTTCGAGCCAGCTCCCTCTTCCTAACTGATTCAGTGCACAAAGCCACGGGCATCTTTAAAGTTCAATATCTTTTCTTTTTCAAAACTGGCACATTTCAATCACTAAATTGAAAATAAAATCATTTTCCTACCTTTGTTTGGTAATTTCATCAGTCTCTGATTGCACTTTATTCTGACTGTGCATCCAATACTTCTTCCCTTCTTTCAGCCTCCTGTATGCTTCCTCTCCTCCAGACCTCATTCCCTCCCCCAACTTTTTCTTTCTTTCTCTGTCTGTCTTTCTCTGATTCCGTGCCCCATTTTTTGCTTTGTTGCTGGTTCCCTGTCCCCCCTCCTTCTTTCTTCCTTCCTCCGTGCCTCATTTTTTGCTTTTTTTTCTGGCTCCCTGTCCCCACCCCACCTTCTTTCTTTCTTTCTTTCTTCCTTCCTTCCTGCCCTCCCCCAAGCCACCGCCGCTGCGGAATAGGCTGCTGCTGCCGCTATCGGGAACAGGCCATCTCCCTGCTTCTCTTCTGCACCGGGCCGACCAACTCTCGCCGCCTGACGTCAATTCTAACGTCGGAAAGGACGTTCCGGGCAGCCAGGCAGCGATTGGCTAGCCAGAATGTCCTCTCGACGTCAGAATTGATGTTGGGCCGTGAGAGTTGGTCGGCCCCGCAGGGAAGAGAAGCAGGGAGATCAAAGAACATGGTGCCAGCCTGATCCCCGATGGCAGCAGTGAGAAGGGAAGGGAAGCAGGTTCGGCACTCTAGGGAGAACAGTGGACCGCCCCCCCCCCCCCCCCTTGGTACGCCACTGGAGCAGCAGCGTGTCTGGCCGGCTCGTTCGTTCAAAGCCGCGGGTGGCGGCTCCTTGCGAGATCCGTGTCTGCGTCTGAAGCCTCTCTGATGTTGTGACATCAGAGAGGCTTCCGATGCAGGAGTGGATAGCGCAAGTAGCCGCCAACCCGCGGCTTTGAACGAACGAGCCGTCTGCTGCTCCAAAAGGAAGAGAATGATGCCTCTAGACTGCGGGCCGCAAATAAAACCTGGAGAGCCACATGCGGGCCGCGTGTTTGAGACCGCTGCTCTAGAACATTATCACCTGGCAGCCTGGCATAGGAAAGCCTAGTCGTGCTGCACAGAGGTGTCTTAAGCCATCTTGGGGGTGGGTTAGGGATCCATGGAGAGAAGGACCCATGCCCATAAGCCCCTGTAATCACTGCATTAATATTGAAACATGTGCACTCCCCTATACACCCCCAAAACCCTTTTGTACTGGCATATAAGTGGCTCCTGCAGCCATAAGGGCTATTGGGGTAGTAGATAAGTGGGTCTAGGGGATTCTGGAGGTGGTTTGGGGGGCTCACCATGAGCTATAAGGGAGCTGTAGTGAGATGATGACATGGCACCCTTTTTGTGAAGTTCACAGCAGTGCCCTGTAAGGTACCCCACTATATAGGTGCCATGTCTGGGTGTTCAGTCCATCACTTTGCAGACCCCTCCCACATCCAACAGGGCTTGTTCTAGGCGTTTTTGACTTGGACGAAAAGTTGGACGAAAATGTGGTATAAAGATGGACGATTTAGTGGCTTGGACGATCAGATCAGCAGGACGTATAGTTAGACGATTTTCAAAACGAAAAAAAATTTGGACGTATTTTTCGAAAATGTGTTCTAAGCTATATTTTACTTTGGACGATTTGCGACTTGGACGAAAACGGACTTAGACATTCCTTTCGATTATGCCCCTCACAGTCTCTAATTCTCAGATCTCTACCACTGGCATTGAAGGTAACGAGACAAACAACAGAATTTTAAAAAGGATCCCTCTTCTAATTGACCAAGAATTGATTATTACAGATCTCCTCTATGTCCCAACGTGCCCAGTAAACTTGCTTGGGTGAGATGTTTTAAAAGAACTCAGGGCTGTTATCACATCACATTCTCTGGTCTGCTGTCCACTAACCTGCCACTCTCAGGATGTGGTCACCCAACTCCATGACCTTGAATTTGGAAAGGTAAAGTCAGTCCAAGAAGTAATCCTCATATTATAGAGGCCAGGCACTGGCCCATTGACTTCAGAGTACCTCCTCAAGCCTGAAGTTCTCCAGGGGATCCGGCCAGTAATTGCAAAGTTGCTGGAGGCAGGAATCATTGAAACAACTTCATCCCTTTGCAATACGCCCTTGTTTCTGGTGCTGAAAGCAGATGGGAAAACATATCACCTGGTCCATGACCTCCGGGACCTGAACATACTACTCTCAAACGGTGATGGTGTGGTATACCGTCATTGATCTCAAAAATGCATTCTATTCAATCCTGCTAGCCATAGAGTCCCGTCCCTTGACGGCATTCTCTGTTGGCATTAGCCGATATCAGTGGTCCTGTGTCCCCCCAGGGATTAAGCGATAGTCCGGCCCTGTTCACAAAAAGTATTAGAACATGACTTACAGGTATTCCAGGAGGAACTGACAGGTAATGAGCAAGTTTCCCTTTTTGTGTATGTGGACGACATATTGTCTGCATCTACCAGTGCAGTCTGCAGACACTTCAGTGGCAGACTCCTGAGTGTGCTCACGGAGGATATGCCATAAACAAAGACAAAATCCAGTCCTGCCAGCAGACTGTGACATTTCTGGGACACATTTTTGTTCCAGAATTCCAAATTTCCTTCTGCTTCCGTTTTGAAAGAAATTACAAACACGCTCTTCTGAAGACCATCAAAGAACTCGAAGGCTTAATGCGAATGTTCAATTATTGTAAAGATTACATTCCACGCTTGAGCCTCAGAGCAAAATCCCTGCGAGAACATTTGAAAGGTTCACCACGGTCTTCAGACCGAATTACACTCACAGCAGCCCAGTCAGACATAATCGATCAATTGAAACAGGACCTCAAGCAAGCTCCAAAATTTATGTTCCCTCTTCCCACACTTCCAGTCGATCTGTTCCTGATAAATGACCAGGAAGGGTGGGCAGCCAATGCTTATCAGGCCAACAGCCTGGTTCTATACCTTAGCAGTACCTTCACCCCGATGGAACTGTTCTTTACTGAGTGTGAACAAGCAGTGGTAGCGGCAGCCACCGCTGTTACCAAACTTTATCAAACACTGCCCTATGCAATCATCAATATGCATTGTACTCATGAGGTTTCCAAAGTTTTACATGACCCTGCTGTCACATTCACTGGCCAGCGCCTGGCTACGTATCTTGCAGTTCTTTTGAGCGGAAATCTCCTTCGGCCAAGCAGACTTTCTCTTGAACAGAGTGCAGCCTTTCTTACAATAGAAGCACACAGATGTCCTTACAAGGATTTCCCTCAGACTGACAGTCCCACATAAAACAGGGATTTACATTTTCACAGATGGCTCTCACACCAAGCAGGGCACAACTTTCGCCCTAGTGAAGTATTCGATTTCCCAGCATCAGTACTGTACTGAGTGGTACTGCCTTTCCCCCAGTGAATCAGCTCAGACGGCTGAACTAGCTGTGGTACTACAATGTCTAAGGAGACATCCGACCGAGCCCTTGATTGTTTTTTCGGACTCACATTATGCCTTATCCAGTATTTCTGACAATCTGCTGAAATGGAAAAAGAAGGGTTTAATCGACAGTGCTGGACGGCCTCTGCATCATCTCCCTATTCTATAAGAAATCATGACCCGCATCAATTCAAGAGACGTCCCTGTGGCATTGATCAAGATCAAGGAACATGACATTGATAAATCCCCAGAACGGTGGTCTCACCAATTTGCAGACTACCTCGCCAGCAATGCTACAAGGTATTACTGTTGTCATCCCAATGAAACCTGGGAAGCATCAGCCAAGGTTCTCAATAGGACCCAGGTGAAACAGGGACTACCATCTGATTTTTGCCCGCATATAGGCCTCATGCCTCAGGAAGCTGTTTATTGGGAATGAATTGGAAACATGAAATTGAAAGGTTTGAATGTGATACCCAATGGACAGGTTTGCTTGTCTGGCGTCTCCCTGTGCCTCCTTGCAGCCCGTCTTCATTTTGATAACCACTCCTCTGCAGTTACCCTTTTGGCCAAACTCTAGCCCTACTACTGAGCCTCCTGCATGCTGCCTGTTTTATGCTCAGTTCAGACCTGCTCCACGTGTGCTAGAAATAACCCTAGAGGGATCCCTATTCCCCCGAGAACCATCCCCATCACTGAAGGACCTGCCAGGAGGTGGTAAATTGATTTCACTGATATGATTTATGTCTT
This sequence comes from Geotrypetes seraphini, assembly GCF_902459505.1. Classification (NCBI taxonomy): domain Eukaryota; kingdom Metazoa; phylum Chordata; class Amphibia; order Gymnophiona; family Dermophiidae; genus Geotrypetes; species Geotrypetes seraphini. The sequence continues at coordinate 354,978,445 of NC_047084.1, forward strand.
TGTGTGTGTGTCCTTTCTCTCAATCGTTCCCTTGTTCCTCTGAGTCAGCGGCTGCTGCTGCAGAAGTGCTCTGCCATGAGTTGTTCAGTAGACACGGGTTGCCGGAAGCTCTGTACTCCGACAACGTCACCAATTTCTGTAATGACTTCTTGGTGGAGGTCTGTGCCAGGCTGGGCCTCACACAGAAGTTTGTGACCATTTACCATCCCCAGAGTAACAGTTATACAGAGAAGCCAATGATCTTTTAAAAGTGGCACTGTGTAAGCTCATGCCTCCTGATTGCTCTGATTGGCTTGCATACCTGCCTGCTGCATTGTATGCTGTGCGGAACAGGACGCTTAAATTGTTCAAATTGACCACATCCCCGTTTCAGCTCTTAACGGGACATCTTCCTTTTAAACCTTGGTTTCATGCCCCTGGAAGCAAGTCCTTACCGGCAGTATTACAAGATTATGTTGTTTCCTTGCAGACAGCTGTCCATGAACTCCAGTGTTATCGCAAGGGCCCCAACGCAGATCTACCCCACCCGTGGACCTACAAGTTTCACCTCAGTCAAGCTGTCTACAAGCACAATCATCACAAGACAACGTGGAAAAATCAACCATTTCTTGGACCTTTTACAGTGGAACTTGGTTTTCCTTTTGCTGTAAAGCTGCACAGACAAAATACTTTAGTGTACGCTAAGGACGTTAAGCCTGCCCCATCTGTGGGCAGTGGAGTTTTGCCTCAGACTGCTGTGGGCCCACATGTTTAATTAGAACCCTGTTGCTTTTTATGTGTTTTTACCCTTTTGATTCCTTTCCTCTGTATCACTTTGTGCTGCATATACAAATATGATCAATGCTTTCCCTGGCACTGTGCTTTCTCCTCTTCCTCGTGCTCCTGCCCCTTCAGGCCTCTCTGTCCCCTGCTGAAACCTTTGCTTGCTAATATGGGCGAGCAGTGGCTTTGGGAAGCTAAAGAATTGTCCTTGTAGCCAGCTGATTCTGCAGTTACCTTTAATTTCTCTTCTGCCCCTATTCTGATTGGGTTCTGCGCCACAGAATTATTTTCAATGCCTGTATCTGGCACCCCCCACATGAATGCCTCCCCTCCATGGGCATTTCTTTGAGCAAATCCTCCTATTCCTGGAACTCCACTTTGTCCTCATGGACCCCCTGGCCTGCTAATGCTTCTTCCTTTGCAGAAGTGTTTTCCCTTCTTCTCTCCACTGCCAAGTACTCTACCCTATCTACTTCTGATCATTCCTCTTCTTGGCCTGCCCCTGAAGGATTTGTGGCATAGTGGCTCACTGAGTCCTTCCTGAACAGTGGACTGGTGCTTGTGGCCTTGGCACCATCCACCCCAGTTTTTTTCTTATTCCTCTTGCTGTGGGCAAGCAGCTGGGCGTCCCTGTCTTTACGCCACGTACTCGCCGTTCCATTGCTGAGCGGATTTTCCAATATTATGGTCCTGCTACCTGGGCTGAGGATGGGTCCTGGGACTACTGCACTCCTATTTACATTGTGGCAGGGCCAAGTCCCAGGCGTGGGAAAACCCGACTCGGACCACAGATGTGCCTTTTGTATGGCTGGTAGAAGGAAAACCCGGAGTCTGGATTCTTTGAAACAAAACTTCATCAGATTTAATGTTTGCAACAGAAAAATTCTTCAAAATAGAAAATTGCGTTCTTACAGTCTCTGGCACTCTAAGTTACTTCACCACCTTTTAGGGTCTGTGCCTTGAAAATCAGTTCCTGGACTGGTCAGTCCTTGCCAGCATATTACATACAAAAACAAAACTGTACTTTCCAGACTCTGGTATTCTTATGCTCCCCCTTTATTGGAAATTCTTTGGTTCTTTTTCATACCCCCTTTATTGGGGCAGCTGGCTGCTCCTAGTCACAGTCCTACCAGCTTTACTTGGGCCCACAGGTGCCTGCACTACTTCAAATCACAGTTAAAAAAAAAAAATAGTATAACCCCTCCCTCTTTGATTATCAATTTTCACTTACTTCACCTTCTGTAGTCAGGTTACCCTACAAGTCAAAATGAGAATTTTTCTAAAAAGAGGGAAAAGTTAGCATAAAATATAATATTTCGCCCTAAATAAAAGATACCTTTTAAACAAATACTGATTTTAAAAGTTTTTGTTAGTTTATTTATACACATCTAATAAAATGTATATATCTATACAGCTTTAGAATAAGTCTCCAAATAAAACATTTCTCAAAGAATTTAGTTCTTTATAATAAATTTTTTCCTCACAGGGTCCAGGTGTTCTTCCTTTTTTTTCCCTGCAGGGCAGTTGGGTACCAGCACTTCTTCTTTCCAGGAGATTCAGCTTCAACAAATTGTGTACCTATTCCCTAACTAAAAAAAACTGAAAGGAAGCAAAACCCTATATCCCTATTTGATGACAAAAAAATAATAAACACTGTAATCACTAGCTACCCAAATAAATCAAAGGATAATTGAAATTTCCCTAAAAACTAATCCCACTCACTTTCTATTAAACCAAGGTTTAATTACTAATTGATAAATATCCAAATATCAATAAGCATCCAATATCCAATCAATAGCCACATTTCAATCTCTAATAAACATCCAATTTATCCTTAAAAACCAATTCCACAGAGAGAACACAAAACAGATACCTGTCTCTGCCAACAAACCAACTCAACCCCTCAACTGCTCTCTCTGGCAGTTTTAGAACTCTCCCCAGCACTTCTGATTTCTACATGAGGTTATCAGACCTGTTGCAGACATCAGCAGTCTGGAATTCCAACAATCACTCATGCAAAAACAGCATTAAACCAGCCAAATATCAAATCAAATAAAATCCATCCAGGTAAATAACAAAAATATATCTATAAATTAAACCTTGGTTACAATAGCAAGTGGCAAAACGTTTTCTCTCACTCTAGTTTAATCAATAGCAACTTGTCCCCCTAAGGACTTTCACAGCCCTGCACTGCGGGCTGTGTGGAAGCAAGCCTCCATTTGCACATAGCTATTCAGCCCCTCCCCAAATACCCTCAAAGTGCTCTAGATTTAGTTCCTTGGGGACTTTGCTAGGTGAGGTTTTAAACACACTTTAAACTCAGGCACTGCTGCCTTGTTATTTATTACCTGTAGTCTTACTTCAGCTCAGGTTTCTTTGGCAGATACTTTTATTTTACTGTGAGGCAGGAAACAGCTTCTCACTGGTCATTCACATGTTCATATCTTCCTCTAGCCCACATTCCCCTGGGTCAGTCTCGCTATACCTCCCTCTCCCCCCCCCCCCCCCCCCGTATCACTGGGGCCGGAGCAGGTTGATTGCGATCGACCAGTAGATTGCAAAGGCAATGTGAGTCTATCGCGTTACCTTTGCGATCTTTTTCTACTTGCTGCTTCACCGAGCCAGGCCTGGCGCATACAAGTGCCGGACTCACAAGACTTCACCTCCGATGTCAATTCTGATGTCGGAGAGGAAGTTCTGGGCCAGCCAATCGCTGCCGGGCTGGCCTGGAACTTCCTCCTCGACATTAGAATTGACGTCGGAGGTGAAGTCTTCTGGGCCCCGCGCTTGTATGCACCAGGCCTGGCTCGGGGAAGCAGCAGGTAGAAAAAGATCGCAAAGGCAACGCGATAGACTCACATTGCCTTTGCAATCTACTGGTCGATTGCGATCAATCATTTGGGCCCCTGCTCTGGCCCCAGTGATACAGTGGGGGGGGGGGGGGTATAGCGAGACTGACCCAGGGGAATGTGGGCTAGAGGAAGGTATGAACATGTGAATGACCAGGCACAGGCAGGCAGGGGGAGAGAGAAAGAAAGGCAAAAAGAAAGAGGGGGGCAGGGGGAGAGAGAAAGAAAGAAATATTGGCTTTACCGAAGAAGGAAGTGCAACCAGAGACTCATGAAATCACAAGACAAAAAGGTATGTAAAATGATTTTATTTTCAATTTAGTGATCAAAATGTGTCTGTTTTGAGAATTTATATCTGCTGTCTATATTTTGCACTATGGCCTCCTTTTACTAAACCTAAACCGCAAGAGCGTTTTTTAGCGCAGGGAGCCTTTGAGCATTGAGAGCAGCGCAGGGCATTCAGCGCAGCTCCCTGCGCTAAAAAACGCTATCGCAGTTTAGTAAAAGGGGAGGGGGTATATTTGTCTATTTTTGTATAGATGTTACTTAGGTGACATTGCATATTTTAAAGTTATCTGCCTTGACCTCTGAAAAAAACCCTGAATTCAAATGATAATTAACATTTTCTCTGCGTACAGTGTGCTTTGTGTTTTTTAAAATTTTATTGTTGGTAGTTCATTTTGACTTGGTAGCTCACAAGCCAAAAAAGTGTGGGCACCCCTGGTATAGAGTAACTGTCTCCAGTTTCCATTAATTTTTCTAATTCTATCTCCACCTCCTATCCCCCTGTCTGGTTGTTTGGAAGTTTCTCAAAGCAGGTTTCTTCTGAATAAACCTCCAGTCCTTCCCCCCAAGGCTCAACTGGGTAACTACAGTACCTTTCTGGATTAAGGTTTCCTGCCCTTCCTTGTTGGCTTGGCGAAAACCTCCGTTTATGGTGGGTAGAAAAAGTTTCAAAACTTCTCTCAGTGTGCCATGTTCTACTTCTCCCCTTTGAATCAAATGGGGCTAATTTATTCACTTGCTGTCTGTCTTCAGGCTGACGTGACTGCAAGCCTCCGTGGTTAACCCCACCCCCTGCTGGATTGATTCTTTTTCTCCTCAGCTCTGGGAAAGGAGTAATAGGGGGATAGATAGGCCTAGATTCACTAAGGGCACGGATCTGATCCAATACGTGTCTGGGGGCTGATTCATGAATCGCCCTCGTGCAAATGAGGGTGATCAGAATCACGCCCCCAACCGACTGCTGGGATCACTCTGTAGCAATCCCGATGCATGCGCAGACCATCTGTAGATGGTCTGCACATGTGTCGAAGAGCAGCGACTTTAAAAAAAAAGTTTTACCTAGCCCAGCGAGCCCTTGATTTTAATCCACTTTAAACCCATGAGTTAAAACCACGGACTCACACTGCAGGGGAAGGCCAGGGCAGCGCTTGGGGCAGAGAGCAGGAGAGTCAGGGGCAGAGCGCCGCACAGGAGATTTGGGGCAGAGCAGGACGGCAGGAGAAAAAGGCAGAGAGTCAGGGCAGAAAGAGCAGAAAGAGCAGAAGAGTCGGGGGCAGAGAGCTGGAACGTGGGGTTAGACATCAGGCAGAGAGCAAGAGATGGCAGTTGGAAAGCAGTGAATGACTGGTCCCCAGCAGTCGCTTGTTTGTGATCAGCCAGCCCAGTCGGTGTTGCAGGTTTTTTGTTAGTGAATCACTGCCTGCCATCATTTGAATGCTGTTCCCCCTCACTTGCATGTGCAGATTGAAGGATGATTGGACAGAGGTTAGTGAATCGGGTCAGAGAGGAATCTGGTCGCAAAGGAGTCGCAAACCGATCGGTTTGCTTAGTGAATCTAGCTCATAGTGTTTTGTGTGCCCTCCCTGCCTGAATTTCTGGTTGGGAAATCCCCTACCTTTGCCCTTTCCTTTCTAGCTGTGTTGAACTAGAAATATAGAAACATAGAAGATGACGGCAGATAAGGGCCATAGCCCTTCAGGTCTGCCCACTCTACTGATCCACCCCCAAGTCTACTATCCTAAGGATCCCACACCTGATGACAGGTTTCCTTAGCTTAACCCTCTGAGGGATCCCACATGGGCATCCCATTTGCTCTTAAATTCTTGCATGCTGTTTGCCTCGACCACCTGCACCGGGAGCTCGTTCCAAGGATCAACCACTCTCTCGGTGAAGAAATATTTCCTGGTGTCGCCCCTGAGTTTGAGCTGATGCCCTCTTGTGGCCGAGGGTCCCTTGAGAAAGAGAATCTCTTCTTCCATCTCGATACGGCCGGTGATCTACTTAAACGTCTCGATCATGTCTCCTCTCTCCCTACGTTCCTCGAGTGAGTAGAGTCGCAAATTTTTCAGCCTTTCTTCGTACGTGAGATCCTTGAGCCCCGAGACCATCCTGGTGGCCATCCGTTGCACCGACTCTATTCTCAGCACATCTTTTCGTTAGTGTGGCCTCCAGTTGCAGTTCGGTAGTGTGGCCTCCAATTGCACACAGTATTCCAAATGAGGTCTCACCATGGTTCTGTACAATGGCATTATGACTTCAGGCTTCCTGCTGACGAAAATCCTGCGGATGCAACCTAACAACTGTCTTGCCTTAGATGAAGCCTTCTCCACATGATCAGCAGTTTTCATGCCTGCGCTGATGATCACTCCCAAGTCTTGTTCTGTTGAAGTTCTAGCTAAGGTTACACCATTTAAGGTGTAAGTTCTGCACGGATTTCTGCTGCCGAGGTGCATGATCTTGCATTTCTTAGCGTTGAAGCCCAGCTGCCAGGTCGAGGACCAAAGCTCCAACAAATGTAGGTCCTGTGTCATACTATCGGGTGAATAGCCGTCGCTCACTATATTGCATAGTTTGGCGTCATCCGTGAATAACGTTATCTTACCTTGAAGCCCCTGAGTTAGGTCCCCTATGAATATGTTGAAAAGGAGTGGGCCCAAGACTGAGCCCTGCGGTACTCCACTGGTCACCTCCGATGTTTTAGAGAGGGTACCGTTAACCACCACCCTCTGAAGTCAGCCACTCAGCCAGTCATTGACCCGTGTAGTTAGTGTTTCTCCCAGCCCCATTGATTTCATCTTGCTCAACAGCCTGCAATGCGGGACACTATCGAATGCTTTGCTGAAGTCCAGGTATACAGCTGTTTTGTTACCCAGTCAAAGAAGCTGATGAGATTGGATTGGCAGGACCTACCCTTGGTGAATCCGTGTTGACTGGGATCCCGTAGATTCTCCTCATCCAAGATTGCATCTAATTTACTTTTGATTAGTGTTTCCATGAGTTTGCATACTATTGATGTGAGACTCACCGGTCTGTAGTTTGCAGCCTCTGCCCTGCAACCCTTTTTGTGCAGTGGAACAACGTTAGCTGTTTTCCAGTCTATGGGGACTCTCCCCGAACTTAGGGAGAGATTGAAGAGTCCTGATAGCGGTTCTGACAGGACATCACACAGCTCACTGAGCACCCTGGGGTGTAGATTGTCCGGTCCCATGGCTTTGTTCACCTTGAGTCTTGCCAGTTCGTGGTAGACGTCGCCAGGTATGAACTCGAAATTCTGAAACGGGTCTTCCACGCTGGTCCTTGCCTGCAACTGCGGACCGTGCCCCGGTGCCTCACACGTGAAGACCGAGCAGAAGTATTCATTCAGTAGTTCTGCTTTATCGGGGTCTGATTCTGCGTAGTTCCCATCTGGTTTTCTAAGGCGTACTATTCCGTCTATGTTCTTTTTCCTATCACTAATATACCTGAAGAAGGATTTGTCCCCCTTCTTCATGTTCTTTGCCAGAGTCTCTTCCATTCGAAGTTTGGCCTCCCTGACTGCCATTTTGACCGCTGCAGACCTCGCCCTATGTTCTAGTTTAGCTTCCCTATTCTCCGTTTGTTTGTAGGAAATAAATGCTTTTTTCTTCTCCTTGACGAGGTGCGAGATTTCTGCGGAGTACCATTGGGGTTTGTTGTTTCTCCGCCGTTTGTGTACTGATTTAATGTAGAGGCTTGTTGCTTCATGTATGATAGATTTCAGGGATGACCACATAGCTTCCACATCGTTGGTCGTAGCTTGGTTCTGCAGTGTCCGGTGGATGAAATCTCCCATGCGTTCGAAGTCAGTGCCTCGGTTTTATTTTAGGGATTGCTGGTTTGAGGGATGTACTTTTGACTGGGCTAGCAGTCTTTTTAGCCGTGACAGGAGCTTCCTTGTCACAACATGCTTAACCAAATTATTCGCCTCCAGACTGTAGTTGAAATCATCACCAATGAAACTTCTTTGGTATTAAATATTCTAGCCAAACAAAGTGCTAAAATGCGCACTGCCATATACCAGAACCGCCTTGTTCTCGATTACCTCCTTGCTGTGGAAGGTGGGGGTGTGTGGTAAATTTAACCTTTCTAATTGTTGCCTTGAAATTGATGACACTGGTAAGATAATTAAGGAAATTACTGATCGCATGTGCAGGCTTGCACATGTCCCAGTCCAAACCTGGAATGGCATTAATAATAATAATAACTTTATTTTGTATACCACCATTCCCAGGGAGTTCTACGCGGTTCACATCAGTTAATCAAGGTTACAAACAATGAAGTCATTGAAGTTAACAGGAATATACAGGAATGTACGATAGGAAGGTCATATACAGGAAAACAGGAGTATATAACAAGAAGGTCAAAATACTGGAAAATACAGGTTGTTGAGGTTTTGTACAAAAAACAGGAGTAGGTTGAGATTTGTGTGTATTGATGGGAGGTGAGAGGGGAGAGGAGGGTGAATTAAGGGTTCTGATCGTGGAATAAGTGTGTTTTGAGTTTTTTTCTGAAGTCCAGGTAGGTGGGGGCATTGAGCACAATATGGGCTAGCCATGGGTTCAGTTTAGCCGCCTGGAAGGAGAAGGTTTTGTCAAGGAACCTTTTGAAATGACATAGTTTAAGGGAGGAGAAGGCGAACAGATGGATTCTGCGGGAGTTCTTGTTGTTGTAGTTTAGGTTGAAGTGAGGGTTGAGGTAGCTTGGGGATATACCAAATACGGTTTTGTAGCATAGGCATGCAAACTTGAATAGGACTCTGGATTGAAATGATAACCAGTGCAGTTTGTGGTAGAAGGGGTGATGTGTTTCCCATTTGTTTAGGCCAAATATAAGGCGGTATGGCGGTGTTCTGGATGGGTGCCAAATATGGGTTTAGGCCAAATATAAGGCGGACGGCGGTGTCTGGGTGGTTAGATTCTTGGTTCCCTAGCATTAGGGCTTTACAACCTCTGCTCCTTTTTGTGGCTGTGATTCGTTTGATATTTTTCCTGGTACCCTGTTTCCTCCCTTGCTGTTTTAAGGTTTTGCAGAGTACTACTGAACAAATGACATCTCAGTTTCTTTCTACTCGTGGTTTTCAGCTCGTACCCTCCTTGGACCAGGAGTTTGTGTTCCCTCACTCTGTTGAGGCTGCATATGATAAATCAAAGTTCTGAGTTATATTCCTGTTATGTAATGTGAATCTGCGTTTGCACTGTAATTTCCTGTACTATGAATCTGCATTCGCAATGTGATATTCTTTTTTTTTTTTGTTGTCTTATACCTGTATTTGCTAGTTGAGTGTTATGCCCATTATGTGCCTACCTCCTCTGGCTCTGAAGTGTACTCTTGTTTAGTTTAGCTAGGCTGTTTGGTGGTTTACCCCTTGTGACTAGTCAGAGGCAGAAACAGGGCTTGGAAAGTTGTGCACAAGCCCCGCAGAGCCCAGCAGCCTAGGTTCCCTGAGTACACTAGGGAGAATTTTCACTGAGAGGAGTTCCTTTCTGATCATTCAGAAGTTGAGGAGAAGGAAACACAGCCCAGCTCTGCAAGATTTGTCTCCAAAACTTTGTGAGTATTAGGTTTTTAGGCAAAATACCGCCTTGTGAAGAAAACCGTGCATTTTACCCAAACATCTACAGGTGGATGCCCAAGATGAGCCCTCAGAGCAGTACAAGTACACTGAGAGCAAGGGCGTGGCTCTCACACACTTGAAAAGCCAGAGCAGCTTTCCTCTCCAGAGTTAGAGAGACCAAGGATGGGAAAGGGTCTTCTCTCCAGTGGCTCAGCAGCCAGCCAGACCAGAGCAACTCTGAGGCCCATGGAAGTGGATAATTTAGCGCCAGACCAGAAAGCTGAGGCCTTATCTCAGGTAAAAGAAATGGAGGGTTCTTAGACTAGGTATTTCCAAAACAAGAAGCTAGGGAAATGGTATTGCCTGACAGGCTCACTAACTGCAAAGCTGTGTTGGTTTTTTTTTTTCTGTGAACAGTTTCTAGAGCTATCCACTGAACTGTTTTGAATGTTTCTTTTGGATTATTTTTGGATGAACAATTATTGGGACTTGTGCTACAGCCTGTAACTTATTTTGCAAGAGTTTTTCTTTTCTTTTGCTTACCAGGGGCTCACAGCTTTTGTTGAGGCCCCAAGGCAAGGCCCCCAGGCGGGGGCAGGCTCTTTAGCTGTGTGATTGCATAATAGGACTATGGCTGATGTTTTCTGTTTGTTGGAGAAAGGTTTTGTTTTTTGTTTGAACTACATTGTTTTTGTTTAAGTGCAGTAAAGCCCACGAACTGAGAACTGTACTATTGTGGGAGAAGTTTGTCAAGATCTTGGGTGGGAATATTTGAATGTTAGGTGAAGTTTGATGACAAACTTGGCAGTTCTCCTTCACCAGCTCAGGAACAGAGAGCTGAGGGCCTCCTGAACATTTTCCTTTCGCAATTATGTTTTGTGAAAGTAAGGCAGTGAGGATTAATGCACTGTAATAGTTGAACTTAACTCTCTCTTTTGAGAAAGGCCCAGTTCTAGGGTCAGAATAAGGCCCAGGCTCAGGTAAGGCCTAGTTTCAGAAGGCTGTGCTGAAACTGCTGAGGCACAGGGACTTTTGTATATCCTGATTTGCTGTCCAGGATTTTTGCCTTGTGTTTTTCCTTTTTGTTTCTTGTTTGCCATTCTGTTTTTGAACCATGGAGGAATAAAGAACCCTGAACAATATGCTGACAAGGGTTGAATGTACCACATTGGGTTTATCACTAATTGCCTAGTTTTCTTTTGGACTTTCTGTTTGATAATTTGCTTTTGGGAACTGTTTCCTTATTGAGCAGCACGCCAGAGCAGTTTGTCTGTGGGTCACTCCGGACGCTATCAGCCTAGGCAAGGCCTGGTGGCCACACCCTCCTCCACGTTTTTGTTTCTCTCTCTCTCTGCCATCCTTTGTGTGGCGGCCCTCAATCTCTGGTTCTTCAGGATGCCAAAAGGGGGCTGATGTGGAAGATCTTTGCAGGACATTTTTAAGGCTGCAACTTCAAGCTTGAGGGTGTTTAGGCGATTGGATTGTAAAGGTGTTTAGAGGTATTTAAAGATGGAAAAGAGATTGAAAAAGAAGGAAGAGAGGTGGAAGATGAGGGATAGACTGACATGGATGTGATGTGGAAGACCTTTGTGGGACATTTTTAAGCAACATAGAAAGCCTTGATGGCTGCACCTTCATGCTTGATAGAGGTGTTTAGGTGATTGGATTGTGAAGGTGTTAGTGGTGTTCACAGGTATTTAGAGATGGAAGAGAGATTGAAAAGAAGAAAGAGAGGTGGAAGATGGGGGATACACTGACATGGATGTGATGTGGAAGACCTTTGCAGGACAAGCTGATGTGGAGGACCTTTTGTGGGACATTTTTAAGCAACATAGTGTACATTCTCTTAAACAGCAAAACAGAAGAGGATTACGAACGCGTACTTAGGAAACTTCTAGAAAGCAGAAACACGTTGTCACCATTAATTGTGAGCACATAGAGGAAGAGGAGAAGGCAGATGGAGGAAGAGGAGAAGGAGAGACAAATAGCAGAGGAGAAGTTCCAGATGATGGATGCGTCAAAAAGACAATGTGCGTCCAGGCCTCAGATAGTGGAGGAAATAAAAAGGAGACATAAAGCCAAGCAGCAACTGTTCCTGCCTCCATTGGTGGAGGAAGAGGAAGAACAGGAGCTGAGCCACAGACCTCCCATGAAGACTCAGGAAAAATTTGAGAAAGAGCAAGGTGCCAGAGCAAAAAGAGCCACCCCTGCTGTGGCTAAAATGGCAGGAAATGAAATAACAATTATAGAAGGAAAAAGAAAAGAAACGGAGGGAAGAGGCACTGAGAAACTGGCTGCAGAAGGAGCAGCAGAAAAAACAGAGGCAACATGCAGGGTTTTCTAAGTAATTTTCATTTGCTGGCTGGTTTGCCTTGAGCAGCTTTCCTTCTGTGTCTTGGTCACCAGGGGGTGGGGAGAGGAGGCAGCATTAACACACCAGTACTGTCTGATCTCAGGCAACATAGGTGTCACTGTTGCTTCTGGTGACTGAGGGAGCAAAGGGTAAAACACAGATTTTAAGAACATAAGATTAGCTTTTTGAGTCAGACCAATGGTCCATCAAGCCTAATAGTCCGTTTTCACGGTGGCCAATTCAGGTCACTAGTACCTGGCCAAAACCCAAGGAGTAGCAATCCTGCATGCTATGCTTAATGGGTACAACTTCGTTAGAAAAACGTACAGGGACTCATGTGAATACTAGTCAGTAAATTAGATGAAATAATAAGTAGGAGACTGACTATACTGATACTATATACCAGTGGGAAGAGAGCAAATGACTCCTAAAAACGCTCAGAGAAGTGAAACTCTGAAGGGGAGGTGGATACCTTCCCTTGGGACAAGAGTTTGCCGTCCAGTCATTGCATTTTACTTTACAGAACTTCACTTTCTAGCCACTGGTAAAATTGTGAACAGTTTAAATGTTTTGTAAATTGACAAAAAATGTTCAAAAATATTATACAAAAAGACTCTTGCTCATTGGAAACTGTACACTTATCTAGAGGCAGTAAAAATTTCCCCACACTGCATTATATTTGAAATTTTAGCAGTGTGTGTGGTATTTATGATAAAATTTTTTGTAATTTTAGATCATCTCTTGGAATAATGTGGTTACAACAGAGGTGTCACAGTGTGTAGCATCGGGTCTCCTGAAGCAGAATATTCGAAACGGGGCCGCGTTGAGACCCCTAAGAGCCTGTACAACCACAATCTTTAAAAAGCTTGCACAGATAAGTGTACAGTTTCCAATGAGCAAGAGTCTTTTTGTATAATATTTTTGAACATTTTTTGTCAATTTACAAAACATTTAAACTGTTCACAATTTTACCAGTGGCTAGAAAGTGAAGTTGTGTAAAGTAAAATGCAATGACTGGACGGCAAACTCTTGTCCCAAGGGAAGGTATCCACCTCCCCTTCAGAGTTTCACTTCTCTGAGCGTTTTTAGGAGTCATTTGCTCTCTTCCCACTGGTATATAGTATCAGTATAGTCAGTCTCCTACTTATTATTATGCTTAATGGGTAAGCAGTGGCTTCCCCATGTCATTCTCAATAATAGACTATGGACTTTTCCTCCAAGAACTTGTCCAAACCTTTCCTAAAACCAGCTACTCTATCTGCTCTTACCACATCCTCTGGCAACACGTTCCAGAGCTTAACTATTCTCTGAGTGAAAAGAAATTTCCTCCTATTGGTTTAAAAAGTATGTCCCTGTAACTTCATCGAGTGTCCCCTAGTCTCTGTAATTTTTGACAGTGAAAAATTGATCCCGTTCTACTCTACTCAGGATTTTGTAGACTTCATATCTCCCCTCAACCATCTCTTTTCCAAGCTGAAGAGCCCTAACCATTTTAGTCTTTCCTCATACAAGAGGAGTTCATCCCCTTTACCATCTTGGGCAATCTTCTTTGAAGCTTTTCTAGTGCTACTTTATCTTTCTTGAGATAAGGAGACCAGAATTGAACGCAGTACTCAAGATGAGGTCACACCATGGAGTGATACAGGGGCATTATTACATTCTTAGTCTGTTAACCATCCCTTTTTTTAAATAATTCCTAGCATCCTGTTTGCTTTTTTTGCCACCACCGCACATTGGGCGGAAGGTTTGATCGTATTGTCTACAATGATACCCAGATCCTTTTCTTGAGCACTAATCCGGAAGGTGAACCCTAGCATCCGGTAATTGTGATTCAGGTTATTCTTCCCAATGTGCATCACTTTGCATTTGTCCACATTAAATTTCATCTGCCGTTTGGACGCCCAGTATTCTAATTTCCTAAGGTCCACCTGCATTTTTTTTCACAATCCGCATGTGTTTTAACAATTTTGAAAAGTTTAGTGTCATCTGAGGTGTTGAATTGAAAATATTCATTTTTATTTGAATGTCCTCTAGAAAGTTTGAATCCACAAGCAATGCATTAATGAATCTCCAAACAGGTCTAGTAAAATCTTGTTCATTAAACTGATATTCAATCCAAATGCCAGCATGATCCGTCAAAAGAATCAGGTCTATGTTGGCCTTTGTAACCTGTTGAATTAGAGTATGAGAGACAAAAATATAACTGATTCTGGAAAATGATTTATGCCCTTGAGAACAAAAAGAAAATTCCCAAACATTATAGTGAAAAAGCCTTCATATATCTCTTAATCCACATGAGTGCACCATGTTATCAAGACCTAGCAACTTTATTTGCTTACTAGGCTGTTTGCCTAATATTTGATCCATGACAGCATTAAAATCACCAGCTACAATTAATTTATTTGTAGCCAGTGACAGAATTAACTTTTGGAGTTTTATAAAGAAATCAGCCTGATTTGAATTAGGGGCATAAACATTAAGTAATGCCAGGGTATGTTTTCCTGAAGTCATTTCAACATGAATTCATCTACCCAAAGGGTCAGCTTTAACTGTACCAAAAATAGCAGAATATTGCCTATTAACCATGAGACTAGAGTAAAATCTGTGGAATCCTAGCCCTTAACTTGGGTTAAGGATAGGGGGAATCTTAATTTCAAACTAGAATTATTGGAGAACATGACCAGGAGATGTAATCTTCGGATTATAAACTTTCCAAAGCTACCACTTATACCAGTATGTGATACATTTAAGAAATATTTGTCTGAAGTTTTGAAAGTTCCCGAGTCCTCATATCCACCTCTCTCAAAAATTTATTACATACCAAGCAGAGATAAGGCCAAAAATCCAAACCAGCAGAATTTATCTGCTGATAGTTTGGATTTAACAAATTTCCTAGAGAAATCAGATAATGAGGCACCGGCAACTGCAAAGCTGCTTGTACAATTTGCTATTGACTCTGACAGGGAATGGATGCTTAAGCTGTTTTTTTAAATATAAAGATATTCCATTTATGTCAAAAATAGTGAGAATGTTTCCATATGTGTCACGACCTACCCAAAACAGAAGAAAACAGTTTCTTATTTTAAGACCCCAGGTTCTTCAATTGGGAGCTACGTTCGTTCAAAGATACCCCTGTAAATGTGTGATGGTCTATAAAGGGAATAGATATGTCTTTTTTGAACCTCAACAGTTGTCAAAGTTTATTTCTGCCAAAGAGCAAAGTGTAGTAATTTCATGAAAACTCCTGTTTCACTATTAGCTCAATGAAGTAAAGTTTAAGAGCCCACCCAGCCACATCTTTATTTTCCTTTATGTATAATAAGTAAATATTTCAGTTAAATTTGCAGCTTTGGTCTCTTATATTGAGGACTAATTATACAACCTAGTATACTTGATTTCTTGGTTTATATTTCAATATTTGAATTCTTGAAAGGATTTTTCCTGATACTAGTTTTTCCTGTGTATTTGTGATACTTCTTGGAAAATGTTAAAACTGGTCTTGTATTGTTTCTTTCTTTGACTAATATGTTTTGTCAAAAAGTTTAAAATAATAAAGAAGGAATTATAAAAAGAAAAAAAGAATTCCATTAAATAACCCCCTATACCAATCCATAACCCCAAAACACCTATATCCCACCCAACCCCACCAAAATGAATAATTCATGTGAACTTGGATGCACATCCAATAGACTTGCAACCCCCCCTCTACCCCGCAACTTATAAAATTGCATCCAGTCTTTCCGCTATGGCCTTATTCTTCCTGAGCACCCCTTTTGCTCTTTGATCATCCAATGGTCCCTCAGATTCCCTCACAGGTTTTCTGCTTCTGCTGTACCTAAAAAAATTGCTATGAGTTTTTGTCCCTTTTGCAAGTCTCTTCATATTCTTTCTTAGCTGTCTTTATCAATGCTTTGCATCTAACTTGCCAGTGCTTGTGCTTCTACTTATTTTCTTCATTCACATCCTTTTTCCATTATTTAAAGCAGGCATGTCCCACTTGGTTCCATCTCTCCAGCAGCTCGCCACATTGCTAGGAGAGAACTCGTGCCAGCAGGTTGTCTGCTGAGGGCTTGCCGCCACTGTTGGCTTTTTTCCCTGCCTGCAGGAATCTTGCCTGCAGGTGTATTGGGGGTGCTTGTTGTTTTCGTGCCAATCGTTTGTGGGTACCCCAGGAAGCCACTGTCTGTGCCCTGCGACAATACACCACAGGCCTGGTGTCATACCTGGTCTCCTGCCTCTCAGAATCACCCATTCCTGCCCCCGCCCCAACACCCCTTAGAAGTGTGTTATACCAGGTGATATCCATTTTGCCCAGGTTTTACCTGAATACACTTACCGTATTAGTTGTGTTGTGTGCTGGTCGTTGGTCGCTTTATATAGTTCACTTTCATTACACACGTTTTTCGGGTAGTACAACATCAAAGTGGTCAAGAATTTGATGAATTTGGCGGGCTTTTTCCAATTTTTTGTTCTAACTTGCCTATGCCTTGCCTTCGAATTGGTTCAAAAATTGTCATTGTGACTTTTGCTTGTCTCTGCAATTTTATTTTGCCTATCCTTTGCATTTATTCTACACTGCAATTTTATTTTGCCTTGC
The DNA here is from genome assembly GCF_902459505.1 of Geotrypetes seraphini. Lineage (NCBI taxonomy): Eukaryota > Metazoa > Chordata > Amphibia > Gymnophiona > Dermophiidae > Geotrypetes > Geotrypetes seraphini. Next base: position 354,994,863 of record NC_047084.1, read on the forward strand.
CTTGCATTAATTCTACACTGTGTGCAGAATTTATTAAATGGCATGTGGTGGTATTTGAACTTTGTGTGTCAGTATTTGATTTTATCTGGTTTGCTTGGCAGGTGTTTGGGGTTTTTTTTGATGATTGTTTGGTGCCAGTATGATGGAATTCTTATTTTTACTTTTAGAACTGCATGTGTGGTTTTGGCATCTCCAGTCCTTGGTATTGCATATCATCCAAAGCTCTTCAGTTCCTGCTGACAGTTTTGGACCAAATTCAGCCTGTGTTTATACTAACTTAGCAGAATTGGCCTTCTTACACCCCAGCCACACCCAGTATAATGAAGATGAGTGTTCCAAAAAAGAGCAAAAATTTACCACTTTCATGATGAATGCCAAGGTCATATTCGATTAATGCAACCATAGCATCCTTCAAGGTCAGCAACTTGATCGCAAAGAAATGCACACCTTTCATTGAAGGGGAACTTGTAAAAGACTGTTTTCTTAAAGCAGCTGACAATATTTTTGAAGGATTTAAAAAATAAGAAAGAGATCATAGCAGCTATTCAAGATGTACAATTGTCAAGAAACACCGTCATGCGGTGAATAGGAAAGATGTGTGGAGACACAACTGAACAATTGTTGGAGGATACTTCAAATTGTGTTGCTTTCTCATTCCAACTGGATGAATCTAGACATAAGAGACATAGTCCAGTTATTAGTCTTTATCCGGATGGTTTTTGAAGATTTCAGTGTTAAAGATGAACTACTTTGAATGATTTCTTTAAAAGGAAGAACTACCGGTCAGGAAATATTCAGTTCTTTCCATTCTTTTGTGACAAAGTGTAATCTTCCATTGCATAGACTTGTTTCCATCACTACTGATGGAGCAAGAGCAATGACAGGTGAGGTTAAGGGTTTCATAGCCCTCTGTAGACAGCAAGACAACTTTCAGATTTCCATTCTTACCATTGCATCATTCACCAGCAAGTTTTGGCAAGCAAGAGACTCAATTCAAAGACTGTCACGGACATCACTTTCAAAATTGTAAATTCAGTTCGTGGAAGATCAATTCAAAGATGGCTTTTCAATCTTACTCTTGATTTAGGGGCAACAGAAATAATTTTGCACACAGATATAAGGTGGCTAAGTAGGCACAAATTTCTGCAAAGATTTTGTGATTTGCTGAATGAAATAAAAAGTTTTTTGGAGGAGAGGGGAGATGACCAAGCAGAGTTGGAAGATAGAGTGGTTATATAATCTGGCTTTTCTCGCTGACTTTACAGGCAAATTAAGTGATATAAACCTTGAACTACAAGGTAAAAACAAATGCATTGGTGAGATTTATTTATAACATTTATATACCACTTATAACCTAAGTGGTGTACATTCAGGTACTCAAGTGTTTTTCCCTATCTGTTCTGGCAGGCTCACACTCTATCTAATGTACCTGGGGCAATGGGAGATTAAGTGACTTGCCCAGGGTCACAAGGAGCAGTGTGAGATTTGAACCCACAACCTCAGGGTGCTGTGGCTGTGGCTCTAACCACTGCACCACACGCTCCTACAAGAGCAACTTGAGCTAATGATGACTGACCTTGCAAACAACACTTTTGATCATTTTCCTAATATGCAAGACCATCTGGGACAATATCCAAATTTTGTTTTTCAGAATGATGTGACGGAAATCTGTTCTGTTATCCAGGAATTCAAAAATAGATTCTGTGGCTTCCCAAAAATTGGAACAGATGTGGAGTACTTGTCATACCCATTCACAGTAAATGTGGACATTAAAGAAGCTGAAGCTGCTATCAGTAAAAATTACTTATTGAACAAGCCATCTCTTGAAAATTAAATATTAACCCTTAAAAATGACATTTTTTCAAGACCTGTGCTGAGCAAGAATCGTTTTGGAAGCTAGTGCCTGGAGACAAATCTCCCAACTTGAGAAGATGCAGTACACTCCTGTTTCGGTTCAACTTATTTGTGTGAATTTGCGTTTTCCCTTCTGAAAATGACAGAGAGTACACAACGTTCCAACACGACAAATGAACATCTCCAGGATTCCCTAAGACTGGCCCTCTTGCGATATTCACCCAACTTCAAAAAGCCGGTGGATGAAATGCAGACTCAGACTTCTCACTAATGAGAGAGAGCGAAATATTAAAGATTGTGCAAGATCAGCCTGGATCAATACTCAACCTAAATTTAACACAAATTACTCAATAAAAGTTAAAAGAAAGTTATTATTCAATAAACTTTTAAGAAAAAATGTACTTTCCATTTCCCCTTGCAGTTCTTACTGGATTTTGTTTTTGCTTAATTTGCTTAACAGCGGATCACATCCAAGTAAATGACAGAAGGTTCATTAAAAATGTGGGGGGGGGAGGGGAATCCTCCAAATTTATTGGGTTAAAATTTAATTTGAAACTTTTAATTTTCATGGTGCTAGATCACTGGCAGTTTTGGCCAGAAAAAGTAGAAATTACTATATATATTAATTTAGCTAAGCACAGTGCCAGGCTTCATTAATGATGTCACCCAGATGTGAGAATATTCAGCCTACTGTTTTCGAAGAACACCTGCTACAGGCAAGCAACTTTGCTTCATGAATAAATTTTGTTTTACCAACAGATAAGGGCCTTAGTAAAATTATTTTACTTTTCATTTCAAAAAATACCCTTCTCAAATGTCATTTCAATTTTCTTAGTTCAAGTTATCCAGAGGTGTAAATCCACTATGAATAGCTCCTGAACTTAAATCCTTTTTAGTTACTATCAAAGGGGCTGAGCTTCGGATCCCTGTGTGTTGTATGTGTTTTACAATCACACTAAAAAGGGAATTAACCTCACTGGCTCATGCTCCCCTCCTGCCCTGTTGTTAATCAAAAATACTTATAGTTCTTAAAACAGGGACTTAACTTTTAGATCCCGGGCAGGGTTTGTTGAAAATAATCTTTCCTGCTGTCTCTGCTAGTCCCTTCGCCAATGTTAAGCTAGCTGTCTGTTTAGCCCTCAGGCTGCGTCAGGGCTGTGGACCAGTATAATGGTCAAGGGAGAAGTTTGAATGGAGCACAAATGGAGCTGCAAAGTACTGCACATTTTTCAAAAAATGTGTGTATTTCATAAGGAAAAGAGAGGCAATGAGTGGCTGCAGCAAAGACTGAGTGCGGAGAAAAGAGCAGAACAGTAGTAACCAGTAGCTGTAGATAAAATGCAACTTTTATTTTAAAAAAAACACACCTTTGTATGTAGATCACAATGTCAGTTGTTCTGATGTTAAAAATTACATCTAATCTCCTGGATTCTACTTTATATAGGTTGCCTATAATTGGATGCCCAAATTTGAATGCAGATCCTAGATGTATGCATAAACAAATTATTCAATTAGGCACCAGCAATCAGTTGGCACTTAATTGGCAGTTATTAGGAGGTATGTGTACATATGCCTTAGGCTCTGTTCTATAACACGTGGTCCTAAATTTCATAGCAGGAAACTAAAAATGGGGTGTGGCTATGGGAGAAGCATGGCCTGCTCAAAGACATTCCCAGAAATTAATAGGTGCGATGTTTATAGAATACTTGGATTTAAATGCTCAGTTGCTACCAGTTGAGTATTAGATTTATACCAGATTTCAGCAGGCAAAGCTCTCATACCTAAAGTTGGGTACAGAAATCCATGTTAAGTGCTATTCTAAGTATGAAATAACCTTTATAGAACTAGGGCAGATCTTAATAGTACCTTATTTATTTATTCATTCAATTTTCTATACCGCTCTCCCAAAGGGAGCTCAGTCAGAATGGTTTACATGAATTTATTGAGGTTCTCAAGCATTTTTCTCTGTTTGTACCAGTGGGCTCACAATCTATCTAATGTACTTGGAGCAATGGGGGAATTAAGTAACTTTGCCCAGGGTTACAAGGAGCAGCGTGGTTTGAACCTACAACCTCAGGGTGCTGAGGCTGTAGCTTTAATCACTGTGCAACTCTAGAAATCAAAATGTAGTACAAGTGACAGGACAGTCAAGCCATTGTGACATCACTGATGAGGTTGGCTCTTAGGCATTGGTGGAATGAGGCATTATGATGTCACAATACCAGCTCTAGTTATCAAAGTCTGAAGCTTTTCACACTATTTATTCAGTTTTCTATACCATTCTCCTAGGGGAGCTCAGAACAGTTTACATGAATTTATTCAGGTACTCAAGCATTTTTCCCTGTCTGTCCAAGCAGGCTCATAATCTATCTAATGTACCTTGGACAATGGGGGGATTAAGTGCTGAGGCTGTAGCTTTAACCACTGTGCCACACTGTCCCCTAACTTTGAGTACTACCATAGTTACTGAATCTGGCCTATATGTATGGGCATATATAATACCTTCATCAGGGGCAAATTAATATGCTCTTATAAAATTATATCAAAAGGAAAAATAAAATCAAAAGATGGAACCAAAAAGGAGTACCAAGTGAAATAAAAGAAAAATATGGAAAGGATAAAGCTAAAAAAAATCACCTCATGATTGTAAGTTTATTTTAATATGAATCACTGTTCCGAAGGCTGCCTACAGAGGGCTCCAATGTATACTGTTGGAAAAGAGCTGCATGTAAATCAACAGTTCCATAAATATATGTATAGTAGCACCACAATAAGAATCTATAATTAAAAGGGTCATTCTAGTGCTAACCTCTATATTAAAAAAGAAAAAACACTACTGTATATATAAGGAAAAAATGTAAACAGCTTGTTAGGACCACCTAGTGCCAATGTCACATAGAAACAAGTCCATTCAATAAAAATATATAATTAAAGTGGGGTGTGGATCCTGGCTTTGTACAGGATGGCTGCCTAAGGTCTGTGCTCCTCCACCCTGCCTACAACAACTCATTTCACTAATTATCTAACACCTACAATCTCTTTCTTAACCCTAATCAGTTGCAGATGATGGCTAGCAGTAAAAACTGCAAACAAGAATGTTCTACTTAAGCAAAAAACAATCCAAACAAGATGTACTAGGACTCTGCTCAAAAATGGCAATGGCACATGCATCACAATATCTTTTGGAGCCAATTATGGCAGAACTGGGAACCAATAAAATTCTAGTGATACGGGGAAGCACTTCAAATATTATGCTCTTAAACTGTAATAGATTAAAATTCACTGTAAGTTATCTGTAAACTCTGAGCACATGTCAAGATGGAAGAAAGGGAATTGGCGGCATGCACTACGGATAGAAAATACTGTAATTACAAGCAAGCAGGAAAGTGAACAATTGGAATAGATGAAATAGTATTCGTATATTGGAATACCTGATGGTGCAGAAGGTTTGCCACCTACTTTATTTATAGAATAATTCATTCCTAATACTACTCAGACTTCAGTTTCAATGTGAATTTGAAGTGGAATGTGTGCATAGAGTTCCCACAATTAGGCCGCAAAATATGAAATGGCCTAAGACTTCATTCTCAAAATTTTCCTGCCCACCAATCCACTCCTCCCTCTTTTTATCCCATGAAAAGCTTTTTTGTGTTTTATTTATATATATATATATATATATATATATATATATATATATATATATATATATATATATATATATATATATATATATATATATAATATATATACACACTACTGAATATTTGTCAACATTTACGTATTTCTGATCTGAGGGAAGAAGGGTTACCTTTGAAAGCTTCATCACAAAATGCACTGAGTTAGTCCAATAAAAAAGGTATCACCTTATTTCCTTTGCTTGTTTTATGTTTTATTTCTTTATATTACCTTGGAAAGTGGACTAACATGGCCACCACATACCATTTTACTCAAAATTCAGTGATACGAGCAAATGTTGGAAATTTTAAAGTTGGCAAAAAACAAAATCAGAGCTACGTTAGAATTGGCTCCTGAATCACTATTCCACTAGCTCCCTTTTTACAAAGCTGCGCTAGCGGCTGCTGCTGTGGTAACGGCCCTGAAGCCCATACAGATTTAAAGGGATTTGGGGCTGTTGCCGCGCAGCAGCCGCTAGCGCGGCTTTGTAAAAGAGGCCCTAGATTTTGCAAAAGAGATGGCGCAAAAATGAAAGCAAATGCTTGCCTTCCATCTGCATTTGAAATAAAGCATACACTTTTGATGAACCATCAAAGGTATATGCTTTCCTAAGGGATATTATTCTTCCATGTCAGAATGACTGAATTGCTGATAATACACCGTTATTAATGTAATTCTAATTATATACTGCTGAGCCACAATACCTATACCTGACCCAAATATACAGTACAGATGGAAAAGATTTATGGTTATTATTATATACTAATCTTTTGATCCTATACTGTATAATGATACTATATTTTTATTGGAGTTGTTTCTATATAATGTTTCTTTAGTTGATTCCATTTGTATGGATGGATTGGAGATGATCTTCTGTAAATTCTCAGAGGTACATAACTATCTCAGATTCTATTGGTTTTCTGCTCATTTGTAGAGCTCCTGGTTCTTGGAAGGCAGTGAGACAACCTTTTTTGGATATTTCTTTTTGTCAGAATGTGCTGTTATTGCAGATTCTAATCATGATACCTTAGACTTTTTTTCAATAATGGATTCTCATTCCTTATCTAATATCTGCTATTCACTGTACTCATGAGAAAATTAATTATTTGGACTGTCTATTAACATATAGGGGGTACTCTTTCCAATTAAGAACTGGGATTTAACATGGAAACATGTATTTCTGGGTCAGATTATTGTTTCTTGCAGAATTCACTATCAATTGCAATATATTTGTCTTATATAACTACAATTTCTACAACCATCAGACACAGAATAGAATTTCAAACTTTGGGAATCAGTTATTGCTCAAATAGATTTTGATAATACTCCAGGATTCTTGGAAATGTAGCACAATGTTTTATCCTCTACTACTGTGAAGTTAGCTCCTTCGACTGTTAAAACTAAATCTACTAAACATTCAGCACCTTGGTACAATAATGATTTGATAGGGATGAAAAAATCTTGCCGTAAATTAGAGTACATTTAGAGAAGGTCCCATAATGAGGAGGCCAAATTGCAATGGAACATTGTATATAAGAACTATAAAATAGCAATTCAATCTGCAAATGAAGCTATTACTCCTCACAAATTGAATCTAATTGTTTAGATCAAAGGAAGTTGTTTAAGATTTTCCATTCCCTGACACCAGCTTCAATTGAATCTAATAATACACAGAGTTTATCCCCTTCAGCTAGGGAATTAGCTCACTATTTTCCAGAGAAAATAGAAAAAAAATAAGGTACTCAGTTCCTCCAGACATGGATACAGTTATTACCGGTAATCTCTTGAAATTCCAATGGTCCTACCTTTGATTTAATTCCAGCAGATATAGACGTTGGTCTTCATTTTTTCCTATCATACCCCCGCTTTTATGAAGCACATTAGCGTTTTTTTATTGCGGGCTGCAGTGGTAAAAGTTCCGACACTCATAGGAATTCTATGAGCGTCAGAACTTTTACCACAATAAAAACCGCTAGAAAATGCAATAAAAAACGCTAACGCGGCTTCATTAAAGGGGGGGGGGGAGGAGATAATTAGCAAAACTAGTTCTTCATTAAAAAAGATGTAAAAATCCCAAAGTATGCTAGACAGATGCCCTGCTTATTTAATGGCAGGTCCATGGTTTACAGTGATTTTGAATTATTTGTTTTAGACTGAACATTGACCGTCATTGTTTGGAGGGGTTGTATTAACATCTCTTATTAAAAATCTTCCTTTAGATAAAAATCTCCCTTCAAACTATAGGCCAGTTGTAAGTATATCTTTAGTAGCTAAGCTAGCGGAAGCTTATATAGCCAAATTGTTATCTATTTGACAAGATTTGATTGTCTACACTCTACAATTTGGGCTCAGACCTTATCATTCCACAGTGTCCATTTTATTAGCATTAGTTTCTGAAATAAAATGATTGTTTGCGCACAGTAAGTCAACTATTTTAAGAACATAAGAACATGCCACCACTGGGTCAGACCATTGGTCCATCGCGCCCAGCGGTCCGCTCTCGCGGCGGCCCATCAGGTCCATGACCTGTAATGTGGTTCCTGTCCGTTTCTGTAACCTACCTCTTCTTTTTTTATCTGTAACCCTCAATCCCCTTTTCTTTTAGGAACTTGTCTAAACCTTCCTTGAAACCCTGCAATGTGCTCTGGGCTATCACAACCTCCGGAAGCGCGTTCCATGTGTCCACCACCCTCTGGGTAAAAAAGAACCTCCTAGCATTTGTTCTAAACCTGTCCCCTCTCAATTTTTCCGAGTGACCCCTTGGTGTTAGTGGTTCCCCACAGTCTGAAAAATCTGTCCCTGTCCACTTTCTCTATGCCCCTCAGGATTTTGAAGGTTTCTATCATGTCTCCTCTAAGTCTCCGCTTTTCCAGGGAGAAGAGCCCCAGCATCTTCAACCTGTCAGCATACGAATAGTTTTCCATACCTTTTATCAATTTAGTTGCTCTCCTCTGGACCCCCTCGAGTACTGCCATGTCCTTCTTGAGGTACGGCGACCAGTATTGTTACAATTCAATCTTACAGCTGCATTTGATAAAGTGGATTATAACATACTATTGTTTAAATTGTGTTATCTGGAGATAACAGAAACGTTCTATCTTGGATGAAAGAATTTATTATACTATAAAGTTAAAAGGGGTACTCAGAATTCAGATAGTTGGACATCAGATGAGAACTTTCCGGCAACCACACGCGACTTCAAGGCTCCGACCGCATGTAGAAAGAAGAGTAGAAATCACCACGAAAGTAAGGGGAAGGGAGGGAGGGAGATGTCCGGATGGACAGCGGCAATCGGATGGCGGCAATCGTTAGTAAGGAGGGAGGGAGCCGCTGCTGGACTGCGTGATTGGTGACTGCTCCACGGGGCGGTGAATGGCCTTGTCCATGTACCCATGGCGACCATTTTTTTTTTTGCCACCGTTTTGGCCACCATGTCATTCTCTAATAGGAACTGCCTGATGGAAGTGGAATTGAATGGGAATCCGTACATGGCGCTAATACTCTCATACAAATAGAAACAGTTACCTGACTGCAAGTGAACTATGACCAGTCTGTGGTGCTATCATGTATGCATGGAGATTACAGACAGTATCCTACTATCCAGGTGTCCAATAAGACTCCAGTTGCGCAAGGCCAGCTGGAAGCAGCAGTTTTGCCATGCCTTCCCTACCCACTTGTCTTAGACAGGGATTTCTCAAAGTTTAGAGATGTCTGGGCTCAGTTAACTGCGGGCCCCCAGAAAAGTGAAGAACAGTCTTTCCCTATGATCTTTCCTCTGGAGGACCCTGATTTCTATGTAAAGGAACCAAAGGTGCCAAAAACCTACCGACAGAGGCAGCAGGAAAAATTGTGAGGTCCTTTGAATTTGGAGGCTGCAGTTGACGAGGATTCAGTGTCAGGAGAATAGTAACAGTATATCCCAGACCAGTTAGACAGCCTGCCCGAATGGAGTGAGGATGGATCCCCAGGTGATTTTAAGAGAGCCCTGCCTGAGGACGAGTCTCTTATGACAGCTCAAGCTCGAGTGGTGACTGTGTATGGGAACTCCCATGGGCAATTAAGATCCCTCTAGGATAGCATGCCTGTATTTTGCAATTAAAAAGATCTGGTGTATACGGTGGCCAAGGGAACCCTGGAGGGAGAGGAGATAGAGCAGGTAGGTAGGAGAATCTGGAACTAGCAAGCAGTGTTGGAGGAGGGAGGGGAGGGTGCTGGAGAAACAGCATGAAGGGAGGGAGGGAGGGAGAAATGGAATGGGGGGCTGGAAAAATGGCATGAAGGGAGCTGGAGAAACAGGGGGGATGGAGGGGAGAGACAGGGAAGGGGAGGTAGAGGGCTGAGAAAGAGCATGTATGGAGTGAGAGAGGGAGGAATGGAGAAACAGCATGGAGGAAAGGAGGCCTGGAGAAGCATTATGGAAAGGAGAGAGTGCTAGAGAAAAGAGCATATAGTAGGGTAGTGCTGGATGGGAGGGGAGAGACAGAAACAACAGGAAAGGAGGTTGGAAAGAAAGAGGGGGAACCTTGGGAGGGGGGTTGGGGGTTGGAAGGAGAGAGAAAGAAAGAAGCACCCACAGGAGAGGGTGGTTAGTGAGAAGCACCCACAGGAGAGAGAGAAGCACCCACAGGAGAGAGAGAGAGAAGCATTCATGGGGAATGACAGTTGGAAGAAGGGAGAGAAAGAGAGAGAGGAGAGAAGCATTAAAAAGATGGGAAGGGGGACCAAGAAAATGGTTGGAGTGTGGGCAGGGTCATTTGTCCTCTTTTTTTTGTCATCACAATTATGGTAACCCTACATTTGGCATGTCTATGTGAAATTTCTGATCCTCAAGGCAAAATCTTCAAAGTATCTGATAAAATAGTTAAAAATGAGCTTGAGCTAGTTTTGTAGATTTTTTTTTTTTTCCTCACACCATTGTTATCCCCCCCCCTGAAAAAATACCATCTGCCATAAAGACAGTGAAAGTGGCTTTTTCAAAAGGTCACTGAGCTTATATGATTCGAAAGACTGCATCGTATTCCATTTCAGGAAATTAGTTAAGACTTATTTGTTAAAAAATTTGTTACTTGATCGATGATTATATTATAGTACATTATAGCTTTTCTAAATGGTATAATTGTACTGTGGCTTCTTATGTGCTTTGTTTCAACATTGAATTCAGTCTTCTTACTTTGTGATCCGCCTAGAACCTTTGGGTATTGGCGGTATAGAAAATAAAGTTATTATTATTAAAGTTGAATTGGGTAGTGAAGACAGAGTAGGAGGATGAGTGGGAGGACCCTTTCTCCTGTGGGAGATTATAATAAGAGGAGAGAGGAGAGAGTTCCTGGCTTCTGGTTATCCTATTTCTCCTTGTAAATTAATAATCCATTATCTGAAGTCTATGAAACTCTCAACATACACGTGAGGAATTTCAACTATCCTTTTATAACACATGCACAGAGACCTGGAGCCCATCTGGGAATAAAATCCCATTGAAGGACTCACTATCCAATCATCGCATATGTAAAGAAGGTTTTTGGTTTTATCTTCTTTGAAATCAGCTCATTGACAGGTACCCCCCCAATACAGCCTCAAATGGTTATACAATTTTGCTGTAAATGCTTTTTACGGTATTATACTCACATATGGATTGCTTTGTTTACAGACTTGCAACTAAACATGCACATAAAAAAGATTTTATTGGGGTCCCTGAGGAAGGAAGCGAAACATGGTCCGTGTCGGGACCATTTGAGACCCTCTAAGTAAGTGCTTTATTTCATTCACTTTTGCTAATTCTCCACATTCCCGAAATATACATTCTTTATTTGTATTTCCATCAGTTAAGGTTTGCCAATATAAAAAGTAGCATCAATGTCTTCTCCTTATTAAGCAGCTTCCTGGATAAGGATCTCAAATCTACGATATTGACCTCTAGTTCTTACCAACATTTTAGGAAACAGTTGAAAACATACCTGTTCACTAGATTTTTAGGTAATTGATGCATTTTGGGGTCCTTTTATTAAGATGTGTTAACCGATTTAGCGCGCGCTAAAGATTAGCGCATGCTAAAATGCTAAGACAACCCGTAGGATATAATGGATGCCTTACCATTTAACCGCGTGCTAAATCAGTTAGTGCACCTTAATAAAAGGACCCCTTTATTCAATTGTATGTCCACTCTATTTTTGTAAACCGCATAGAACTTAACGGTACTGCGGTATAGAAGTTAATTTTTATGTTATGTTTATGTTCACGATTGAACATAGATATCTTAACTCTAACCATGGTCTTCCCCTCCGTATAATTCCCCCCTAACCCCCCCCATTTCCTTTCTCGTCAAAACCTCAAGCATGTCAACTGCTTCCCAAATAGTACATTTATGGGAATTGCACTATCTCCTAATTGTACAGCTCCCTAAACTGTAAATCTACTGGAATTGCACTATCCCCTAATTGTATAGCTCTCCATATTGTAAATCTACTGGAATAGCCCAGTCATCTTTTTTGTATCCTAATCCCTAAATTGTAATTCTCCAATCTTCTTGTAATTCTCCTGGAAATGTCCAGCTATTTCTTTTGTAATCCGCCCAGAACTGCAAGGTACGGGCGGAATAGAAGCCATTAATGTAATGTTATGTAATGAAAGTTAAATTCACTACATAAAAAAGAAAAGAAGATAAAAACAAAAAACTTTTTTTCACATATGTGATTGAGTGGTGAATCCTTCAATGGGAATTTTATTCCCAGATGGGCTCCAGGTCTCTCAGCATATGTTATAATCGGATAATTGAAGTACCTCATATGTATGTTGAGTTTCATAGCTTCAGATAAGGGATTATTAGTTTGTCATTTTTCATTATATCCCTTTTTGTATTAAAAGGATATTGCCTGACTTATATATTGTAGTTTTATCCTATTTCTCCTGCCAGAGCCCTAGGGCTGAGGGAGACTCCTGAGTAACCGAATTACCTATGGAAGAAAGTCCTAATAGAGTTTGCAGCGGAGTAAGCAAGAGGACAGGAGGAATCGGAAACCCAAGGGGGTTCAGAGCAGAAGAGTATTTAGGACTTTGTTTATTGCAAGGGGAATCCCAGGAGGGGACAGAGACTGAGAGAGTAAGAGTGCTTAATGAGTGCCTTTAAATTGAGCTGGATGTGACTTCTGATTAAAGAAGAAAATGAACCTGTGAACCTGGTGATTTGCCAACACTGAAGGAAATTGCATATAGTTGAGTTGACATCTACAATCAAGTTAAATAAAGAGTTCCAGTTTGTTTCAGTACTCACTAGGCTCTGCCTGCTTCTTTAAAACTAAATTGTGGGGGAGGCTGAGTTCTGCAACTGAGAACAAGGATTTGCACATCCTTCGGTCTACCAGATTTCTCCAGCCCCAGCCTATGCCCAAGCTCAAGACTGTAAATGTGTGATGTGCGTGACCTGTTTTTTCCTCTTTTTGTGAGCCCATGGTTGCATGGCACTCAACCTCAAAGAGCTGGTTAGGGTCCGTGAGATGCATGTGGGTGGAGCCATGTCTACACGGTGACGGGATAAAAGTTGGCCAGCTTGTCTTACTTAAAAAATAGCATCACTTGGCTTAAATAAAAGCCCTGAATTTACATTTAAAGTGCACTCTTGATTTTCCCACACATTTCTTAGCAGACAAGGACTACGTTTATGCCTTGGAGGGTCAGATTTATGCAGATTTACAACATTCCTAATACAGAAACACAGACATAGATTATACCTATCGGGCTACTATCATAGGCCTCCAGGCTTACCTAATGGCATCATCAGATCCCAATGCTCAAAAGGTGCTGAAATATGAAAAGAAAAACTTCCAGAATCCAGTTCCATCATTATGATGAATAGAAAGGAATGGTTGAAAATCAAGTTTCAAGTTTTATTAAAAATTTGATATTCCGCTTATCAAGCTTCTAGTGGTGTACATATTTAAAATGTAAAATCGGGTTACATGAACTATAACATACAGTCAATACTGTTACAGAAGGGATGGGGGGGGGAAATTACATGTCAAACAGGACAGAAAGCCATTGAAGGGTAGCACAGTAGGAGGGGGGGCCCATCTGTAAGTTAAAATATTGAGAAAGTTTAGTTTAAAGATCAAAGGGCGTCTTTGAATAGAAACATTTTTAATTTTATTTTGAAGCGTTCTAGTATTGTCTCTTCTCATAATTCTGTGGGCATTGAATTCCAGAGCATAGGAGTGGTGGCTGAATATAAGAACATAAGAATTGCCGCTGCTGGGTCAGACCAGTGGTCCATCGTGCTCCTGTGGCGGCCCCCTTGTCAAAGACCAGTGCTCTAACTGAGACCAGCCTTACCTGCGTACGTTCCGGTTTAGCAGGAACTTGTCTAACTTTGTCTTGAATCCCTGGAGAGTGTTTTCCCCTATAACAGCCTCTGGAAGAGCGTTCCAGTTTTCCATCACTCTCTGGGTGAAGAAGAACTTCCTTACATTTGTACGGAATCTATTCCCTTATAACTTTAGAGAGTGCCCTCTCATTCTCCCTACCTTGGAGAGTGTGAACAACCTGTCTTTTATCTACTAAGTCTATTCCCTTCATTATCTTGAATGTTTCAATCATGTCCCCTCTCAGTCTCCTCTTTTCAAGGGAGAAGAGGCCCAGTTTCTGTAATCTCTCACTGTACGGCAACTCCTCCAGCCCCTTAACCATTTTAGTTGCTCTTCTCTGGACCCTTTTGAGTAGTACCATGTCCTTCTTTATGTACGGTGACCAGTGCTAGAAGCAGTACTCCAGGTGAGGGCGTACCATGGTCTGGTACAGCGGCATGATAACCTCTCAGATCTGTTTGATGTATCCCCTTCTTAATCATCCCTAGCATTTCTGTTCAACCTTTTTGGCTACCGCCACGCATTGCGCGGATGGCTTCATCTACTTGTCGACCAGTACTCCCAAGTCTCTTTCCTGGGGGGTCTCTCCAAGTACCGCCCTGGACATCCTGTATTTGTGTATAAGATTTTTGTTACAGACATACATCACCTTACACTTATCCAGGTTGAACCTCATTTGCCATGTTGCGGCCCATTCCTCGAGCGTGTTTATATCACGTTGCAGATCTTTGGAATCCTCTTGCGTCTTCACTATTCAGAATAGCTTAGTATCATCTGCAAATTTAATCATCTCACTCATCATACCAATTTCCAGTTCGTTTATAAATATGTTGAAGAGCATGGGCCCAAGCACCAAACCCTGCGGCACTCCACTGGTGACACTTTTCCAGTCCAAGTATCGTCCTTTTACTAAGAACATAAGAACATAAGCAGTGCCTCCGCCGGGTCAGACCATAGGTCCATCCTGCCCGGCAGTCCGCTCCCACGGCGGCCCAAACAGGTCACGACCTGTCTGAATCACCAGAAGGGGCTCCCTTGCCACCTTGGTTTCTCATTGAAGTCCTATCTTCCCATCGTAGTCCTAACCCTCCGGTCTTGCACATGCATAACCTGATTGGGTTTCTATACTTATTACCTGGTTAGCTTTCTATACCTGTGTTACATCCCAGCACCTCTCTCAGTATCCCACGATCCCTTTATCCCTCAGGAATCCATCCAATCCCTGTTTGAATCCCTGTACCGTACTCTGCCTGATCACTTCCTCCGGTAGCGCATTCCAAGTGTCCACGACCCTTTGGGTGAAAAAAAACTTCCTTGCATTTGTTTTGAACCTATGTCCCTTCAGTTTCTCCGAATGCCCCCTCGTACTTGTTGTCCCCTTCAGTCTGAAGAATCTGTCCCTATCCACTCTCTCTATGCCCCTCATGATCTTGAAGGTCTCTATCGTATCTCCCCTGAGCCTCCTTTTTTCCAGAGAGAAGAGCCCCAGCCTATCCAACCTCTCGGCGTATGGGCAGTGTTCCAGCCCTTTTACCAGTTTCGTTGCTCTCCTTTGGACTCTCTCAAGTACCCGCCATGTCCTTCTTGAGGTGTGGCGACCAATACTGAACGCAGTATTCCAGATGTGGACGCACCATCGCTCGATACAATGGCATGATGACTTCCCGCGTCCTGGTTGTTATGCCCCTCTTTATGATGCCCAGCATCCTGTTGGCTTTTTTCGAGGCTGCTGCGCATTGTGCAGATGGCTTCAGTGATGCATCCACCAGCACACCCAAGTCTCTCTCAAGTCTGCTGTCTCCCAACAATGCCCCCCCCAATTTGTAGTTGAACAACGGGTTCTTTTTCCCTATATGCATGACCTTGCATTTTCCACGTTAAAGCGCATTTGCCATTTGTTTGCCCAGTCTTCCAGCTTGTCCAGGTCCCTTTGCAGGTCCTCACACTCCTCCCTGGACCTAACTCTACCGCACAGTTTGGTATCGTCTGCAAATTTTATAACCTCGCACTTTGCCTCCTTTTCCAGGTCATTGATAAATATGTTGAAGAGTAACGGCCCCAGCACCGATCCCTGTGGCACACCGCTCGTGACTCCCCGCCAGTCAGAATATTGGCCCTTCACTCCGACCCTCTGCAGTCTACCCGACAACCAGTGCTTGATCCATCTGTGCACATCCCCTCCCACCCCGTGGTTCCACAGCTTCCTAAGCAGCCTTTCATGTGGCACCTTGTCGAAAGCCTTTTGAAAATCGAGGTAAATGATGTCTATGGTTCCCCATTGTCCACCCGACTGCTTATTCCCTCAAAGAAGTACAGAAGGTTCGTTAGGCACGACCTTCCCTTACAGAATCCGTGCTGGCTTGTTCTCAGTAGGCCATTCCTCTCGATGTGCTCGCAAATGCCGTCCTTGATCATAGCTTCCACCATCTTCCCTATAATTGAAGTCAGGCTCACCGGCCTGTAGTTCCCGGGGTCACCCCTCGATCCCTTCTTGAAGATAGGTGTGACATTCACCAATTTCCAGTCCTCTGGTACCTCACCAGTTTTCAAGGATAGGTTGCAAACATGCTGGATTGTGCCCGCTATTTCTTGTCTTAGTTCCTTCAGAACCCTTGGGTGGATCCCGTCCGGGCCTGGTGATTTACCGCATTTTAACATGTCTATCTGTTTGAGGACATCCTCCTTACTTACCTCTATGTGCTCCAATTTGTCGGCCTGTTCCCCACTCATGAGCTCCTCTGAGTCCGGTATATTAGATGTGTCTTCCCTCGTGAAAACCGACGAGAAGAACGTGTTCAACCTCTCAGCTACCTCTTTATTCTCCTTAATCACTCCCTTCCTATCCCCATCGTCCAACGGCCCCACCTCCTCTCTCGCTGGTCGCTTCCCCTTTACGTAACTGAAGAATGCCTTGAAGTTTTTCGCCTCCCTGGCCAGCCCCTCTTCGTATTCCCCTTTCGCTTTTCTAACCTCTTGGTGGCATTCCTTTTGGCATTTCCTGTGCGTCTGGTGATTTTCCTCCGTTGGGTCCTTTTTCCATCTCCGGAAGGATACTTTTTTGTCATTTATTGCCCTCTTTACTTCAGTTGATATCCAAACCGGGTCCTTTGATCGCTTGTTCTTGCTCTGTTTCCTATCCGCCAGCCAGTTTTTAATCCACGTGAGTATTGATGGGATGGATAGAAGGTGTTGGGTGTTTGATCTAAGAGCTCTTAAAGGGGTGTATGGGATTAAAAGTCTATCCAGAAATTCTGGAAGATTTGTGATACATGTTTTGAAAATTAAGCAAAGAATTTTATATGTAATTCTGTGAGATATTGGGAGCCAGTGAACCTTTATCAAGAGTGGTGTGACACGGTCAAATTTTTTTCCATTTTCAATGAACTGTATTGCAGTGTTTTGAATGATTTGCAAAGCGCCTAAGCTTTTTTGGGGTAATTCCTTTATACAATGCATTGCAATAATCTAAACAGGAGATAATGAGAGAATGGATCAGAATGCTCCATGAAGGAGGGTCGAGAACTTTTGAAAGTGAACGTATCATTTTGAGTCTATGAAAGCACCCTTGTACAACAGAGCTGATTTGTTGTTGATATGTTACCTTGCTGTCAAGTATAACACCCAGAAGCTTCATGGATGATATTATTTGAAATGGCGAGGAGTTGAGGCAAATGGTTTTTTTAAAGATAAATTCCCTCTCTACATGGAAATAACATTGTTGAGGATTTTGTAATGTTTAATGCTAACATGTTGTCTTTAAGTCATTGACCTATTTTTTTTTTCCATTTTTGGTGAATGTTATTAATCTCATTTGGATGTAGAGCAGGGCTGCCCAAGTCCGGTCCTCGAGATCTAATGGCAGACCTCTGGTCTGCCCCAGTGGAGGCAACTTCTTATGTTCTTATGTTCTTAATATGCATGCGAGAGAGATTTGCATACCAAGAAGGCAGTGCAGGCAAATCTCTCTCAGGCATATTCATTGTGGATATCCTGAAAACCGGGTTGGGCCCATGTGCCTAAGGCCCTGCCCACAGGAGGGGCCTAAGGCTCCCGGGCCTATTCTGATTGGCCCAGGTGCCTTAAGCCCCACCTGTAGGTGGGGCTTTGGGAGGGATGGGCCAATCTGGCTCCATTCTGCTGTGGGCTGCCTGCCGGACGGACGGGTTTGGCACCCGTCTGTCCGGCCAATGTTAAAAAGGTACGGGGAAGGGGGTGGGGGGGTGGGGGGGTGTGGGGTCGGCCGGGGGGGTCACGGGTCGGCTGGGGGGCCGATCGGGGGTTCTGGGGGGGGCGGACGTTGGGGGGGAGGAGGGTTCGTCGAGGGCAGGAGGGCCTGGGATCCCTCCTGCCCGTAATGTATGGGGGGGGTGGGGGTAGGGGGTCGCCGGGGCCAGGAGGGCTTGGCCTCTCTCGTGGCCCAATCGAGTAGCGGCGGGGAGGTCGCCAGGGCCAGGAGGGTTTAAGCTCCCTCCTGGCCAATCGAGTAGCGGCGGGGGGGGGGGGGGATGCCAGGGCCAGGAGGGTTTGGGCTCCCTCCTGGCCCAAGCCAGTCACAGGGGGGGGGGGGGTCGCTGGGGCCAGGAGAGCTTGGGCTCTCTCCTGGCTCGATGTTAATCGGCGGGGTAAGAGGGCTTGGGCTCCCTCTTGCCCCGATGTTGTGTGTGTGGGGGGGGGAGTGATGCATCGCGGCAGGAGAGATGCCTCATCTCTCCTACCATGATGCCATCATTCCTCTACCGGAACTGCCGCGGGTCACGGCAGTTCAGGTAGAGAAGTGATGGCATTGCGGTAGGGGAGATGAGGCATCTCTCCTGCTGTGATGGTTAGGTTGCCGGGCCGCTGAACTGATGATGCCAGAGGCCATCAGCTCAGCGGCCCCTTTTTCGGCCCTTAGACCTGGTTTTATTTCATCTAATTCAAAAAGGTCTAAGTGCCGACTAGGCAACCTTTAACTGTTTTGGTTATACCTGTTGTACGCCTAGGTGTAGGTCAGCCCACCTCCCGCCCACTGCCCGCCCTTTCCCCTCCTCTAAACACACCTCTTTTCTCTCTGTGCATTTAGTGGCAGGGGAAAGGCCTAAGCTGTTTTTAGATACATCTAAAAACCAGCTTTGGTTATGGGTACTTGGACGATCAGGCTTTTTGATCGTCCAAGTAGCCATTTAGGACACTTTTTAGACGTTTTTTTTTTTTTTTAATTATTACCCCCTTAGGCTATAAGTGGTCTATAAATTCTAAAAAAAAAGTCTAGTTTAAAGCAAGCATTGAAAAACTGGTGCTACAGATATCTGTAGATTCTGTAAGAAAGAGCTATAAACAGTCACTGATCTCATGGCTAGCTGCAAAGAGCCAATGACATAAAATTTTATATAGAAAGGCTCAACACGGTGGCATGTCTCATTCACTGGAAACTCTGTAAGCATTACAACATCAGTATACCGGAAAAACATTGGGATCATGAACCCAAGAGAATTGTGGAAAACAAAGAGGTTATGATCACCTGGGACTTCCCCAGCCCAATTGATAAAAAGCTGGATGTCAGAAAACTAGATCTAGTGGTAAAAAGAGAAAAACACCAGAACAGCATAGATTATAGAGATGTCAGTCACAAACGATTACTTGGTGAATTGTGTGGAGAGAGGGAAGATCCTCAAGTACCAAGAGATGCAGTCTGAGACCAAGAAAATGTGGCAGAAAAATATAGAAATATCTCCCATTGTTATGGATGCCAAAGGCTTCATTAAATAGAATTTCCAAGTGCACCTGGATAAGTTGCCTATACATCTTATGAACTCCAGAAAGAAGCTCTCCTTGGCACAATGCAAGTACTTCATTGAGCATTAGCAGTAAATTTGAAAGACTGAGATCACACGCCACATGCTCTGGCTTAGGAGTGAGGTTAGTTTTTGTTATGATATGCACAAAACTAAAACCAAAAAAGGAAAGCAACACACCCCATCGCAGTAAACCAGTCAAGAAGAGTAGGGCCAGATAAATGGTCTTCCCCCCAATAAAGGAGAAGAGGCCTGAAGATGTCCAAATAACAATTTTATTAAATAACAGGTTAGAAGAACTCTCAATGTATGACTCAACAGGGGGCTTTGTTTCGGCACTTATACCACTAACCAGATAGCTGTCTGGATAAAGTTGTTATGTACCATTGGCTCATGTTAGAGTCCTAGCGATTTGATGAATTACAGATCTAAAAATAATTGGTTTTGTGCTAGTTTAGTAAGGTCTTCCAGTGTCATCCCCATAGTTATTTTTAACATGTCCAGCCATCTGATTGCAGGTTGCCCTCTTCACCTGGTACATGGACTTGTCATTCCACTGGGGCTTACGCGCATCTAAGAAGCTGAAAGCTATTTCGTTGGTAGTGGTCTAAATATTGCCCCTTGGATTAGATAGCACAATCCATCAGCGCTAATTCTGGATATTCATCAACAACCAATATGCAGATACTGCTGCTGAATATCTGGATTTTTTTTTGTTTTTTTTTACCCATGGCAGAGAACATTTTAAAAATCACTGACTCCCAAGGGTTCAGTACCAGAGGGTAGGTAAGCAAATCATAGATACATAGAAAAAAAGCTCTTGGAGTCTGCAAAAAGGACAGATTAGTGTTCTGAATATTGCTGCTAACCAGATAATCTCTGAGTCCATTCAGTCTCTACCTATAGACTGCTCTGGCCAAGGTGGTCAGAAGAAATGTTCTGGTTAATGCTGTTGAATATTCCTCTCACCTGCACTTATCTGGGTAAGATCTGCTCCTGGATGAATAATGTATTTAAATATTGACCCCTTATTTCATAGCACACTAAAATGATGGCAAAAACCAAATTCTCAGGATGCAGATGTAAATAGTATCAGTTATATAACTCAATATAAACGTACTGCTATATAAGTACTATTGGGACCACCATTCAAACAGACATAACTGAGACAAGCAAATAATAAAGTACAAAGTGGAGAAAAACAGACCTCAATAACTTGGCTCCTGGACTTCTTTCCCTGCCCCCTCCCCCAGCTTGAGCAACTACTGCTGCACGTGCTGGCCTGGCTCCCTCTGAAATCACTTCCAGGTCACATAGTTCATTCAAACTGCACATGTTAGTAGACTAACTCTTCTTCTATACAGGGGTTTCAGAATTGTTTTCTTCATTACTAAAGAATAATGGATTCTAAGCAGAAGCAATGTGCCATCATTGAATTCTAGATGAAGGAGGGGTGCAGGCTGTCCAACATCCACAGAAGAATGTTTACAGAGATGGCACTATTGACAAGAGCAATATGCACAGATGGATTAAGAAGTTTAAAGAAGAGGAAACCAGCATTGAGGACAAACCATGTAGTTGGAAGACCATCAACTGTGACTACTGACACAAATCATCGGTGAGTGGACAAATTGATTTGCATGGATAGACGAGTCACAATCCGTGAGCATGCTGCACAACTGGACTGTGGTCACAATGCCATACAGAAGATGGTGGAAGACTTAGGGCAATTGACACCTGATTTGAAGGAGAGAAGGGTAGAAATCTGTTCTGATCTGCTGGAAGCATTTGAAGCCAATGAAGCCACATTTTTTCCCGATTTGGTGACAGATGAAATGTGGGCATATCTTTATTATCCAGAAATGAAGAATCAGTCCATGGAATGGTGTCACATCTCTTCTCAATGGCCTAAGAAGTTCAAGAGCTAGCAATCAGTACAGAAAGTCATGGTGACTGTTTTTTTGTGATGAAAAGGGCATCATTTTCCTTGATTTTCTGGAACGTGGCTGTATCGTGACAAGCAAGTGGTACATTGAGACACTCAAGAAACTTAGAGAAGCCATTAGGAGGAATCTGGAAATGATCCACATTCACCAGACAATGCACGACCACAAACATCTTTGGCAATAAATCTGGCGATCGGCAAATTGGGTTGATCAGTGGTCCTCTATCCACCATACAGCCTGGATATGGCACCTTCTGAATGCCACCTGCTCAGTCCAATGAAATACAGTTTTCAGGGGAAACAATTTGATGACACAGATGAGGTGAAAGTAACTGAAGAAGTGAGTACGACAATGCATACATGAATTTTTTCAAAGAGGATTTCAAAGTTAGGTTCATTGATGGCACAAATGTATTGCTTGTGATGGAGACTATGTTGAGTAGTACCTTTGTATAGAGGAAGAGCTACTCTACTAGCATGTGCAATTTGAATGATCTATGTCAATTAATAATAAAGTTACGCCCACTTTTGCATTGCTTTCGGTACAGCTCTCATTTATTACTTCAACTCAGGTTGCAACATAGGTTTCTACTTTTGATGGTGGTATTTAGCCCTTATCCAAAAATAATTGGTACAATTTTCCTTGCTAAGCCAACACTAGGATGGCAGTTGCACCATAAATTCAATTATCAAATGAACTCAACAATTAAATAAAGGGGTCTCAGTACGGGCTCAATTATCCCTACGAGTAACCAAAAGCCCCAGGCAGGTATTCATAGGTGACTAGCACTAGACCAAAGGTCTAAATAAATCCTGCTCAGTACATCATGATACCCTTGTATTCTTAAATAGTTCTAATGAATAAATATAAAGTGCAAATGTGCATCCAGAATTGGGTACAAGGAAAATATAAAAGTGTTTTAAAAAGACCCAAAGAAATCTCCAAAAAATCAAAAAGCAAAAAATATAAAAAAGCTATAATCCTCAAATCCATGAACAAATAAATACATAGATTATGTCAAAAATTTCAAAAAATCATATAAAAATTCCATATCAAAATTCATATCCAAGCACCATTGTGTCTCCAATTCTGAACAAGTAGAAAATCAATAAAAAAATGATAAAGAACAACAATGGAATAAATCATGAAACAACCTGCTCAGCTGAATAAACTAAATTTTCAGTTCATCTGTTCATCTGTTTAAATTCATGTCGATACTGTATCTCCGTTCATTGAAATCAATCAGAAGTCAAAGTCTCCTGATTGATTTTTTGGGATTTCTTCGGGTCTTTCTAAAACACTTTTATATTTTCCTTGTACCCAATTCTGGATGCACGTTTGCACTTTATATTTATTCATTAGAACTATTTAAGAATACAAGGGTATCATGATGTACTGGGCAGGATTTATTTAGACCTTTGGTCTAGTGCTAGTCACCCATGAATACCTGCCTGGGGCTTTTGATTACTCGTAGGGATAATTGAGCCCGTACTGAGACCCCTTTATTTAATTGTTGAGTTCATTTGATAATTTAATTTATGGTGCAACTACCATCCTAGTGTTGGCTTAGCAAGGAAAATTGTACTAATTCTTTTTGGATAAGAGTTTTTATATTATTGGTTTTCTTGAAGCCTATTCGGTATATAGCCCTAACATATATGATCCTAAATTTTATCATCAAATAATAAAATTGTGTACCTTTCATTTAGATAAGCCCCTTTTTTCTAGTGGGAGTCTTTAATCTTGTAATGGACCCCACTAAAGACAAATCTTCTTCACCCTCAATGATACCAATTGGTAAAGGTCGGGCACTTCAAGATATTTGTCAAACCCTAGATTTGATGAACTGAACCCTAGCTCTAAGTATTATACTCATTTCTCCAGAGCTCATGGCTCTTTCTCTCATCTTGACTATATTTTGACTTCTCCTTCTCTTTTCTCACTATAACCTCAGCAGACATAGGTCCGCTAGAAATAGCAGATCATTCCCTGATATGAATAGCCTAATGAACTATATTATAGACAACCTCACTTGTGGAGGTTTCCTTCCTATTTGTACCAAGATCAAGCCTTTAGAAAATATTTGGTAGAAAAATTTGAGACATTCTGTAAAACTTAAGATCAGCATAAAACAGAACCAGTGAGAGCTTGTTTGGGGTGGGTAAGCTGACTTGCTTATTGGGTGGTTAAGGCTAGATGGGATGAGGTGGAGTCAGGAGTTAGGGGCTCGAGATTGGCTAATTTTGGGGGGGAGAGGAACAGGCTAAAAAAGAAACTGGGCAATGATAGGCAAGGGAGAGAGAGCAAGAGTAGGTGATAGGGTGGGGAGAGGTGAAGGGAGAGAGAGATTGGGTGGAGAGGCGTGGTTTCTGACTTTGTGCTTTTGCCAATGGCCTGCAGAGAAGCATTACAGAACTGATGGAACATTGCTGCTATTTGAGTTTTTGCCAGGCACTCGTGGCCTGGATTGACCACTGTGGAAACAGAATACTGGGCTAGATGGACCATTAGTCTGATCCAGTATGGCTATTCTTTTATTCTTATGATTTTCTAAGGTTTTTCTTTTTCCTTAGACAAGGAATGGGAAAACAATCTTCGTAAATCAGACCCTAAAAGACTTCTGGTATACCTCAGAAAATTTCTGTTCCTCTCCTCCACCTTCTCCTAGGATACACAATTTGACTGATACAATTTTTGCTGAGTATAACCGGCGATTGCAAACTTTATTATGTACTCATGCCTTGCATTCTTTTTACTTAGAACAACTACCTGGTTAGTGTGAGCGAAAGGGCACTGGGAAGGTCACCATCTCACATCTTGCCTTTGGGCAGACTGCTATCTCTGGGATGAAGGGGGAGGAGGAAGTGCACAGCTAAAGGTGTACCTAGAGCTTCAGACACCCTTAAGCTGGACCTGGAAAAAGATTGTGCTAAATCTGGATTTAAGATTTCCTAGTGCACACTTCTCAAATAGAGAAATATTTCATATTTTACTAGATTTATACAAATATCTTTAATTGTATTCAGTCACTCACATTATTTTAGCAGAGAAAACATCCATAGTGTTTCAAGCCACACAGGTCACATAGGGGAAAGCACTGTATGACTTTTATGGCATACCCTGTCTTACGTTTCTGTAGCCTTGTGTTTAAAATTAGACAGTTTCTGGATTTCCTTTTCAATTGAGTTAGACAGTGTTTTTCTCTTTATCTGCAGCCCCATCTTAGCACGAGGTTATAATTCAATCTTGGTGCTCTGCTTGTATGAAAACCTGCAGGAGCACAGCAGGATTTAATAACAGCCTCCAGCTCCATCAAGACTTTTTACTGTTTGTTATTACCTAGTTCCTAGAAATCTAATATTACAGCCATTCAGGCAATCAGACATCTAGGGAATTGTCAAAAGAATCACGTTTTGCTTATTATCAAAAGCTGAAAATGGAATAATCTCACCACTTGGTGAATAATTTTGACGAGGAAAAGTAAACAAAGCATTTTCTTAAAAAACAAACAAACCTGTCATGTCAAGATGCACTCTACTTTACTGGATTGAGTAGTCCTCATTCTAATCCAAAATGCATCCAGGTTGCAGATATTTATAGACTCATCTTGACCTGCCAATGAAAAAGTATACACTAAATCCAGAATAATGGACAGGATTAGATGAGGAACACAGGGGGAAGGGCACTGGTTCTATGTAGGTATAGAGTGGGCAAATCGCTACTCTGAAGAATACATGAGTCATCTTGGTCTTTGTCAGTTATACTCAATATAAACGTACTGCTATATAAGTACTTTTGGGACCACCATTCACACACCCTCCAACCAAAAACGTCAAAAGAAAAAAACTGTATGACAACCTCCCAGCCACTCGAGCTGCAACACTCGACCCACAACTCTACAACTTATTGACCATGACCACAGACTACAAAACCTTCAAAAAAGAAATACAAACCCTTCTATTCATAAAACCGAACTAACACAATCAGAAATGTTCCAAACATCACCTGCAACTACTACATATGAACTTCCAGTATCATGACAACTCAGATGTAATCCTTAACAACTCAAAGAAATGTACAAACTACTCCCTAATTACTTCTAATCTCCAGACAATCCATTTGTAATCCGCCTTGAACCGCAAGGTAATGGCGGAATAGAAATCCGTAATGTAATGTAATAACTGAGACAAGTAAATAATAAAGTGCAAAGTGAGATTGTTTTCAAAAATGGCTGCCATTTTGAAAACAATCTCGCTGTTTTATGGCATCATGAACGGATGAAGAATTGTTAAGTTTCCCCTGAGGTAGCTCAATTAAGCAACAAAACAGAAGAATGTTTGGGTGAAGTCAAAAGCACTAACTGAGATAAGTGAATTTTGTCTACACATATCGGGATATTTCTCATGAGAATTGACTAGGAATACTGACATTCAGGTAGTTTCTATTTTTTTTCACTGTAGTTGCCGTCACGTTTACAAGTCTACTATTGTGGGTTCCTATTGAAAAGAACACATACTGAAGAGTAAGAAGATGAAGAATGAGTGTTGATTTTCCTGTTATGTGGAGGTTTTTTTACAGACCTATGATGATACGGGTTCTAAAGGAAAATCAGTATCTTAGCTTATTATTTCTTTCTTTCTTTCTGCATTTTAACCTACCCTCCTCTTGTTCTTATCCTTTTTATTTTTTCCCTATGATATTGTAAACCTTTCCTGCCTGTCTTTGCCTACCTATGTACAGTTTAGTTAATTTGTCTATGTCTATTCCCTTGCTTGCTTTTATTGATTTTAATTACTGCCCATTGCTTTTATCTTTTGTAAACTGCTTCGATTCGACTTTTTTTTGTTAAAAATAGCTGTATATCAGATAAAATAACTGTACTGTACTCTACACCTCTCAACAGTTATGAGAAACTGAGCTAAATTATGTTTGATATGACAAGGGATGCTTATGCATTCAAAATGTTCTAGTTTCTTATTCTTAAATACCTTTTGAATATTGTTCTTTCATCTTGAAAGTGTAAAATATAATGTGTTGATCAGTGAAACAACTTCCTACTTTAATGCACGTTGAATTGTGTTTTTTTGATATCAGAATGTAATGGTGTGAAGATTTTTACGTGGAATTCTATTTTCCTTGTTGACCTGCAAATCTGATGCCTGAAATGCAGCAAAATACAAAAACAGGGCAAGATTAATGTTTGGGATTTTGACACATCAGAATATAACTTTTGCTAGCGAACAGCTAAACTGGCTCCCATTGACTCTTCCACTTTCACTTTTCCTGTATTAGTTTTGAAATGATTGAATAACTTAAAATTTTCTTCAAATAATTTCTGCTTATCTGCCCTACAAAGCGGCACACCAGACTTTTCTTCAGAAAAATTGCTGGCATTTTTCAAAGGGATTCTCCATGGATAATTGGGGGGGGGGGAGAGTTAATCCATGGAGACAGCCCATTTTGAAAATTGCTCTATCCTGTTTGCAGGGAATAGTTGCAGTGCCATTGACAAGATTGGTGAGGCATCAGGGCCGGCTCAGCACAGAATACACAGCGAGTTTGCTCCTGAGAATTCTGTAGAGACCTTCGTGCTCAAAGTCGTCTCCAGGCCACAGTTTTGCAAAAGGAAGCTTCCCTTACAAAATTAAGGGGAACGTTTATTAAGGCGCGCACTAAGTGCTAAGGCATCCATTATATTCTATGGGTGCCTTAACATTTAGTGCATGCTAAATTGATTAACGCACCTTAATAAAAGGACCCTTAACTTATAGTACAAAGGGGAGTTAAAAAAATAGCCCCCCCCAATGTTTTGAAAAACACATTGCTAGGCAACAAAAATGCTTCCAACGTGTGAAATTTTATAAAATAGAAATATACAAGGAATAAAATAAGTGATGCCCTGTCAACCTACAAAAATGACAAATACCCAGATACATATGAAAGCAAGTGAAAAATGTACCTCTGCGAAATAATGCGTCCATATTTAGCAATTCAAACATGAAATTAATCATTTCATCTTGCTCTTTCAGGAACTTTGGCAAATAAGATGCTAATCTATGCAAATTGTGTTCAAAAATCCTCCTACAGCGAGGGAAGAAGTTATTACTTCTGTCTAGGGCTCAACCCTACAGAAAGTTGGAGTGTGCAATAATAACCTTTATTCTAAAGAGATGGGAGCTTGAGACCTTGATGGAGGCAGAGCTCTTGGTTTCTTCCTGAAGGTAAAGCACCTCGTGCAGTCACAATGGAATAAACTGTCATGTTCGATGGTGCCCTAGATCTTTTTTTCTGCATAGGTCTGTATGGTCACAAGCACGAATGCAATTGTCTCTACAGAAAGGGAACTGTGCCTAGTTTCTTAGTGGTAATTGCGCTCGGGTGGGTGTCAGTGGTGCAGTGCTGCTATGCTCAACTTTATGTGTTGGTTTGCCGAGAAAGATACTCTTATGGTTCACCTGCTTGGTACAGTGGCAGCCTAGGATGGTTTGCAGAGGAAGACAGATCTGCTTCTGACACTGGTGACATTAGATGGTTTTCAGAGAAAAACCCTATGGTGTATGTCTAATTTGCTTGTGAAACAGGCAGTCTGGCATGGCTTACAGAAACAGACACTGCTGTATATTTGCTTTGCTTGTGACGCTGACAGGGAGGGATGGTTTGCAGAGAGAGACACTCTGCTTTATGCTTGAACTGCTTGGGACACAGTCTGGAATGATATGCAAAGAACAGACTTTCCCCTTTATGCTTGATCTACTTCTGACACTGGCAGCCTGAGATGGTTTGCAGAGAAAGATACTGCGAGAGGTCATGGCAGCCATTTTATTACTGCTACTGTTTAACATTTCTGTAGTGCTGAAAGGCATACACAGCACTGTACATTTAGCATGTAATAGATGGTGCCTGCTCTGAAGAGCTTACAACAGTGTCTCACAAACTTTGTCGAGCCAGGGCACACTAAACCTAGTGTCCCCGGCTTGAGACGCTCGGAAGTGCGCTGGCGTCGGTGTGATGACATCATGCACATGCGCGACATCAGCGCGCTGCTGTCAGCGCATGCGCAAAGGCCCTTCAAACGGGCCTTGTGCTGAGAGAAAGACCCGCGCTAGTGCGAAGGACCGGCAGAGAGAAGAGGTGCTGGCGTCGGGAGATTGCTTACAGGACATGCCTCTCTTCGCGAGAGGCACGTCTTGTAGACAGTCATCTGGCATCGGCAACTCTCCTCTTCCCCAATGTACAGCGGCACATTAGAAATCTCAGGAGGCACACTGGTGTGCCGCGGCCCACAGTTTGAGATACACTGGCTTACAATCTAGTTTAGACAGATAAACAGACAGGACATATAGGGATAGGGAAGTTCCTTGCAGAGAGAATAATAGGAAGGCCATAGGTTATTTTCTGGGGAGTGGGAGTTAGGAGTTGAAAGAATTCTAAAAAAAAAGTGGGCTTTTAACTTGGATTTGAATACATACTGCAAGAGATGGAGCCTGACATAATGACTGAGGGAGTCTGTTCCATGCATACAGCGCAGCAAGATAGAAGGGACGGAGTCTGGAGTTGGCAGTGGAGGAAAAAGATGCAGTTATGAAGGACTTGCCCGATGAATGGAGTTCATTGGGGTGGGGGGGAGCATAGGTGGAGATAATTGAGGAGAGATATTGAGGGGCTGCAGAGTGAGTACACTTGTAGGTCTCTAAGAGGAGTTTGAATTATATTTGGAAATGAATGAGGAGCCAGTGAAGTGACTTGAGGAGAGGGTTAATGTGAATATGGCGGCTCTCATGGAATATAAGTCATGCCGCAGAATTTTGCATGGATTGGAGGGGAGAGAGATGACCTGAGCAGAAGACCTTAGAGAAGCAAGTTGCAGTAATCTAAACAAGAATATGGCTAAGGGTTATGATAGTGTGCTTGGAAAGGAGAGGTCGGATTTTGGTAATATTATAGAGGAAGACACGACAAGCTTTAGCAGTTTGTTGGATCTGAATGGTGAAGGAGACAGATGAGTCAAAGATGATCCTGAGATTGTGAGCTGACGAGATAGGGAGGAGGAGAGTGTTATCCACAGAAATAGAGAATGGGGGGAGGGGGAGGTGAGTTTAGGCTGAAAGATAAGAAGCTTGGTTTTAGCCATATTCAATTTTAGATGGCGGTGAAACATCCAAGTGGCAATGTTGGACAGGCAAACTGAGACTTGGGTCAGGATTCCTGTAGAGATATCTGGTGTGGAGAGGTAGATCTGGGAGTCATCACCATAGAGGTGGTACTGAAAACCATGGAAGGAGATCAGTGTATCGAAGGAGTGGGTATATATGGAGAAAAAGAGATGTCCCAAGACAGAACCCTGAGGTACATGACTTGACAGTGGGACAGCAGTGGAAGAGGATCCCCCATTCCATACACTGAAAGTGCGATGAGAGAGATGGGAAGGAAACCTGGAGAGAACAGAACCCTGGAATCCCAGCAGGGCCAGCTTATTGAAGAGTAGGTGGTGATCAACAGTATCGAAAGCATCAGATAGACACAGAAGGATGAGGGTAGAATAGAGGCCTGTGGATCTGGACAGGAACAGGTCGTTAGAGACTTAACAAGGGCAATTTCGGTGGAATGGAGTGGGCGAAAACCTGACTGAAGTGGATCGAGAACAACTTGAGATGAAAGAAAGTCCAGGCAATGGCACGTTCAAGTATCTTGGATAAGAAGTAGAGGAAGGAGATGGGACGATAGTTGGAGAGGGGTGTGGGGTCTAATGAGGATTTTTTAAGGAGAGGTGTAACTATGGCATGTTTGAAAACATCGGGAATAGTTGCAGTGGAGAGTGATAGGTTGAGGATGGGACACCTTTTTTTAAATGGCGGAATCAGGGCTGAAGGAGGGGCACTGAGGAGGTGACAGGTTGGTGGTGAGGCAAAAGAGATTCATTTTTAAATGGAGCTGCAAGGGGCAGGAGTGAGGGGGCTGTGCTCCTGTTCCTAACAATACCTGTTGAACCACCAGGTAGACAGGTAGGCCCAGAGGGGGGTCTATCTAGACATTGGGAGGGTGGGGAGTGGGTGGGGGAGCTCATCGAGGGAGGAGGGGTACTTAGATCATTGTGGACTGGGGTAGAGGGCATGGGGGGCTATAGGAGAGACAGGAAAGGGAATAGGGAGAATATTTGGAAATAATAGTTATGCAGGTGCCAGCTGGTATTTAGTGCCAACACCAGCATAGCTAAGCAGTTTAAGACAGCTTTTCAGCCACCATAAATTAAGGTGTTGGCACTGAATATTGAGGGCACTCTCATAAGCCCGGACTCCTCCCCAGTGCTGCCCCTAGTGCTACCCCTCACCTGCCCCCTTTTTGGTTGGGAGGCTGTGGGGATATTCAGTGGTGCTCTCTGTTTAAAGGCTGATAAATATCCCCACTTAGCATGAAGTGATTTAAGCGGGCAGGAAAGAATCCTGCCCGCTTGCATTGTTTTGAATATTGGGCTCATTCTGTTTTATGTTTGATCTGCTTCTGACTCTGGCAGTCTGGAATGATTTGATGAAAAAAGTAGATACTCTTTACATACGAATATATGAAAACACTGGAGAAACCTTTCTGCCTACATCGGTAGTCTGAATAACTGTTTTCCTCAAGGCTGATCATGAAAGACGTTATTTAAATAATACCCCCCCCCTTTACAAAAGCACAGAAGAGGTTTTTAGCACCGGTCAGTGCTCTGAATCCTTGGTTCATAGATAACAACGCGGAAGACAAAGGCGCGCGCCAACAACTGAGCGCAAGATGGAGGCGCGCACCGAAGAAAATTACTGTTTTTAGGGGCTCCGATGGGGGTTTTTTTGTTGGGGAGCACCCCCAGTTTACTTACTACAATTCGCACCGGCGTTGTGGGGGGTTTGGGGGGTTGTAACCCCCCCCATTTTACTGTAAACTTAACTTTTTCCCTAAAAAAGGGAAAAAGTGAAGTTTTCAGTAAAATTTGGGGGGTTACAACCCCCAAACCCCCCATAACGCCCTCACAACGCGGCGCGATTTGTATTAAGTAAAGTGGGGGGTTCCCCCCCACACCCCCCGTTGTAGCCCTAAAAACAGTAATTTTCTTCGGCGCACGCCTCCGCGCTGCGCTCAATTGTCTGCTCGTGCCTTTGTCCCGGCGCGCTTTTGACCTGACACCGAATCCTC
Organism: Geotrypetes seraphini; assembly: GCF_902459505.1. Lineage (NCBI taxonomy): Eukaryota > Metazoa > Chordata > Amphibia > Gymnophiona > Dermophiidae > Geotrypetes > Geotrypetes seraphini. The sequence goes on from NC_047084.1 coordinate 355,026,633, forward strand.
TGCTCAGATGGTCATCCAGTTCCTATGAGGTTCGGAGCAGCGCAGAGCATTCAGCCTGCTGGCCGGTGCTTAAACTTGCACACTTTTGTAAAAAGGGGGGGAGGGAAGTTAATTATCCTTCTGACTGGACAGTGATAATTCAGAGTATTTTATGTGAAGACTTCTAAAGATTAAAAAGCAACATTTCTCTACTGGAAATGACTGCAAAGATCATAAGCATTACAGGCGAGTTGACTAATGATTGATAGGGTAAGCTTTGCTTACCCTTAAATGTCACCACTGATCAAAAACTAGCTTTGAAATAAAATCAGAAATGTCAATGATCATTTTTCTAAACAGTGAATGCTTTTGACTGATATGGAATAGAAGAAAAAAAAAAAAAAAAAGCAAAAGATACAGTGATGGCAAGACAGATGGTTGCAAGCAATTACTGAGCCTTTCTTGTGGGTCAGCAAGTTTCCTCTTCCTTGTCTTCAAAGATCCATTAGCCAGTCATTTAAATTTCCTTTAGAGTATTTTTGGGGGTTAAAGGGAGCCGATGCCATCCATAAAGACTGATCCTTTTAGGCATTTTTCTTTACAACTCCACAACAACATTCACTGAGCGCAGCCCCTTGATCCGATTAAAAATGCTTTATTAAATATCTATACCCATTAATTGTACAGGAGTTTGAGCCTTATCAGCCACAGGGCTATGGAGATGCTGAGAAGCAGTGATTTTCCTGTGTCTTTAATGGATATGGTTATTTAATAAAGGACTTCTAATCAGATCAAAGGATGAGCATCTGCTGTAGGGTTGATATGATTTGGCAAACTGTAGTCAGAGCTCATTGAAAACTATCCATAAATGTGGAACTGAGAAAGCTAAATGCAATTGCTTGTCTTATAAATGGAATGAAATCAGCAGTTAGAGAAAGGCATTTTCCTCCTAATTTTTGCACTGAATAAGCTTCACCTTATACAGGATATTCTCCTTCATTCTTTTGAGACCCCTGACCTAGAAGAAAGGAGGGACAGGGGAGATATGATTCAAATGTTCAAATACTTGAAAGATGTTAACATAGAACAAAATATTTTCAAGAAAAGGAAAATGGTAACACCGGAGGACATAATTTGAGGCTGAGGGGTGGAAGACTCAAGAGAAATGTAAGGAAATTCTTCTTTACGGAGAGGGTGGTGGATGCCTGGAATGCGCTCCCGAGAGAGGTGGTGGAGAAGAAAATGGTGACAGAGTTCAAAAAAGCGTGGGATGAACACAGAGGATCTAGAATCAGAAAATAATAATAAATATTGAAGAACTAAGGCCAGCACTGGTCAGACTTGCATGGGCTGTGTCTGTATATGGATGTTTGGTTGAGGATGGGCTGGGGAGGGCTTCGATGGCTGGGATGGTGTAGATGGGCTGGAGTGAGCTTTGATGGAGACTTCAGTAGTTGGAACTTAAGCACAGTACCGGGCAGAGCTTTGGATTCTTGCCCAGAAATAGCTAAGAAGAAGAAATAAAATTTAAATTGAATCAGGTTGGGCAGACTGGATGGACCATTCGGGTCTTTATCTGCCGTTATCTACTATGTTACTATGAAAAGATGAGTACAATTTTGCTAAATAAGAAAATATTCAATACTGCAAATGTAGATTATGGACTTATGAAGATACTGGCATACTGGTACTCAGTTTGGATAAAGTTGAATCCTCTGAGGGTAGCCACTGAGATCTTCTCTCAATAAATATTTTATTAGATTTTAAATGCATAATATACATAATATTGTATATATACTGTATACAAAACAACAAGTGGACAATACTAATGCAATAAATACAAAATATTAGTTGTGAGAAGTTGTAATGAAGGACTCTGGGACTGGTTTTCCTGAGTTTTAAATTAAGTTTTCTCCTTAATAAAATGCTGAATTATGTTTAGTTATAGACCCAACTTATCTCATGTTCTAGCCTGCCTACACTGGGTGTTTTAGCTGGGCATTTTAGCTTCTTATGGTTATCTCAGCATACACAATATTGTATTCTGCCCTCCTGGTCATGTAACAGAAAGACTGCAGGGCTTAGATAAGTGACCTGCTAGTGTGAGCTTAGGACCAATGATTGTTAAGAAAAGTAACACGTGAGAAGTTTTTTCTAGAATTCAGTTGTATAGCCAGAAAATTATATAAATATCTCTGTAACTTCCTGGTTTTGGGACTTCTGAAGCTGCCAGCTTGGGGGCTCAGGCGTCCGCATATGCTGAATAAAATATACCTGTCGCTTTCTTCAAGTCTAAGTTTTGTGGCTGACCAAAGTGACCTTTCAGTAAGAGTATCATAATAACTGCCATAAGTATATTAATTATAGAATTTAAGCAAAGGTTCCCATATTTGGTCAAATCTCCTCAAGTTGCACACTTACTGCAAACATTTAGTCATATTTCCAGCATTCAGCCACATACAGACACGTAAAAAACATGTGTTCCAGAGTTCCAATTGCCAAATTGCAAGACCAACAAACATTCTTTGATTGTTATCAATTTTAGACAATTTCAGTGGCGTCCATAAAGCTTTGTGCTTACGGAAAAAGAGAGATTGCATTAAGCTTGCTGAGTGTAAACAGGATGTAATTGACATCCAAATCTTTTTCCAGTGTGCTTCAGCTTCACCTGGTTAAAACCCCAACTTGAATTCCCAAATGCTTTGCAGACTGAGTGGCCAATTTTAAACATTGATACCATTTAGAGGCTGCTCCTCTACAACTATTTAAAGAAGAGCATAAGGAAATACAGTCTGGTTCTTCAATTTTTAATTTATGATGTAAATGAGCCAATTTGATACAGTGTAAGAGCTGGACCCATCTATATTGTTGGTTTTCAGGTAACCCATATTTACCTCTTTAAATCTTTGCCAGCGCGAGCAGCTTCTTTGGCCTGCTGCTTGCACTGGCATAGGCTTTCATCTGACATCACTTCCTGGCCCCACGGCCTGGAAGTGATTTCACAGGGAGCAAGGCCAGCGTGAGCAATAGGCTAGAGCAGTGTTCTTCAACCTTTTTACACCTGTGGACTGGCGGAAATAAAATAATTATTTCGTGGACCGGCAAACTACTAAGACTAAAATTTTTTTAAAAACCATCGCCGCCCCATCCCCGCGAGCTCGGTCCCACAAACCATCTGATCCCATCTGCACAAGCCTCAAATAGTTATGATTTTATATTGAACATATTTTATTAAAGTATAAAAAGAAACAATATTCTATACAATTGTCATTTTATAAATACAAATAATACAGGGCACTCCCCTTCACATATATCCCCTCTACTATCAAGAAAACTGAATAAGCTAAATTATTACAGAATGCTACACAAATATCATGTAATAGAATACCACAGTCACACATGACAGGAATGGTTTTAGGGAGTAGAACTAGGGCAACTGCCCCCTGGTCAGAGAGAGCCCTAAGCCAGCTGGAAGCTAAAGAAGTAGTAGTGCCTGGGCTTTGCACTCCCCAGTTATGTCTAGCAAGATACATATTTCAAATCTGATATATTTGAATCACAAGATAGAAATAAAATTATTTTTTCTACCTTTTGTCGTCTCTGGTTTCTGCTTTCATTGCCTTTTCACTCTCTTCCATCCAGCGTCTGCCCTAAGAACATAAGAATTGCCACTGCTGGGTCAGACCAGTGGTCCATCATGCCCAGCAGTCCGCTCACGCGGCGGCCCTCTGGTCTAAGACCAGCACCCTAACTGAGACTAGCCCTACCAGCGCACGTTCTTGTTCAGCAGGAACTTATCTAACTTTGTCTTGAATCCTTGGAGGGTGTTTTCCCCTATAACAGCCTCTGGAAGAGCGTTCCAGCTTTCTACCACTCTCTGGGTGAAGAAGAACTTCCTTACGTTTGTACAGAATCTACCCCCTTTCAACTTTAGAGAGTGCCCTCTCGTTCTCCCTACCTTGGAGAGGGTGAATAGTGTTTTTATCTACTAAGTCTATTCCCTTCAGTATCTTGAATGTTTCGATCATGTCCCGTCTTAATCTCCTCTGTTCGAGGGAGAAGAGGCCCAGTTTCTCTAATCTTTCGCTGTACGGCAGCTCCTCCAACCCCTTAACCGTCTTAGTCGCTCTTCTCTGGACCCTTTCGAGTAGTACCGTGTCCTTCTTCATGTACGGTGACCAGTGCTGGACACAGTACTCCAGATGAGGGCGTACCATGGCCCGGTACAGCGGCATGATAACCTTCTCTGTCTCTTCAGTCCAGCATCTGCCCCTTCCATCTATCCTCCTGCCCCCCCCCCCCCCCAATTTGGTCTGGCATCCATCATCTTCCTTCTGTTCCCCTCATGGTCTGGCATCTCTGTCCTTCCTTCCCCCCTGTGGTTTTTAGCATCTCTCTTCTCATTTCCTCCACTCAGATCTGATATTGTTCTCTGCTCTCTCTTCCCTTTTCTTCTCTGGTCTTCCTTCTCTATTTTCTGCCTCCATCTAAATTAAATTCTTTCTTACTATTTAGTCCTGTTTCCCTCTTTTCACTGTGTCTACCCACAGCTTGTCACCCCTTTCCCTCACCCCTCCATTATCTTACTATTTTCTTCCCCCTTTATTTATCTCCTTCCATCCAGTATGTGTTCTTTCCCCACTTCCATTCAGCATCTGCTCTCCCCTCTCAACTGACATCCATCTGCCTTCTGCTCTCTCTCCCTTCTTTTCACTTCCATCATCTGTCCCCTTCTCTCTCTCATCTCCTCCATTCCATCATCTGCTCCTTCTCTCTCCCCCCCCCTCCAACTTCCATTATCTGCTCCCTTCCCCTCACCTTTGCGGGTCACTTTCTTTCCCCTGAGGTGTCTCTTGTCAGAGGGGAAGCTTTGGCCGAGCAGAACCGCTTGCAAGGAACAGTGGAACTTACTTGATTGATGTCGATGCTGGGGCCCGTTGCCGTTTGAAGAAGAAAAAAAAAAGGTGGAAAAAAGGGACCTGCAAAGGCGAGAGGAAGGGAAACCTTCAGGACAGCTGCTCTTTGCCCTCCTTCAGTGGCCCAAGAATCCAGACCAGCAGCGGCAGCTCTGTATATTTTTAACTACGGCACAGAGCTGCCCCTAATCAATAGTTTAGCGCGGTTTCATCAGGCAGCTTCGGGGCCTTTGCTAGGCCGGCCCACATCGCATCATCGAAGCGGGCCGGCCTAGCAAAGGCCCCGAAGCTGCCTCATGAAACCGCGCTAAACTATTGATTAGGGGCAGCTCTGTGCCGAAGTTAAAAATATACAGAGCTGCCGCTGCTGGTCTGGAGGTGCGGAGACAAGGCAGGAGGCAAACGCGGTGGAAGGCAGGAGTCCCGGCACCGCGACTGCAACAGGAAGTTGCAAGTCATCTGACGCCGGCCTTTCGTTGCGGCGGGGACCGAATCCTTCGCGGACCGGCAAGATTTTTTCGCGGACCGGCACCGGTCCGCGGACCGGCGGTTGAAGAACTGTGGGCTAGAGTAATTGCTTGCACTGGCAAAGATTTTAAAGAGGTACAGGTGATAGGGAAGGGCGGGCACAAGCATGGCTTGGGGGGTGGAGAGGTGCTGGCGCCCCCCCCCCCAAAATGGCACCCAGGGCGGTCTGAGCCCGCTCCCCCCTTACCAGGGCAGGATTAACCAATAGGCCAAGTAGGCACGTGCCTAGGGCCTGAAATGGTCAGGGGGGCCCGATGAAGGAGGGTATCAACATTGTTTTTTCCAAACGGCGATGGACCCTTCCAGCATTGATTGGCAATGCAGGCCCCCCGATCGGCAACGCGGGCTTCACCCCAATCGGCAACACGGCCCCCCCATCAACGGAAAGTAAGACAAGCAAGCAACGTGGGTAAGAAAGGCAATGGGAACTGTAATTGTGCAAGTGGTGCTGCTTGCCCACAGCTTCCCTCTGACGCAGCTTCCTGTTTCTGCCTGGGTGCATGATGGGGTGGGGCGGGACAGGGGGGCCCAGTGTACTTGTGTGCCTAGGGGCCCTCGACTAATTAATCCTGCCCTGCCCCTTACCATGCCATTGAGGCTATGGGAGATCATTGGTGACCTCCTGTGGTCTATGATGATACTAGAAATTCAATGCTGGTGCCACATCTCGCAACAGGCATTGAATTTCTGGTCTATGGCCGGCTGAGACATAGCCTGCTTTATCCTTTATGCAGTCCATTTACAACACAGGTTGGTTGAGTTGTGCCGCAATCTTTGATGTTACAGGCAGTGCCTCAGCTGTTGAAATTTATTGCTCAGAAATTGGAATTGTTTTGGTCAGTTTCTGACTGTTTTGTTATGGTGTAATCTGGGTCTTAAGATTCAGGGTAAAGTCTTTGGTTGGATTGGTAGGTTAAAGGTTTGGGCTCCTTTAGTTGCTGTTTCTTAACTGAGCTTTAGTCTAGTTTTTGAATCTTTATTTCACTGGACCTCTATTCTTTTCTGATTGTATTGTTTTTGGGAGTGCTTTAAGGGGGGTGGGGTGGGGGTGGGTGGGTGGAAGGGGTGTATTGCATTTTAAACTAATAAAAATATTTAAACCTTAGCAGCTGGCTGCCTAAACCTTAATGGCCAAAGATAGTCCACATTAAAGCAGCGGACAAAAGCCTTTAAATTAGCTGCAAAAAAAAGTTTCAATTATTCTTGCTAAAACCAGTATAAATAAAATGTTGCAAGTCCAGTTTCCTTTGAGCATCCAGCCCTCAGTGTCTGAAAAGATATGGATTTTTCCTGATGTTACTAAGTCCACTCAAGAGAGAAGGAAAATATTCCTGAGTATGAGGGAGGAGACTATAAAAATTGGAACTACTTTTTTGCTCAGTTATCCATGCAGGTGTATGATTAAATATGCTGGAATGAAATATGTTTATTTTGTGCCAGAGCAACTTCGTAGCTTTCTGGACACAAAAAAGTTAATTCAGACTTGAGGGCTGTTATTAGGAAATAGAACCAGATGGAATCACGTTAAGCCTATTTTCCTTTTGAAATAGAAATATGGTTAGAAATCTCCTTATTTCTTATATTCTTGTTCCTTTGGTTATTATAGTGGTCTAAGAAAGAGTGGCTATTTAATTTCTTTTTAAATACTGCATAATTTATTCTACTTGATAAGCTAACTTTTCAGACTCAGTTGTTTACATAGTATTATGCAATATGTGTTCTTATATTCTGTCTCTGATTTTCTGTAACAAGAGGATTCTTGTATTGCATTTTGAAATCTATAAATAAAGAAAAGAAAAAGAAATCACACTCTCCTCCACCACTCTTAATCCTAGTACACAGAACATAAATAAAGGGTCTTTAGTGGGTGGCTTAGAACGCCTTCATCTGTCTCGGCAGGAGCAAGCTACCTGCACTGGAAAAAGCCACCATGGGAAACTGGTAACTGTTTAAATAAAATTACCCATTTAATGGGCTTTCCCCAGGTGAACAAAAATATACAAAAAGTGGTCGATAAAAATAATTAGACAGACAGTCCACAAGATAAGGGTTAACCCACTCCTTTACAAAGCTGTGTTAGCGTATATAGCATCAGCCACTGCAGCTCCGACGCTCATAGAATTGCTATGAATGTCCGAGCTGTTACCACTGTGGCCAGCGCTATAAATGCTAGCACGGCTTTGTAAAGGAGGGGGTAAATGATGACAAAATTGTTTTAATGTTCTTTTGTGGGTTTCTTCTTTATCCCAGGACAAGCAGGCAGTGTATTCTCTTCATGTGGGTGACGTCACCGACGGAGCCCCCTAGTGGACGTTTTCGCAAGCAAATTTGCTCGAAGACCTTCAGGCTTGCGATTGGCCCACGCATGCGCGCGTGCCCCTCCCGCCCTACCTAGGGCATGCGTCTCCTCAGCATGTCTTCAGTTCTCTGTTTTCTGCGGAGCCAGAAGCACTGCTCCCTTGCTTTGCGCGATCTCGCTATCCCTCTTGCACCACGGCTTGTTTGGTTAGTTTCTGTTGAGTCGCTGTGCTCACGTCTTTAATTTCCTTTATTTTCATTTTTTTTCAGCTTCCCCTCCTTTTGCAGGAAGCTCAGGCCCTTCTTCGCCTTTGGGCAGTCGAGGAGGTTCCCACGGAACAGTGGAACTCCGGATTTTATTCCCGGTACTTTCTGGTACCCAAGAAGACGGGGGATCTGCTTCCGATCCTGGACCTCCGTGTTCTGAACAACTTTCTGGTCCGGGAACGATTCAGAATGCTCACCCTTCGCACGTTGAATCCCCTCTTGGACGAGGGGGACTGGCTGTGCTCACTGGACCTCAAGGAGGCGTACATGCACATTCCAAAACACCCGGTATTTGAGATTCCGGGTGGGGGATCTCCATCTCCAATATCGTGTTCTTCTCATCGGCCTGGCAGCCTCTTTGAGGGTTTTCACGAAATGTCTGGTTGTGGTGTGTGCGGCCCTGCGCCTCCGTGGCCTGCAGGTGTTTCCCTACCTCGATGACTGGTTAATCAAAGCGTCTTCTCGCAATGAAGTCCTGCGAGCGATAAGTCAGACCATCTTGTTCCTTCAGAGTCTCGGCTTCGAGGTGAACTTTCCCAAGTCTTACCTCTACCCGTCCCAGTCTCTCGAGTTCATTGGAGCAGTCCTAGACACGGTTCATCTCCGCTCCTTCTTGTCTCAGCCTCGTCAGGAGGCCCTTATCCGTTTGTGCCGAAGAGTGACCCATCTGCCCTCGGCGCTGGCTTGGCTTATGATGGTCCTCCTAGGTCACATGGCCTCCATGGTTCACATGACTCCTTTTGCCAGACTTCACCTCCGTATTCCTCAATGGACTCTGGCGTCCCAATGGAACCAGGATCAGGATCCTCTCTCCTGACGCATTATCGTGACTCCTTTGTTGAAGTCGTCTCTCTGTTGGTGGATGCTCTCTTCAAATCTTTCCAGAGGTTTTCTGTTTCATGCTCCTCCTCCGCAAAAGGTCCTCACGATGGATTTGTCAACCTATGCTTGGGGGGCTCATCTGGACGGTCTGCACACCCAGGGTCTTTGGTCCCGTGCCGACTGCCTGTGTCACATCAATCTTCTGTAGCTTCGAGCGATTTTCCTGAAGGCCTTTTGTCACCTGCTTCGTGACCGAGTGGTGCTAGTTCACACGGACAACCAGGTTGCCATGTATTCTATCAACAAACAGGGGGGACACTGGGTCCAGGTCCCTGTGCCAGGAGGCACTGCGGCTTTGGGATTGGGCCATCCGCCGCAACATATTCCTTCATGTGATCTGCATTCAAGGCCAGCACAATTGTCTGGCGGACAGGTTGAGTCGTCTTCTGCAGCCTTACGAGTGGTCCCTCCACTTCGTGACCCTGCATCAGGTGTTTGCTCGTTGGGGGACTCCGGCCATCGCTCTATTTGCATCCCCCCTCAATCACAAGTTGACCTGCTTCTGCTCCAGGGTTTACACCCCTCTCAAGATCGAGGCGGATGCTTTCCTTCTGGATTGGATAGACGAGTTCCTGTATGCGTTCCCTCCATTCCCTCTGATTCTGAAGACTCTCGTCAAGCTCAAGTATTCGCATGCCACCATGATTCTGATAGCTCCTCAGTGGCCCTTGGTTCTCCCTTCTGTTGCAACTCAGTTCCAGGGAGCCTCTTCCTCTGCCTCTTTTTCCTTCTCTGCTTACACAGAGTCAGGGTTCTCTGCTTCATCCCAACCTCCAGTCTCTGAACTTACAGCTTGGTTCCTCGAGACTTGATGCCCTCGTTCCAGTTCTTCCAGCCTGTGCTGGATGTCCTGGAGGCGTCTCGGAAAGAGTCCACTCACCAATGTTACCATCAGAAGTGGACCCGCTTTTCTTCCTGGTGTGCTACTCGACAGCTGGAGCCTCTGTCCGCCTCCTTATCTGCTGTCCTGGATTATCTGTTGCACTTGTCTGGCGCTGGCCTCAAGTCCTCTTCGGTTCGAGTCCACCTCAGTGCTATAGCAGCTTTTCATCAGCCGATTAACGGGAAGCCTAACTCTGTTCATCCTGTGGTTTCCCGCTTCATGAAAGGCCTTTTCCATGTTCATCCGCCCCTTAAACCTCCACCGGTGGTTTGGGATCTTAACGTGGTCCTTGCCCAATTGATGAAACCCCCGTTCAAGCCGCTGGCGCGGGCTCACTGAAGTTTCTTACTTGGAAAGTGGTGTTTCTTATTGCTCTCACTTCTGCCCATCGGGTCAGTGAGCTTCAAGCCTTGGTAGCGGACCCACCTTTCACTGTCTTCCATCATGATAAGGTGGTCCTCTGTACCCATCCTAAGTTCTTGCCTAAGATTGTGTCTGAGTTTCAAATCAACCAATCTATTGTTCTTCCTGTGTTTTTTCCGAATTCCCATTCTCACCTTGAAGAGGTGGCTCTGCATTCTCTTGATTGTAAGCGTGCGCTGGCCTTCTACTTGAAGCACACTGCTCCTCATCATTCTGCTCCCCAGCTGTTCCTCTCTTTCGATCCTAATCGCATGGGTCTGGTTGGCCGCTTGTATCTCTTTCTACTATGCTCAGGTTGGTCTCTCCCTGCCGGGTCGAGTCACAGGCCACAGGGTTCAAGCGATGGCGGCATCTGTTGCTTTCCTCCGCTCGACTCCCATCAAGGAAATCTGTAAAGCTGCCACTTGGTCCTCGGTTCATACGTTCACCTCGCATTACTGTCTGGATGCTTTCTCCAGGCGTGATGGCCATTTTGGCCAATCTGTTTTGCAAAATCTTTTCTCATAACTTGCCAACTCTCCCTCCATCCCTTTTTAGTTAGCTTGGAGGTCTCCCACAAGTAGAGAATATGCTGCCTGTTTGTCCTGAGATAAAGCACAGTTACTTACCGTAACAGGTGTTATCCAGGGACAGCAGGCAGATATTCTCGCAACCCACCCACCTCCCCGTGGTTGGCTTCTTTGCTTGCTATCTGAACTGAGGACACGCTGAGGAGACGTATGCCCTAGGCAGGGCGGGAGGGGCACGTGTGCATGCGCGGGCCAATTGCAAGCCTGAAGGTCTTCGAGCAAGTCTGCTTGCAAAAACGTCCGCTAGGGGGCTCCGTTGGTGACGTCACCCACATGTAGAGAATATCTGCCTGCTGTGCCTGGATAACACCTGTTACGATAAGTAACTGTGCTTTCTGTCTCTAGCATCTCTTTCTACTGTGCCTTTACAGAACAGGGACTGACTCTTCAGTCTTTCTGCTCCTCTCAAGTGCCTTTACTTGTTTGGGAACCTCCAATGGAGCCCCATCGCTTCTTTATTCCGTAGTTGCTCCCACTGACTGATAGCCCATCACTTTCCCTTGGGCAACCTTCACATTCACAGTCCAAGTTACACACAACATCTCTTTGTTACGGTTAGCAGAATAATCCTGGCGCTCAGGGACTTCCTCCTCTTCCTCTCTGGGATGTGGAACAGTGCAGTAGTTTTTTACCTTCCTCTTTTCTGATTCCAGCTTCTAGCTCCTTCAAACATGTGTCCCTGGGGTGTCAAGCTAGATTTTAGGCTTCAACTCTTTCTTTACTCTCCTTTCTCAGGGAATAGGCCCACTCCTTGCTTTTCCCCCCTTCTCTTGGCCTCTGGTGGATGTGAACCATGCTTTTTATGGAGCTCCCTGGGAAGGCAGACAACTCCTGACACCTCCTACAGGCCAGATTCCTTTAGCTCCTACCTGCACTTACTTTTTAAAATTTCCTCCAAATTTGAAGGAGGCCTACTGCTGGCTCGGCCAAATTAGAACACACTTCTCCCTCTGTATTCGCTGTGATAGGGGTTTAACAGAACCGCAAATACAGAAAAACCGCAAATAACTTTTTCATATGTTATTCACTGTTTTCTATTAAAAACCATCGTGAATATGGGGAAACCGCGAATAACATGGTGGGAGACCTGGCCTGTTCCCGAAGGAGAGGCAAAACACGGTGAAGAAAGTGCTGGGAACTGGCCATTTTCTCTGTAAACGCTTGGAATCGGAGATTTCTCTATGCAAGCTGAGGTAATTTTGGGGGAGGAGCCAGCAAGCTAAAAACCGCATATAATCGAAACCGCGAATACGGAGGGAGAACTGTACCCCTCATTATCCTTTAGTGGTACTTCTTTGGAACAAAAACCTAGAATATTATTCCTAGTTCACTCTAAAGCCCTTTAGCATCCTGCTACTCCCCTTCACTAGAGGCCGGCTTGAATACTGCTGAGAAAGAAGGTGCCAGAGAGCCACTACACTAGTATTTACAGTAAGGGTCATAAACTATCTCTGAATCAGCTCAGAAACACAGACCAAGCGTCATATTTACTAAGAGTCACTTTGATTCTGTATTGCTGGAAAAAACATTTACTAATCTAATCTAAACTTTCAGTTTATATCTGGATCATCCTCTAAACAATAGAGGTTATAAGAACATAAGAATTGCTGCTGCTGGGTCAGACCAGTGGTCCATCGTGTCCAGCAGTCCGCTAACGTGGTGGCCCTCTGGTCAAAGACCAGCGCCCTAACTGAGACTAGCCTTACCTGCATACGTTCTGGTTCAGCAGGAACTTGTCTAACTTTGGTCTTGAATCCCTGGAGGGTGTTTCCCCCTATAACAGCCTCCGTAAGAGCGTTCCAGTTTTCCAACACTCTCTGGGTGAATAAGAACTTCCTTATGTTCGTACGGAATCTATCCCCTTTCAGCTTTAGAGAGTGCCCTCTCGTTCTCCCTACCTTGGAGAGGGTGAACATCCTGTCCTTATCTACTAAGTCTATTCCCTTCAGTACCTTGAATGTTTTGATCATGTCCCCTCTCAATCTCCTCTGTACGAGGGAGAAGAGGCCCAGTTTCTCTAATCTTTCACTTTACGGCAACTCCTTCAACACCTTAATCATCTTAGTCGCTCTTCTCTGGACCCTTTCAAGTAGTACCGTGTCCTTCTTCATGTACGGTGACCAGTGCTAGACTCGGTTTACATGAGAAAGGTTTATATCTGGTTCTTCAGGTGAAATAATTTATGTAACAATATTTTTGAAAAAAAGAAATCTTTAAGTGTTTTCTAAAAGAGTAAAGAGAAAAAATGGTTCTGATCTCAACTGATAGTTCATTCCAGATAGAAGTAAAGATAAATGCTAAATTAGGTCCTAAATGAACAAGGTCTGCTAATACCAAATGCAGCGATCATTTTCATCTGAAATGGATTAGTTTATAGTTGAAAACACATTTGGTTAAGGGAAGCCACTCTAAACTCTTTGAGAGAAAATGAGATGAGGCCAGGGCCATGCCCTTATTTCTCATTCTGTTCTTCAAACTAAGTTAGACCCATTTATCCTTTATTTATCTCACAGTTCAGAAATCGGTCACGCATTGGCCCAAAGCAAAGCAGCAAATAGCTCATTATTCTGAGCTGTTTAAGCTAGTTTGCTCTGCTTAGGATTTATGCCATTTAATATTCTTTGCAGAGTACAGTCTATTAATTTCTGCCAGTGCGGTCACAAGTGATGGGATTTATGCGTTTTGGCCAAGCTCACCTTCCTACATCTTTAGATGTTTTAGTGCAGGCAGAACCTGCCTCCCTTTTGATAGCTATAGGGGTTCAGAGATCGAGAAACCGGCATGCTATGGGTTTTTTTATTCTTAGCTGCCAAGCCTTTTTCCTGATTAGATTCTGATCTTCTTATATAACCCAGGCTTTACGAGCTCAGTGCTTGTTAGGAGGACATGCATAGTGATTTCCTTTGAATCATGCTATGGGGTTAATATTATAAAGTTTTTTTCCATCTGTAAAATGTGCAGAAAAGAGATCTTGCAAAGTTGTGTGACAAGATGGTGTGTACTTAAAAAAAAAAAATAATTATATTCCGTATATCCTACAATTCTATGTGGATTACATATTATTTAGGTATTCAAGCATTATTCCCTAACTGTCCCGGCGGGCTCCCACTCTATCTAATGTACCTGGACAATGGGGATTAAGGAGCAGTGCAGGATTTGAACCCACAATCGCAGGGTGACGAGGCTGTAGCTCTACCCACTGCATCACACATTCCCACACAATTGTATATACAGACCCGTTCTTTCAATAACAGCGCCACTTTTGTGTGTGTGTAAGTCACAGAATACTAAGCGCCACTTTTGTGTGTGTGTAAGTCACAGAATACTAGCCCTTATGTGTGTGATTGGAACTTTTGTTCAAGCACAATTTGGCGTGATATTGTGTATGCTGTTGGACTTGGTGTTTTCTCTGACATACAAGGCTGACTGGTAAGTCGTTTAAGGGGCTCATTTTCAAGAAAGAATAATGTCCAAAAGGCGTCATAAAGTGGTACTTGGATGTTTGGATCACCAAAACGTCCAAATCGCCATTTTAGAAGCCGACATTCTAGACAGTTTTTTAATGCCGTTTCTCGGCAGTGCATCTAAATTTCACGGGGGCATCTTGGGCAGGCTTAGGATTTGGATGTTTTGCAGCAATAAACCAACATTCTACAAACATCCAGGGCACCATTTAGATGTTTTAAAAATGAGTAAGTGCCAGAAAGGTGCACAAACTGACCAGATGGTCACTGGAGGCATGAAGGCATGGTCCCTTCACATTCCCCCAGTGGTCACTGACCCTTTCCTAACCCAAAAAATGTGAAAGAAACAGTGCATACCTCTCTCTATGTAGATATTATGGCCAGTCTTAGAAGAACAGCAAGCAAGTGTCTGGAGTAGCCTGGTAGTCAGTGCAGTGGACCCCAGAGAAAAGGACCCAGGCCCATGCCCCACTCTAACTAGTACACTTCTGTGAGCCCACCAAAACCCTTCTGTACTGACATATAGGTGACCCCCTTAGGCATAAGGGCTATTGGGGTGGTAGACAGGTAGGTCTAGTAGATTTGGGAGTTCTGATCGACAAGTCGATGAAGCCGTCCACGCAATGTGCAGTGGCGGCGAAAAGGGCGAACAGAATGCTAGAAATGATAAAGAAGGGGATCACGAACAGGTCGGAGAAGTTTATCATGCCACTGTACTGGGCCGTAGTGCGCCCTCACCTGGAGTACTGCGTACAGTACTGGTTGCTGTACATGAAGAAAGACATGGTACTACTCGAAAGGGTCCAGAGAAGAGCGACTAAGATGGTTAAGGAGTTGGAGGAGCTGCTGTACAGCGAAAGATTAGAGAAACTGGGCCTTTTCTCCCTCGAACAGAGGAGATTGAGAGGGGATATAATCAAAACATTCAAGGTACTGAAGGGGATAGACTTAGTAGATAAAGGACAGGTTGTTTACCCTCTCCAAAGTAGGGAAAAAGAGAGGACACTCTCTAAAGTTGAAAGGGGATAGATTCCATACAAACGTAAGGAAGTTCTTCACCCAGAGAGTGGTAGAAAACTGGAACGCTTTTTTGGAATCTGTCATAGGGGAAAACACCATCCAGGGAATCAAGACAAAGTTAGACAAGTTCCTGATGAACAAGAGCGTGCGCAGGTAAAGCTAGTCTCAGGGTGCTAGTCTTTGACCAGAGGGCGCCGCATGAGTGGACTGCAGGGCATGACCACTGGTCTGACCCAGCAGCGGCAATTCTTATGTTCTTATGTTTAGAGCAGTGGTTCCCAACCCTGTCCTGGAGGACCACCAGGCCAGTCGGGTTTTCAGGATATCCCTAATGAATATGCATGGAGCAGATTTGCATGCCTGGCACCTCCATTATATGCTGATCTCTCTCATGCATATTCATTAGGGCTATCCTGAAAACCAGACTGGCCTGGTGGTCCTCCAGGACAGGGTTGGGAACCACTGGTTTAGAGGGCTCCGTATACAATGTAGTGGGTTATGGTGAGATTGGTATCTGGGACCCTATATTTGAAATTTACTGCAGTGCCCCCTTTGGTGCCACACTGCTCTGCTGGCTTGTCTGTGTGGCCAGTCTACTAAAAATGCTGACCCCTTCCTACATCCCAATGGCTTGTTTTGTGCTTTTTGTTTTTGAAAAATGGTAAAAAAAGATAGATGCACTGAGGACGAACATATCTATTTTGAAAAAAATAAGACAGGCATTTTACGGTTTCGAAAACGGTAATTTTCTCTACGTGATTTTTGGACATACTTCTCAAAACGTCCAAACTCGGACGTTGATGTCATATCCATAATGGCCTTCCACATATCCACGGATTAACAGCATTATTCATGCCTTTACCATAGACTCCTGATGCAGTCCTAGTGACCGAAACATTGCCGTGTTGAGTCTGATGAAAGTTCATTACTAAAGAAAATTTCTTCGGCTTGCTGTTGGGTCATCTCCCCTGTGTTTGGTGCTTTTCTGTATCCTGTGGGGTTTTGTTCTTCTACAGTGCTTCTTCACTGCAAAGGGGTGCACACATGAGCGGGGCTTGGGACAGGCCTGGGCAGGTCCCACATTTGCACATGTAACTTACAGACTAGTGTACGTTATGTGCGAAAGTGTCACATTTAGGCACACACCTGCTATTGACATGGAGAAAGTGTTAGTTCCTAATTGTTGTTGGTTTCCTTTATAGAATTGTTCCCCTTCCCCCAAGTTGGGCGCACAATTTTGGCCACAGATTTCAGATACGCATGTAAAGAAATTGGCTAAATTAGTGATAATAATTATTATAATATGTTTTAACAATCAGTAATTGGTACTAATTACTGGTTATAGAAACATAGAAACATAGAAATTGACGGCAGAAAAGGGCCGCGGCCCATCAAGTCTGCCCATACCAATGACCCACTCCCCGACTTTTACTCCCCTAGAGATCCCACGTGGATATCCCATTTTCTCTTATGCGCCCATATGACCATGAGAATAGCCCTACTGGGTCAGACCAGTGGACCATCTAGCCCAGTATCTGAATCACAAATACCTGGTAGAAACCCAAACAGTCCATGCTACCGATTCTAGGGCAAACAGTGACTGCCCCCATGCCTATCTCATAGAAACATAGAAACATAGAAGATGACGGCAGAAAAGGGCCACAGCCCATCAAGTCTGCCCACTCCAACAACCCTACCCCCTTGAATTTACCCCCCTAGAGATCCCACATGTGTATCCCATTTCCTTTTAAAATCCTTCACGCTGCTGGCCTGAATCACCTGAGGTGGAAGTTCATTCCAACGATCGACCACCCTTTCGGTGAAGAAGAACTTCCTGGTGTTGCCATGAAATTTCCCATCCCTGATTTTCAGCGGATGGCCTCTTGTGGCAGAGGGGCCTTTAAAAAAGAAGATATCATCCTCCACCTCAATACGGCCGGTGATATATTTAAACGTCTCTATCATGTCTCCTCTCTCTCTACGTTCTTCAAGTGAATATAGCAGACTCTGAGAACTTGTCCATATAACCTGCATTTTCATCAGTCTTTGGCAGGCGTAAAAGCTTGCACCTAATGTTAAACATGAAAATGGCTTAAGCTAGGTCTATAAAATACCACGTGGAGTGGAATGAGTAGATGTGAATCACTTGTTTGCTCTTTTCAAAAATACTAGGACTAGGCGGCATGCGAAGAAACTTCTACGTTGTAGATTTATAACAAACCAGAGAAA
Organism: Geotrypetes seraphini; assembly: GCF_902459505.1. NCBI lineage: Eukaryota > Metazoa > Chordata > Amphibia > Gymnophiona > Dermophiidae > Geotrypetes > Geotrypetes seraphini. Next base: position 355,044,091 of record NC_047084.1, read on the forward strand.
ATATATCTTCACTCGACAGGTAATTAAATTCTGGAATTTATTGCCGGAGAATGTGGTGCAAGCAGTTAGTGTAGCAGGGTTTAAAAAACGGTTTGGATAATTTCCTAAAAGAGAAGTCTTTAAGCCATTACCACTGCTTATTCCTAAGATAAGCAGCATAAAATCTGTTTTTCTCCTTGAAATCTTGCCTGGTATTTGTGAACTGGGTTGGCCACTGTTGAAGACAGGATACTGGGCTTGATGGACCTTTGGTCTATCCCAGTATGGCAACTCTTATGTTCTAGTAATCTGTAAAAATCACTAGGTACTCAACCTGTTCTCGTGCTCGGAGTTGTGTCGGGAGAGCATCTGCGCATGCGCAGGTATGACACAATGATATTACACGCATGTGCGCATATGCGTGACATCACTGCATTGTATCCATGCATATGCCCTCTGATGTGGTTCTGGGTTATGAAAAGGCATCCAAATAATAATACTAATAATAACTTTATTTTTCTATACCGCCATAATCTTGCGACTTCTAGGCGGTTCACAATGAAAACAAGCTGTACAAACAGCGAATTACAGAGTATAGGTAGATAAGAGAACATTGAACGATCAGTGAAATTACAAGGTGAGTTACAAGGACAGTGAATTACAAGGTTCACAATAAGTAAAGCTATACAATCAGCGAATTACAGAGTGAAAAGATAAGAGAACATTGAGTGGTCAGTGAATTACAAGGTGCAAAATGGTTTGAAGAAAAATATACATAGGTTGTTGAGAAGAATTAACTTATTTTCGTATTACATTAAATGATTGGGCCCCAGCGGGGTACGATTGTGTGGAGGACATAATGGCAGACAGAGAATAAAGGGTTCCTATTATGAGGAATGAAGGAATTCGGGTGAGGTGTGGTAGCTTTGGATGAGGGGGGAAAAAGTCTGGATGAGGGGGGGAAAAAGTCTGGCAACGGTATGAATTTCTTAAACAGGGTGGTTTTTAATTCTTTCCGAAAGACACTGTAGGTCTGTCTAGTGACATCGATGAAGTAGCCTAGCCAAGTCCGGGCAAATCTGGAGGTCTGGTAACCCTGTGTGCAAGGAACTGCATGACACACCACTGGCTCACCCATGCCCCTCCCAGGTCCACACCCTCATTGGAGTTGCGTGCTCTGGAATTTGAGTGTGCAACTTATAGAATAAGGGCAATTATGCATGGGACTGCCAATTAGCCCCAATTTTAGACACTAATCGGTTGATAAGGCCAATTAGCATCTAATTGATCTATTATGTTACATAGAGTATGACGGCAGAAAAGGGCCGGCGGCCCAACAAGTCTGCCCACTCAAGACTTGCACAACTAACCTTTATTCTATAAGTTGCACGCTAATCAGAAATTTTGACACACATTTTTCTATAATTGTGGGGTATGTGTATAAATGTTATTAGTATAATGTGTATAAATGTCACTCTAGCGATTTTTACTATTTGCAGAGACTCTCGGCGTGACACATCATCTGTTTGTTTTTATATTATCTTTTTCAATATTTGTTGTGACATATGTTTTTTCCTTTATCTACCATGGACCCCTGATGAAGGTTGTCCGAAACACGGACCGTGTTGGGTCCCCCGTTTGGTAAAAAAGTTTTAATATATAGTTTGCTTGTCACAATAAAATTCGCCTACATCGTTGTACATATCTGCAGTTTTTGTTTTGTTTGTTCCTAAATGTTATTAGTAACACTTAGAAATTTGTCTAACATTCCTCTCAGCATATATAAATTAACTATCAGAATATACTATATATTTATTGTCTAATTTCCTACATGCTTGAGGGGTACAGATAGGAGTTGAGCTAGGTTATAGGAATAGTCAGGGACCACTACACAGGTGATAGGCCTGAGGGGCCGCCGCGGGAGTGGACCGCTGGGCGGGATGGACCTCTGGTTTGACCCAGCGGAGGCAAATTCTTATGTTCTTAATAACAATAATCTTCAAATTAATATGGTCTTCATGCTTTTTGTTAAACAGGCATTTTTTAAAGCTTCTCTTTCCTTTTGAGCTGTTTGGTTTTGTTCTTGTTTGTTACCCTCATGGTACCAGAGTAATTCAAGATATTTATTTATTTCATTTTCTAACCTGTCCTCCCCAAAGAGCTCAGAATAGATTACAGGCTAGCATACATAATATACAGTTTGCAGGTTAAATTTGTCATAGTTACAGTGCAAGATTGTTCAATACAAGTTTTGCCTAATTTACCACAGTCAGTACCATGGAATTCTTAAAATGGTAATCACAGAGCAGCTGTGCACAAGGGCACTGAAGGAGAGAGGAAAACTCATCACCTGGTCAGGATGTAAAGATGAGGACATATCTACATTGCGCTGACCATGCAATCCTGTGGGGAAATAAATGATGCTGGACAATCTGGTACATATTTCATGCAGTCGCAGAGAAAAAGCAAATGACTTTTCACAGGCTCTCAAAGCCCTTATGGTGTGACTCTATAGTCAGCTGTACTGCCAGCCTTGAGAAGTGAGTGCTTTAAGGCAATTTTCCAAGACTGATTTATGGCTGCTTTGCGGAGATAACTGTCAGTTTTATTTTGCCAGGGCGCAATTTGCCAACATATTACACATTAATGAAAAGAATGGCCTTCCAAGCTGTGTGCATTCCTTGCATGAAAGGCCTCCTTTAGAACCAGATGGGCACAGTCAGCTTAGAATCAGCACTTTGGAAACCATGGTGGGTTTTCAGTTGCTTGAAATATGTAAAATATTCAGCAATTTTAAATTAAATCAGTAATTTAAAGAGAGGGTACAGTTGGGCAGACTGGATGGATCATTCGGGTCTTTATCTGCCGTCATTTACTATGTTACATGCAGTCTAGGAGGTTAAATGAAAGGGGATGCTGAAAAGTTCTCACCCCAACCAAGAAGAGAATGATGTGGATATGGTTCAATCAATGATCTGAAACAATGTCAAAACATAGGGCTCCTTTTACTATACTGCGTTAGGGCTTTAACGCGTGGAATAGCGCACGCTAGACCTTAACGCCAGCATTGAGCTGGCGTTAGTTTTTCCGCGTAGGACATGGTATAGCGCGCGGTAATTTTCTGTGTGCGCTAAAAACTCTAGCGTACCTTAGTAAAAGGAGCCCATAGAATTTCATTTCTGGAAATTGGCACTTAATGAAATAACATAACACTCTTTTCAGCTACAGTGGCAAAATAACACAGAATTTAGGAAGTTGGTTGGTTGGGCTAAGACATTTTCCGCACCCCTTCACACTCCATTCTGTGGTACCATTTCAAGGAAACAAGGTACATGCATTTTCCTTTTATTTATTTATTTAATTAAAAAAACTTACACCCCACTTAAAACCTAAGCGGTTCACAAGATACATCCACAATTTTTAAAAACAATTCAACAAATGTTAAAAATTCTCAAACAGTATTATTAAAATGAGTAGCTTTCAGGAAAAGGCCTCTACAAACAAACACCTTTTAAAATCTCTGAATATCAGAGTGACCCGGTCAGATAATTCCATAGTAGCACCCCTGCCACTGAGATTCTGAAGCCCTTATTTTTGCATAATGTACGCTCATTAACCTCTCACTAACCACCCATAATGCCCCCTCTGACCTCAGGGCTCAACAATTCCGGAACTTGGAGGCGAGGAAGATGGCAGTTTGAGTGCAGAGCTCCTCTCCCTGGACAATCTGCCTGCTTTTAAATATCAGCAGCAGTGGGAGATCAATTGCTTTTACACCTAAGCAGCAACGGGACCAACCCACCAAAAACCCACAGTCCCGGTCCTGCAAAAATATGAGCTCCACCCTCCCTGCAGTTCGCTAGGAAAATCAACTGCTTTTACACCTAAGCAGCAGCAGGACCAGCCACCACTACCAAGAGCCCTTTACCCCGATCCAGCCAGGCATGTGAGCTCCTCCCTCTGCAGTCCATTGGAGAGATCAATCTACCTGCTTTTAAATATCAGCAACAGTGGGAAATCAACTGCTTTTACACCTCAGCAGCAGCGGAACTATCCGCAACTACCAAGAGCACACAGACCCGATCCAGCCAAGAGTGTGAGCTCCACCTCCCCCTGCAGTCCACTAGGAAGATCAACTGTTTTTTACATGTAAGCAGCAACAGGACCAGCCACCACTACCGAGAGCCCTTTGCCCTGATCCAGCCAAACAAGTAAGCTCTTCCCCCAGCATTCCGTTGGAAAAATCAATATGCTTGCTTTTAAATATTATCAGAAGTAGTTGGTCAACTGCTTTTACACCTAAGCAGCACCAAGACCAGCCGCCACTATCGAGAGCTTTTGTCCCAATCCAGCCAGACGTGTATGCTCTTCACCATACAATTTGTTGGAGAGATAAATCTGCCTGCTTTTAAATATCAGCAGCATTGGGAAAACAACTGCTTTTACACCTAAGCAGCAGCGGGTCCATCCGCAACCACCAAGAACCCACAGACCTGAACCTGCCAGGAATGTGAGATCCGCCCCCCCTACAATTCGATAAGAAGATCAACTGTTTTTACACCTAAGCAGCAATAGGACCAGCCGCCACTACCGGGAACCCTTTGCCACGATCCAGCCAGACATATAAGATCTTCCCCCAGCATTCCATTGGATAGATCAATCTACCAGCTTTTAAATATCAGCAGCAGTGGGAGAACAACTGCTTTTACACCTAAGCAGAATTGGGACCAACCGCAACTACCAAGAGCCCATAGACCAGATCATGACAGGAGTGTGAGCTCCACACCTCCTGCAGTCCGCTAGGAAGATCAACTGCTTTAACACCTAAGTAGCAGCAAGACCAGCTGTCTATAATAGGAGCCCTTGCCCCGATCCAACCAGGCATGTGAGCTCCTCCCCCTATATCCCATTTAAGAGATCAATCTACCTGCTTTAAATATCAGCAGCAGTAGAAAAACAACTGCTTTTACATACAAGCAGCAGCGAGACCTACCGCAACCACCAAGAGCCCACAGACCCGATCCTGCCAGGAGTGTGAACTCCTCCCCCTGCAGTCCATTGGAGAGATCAATCTGCCTGCTTTTAAATATCAGCAGCAGTGGAGATCAACTGCTTTTACACCTAAGCAGCAACGAGACCAGCCACAACCACCGAGAGCACACAGACCCGATCCTACCAAGAGTGTGAACTCTTCCCCCCATGCAATCCGCTAAGAAGATCGACTGTTGGCTCCGGGCGGCTTTCACGCAGAGGAGAGAATCCTGCATTCACCATGGGCCTCATCTGGGGCAGCCTCCTTGGAGCGGCTGGGGCAAGGGCAGTGTGTCTGGGAGGGAATGCATGGATGGGAGAACATCGCAGGGGAGGAGACATAGGCATCCTGGGACTGTCTGCCAAGTCTCTTCCCTGAAGAAGCCCTTTCTGGAAACGTCAATCGCTCCTCCTAAACTTACTTGCTCCACTTCATCACTGACGCTGAAACCGTGGATTGAAGACAAAGTTTTATTTTATTTTTCTTTCCAGCTTATGATTTATCTTTAATCTTATCTATTGTTTTGCCTTTTGTCTTTGTTTTGTTCTATTTCTATCATTTAAATTTCTCCAGAATTCTACTGTTCAACGGCTCCACCTTCTGCTTCTATTCCTTTCTCTCCTCTCTTCTACATTCCAAAGTATTTAGATCAATGCTGTCTTGTTAAAATGTTTATTTTATTTTTATTTTTCCTCTAACTCTACTTTTCACTTCTCTATTACCCTCCAGGTACTTTAGTTAGATTGTGAGCCTTCGGGACAGTAAGGGAATTTTTCAAGTACCTTTCTTATTTCTAATCTTAATGTATATTTTCTGTAAACCGCTTAGAACCTAACGGATGTAGCGGTATATAAGAAATAAATTACATTACATTACATTACATATACTTTAATTTTGTCTTACAATGTTTTATCTTTTTTGCTGGCCAGTGTGAACTTGTAGATTTCAGTAGCATTAAGATCTACTGCTTGGATTAACAACAACAACAAAAAGAATAATTACAACAAGAAACAATGAAAATAAACTGTGATATTGCCTGACATAATATCTGTTCATAGTGCCTGAAGGTTCTTCTGACATCCAGCAATAAATTAACCAATGAGCTTTTTTTTTTTTTTTTTTTTTTTTTTTTTGGAAATGCACGCTGACCATGAATAAAACTCAAAAGTCTTGCAAGATTACTTTCAGCATTTTTCCCTCCTGAGGGAATGAAGAGTATGAACAAGATTTGTAGTTACACTAGAACTTTCAAAATCATGAAGTACAAATTTTTAGAATTCAAGTACTTCAACCTTTTTTAATGTCAAATTTGCATGAAAATCAGATTGGCTGTAAACTCATTTCCATTCAAAAGGTTATGCTTGATTAAATCCCCTTTCCCCCAGTTCAGATGCTTTTTCATGTGACTTTAATTTTTGTAAAAGCAGAAATTAGTCAATTGGATTGGCAGTCTTGGGTTACCTTTTGAATAAAACTGACCTGATCCCTGGAGTAGGGAGCCCTAAAGTCCCTATTTAAATTATTCAAAGGTCCCATATCACAATTTGCATACATCACTATGAAAATGTTTGTGAAGTATCATCATGAAAATTATAAATTCTTACCCCCTATACCCTTGTTTAGCTTATTGATATGTGTTAGACTGCCTTTCAAATTAACAGGAATGTGCAGGCAAAAAAAGTTGTTTTGTTATCTGCATGATTTGTAGGTTCATTTTTTTTTGGGGGGGGGGTTGTTTTTTAGGGTGTTTTTGTTTTTTTCAAATTTTTGGCAATTTTATTAAGAGGTTGTTATGGCTGCCAAAAGAAAATAACTAAATCCCTCTCATGACAAAATATCCCAACCCCCAACCCCACAATCTTAACCTAAATCCCAAATGAGAACCTGCATCCCATAAGAGCCTCAGCCAATTAATTCTTGATCCATTCCAATCTCCTCTTGCACCAGTGTTAGGCAATGCGCCATCTCTCAAATCAAAAGGCAGTTGGTTAACTCCCCCCTTCCCCAGCACTTACTGGGAATATTATTTGCAGTATCGTGTAAGGAAGAGGTGATCCCGCTTTGCTCCCAGCCCCTTGCACTAAAAACAAAGGTAGTTGTAGCCTGTGGACTAGAAATCGTAGGAAGTAGGAGGCTTTGAAATAGAGCTTAGTGCTACATATTTTGGAACATGTCAAAGCACCCCAAACTGAGGGGCATGGCAGTTACAATTTTTTTGTTCAGATTGCACAGACATAAGCTGTTCTCATTCACCAAGAGATTGATCAAGCCTCAGGTTTTTCCTTTGAGAAGGAAGCAATAAAGTATACCCGGCCCTTTTCTGTGAGAAACTCCTGTGGGTGTGTCAGGAACCATTTTGCTGTGCCATATGCCTGTGACATCATGCTTCATCTCTGCCTCTAGACTAATTCAGGCCAAAAGCCCATCTTTTTCAGGTTGGTTTTAACTCCTAACCTTTTATTTACATGTTGTTTTAATCAACTCCATAATAAATGTAATTTCCTAATCCTCTGCCCAGTTTGCCTGCCTTGAATAAGATTGTAAGCTCTGTCAAACAGGGACTATGGGATCCTTTTACTAAGGTGTGCTAGGGCTTTAACGCGTGGAATAGCACGCGCTACATTGCCGCGCACGCTAGACCTTAATGCCAGCATTGAGCTGACGTTAGTTCTAGAAGCGTAGCGGGTGGTAATTTCCTGCGTGTGCTAAAAACGCTAGTGCACCTTAGTAAAAGGAGCCCCATTTATTTCATGTTTGTGTAAATATATATATATTTATTTATTTATTTAAAAAATTTCTATACCGTTTAAACCTAAATGGTTTACATACATAATTCTATAAAACAAGTAAGATCAGACAATATATGAACAAATAATCCTCAGAAAATCAACTATGAAAAATGAAAGCCAAAAAGGCTTATACAAAAATTATATAAAAATTCTTCAGCAAGCAGCAATCAGAAAGGATCATTATCTAGAAGGCTGCATTTACAAATAACTGTATTTTAAGTAATTTTCTAAAGCTGCCCTATCACAACATTTTCATAATTGGCTGACAAGTGAGTTCCACAGTTAACCCCTGCACAACAGAAGGTCATTTTACTGGTCTCAACATATTTTGGATTAGCATTTGATTTTAGTAAAGCTGAGTTTTCAGAACGTAGAGAGTAGTATTATAGAAATGAGTAGTAGCAGCATTAGCAGGAAACCTCTTGAAGCATGATTGTTCAAAGAATATTAAGATTCTTTTTGGGACAGTATAAAAAATATAAAGAGACTTGGGGTCCATTAGCGAATTTTGTAAAAACTGATCACTAGTATAAGCCTTTAATTTCTGAATGAGTTTCACACACATCCAGGGAGGGAGGGAAGGGGGTGGGGGTGATATGTACTTATATTATTACTAGTCTTTAAGCCCGTTACATTAACGGGTGCTAGAATAGATGTGTGTGTCTGTCTTTCTTTCTTTCTCTCTTTCTCTTTGGCCACTTTCTGTCTGTCTTTCTGTTTCTTTCTTTCCTCGGCTGTCCACCATCACCCCTTGCCTGCTCCCCCTGTAGCAGTAGCCCTTCTCCCTTTTACCTCCCCCTGTGTCCAGCAGCACCCCTTCACTGCTCCCCCTGTCCAGCAGTACCTGCTCCCCCTGTCCAGCAGCACCCCTTACTTGCTCCCCCTGTCCAGCAGCACCCCTTACCTGCTCCCCCTGTCCAGCAGCACTCCTTACCTGCTCCCCTGTCCATCAGCAATCCTTACTTGCTCCCCCTGTCGCTCTTCCCTGCTCCCCCTGTCCAGCAGCACCTCTTCCCTGCTCCTCCTGTCCCAATTCCCTACTCCCCCTGTCCAGCAGCATCTATTCCATGCTCCCCCTGTCCAGCAGCACTCCTTACCTGCTCCCCCTGTCCCTCTTCCCTGCTCCCCTTGTCCAGCATGCAGCTTCCTTGTCGTTTGCGTCTTCCCTCCTCTTCTTTAAAGCAGCCTACTGAGGATCGTAGCTGGCTTTAGCGAACCTCGCAGGCTGCTCTGCACCTCGGTAGCACGTTCCCTCTGGTTCACTACAGCTGGCTGCGATCCTCAGTAGGCTGCTTTGAAGAGGAGCAGCGCCGTCTGCAGCAGTTGGTGAGTGAAGGTGGGAGGGGAGAGTCGCCGGCGTGTTCCCTGCCTCTGGGTTCCAAAATGGAATTCGGCAGGAAGGGACACAGCACGGCGGCAGCGATCAGAAAACCCTAAGTGCGCATGCACGCTTAGGGTTTTATTATAGAGGATTTGTTAGATATAAGTGCTGTTTATTATACCAATTGTTTGTATATTCTATTGCACGTTGTTTTTAAAATTAATAAAGAATTATATATATATATAAAAGATTCTTTTACACCAGTGGTCTTCACTAATATTTAAGCCGGGACCATTTTGGATTCTAATGAACTGAAGGAGAGCCAGTGGCATACTAAAGGGGGGGGGGTGCTGTCACCCATCCTTATCTCTGCTCCCATGCTCCTTTCCACTCCTCCCCCCCATCGTGCACCTTCACTTCCTCCCCATCGTACCTTTAGCTCTTTGCCGGTGCGAGCAGCAACTCCAACCTGCTGCTCGTGCCAGCGCCGGCTCTCCCTCTGACGTCACTTCCAGGTCCTGTGCCTCGGAAGTGACATTAGAGGGAGCGCCGACGTGGGCAGTGAGCTGGTGAGGCTGCTCGCGCCAGGAAAGTTAAAGAGGGGCAGGGAAGGGAAGGGGGCATGCGCGGTAGGGGTGGGTGGGGGGATGCCACTGTCCCGGGTGCCTTTCACCATCGCTACGCCACTGAGGAAAGCCATGGGGCCATGGCACTGTAGACCAGGGCATGTTAATGACACACCTCTCCACCAGTTCACCCGCAAACTTCACTGGGGGTATCCTCAAGATTGTGAGCATTTCCAAATGTTATTTTGTCTATTGAGAAATGCCTTATCCTTCAAGTATGCTGCTCTTCCCTCCATTCACTTTCCCTTTTATGTCCTATGCCTGGGTAGACAGGCAGACTAGCAGACCCCCCAAAAAAAACAAACAAAGAAACAGTGGAGGCAACCATTGGTCCCTGGGCCTTGCGTTGAAGAACACTGTCTTACACTGTCCTACAAACCATCCAGATAAATCGCGATACCAAGCCCAACGCATGTTATCTGCTAGGTAAGGAATTTTTATATTTCCTCCCTGTCTCATTACTAGTTTTCCTCATTGTCCTCCCCACCATGTCTCATGTCTTATTCATAGGCAGGAGTACAATTGGATGAGTGGGCGGTGGAAGCCCCTGAAGAACCTGGGGTGCCTGTTCTGCTTTCCTATCAGTCGCAGAGTCTCATCTCTGTAGTTGTGATTTCTTTCTGCCTGGAAGGGTCACAGTTTTATCCACTGCCAGACCTACATCCTGCTTTGTTCCTTCTGAGTAACTGCTCAACAGGACCTTCCTCCTTCCATTTCCATGGATTGCATCCCTATTAAATCCAAGGATCGGTAGCTCTAGCTGTTGTGAATTAAGCTATTTGCAATTTAGTTGTCTGTGGTTCGAGTTCTGAAAGAGTCTAGCAAGTAGATTCCATGGACTACAGCTTAACTTTTCTGCTCCAAACTGTATGCTGGTCCCTCCCGAAGCACCTCTCACCTCAAACCTGGTGTGGGGCAGTTGGTCCTCTCTCTGCTCACCCGCTTCCAACAGGGCTCGAGCTGGGCTCCCTCCTAAGCCGGACAGTGAAGATTCCATTCTGTCTGCCACATGTGGCTGCAAGAGAATTGTATCCAATTTATGAGTGCCACATGGCTGAGTGTGCAGAGAGGTTTGGTTAACACCCTATGCAAATTATGTACTGAGGGATGAACATTCAGACTAGTGCTGCCCGATTCAGGAAAAAAAATTTTGATTCAATTCGATTCAGCCTACTAAATTGGTTTTTCGATTCGATTCAATTTTCCTGCCCAATTGGGTGTTTTTTTTCAAACATCCTGGTGGTTTTATTTTATAGCTTCTTCACCCCCTTTGGCTTCTCTTAACCACACTGGAGCTGTGGTCTAAACAAAATAAAAAAACAAAAAGGACTTTTCCTCTCTCTGTTAAATCCTAGCTCACGTTTGCGGTCTAACTCCAGCTCTGGCAGGATACACTTTTCAAATCTGACATATTGTAATCACAAAACAGAAAATAAAATTTTCTACCTTTTGTTGTCTGGTCAATATTCAAATCTTGTTAGTCCCAGGCTCTGGTTGTCTTCTGATAACTTGCTTGCCAGGGTCTCCTTCTTTCTCCGTGATAACCATCCATCTGCCATCTCAGTCCTCCCCTTCAGTTTCCCTTTCCTCCCCTGGAGGTCTGGCATCTTTCCTTTTTTTCATCTCCATCCACAGATTCACCTTTTCTCAACTACCCTTTCATCCAGCATCTCTCCCTCCTTCCCCAACATCCCAGGGTCTACCATCTCTCCCTTTCTTTTTCCAACTACCCTCCTATTCAGTATCTCTATCCCCCCCTCCACACCATCCCTTGTGTCCAACTTCTCTCCCTCTCTGTTCCTTCCCTCCCTAAATCCCATTGTCCATCATCTCTCTCCCTCTCCTCTATTTTTAGACCCATTATTTCTTCCCCCCAAAGTCCTGCATATGCACGTCTCTTTGAACCCCCACTTCCCTCCCTCCCTCCATGTACTTCTACACAAGGGCCCATTCCCATGAAGGTCTGTCCCCCCTGAAGGTCTGTCTCTCCCCTGAAGGCCTGCACCCCCCGAAGGCCTACATCCCAACCCTGAAAACCTGCCTATCCCCCCTCAATGCCTATACCCTACCCCTGAAAGCCTGCCGGTCCCCCCTGAAGGCATGCACCCAAGGCCTGCCTGTCCCCCCTGAAGGCTGCATCCCACCCCTGAAGGCCTGCACCCAAGGCCTGCCTGTACCCCCTGAAGGCCTGTACAACACCCCCCCACTGAAGGACTGCATCCCCCTCCCAAAGGCCTGCGTGTTTCCACGGAAGGTCTGTACAACCCCCCTCCCCCTCGGAAGGCCTGCATGTTCCCCCTGGCCTCCCAGCATCAATTTACCTAATTTAATCAGCATGCATAAGATCACTAGTGCTAGCGATCTTTGCAAGCTGCCATCGGGTCTTCCGAGCTGCCTTCTCTCTGCTGCGGTCCTGCCCTTCCTACTGCTCACCCGCTTCTAACAGGGCTCGAGCTGGGCTCCCTCCTAAGCCGAACAGTGAAGATTCTATTCTAAGGAACGACGCTTCCAGCTCTGCTTCCACCGGTGTACGGGAGAATGCCTCCATAATTGTCGCCTGCTGCAACCGCTGCTGGTTACCGGCACCGCCACAGGGACAATGCTAATCGCTCCCTTTCTCTTCTCTATGCCATCAGATAGGGGAAGGCTGTTCAGCTAAGTTGTCGTAGCTCGATATTGGAGCCTCCTCTCAGGCGTCCGCTTACAACGCCATCTTTGATCCCCTCAGTCCCACTAGGGGTACTCTTGAAGAAATGGATCAGCAGCCCTTGGGAGCAAAGAGCTCAGGGTGGAAGACCAGTAGCCTTTGGTGTCTGATGACCGAGAAGAGCAGAGGGAGCCCTGTTACTGGTGGTTGCTAAGCCCTGTTAAGGGTTAGTAACCAGGATCCCAGCAGGGAGCTACCCCAGAAGGCTACCAGAGTGTGGATCAGCACTAGTAGTCCAACGGAGGCACCAGGCTGCAGGGGTGTAATCGGCACTAGTGTCCCAACAAGGGAGGAGGCTACCTAGAGATCAGCAGCAGAGGTGGAATGCTCTTGTGAGGGCAAGGGCAAGGGCCCTCAGGGCTAAAGGATAACCATAGGAAGGTTGCTACAAGGGACAGGCCCACCAGCTGGGAAAGACAGTACCCACGTACCCCTAAGAGCTTCCACAAATTGGGTGAGAATTTGGGGACTGGGTGAGGGTGGATTGGAAGGGAAGGGAAAGGAAGGATCTAGGTACACAGCCATACCCACCTGGTGACTAAGCTAAGAAACTTAGGAGGAGCCTACAACTAAGTGTTAGAAACATAGAAACATAGAAAAATGACAGCAGATAAGGGCCATAGCCCATCAAGTCTGCCCATTTCACAGACCCACCCCCCTGAGTCTGCTCTCCTGGAGATCCCTCTCCTAATGACCCATCCTTAACTCCACCCTCTTAAGGATCCCACAAGGGCATCCCATTTACCCTTAAAATTTGGCACGCTGTTGGCCTCGATTACCTGTATTGGAAGCTTGTTCCAATGATCAACCACTCTTTCGGTGAAGAAATACTTTCTGGTGTCCCCATGAAATTTCCCGCCCCTGAGTTTAAGCGGATGCCCTCTTGTGGCTGAGGGTCCTTGGAGAAGGAAAATATCTTCTTCCACCTCGATACGTCCGGAGATGTATTTAAATGTCTCAATTATGTCTCCCCTCTCCCTACGTTCCTCGAGAGAGTAGAGCCGCAGTTTGTTCAGCCTCTCTTCGTATGGAGATCCTTGAGCCCTGAGACCATCCTGGTGGCCATCCGCTGAACTGACTCTACTCTTAGCACATCTTTACGGTAATGTGGCCTCCAGAATTGCATTACCATAAAGATGTGCTAAGAGCAGAGTCAGTTCAGCGGATGGCCACCAGGATGGTCTCGGAGCTCAAGGTTCTCTCATATGAAGAGAGGCTGAACAAACTGTGGCTCTACTCTCTCGAGGAACGTAGGGAGAGGGGAGACATGATTGAGACATTTAAATACATCTCCGGATTGTATCGAGGTGGAAGAAGATATTTTCCTTCTCCAAGGACCCTCAGTGTTGGTGGTCAGAACTGAGAGAGGCACAAAGGTTTTTGGAAATGTTGGATTTGAACTGAGAATTAAAGGTTCAAGAGACTGTAAAGAAAGGGTTTGACTGGATGCATTCACAAACATCTCCAGAAGAGCGATGGTCAGTAACAGGTGCACACTGCATAAGTGGTTTGGCCTTAATTTAACTGATGTTTGTTAACTGCGTTGAACCGAGAGGTTACTGTGGTTTATAAGTAAATTTGTTATGTTATGACTGCAAAATAAATATGGGCTAATACTCAGACAGATGTATATGCTCACCCATAGCCAGTAAACATATAAGTTCACATATTTTAAGTCACTATTGAAGTAGTCGTATAAGTGGATGCCTCATGTCTTGCGGTGAGAGACTATTCTGTATTGGCCTGGTGTAACTGTGGGGTGCTTAAAAGTAGCAAGGCCATGTGTAATTTTACTGTATTCTGTAAGGTACATGCCTAAGTGGCAGCACTGCCCTCACTTCTTCCATGCTCCATCCACTTGAACATCCCTTGCATTTATATGCCAATGCACTCACACATACAGCTGTCGCTTTGGTGCACCTTAAGTGCTAAGTATTCATTTACCTAGGGTTACCAGACATTCAGGAAAACCAGGATATATCCTCTTTTTAGAGGACTGTCCAAGCTCCCGGATGGATTTTCCAAAACCCAGCAATTTGTCTGGGTTTTGGAAAGCCCTGACAAGTTTTGGCCTGCATTTGGAGGGCCTCTGAGCATGCACAGATGACATAACGCACATCCGCGCATGCTCCAGGCCCTTCAGATGTGGCTGGAGTTCATTGGGGAAGAGAGGAGGCTGTCAGGGGGCAAGGCTGGAGGCGGAACTGGGTGGGGCTGAGGCAGAATGTGTTGGGGTTGGAGTTAGAATGGGGCGGGGTCATGTGTCCGGGGTTTTGCGGAAGAAAATATGGTAACCTTACATTTACCCATAAAAGGTCTAATAGTCTTTATACTTACATGCACAAATGATGTATATGTGTGGGTGCCCAGTTATAGACTTGCCTTTATATGAACAATGTTGGGTAGGGTACAATTGTAAAATCCAGACATTCTAGACCTGCCCCCCAGGCCCGCCCATCTTAGCTCCAATCCCGCCCTAGCTCTGCCTCCCGCTGCCTGCTTTGTTCGGGCAGGAGGCAATCCGTGCATGCGTGGACTGCCTTCTGTCCAACATGATTGAGAGAAGGGTTTTGAAAAACTGTCCGGGGAAATCCTGACATCTGGTAACCCTAATGTTTGGCCCCAAATCCCTCTAACTGGCCCAGTACTCTCCATATAGTGAAGAAGCAGAGAGAAGAGCCTAGGAATAATCTGGATATTGGCAATGTTAGCCACTATCCAGACATATCATACATTTAGTTTAGGCTTGTGAATAGGATGAGAAAACCTTAAAGGAAAAGAAAGATAAAAACTCATCTAGAAATGGTTGTGGCTTTTGCCAGTGCAGAGTGGTGTGCAATGTCCTAGCCAGACATTTGGGGAAAATAAATTACAGCACAGTCTCGATTATCTGATATAAATGGGACCAGACCATTATCAGATAAGTGAAAAATCTGATAATATGGAAAACAATGTTAACCCCCTTAAAAAATGCATGGAAAAGATGGTTCCTTCACTGCGACAGTGGAGACCCAGGTCCAAAACTTTCTGCACATACTGGAAAAGCATGGTTTCAGCTTGAAAACATGGCTTCCTTGCAGTGCTTGATGCCAGAAAACAGGAAAAGAACCTGCACACTTAATAGCAATGCGATGACGTCATCGGTGGGTTTGTTGGTTATGCTGGATGGTCGGCCTGTTGAAGGTCGGATAATCAAGACTAGACTGTACAAGGTAGAGAGGGGGATGAGAAAGAAACCCAGTTTTCAAAGCATTATGGAAGCTCTTCATCTGAAGTGCTAGTCCCAGGCACAAAACTTTATCAGGTAGAGTATTAATGTACAAGCATGCAGGAAGTGACATCAACCATCTTGCACTAGGGCGCCAGAGAGAGAAAAAAGTTTTAGCAGACAGTTGAAGCTGGAAGAGATGTAACAGAACAGAGAAGTGCCTGAGCATGTGTGAATTCTGAACTAGAATTACTGGACAGATTAATCTCCAAGTTTAAGAACCAACAAAAAGCCTAATATTACCAAGTTTTTGTGAATTAATTAAAAGTAAAGCTGATTAGATCATCTGGACAGTATTTGTGATTGGAGTGTGAACAGATTAATCTCCAAGATAATATATTGCCAAGTTTTTGTAAGGGAAGTAATTGAAAGTAAAGCTGATTATATTCAGGGTCATCAAAAGCTGTTAATTCTGAACGGACTTGAAATTTATTTTAAGATTTTTTTTGTGGGAAAAAAAAGTTTGGCAAAATCATGCTATTCAGCTCTGAAATTACATACTTGCCAGCAAAAGATAAATTTCTGATCTGTTAAAAGGCAGATTTGAGTTTAAGGTTGCTGGTTACAGTGATTAAATGCCGAGAGAAACTGTGTTCTATCCCAAAGCTCTAATTAATTATTTGGCAAGGCTGTTCTTACAAAGAGCTGGTTAAGAAAATATTTCATAGCTCTGAAGTTCTATATTGAATTGTAAAGACTTTTCTGTCTGTTAAAAAGTCAGATAGAATTTAATGTCGACACTCCTGGGAGTGAGAATAGTGCTGATAATGGAGGTGAGCTAAAGTGAGGGTTGGAACTACATGCTAACACAGTGTGCTGAGGAAGCCTCACAGTCCATCTGCATATTCCTCCCAGAATTCTCTGGGGTGACTCACAAGTCCACCCTGAATCACTCAGGGCCTCTGCTCCAGCTGCTCGGCGCCTTCTCTGGCTGCTTTTCAGCTGATGAGAAAGTCTCACATCTGATCTGTATATTCCTCCCAGTATTCTTCAGGGTGACTCGCAGGTCTGTCCCAATTTATTCAGGGCCATCGTTCCAGCTATCCAGGGCTCCCTCTGACCACCTTCCAGGTGCAGAGGAGGTCTCACATCCGATCTACATACTCATCCCAGCATTCTCCAGGGTGACTTGCAGGTCCACCCTGATTCACTCTGGGCCTCCACTAATGGAGAACAAAACACTCCATTTCTACTGCTTCTCCCTTTCTTCTATTTCCATGGCTCCAGTACACTTTCTCCTCTTAGTGCTGACTTTTCTTAATCTCTTTCTCAAACCACTACATTCCTTATGACTACACTGCCGACCTTCCGAATTCATCACCTCACCTTCCCCTTTGTCTTCTACCTTCTTCTCAGCTCTGAAACTTCAACATTTTCTTCCTCATTCAATCATCTCAATCTGCAGTGCAGTCGTCATGCCTCTCCTATTCATGTCCGTACTCTCTTGCTCCTTCTCTTGCTCTCTGCTGGTGATATCAATTAGAGAATGACATGGTGACAAAATTCATCACCGTTCCCGTCCCCACGGATAACCGCGGGAAACCATCTTCATGTCATTCTTTAAGGAAGGGAAGAATCAGAGTATGAATGGCCACAACCACTGACCCGCAAGCTTTGCTTTGAATAATGCTGGTGTAGAAGGACAGAGGATGAAATAGACACTAGAAAATTACATGGGTTTATTTCCCGCGGTTATCCACGGGGACGGGAATGGTTATGAATTTTGTCACCGTGTCATTCTCTAATATCAATCCCAATCCTGGCCCTCCCACTCTACTCATGAAGGTCATACTGTAATGTCTCCAATCTTATTTCTGTTCCTCTCTTTCCCCCTTCTTCTCTGCCTTTCTCATGTGCCCTGTGGAATATCCAATTGGATAGTGCAAGCTACGCTGTACTAATTATCGTGGCATTTGTATTTTGCTATATTGTTTTGCTTCACATTTATCCTATATCTTGTTCACAATTCTCAAGTCACATAGACTCCTGAAGAAGGCATAGTGCCAAAACATGGACCATATCAGGTCCTTTTTGTCCATACTGCTTTTGTGTCACACATTTGGAATCTGATACATTCTTTTTACTCTTTGTTCATTTTATTTTCTATTAAAGACACTTTTTGTACTCTTATGTGTGTTGGCCTGTATTTTTCCTGTATTCATCCAGGTACAACATATTTTTTCCACTGTTTTTCTTGTGCTTCTTATTTTGTGGATTGTTTTCCCCTTTTTTGGGGTGACTCACTAACCCTATGTACCAGAATGGCCACTGCCTGATCTTGTCTTCTCCAACTGCTCTATCATCAATTTCTACATCTCAGTTCTTCCCCTCTCTGACTATCATCTGATAAATTTCACAATTCATCATCCTCTCCCAGACCCAGCCAATCTCCACTAATACATTTAGGAATCTTCAGGCTATTGATGCTTGCACTCTCTTCACCACTGTTTCATCCCTCCACTCAACCACTCTGTTATAGAAGTCTATCAATGAGGCTGTCTCTTCCTGTAATGCCATTCTCTCCTCTGCTCTAAATACCCTCACTTCTCCCATTTCATGCTCTGTAAGGCATGCTAAACCCCAGCCCTGGTTGACCTCTAAAATCTGCTACTTACATTCCTGTGTCCAGCCTGTTGGACATTTTTGGCTCAAACCTGTATTAATGCTGATTTCATACATTTCAAATTCCAGCTGACCTCCTTCCAGTCTGCATGTTCACTTGCCAAACAAGACTATTACATCCATTTCACTAACTCTCTTGGCTCCAACCTTTGCTGTCTCTATGCTACACTAAACTTGCTACTCAAAGCATCCTTTCTTGCAATCTCCCCTTTAATTTCTCACCAGACTATAACTGAGTATTTCTTTGACAAGGCCATCAATTTCTTACCAGGAGTTAGGCCAGCATTTCTTCTTCCAAGGATGACCCAGCTCCTGAAGAAGTCTTGCTTTCTGAGCTATCTGTGCTGAGAGCTATTCTTTTTAGCACCACAATTCACTCAGGGTGAGTGGACAGCTCCCGGCAGCATTTGCAGCACCTGTCCAAATCAGCTCTCTTCTCAGGCTCAATAAGTTCCACTGCTTGGGCTCCCTCCACTGGCCAGTGACAGGCTCTTTACCCTGTCACAGTTAGTGATATATTATTTTACCCATTTTTGAATGCAATTTCTAGAATCTGGCCCTATGTAACATACATGTGTCAGTTACAGAATAGAGAATGACACGGGGAAAAAATCTGTCCCCGTCACCGCCCCGTCACCGGCCCACCATCCTCTGCACCGCCCCGTCACCGCCGTTCCCTTCACCGCCCCGTCACCGTCACCGCCATCCCTTTCACCGCCCCGTCACCGCCACTGCCATCCCATTCACCGCCCCGTCACCGTCCCCGCTGCATCCATATAAGCCTTAGTACTGTAATATTTAGCTTATTCCTTTCTTATAAATCAAAGTTCCTGCTGCTGAACTAGAGAAAGAGATGTTCAGCTGGCAGGGCTTTGTTTATAAATTTTTATCAACACAACTAATATACTATTTTATCCTAAAGCAAAAAATAAATAAATAAATATAATTTTTTTTTCTACCTTTGTTGTCTGGTTTCTGCTTTCCACATCTTCTCATTGAATTCCTTCCATCCACTGTGTGTCTTCTCTCTGCGTCTTCCATTTGCTGTTACTGTGCCTCTCCCTTAACCCCCCCCCCCCAATTGGTCTAGCACCCATCTTTTTCCCTCCGTTCCCCCATAGTCTGGCATCTGTCTTCTTCCCATTCTGTCTTCCACATTTCCCTTCGGGGTCTGTTCCTCTCCACCCTCCTTCAATGTCTGTCCTATTCCTTTCCACCACCACCCTTCCCTCCCTCCTTTACCATCTGTTCCTTTCTACCACCCTTCAGCTTCTCTCGCCGTGGCCTATCTATCTACCTTCCTCCCTCTTATTTTCATGGCACGTTACAATGTAATTTGTGCAAGCCACTGGAGCCTGCGAGCTCGGTCCCTGTCCCATCCCCACAAACCATCTCGCTTCTGTGCTCCTATTTTCCCCATTTCTAATATCTCCCATATGTATCTGCCATTGCCCCCCCCTGTGTCCATATACCATCCCCATGGCATGTCCCCTTTATGTCTCTGTCCCTATGCCCCATGCACATAATTTCCCCTCTTTCTGTTACCTTCCTGTGTCCAGATTTCCCCTATCTTCCTCTTCCATACCAGTGTGTCTCTTCTTTTCAACCCCATCTAGCTTTTTTCCCTCTTTCTTTCCCCCCCCCCTGCTTCTAGCATCTGGCTCACCTGCCAGTCCTTCCCTTTCTTTCCTGCTGTGGGTTTTTCTTTCCGACTTCATCCCCTTTCCCTTTCACTCCCTCCTTCCAATTTGAGCCGGGAACACTAGCGATCGCACGGTCCCCGCAGCTCACACCCGCCTGCCCAATCGATTCTAGTGTTTAGCCAGCTCTCTCCCTTCTCCTCACCTTAGTTTGTAGATTTTCTTTTTCGGCGACCCGCATGCTATCAGAGAGCCGCGCACTGGCGGCTGCTCAGTGTTCAATCTTCTGCTCTGCTGCAACTTCCTGTTTCCGGTAGCGTCAGAGCAGAAGATTGAACACTGAGCAGCCGCGCGTGCGCGGCTCTCTGATAGCATGCGGGTCGCCGAAAAAGAAAATTTACAAACTAAGGTGAGGAGAAGGGAGAGAAGAGAGCTGGCTAAACACTAGAATCGATTGGGCAGGCGGGTGTGAGCTGCGGGGACCGCGCGATCCTTCATGCCTCACTGCGGGGACAAGACCATTCACCGCCCCGCGGGCGGTGAATGGCCTTGTCCAAGTCGCCGCAGCGACTGCTAGTTTTCTTCCCCGTTTTCGGCGGGTGACCCGCGGCTAAAATGCGGTGGCCACGGGTAAACCGCCACCGTGTCATTCTCTATTACAGAACCCTGGGTAAAGTCACTTAACACTCCATTGCCCTAGGTAAACTAGTCAGATTGTAAGCCCACTGGGAGAAATACTTGAGTACCTGAATGTAAAACCACTTACGCTATAAGTGGTATATAAACACTATAATAAATACATTTTAGTATTCTGTAACATACATGAACTATTGACACTAGCTTATAGAACTGCCTTTCACGTAAAATAAAAGGCAAGAAAAAGCAGACAAGCAAATAATAGCAAAGCACAATTTCTTTAAAACAAACACCTGATGTGGACACTTTTCACCTCCCTAGGCTGCGTCAGGGGTAGGACAAAAGGAGAATCTAGGCACATTTTTCCCAGAAGCCAAATTGTTCCTTAAACCAAAAAGTGTGTAAACTCACCAAGCAGAGTAGCAGACTCCTCAAGGCTAGATTAGACACACTACTGGCATTTATTTGTTTGCATATCTGCATATATGTAGTACTATTCTAAACAGTTATGCACGTAACTGGTGTGCAAATGTTAGTAGGTACTTTGCTGAACAGTGTGCATGGCGATGTTTAATTCAACTAACATTTCAGAATTAATTAATCTAGAAAATGGTGTAGTTTAGTCAGGAGCAGCTCAAGGCTGCTGCTTGAGGCGAGGGATGAGCTGGCACCCCCAACCCCCATCATGGGGGCGGGACAAGGGCTGCCCCAACTATTAGGCTTTCCGCTTTCACCCATCACCCCCGTGCATCTATTTTCAATGTGTTGTAAAAGTTGCTGGGCGGCGGTAGCGATTCCCAGAGCTACCCTGCTGCTGGTCCCTGCGCCTTCTCTCCAATGCGGCCCACCCCAGCAGAAACAGGAAGTTGTCAGAGAGGGTGGGCCGCATTGGAGAGAAGATGCTGGGATTGGCAGCAGGGTAGCTCTGTGAATCGCTACTGCTGCCCGGCAACTTTAATGACAAATTGAAGGTACATGCTGGGGGTGGGGGGTGGAATAGGAATAGGAAAAATACTGATGGGGGTGGAGAAGGGTGAAAGCATTAGATGCCGGGAAGAGGAGCGGCTGAGAGTGCCGACCAGCAGGTAGGCTGACCGGCAGCAACATGCTCAACAGTACTGCCGCCTCAGTTGGCCTCATTATAGGGCCGCCCCTGAGTTTAGTAATGAAATACTACTACACTGCCTGCCTTCTTGTGAGGATCCTGTTTAAATTTTTGCTTTTGCTTACTCATTGTTATTTGTACTCCACCACTTAGAATGTAATAATTAGGCTGACTGAGGTATTACTTAGGGCTATGCTCAGTACATGTAATCACTCTTTTATGAATGGATTGTCCATTTGTAAAAAGGAAAAAAAAACCCCTTTATTTCCAGTTAGGGATTCTGGTAGCCATTAATGCAATCATTAATTATAGACCACCCATGCTGTTCTTAGCTCTTCAGAGTTCTTTTTCTTTTTTGCTTAGCTAATTAGATTCATTAAGGATAGCAATGTCCTATTTTGCCCTATTGACTATGAAGTGTCTGAAGTAATTGCCAAAGTTAGTGCTTGTAATAAAGGATGGAGCAGTCACAATTTACAGACAATATGTTTTCCATTAATTAGAAAACAAAGAAAGAGGCTTTTAATTATACTTTCAATTGCACAGGGAAAGAATTCAATTTATTCCATTCCATTTATTTATTTGGATTAATGTACTGGTTTTTTTGAAGAAATTCACCATTGTGCTAAATATTTAAATTAAGAGAGCTCAAACCTAGACTGTTCTTCAAAATTCTATATCTGTGCCAATGAGGTTATAATACAGTATTATGGAAGTCCTCTCACCTGAGAAAAGCTAAATAAGTTAGGATTCTTCAGCTTGGAAAAGAGACAGCTGACAGAAGATATGACTGAAGTCTACAAAATCCTGATTAGTGTTGAACAGGTAGAAGTGAATCAAATTTTTATTTATTTATCTTGTTCTTTTCTATCCCGTACTCCCCAAATAGCTCAGAACGGGTTACAGGCTAACATACATAATATACAGTTTATATATTGCAATTTGCCATAGTTCCAGTGCAAGGTTTTTCAATACAATTTTTTATCCTAATGCGACACATACTGAGGATCTTGTATCAGTATACAGTACATTTCTTTTACTCTTTCAGAAATTACAAAGACTAGGGGATACTCGAAGTTACATGGAAATACCTTTAAAACATATAGGAAGAAATATTTTCACTCAAATGGTAGTTAAGCTGTGGAATGGATCTCATTGCCAGAGGATGTGGTAACAGTAATTAGCATAGCTGGGTTTTAAAAAGATTTAGATAGTTTCCTGGAGGAAAAGTCCATAGTCTACTATTGAGACAGACATGGGGGAAGCCACTGCATCATATTAAC
This sequence comes from Geotrypetes seraphini, assembly GCF_902459505.1. Taxonomy (NCBI): domain Eukaryota; kingdom Metazoa; phylum Chordata; class Amphibia; order Gymnophiona; family Dermophiidae; genus Geotrypetes; species Geotrypetes seraphini. The sequence continues at coordinate 355,067,099 of NC_047084.1, forward strand.
CAATCAGCTACGGTTATCAAAGTAAGGTTAACCAACCAAACTCACTCTTTTAGAGTCCTGCTTAAATAGTGGCTAACATGAAAATCTAGCAATGTTTTCTAAAATATAAAGAGTGATCTCGTTCACCACCCAAATTTGTCTGGGGCAGTGGCGTACCAAGGGGGGAGGGGGAATTCCGCCCCGGGTGCACGCTCCAAGGGGGTGCATAGCCGGCCGGATCCAGAACCTCCTGCGCTGCTCCAAAAGGCACCTCAGCGCGGCTGCCGTACATATAACAGAGCAGAGTCGGCAGCCGCGCTGAAGTGAACGAAGGTCCCGCGATGACTGCGCTGTCTACCGCCTCTGTTCTGGAAGAGGTAAGTGACGTCGGGGGGGGGGGGAGGGTGGACCGGCAGCCGCAGTCATCGCGGGATCTTGCCGCAACTCCCTACGTCTGCCGGCCCAGCCTCCTCCGACGTCACTTACCTTTTCCATCCGGAGCAGAAGCAGTCATCGTGAGATCTTGCTGATTTGGGTTGGAGAAAAAAAGGATCATAGTAGGGTAGTGAAGGGAGAGGAAAGAGGTCAGGGTGTTATGGAAGGGTGTGGAGGGTGAGAAATGGGGGTCAGGGTGGTATGGAAACATGGTGAAGGGTGAGAAAGGGGGTCAGGGTGGTATGGAAACATGGTGAAGGGTGAGAAAGGGGATCAGGGTGGTATGGAAGGGTGTGGAGGGTGAGAAATGGGGGTCAGGGTGGTATGGAATCATGAAGGGTGAGAAAGGGGGTCAGGGTGGTATGTAAGTGTGGTGGAGGGAGAGAAAGGGGCAGATGCTGATGGAATTACGGGGAAAGAGACATAAGAGGGAAGAATACTGCATGGAATTGGGTTGGAGCAGATGCTGATGGAAGTGTGGGGAAGGGAGAGGAGAGAGTGAAATGCCAGACCTGTGGGTATGGGAGAGGGAAGGGAAGAAGAGGAGAGGAGTGATGCCAGACTATTGGAGGAAGGAAGGGAGGAAGATGGATGCCAGACTAATGGGGGTGAAGGGAAAAATGGAAGGGGGATGCATAAAGTTTCTAGAACGGGAATAGAAAGAGAGAAGATGCCATATAGAAGGGGCAGGGAGAGTGGATGAAAGGAAGAGAGTGACAAAAAGATGAGGAAAGCAGAAACCAGAGAAGACAAGGTAGAAAAAAATTCTATTTATTTATTTATTTTTTGCTTTAGGTGAGATGCATTGCTGTTTCTGTGATATTGCATTGTATGCAGAGTCCAGCTTCTTAGTGCTTCAGTTTAACCTTTATCTACGTATTTTTATTCTTTCTCCCCATTTACAAAACTGTAGAGCGTTTTTTAGCGTTGGCATCTGAGCTGTTACCACCGTCGCTAAAAAACACACTACAGTTTTGTAAAAGGGGGAGGGGTTAGTTTGTGATTACATGCTAGGCGAAGGTGTGTTCTGTGTGTTCAAAACGACATGGTTTTCTGTTAGGATTGATTGTGTAGGATTGATCTGTACTAGTCTGGCTTGTTTAGTTTTACAATGGGTTTATTGATGTACTGCTCACTGCAGTATGTAAGATGCTGCCTTTTCCTAGGTATTCATGTGTGACGTGTGGATTGTTACTAAAAATCATGTTTTTCATATAGATGGGGGGGGGGGGTGTCATAAAATGATGGGCCCTGGGTCTCAGATATGCTAGATATGCCACTGGACTGGGGTATACCATCTATGATTTACCATTTCAAATCTAGAAGGAAATGTTGTTTCTTCTTTCAATGGGCAACCAGAGGGTCTGTCAGATTTTCTATTTGCAAGCAGTGTTAATGTTCATTGACACACAGCTGGATCATATGCTTCATTCTTTCTACATAGACCAGTGGGCAGGGACTTAAAATAGCATACACTATATGAGATGATGTACAGTCCAAAATACCTTTAGCAAACATAGTAGTCATTTGAGGGAGATGTCTAAAATAGATCCTCAATTCTAGAACCACACCAACTACAGTTTCCACACTGTTTATGATCAGGGCCGGATTAACCAATTGGTGCAGTAGGCACCTATTGGTAAGGGGGGCCGGATGAAGGAGGGCAAACAGATGATTCACCTTGCCAAATTTTTTTTTTTTCAAACGGCAACGGCCCCTGACCTAACAAACTTCCACTATGCCAAGGGCTTCAAGCCCTTCTCTTTCCTGCCAGGAAGTCCCGCCCTCTATGCCAAATGATTGACATCATAGTCATCAAGTCCGGTCCTCTACCCCTCCCCTGATTCTGAATTTCCAACATATCCCAGTCAGGAAGTCCCGCCTCCGATCCCGCCAGTTCCCTGCGGTTCCAGAGCAGAAGTAATAGGACTGCAGTCATAGCTGGGCGGCTCGGGTGGCGTAGACTCCGGAGGGCTCGAGCGTTTTTTTGGGGTGGTGTTCACCGCCCGCTCTCCGCTCAGGTCCGAGCCTTCCTGCATTTTTTTGCTAGCTCTCCTCCTCCATGCAGCCACGGGGAGACCCCAGCTTGCTCTTCATCAACGCCGGCATGAATCAGGTACCGGGGAGAGGGGGAAGGTGCTGGCTCAGTCACTGCAATTCAGGCCTCTTTAAGTGGTGGGTTAAGACAAGCTACGTTCTTGTATTGACAGTACGCTTATCCGATAGGCTGTAATCCAGTCCTGGGTTTATCTCAGTGCATGCAGGGACTTGTAGTTTTGAAGTCTCAAGTCTGTTCGCCCCAGATAAACAAGATCAGAAATCCCTGCGTGCAAAGTCTGGGCTGGTTATACCTTGTCAGGCAATCGGGAGTCAGTTTGTAATATTATGAACATGAACATTGGGAGATGTTGGAAGGAGCATGGGCCCAAAGATAGAAGTGGAGGAGGTGGGGGACTCTTTGAGTAGAGAATGACATGGGGACAAATTTGTCCCCATCCCCCATGGGATCTGTCCCTGTCCCTTCCCCATCCCTGCAAGCTCTGTCCTCATCTACACAAGCCTTGAACATTTGTGCAGGTGAAAACAAGAGCTTGCAGGGATGGAGCTAGATCCCACAGGGACCAATTTGTCCCCATGTCATTCTCTACTCTTGAGGCTCAGGAGGGGAAAGTAGGATCAAAGTGGCAGATGAATGCAGAAATTCTGTTACGTTAGTTAGTGGTGGTCTTATATCCTACCAAATCCTCCAAGGTGGAGCTAGAGGTGGATTACAACATCTATTCATGCATCACAAACATTACATCTTTTATGACAGCATGATCTCAAACATCCTTACAACATCAATTAGTACATCACAGGTACAATAGCAGTTATACCGTGTTTCCCCGAAAATAAGACAGTGTCTTATATTAATTTTGGGCCCAAGAAACACACATGGTCTTATTTTCGGGGACACACGGTAGTAGCATAATATGCATATACAGGGCAGGAAAAAGTTTAATTGTACTTTTAACTTAGGTTACTGATATAATGAAATTTGTGAATTTGTGTATTTAATTTATAGTCAAAGTTTAGGTCAAATTGGGCTATTGATATCGTGAAGTTAGTGTATTTGATACACGATCAAGATTTAGGTCAAGCTAGGCTCCTAACCAGGATTTTTTGGAAGTAAATAAGTAAATAAGAAAACAGGTAAATGAATGGGGGCGGGGTAGTGCTAGGGGGCCCAGTGCACATGTGTGCCTAGGGGCCCTCAAAGAATTAATCCTGCTCTGTTTATGACCCTCAGACTCGGTTTCCAATATTTGAACCTTTCAAGATGACAGAAGTTCCCCCAAGTTTTGCGTTCTGAAAACATTCATAGGAAGATAGAAATGGCCAATGTTTTCTCAACACTTGCATCACATAATTAACCTCAGTCATAAATGGAAATACACAAACCAAACTCTTCATAGGTTTTCACTGTCTATAATTAAGCAATAAATCTCTTTCCTGTATAATTTGTCCATTTATAGGCTTTCTTCAAAATAACTCTAGAACAATCATATTGCAAAAATGTTCTTATCAATATGTCTGCCTACTGCTGAAAATCCTCTGGAAACATAGAAACATGATGGCAGATGAAGGCCAAATGGCCCATCTAGTCTGCTAATCTGCAGTAACCATTATCTCTTTGTCTCTCTTAGAGATCCCACGTGCCTATCCCAGGCCCTTTTGAATTCAGAAACAGTCTCTGTCTCCACCACCTCTTCCGGGAGACTGTTCCATGCATCTACCACCTTTTCTGTAAAAAAGTATTTCCTTTGATTACTCCGGAGCCTTAACTTCATCCTATATCCTCTCATTCTAGAGCTTCTTTTAAATTGAAAGAGACTCAACTGGAGTCTTATGGTAGACACTGTCTAACAGGCAATCAAGCTTTCAAACAATATGGATGATGACTCTTATAGCATAAATTATTTCCGTCCACATCTTTCCTAAATAAAATATTCACCATCCTATCTAGTTGTTTAGAAATGAATATTGCCAAACTCAACTGTTTCGTGATTACATACCTTGGTAATGGAATTAAGCCACTGACCTCCAATTTCTGTATATGGAGTCTTACGTTTTACATGCAAATCTGTACACACAGCCAGTTTGTGTAAAGAGTTGTTTAACAAGCCTAATCCGCACTGATAATTGGCAATTAATACCTCATAATTGCCACTAATTATAAGTTACCCATGTATTCTATACAGTGCTGTGTGCCAATTCTGTAAAGGGGGCATAGCCAGGGGAGAAGCCTGGGCGAATTGTGGACATTTTTAGAATTTATGCACGTTGTTATTACTTGGGATCTAGCTGGTTACTAGGGACCTGGACTGGCCACTGTTGGAAACAGGATATTGGGCTTGATGGACCTTCAATCTGTCCCAGTATGGCAATTCTTATGTTCTTATGCCTGATGTGTGCACAAGTTAGTTACAGGGATTTAGGACTAGTTTTCCTAGAAGTTGTGATGTTCTAGTCAGCACTGATTGGGTGCCATATATAAAGCATATGACCCTGATTGAACAAACTTATTTCATTCTGAAGATGTACCATTCCAAATGAAGTAAATATCAGACTTCAGCATTCACTTACGGTAAGTACATGTTTGGCAAAAATAGATTTTTTTGAATATTGGACTAAATGACAGTTTGGGGCATAATTTGGTCATTTAAGTAACACTAGTTCACTTTTAAAAAGTGGACCGATGATAATATTGGTGGAGAACTTGATAAAAGAACTATAATATACAGTGTTGAATTTTCCTATATTATCTGATGGTTTTGTTTTCCCCCCATCCCCCCCAAAAAATATTGTTTTAAGTATTTGGAAGTCAAGCTGTATTGATGAAAGAAATATTAGAATATATACAGGCAGGCCCTGGGTTAAGAACGAGTTCCATTTTTTAAACTGATCTTAAGTTGAATTTGTATGTAACTCAGATCCTGTACAGTACGCAGTCTATAAAAACATTAAACATTAGTGACAACCCTGAGGTTGTGGGTTCAAATCCTGTGTTGCTCCTTGTGATCCTGGGCAAGTCACTCCATTGCCCTAGGTACATTAGATAGATTGTGAGCCTGCCAGGACATATAGGGAAAATGCTTAAGTACCTGATTGTAAACCCCTTAGATAACCTTGATAGGCGGTATATAAATACCTAAAATAAATAATAAATAAAATAAAGTACTGTAGTTTAAATAGAAAGAAAAGATAGGAGGTTTACATTTACTTTTGTTCTTCATCCGTCCAACTGTTCCCTCTCCACTACCACATCCAACATTTCTCCCTCTCTTCCCTATGCATCTGTACCTCATGCCTCTCCTACCACCATGTCCAATATTTCTTTCTCCTTCCATATGCCCGTTACTGCTTTCTTTATTTTCTCATGTGCACCCATGCCCAACAATTCCCCCTTTCTATTCCCTCCCTACCTCAGCATCTCTTTCCCTCAATTGTTCCATCCTATGTCCCAAGTTCATGCTCTCCTCCCTCTCTTCATTCTGTGTCCCAAGTTCGTTCTCCTGCCCTCCTTTCTTCCTTTCATCCTTTGTCCAAAGTTTGTGCTCCCTCCCTTCTGAGTCCCAATGCGACCCTGTTTCTTCCTTCCTGTGTCAACGCGCCCCCTCTTCCTCCCTTTCTGTCCCAACGTGACCTTCTTCATCCTTCCCTCAATTCTGCATCCCAAATTGGTGCCTCCCTCTCTCCTGCTCCTCCAGCCATCTTCCTTCTCCCAGCCGCACTTCTCTGCAAAGTTGCATCTGTGGTTCCTACACACAGCCTGCGGCTGACCCAGAAACTTTTTTGACCCATGTTCATACCCCCTCACTTCCTTCTGTGTCGAGTTCGTGCTCCCTTCCCCTCCTCTTCCCGGCCTTCCAGCCTCTGTCCCAAAATTGTGCCCCTCCCATGTCCCAAGGCACTCCTTCCTCCTTCCTTTCTCCCTTTGTCCCAGATCATGTCCCCTTACTTGTTAAAGCAGCACTCACAGGTCTTCCCTCTGACATCAGCTCTGACATTGGAGAGACGGTTACCGGGTCAGCTACATGCGTGTGAATCGCTGCCTGCATGTCTTCCCCCAACAAGTGCTGCTGAAGGAGGTAACTGGGAACTCATCCCCCCCTGCTGACCTGGAAGGCTTTCCTCTGATGGGCTGATCCCCGACAGTGGCTTCCGTGGAGGAGGGCGGGCAGGAAGGAGGGATCCCTGGCGGCAGCTTCAGCAGATGGGTGGGCAGGAAGGAAGGGTCCCTGGTGGCGGCTTCAGTGGACATGCAGGCAGTAAGTAGAGATCCCTGGTGGTGGCTCCAGCGGACGGGTGGGCAGGCAATATCCTCAGATGCGGCCAGTGCCACGTTCCCCCAACAAGTGGCTCACATATCCCCAAGGGTATGCATACCACGTGTTGAGAAACACTGATGTAAATGACAGATTATCTTCCTAGATCACTATTTAGCTATCAGTCCTGGGATAGGATCCTTATAGGCTCCTTATTCTGTTTCCTGTGACAA